>NC_059162.1:60835834-61460834 GCF_019923935.1 Bubalus bubalis
TAAAGATATTTATTATTAAAAGTGCAAGCATCTAAGTTATTGGTATATTGACCCACATATAGAAAAGGAGAAAAAGTAGACCCCCAAAGTTAAATGTTCTAACATAGAGCATACTACTTGTGTGGATTTGGCCAAGGTATTTAACTTCTCCAACTTTATTGCTTTGTTAAATCCCTGCTTATCTCCCAGTCTTGATGTGTACATCAATAAAAGAATAGTGGGCGGGGAAATATTTTATAAATGATAAAATAGGGTTGCATAAATACAAAGCATCATTATCAAATAAAATCTACCGCATGTAGAAGTTTTCCATGTATATAGTACACATGTGTGTGTTTGTATGTGTGTGTGTGAGATAGTTCAACATTCTAAGATAGGTTTTAATCCCTTCTGTTTATAGATATGAACATTTTAGCTGAGAATGAAGATATTTGTATAAAGTTATATGGTTATAAGTGAAGTCTCAGGGTTCAAATCTAATGCTAAACAAATTATGAACACATAGAAACAAAACAAAACCAAATTTCTCATTTTCACAATAATACTTTTAAAGCTAAATAATAAAGGGTATCAGAAAATATCTGCATTCCCAAATATGCTAGTTTGGCATTGGACTATTTTGAACTGGAAGCAACTAACAGATGCAGAAAGAAGCCTTCTTGGAGCTTCACTTTCTGACTAAAAGCAGAAACCATTGAGAGGTGAAGACAGCCTTAAATTTTCTTTAAAGAGGGGTTTTGGGCCATGAACAAGATGGAGAGTGAGTAACTACTACATCTTCACAGACAAATCTTACTAAAATAGCCTTCCATTAGTTGCCCCATATATTTATCTTCTAACAATATACTACTCCTGGAAACCCTAAACTTTGTCTAGCCACTTCTTCACAATTTATCAATGACTGTTAAAATAATGTACAAGCTTTTGAGTCTAATTGCTTCTTGTCTTTTCTGTGTTGTTCCTATGTATGCCTTTTTCTCTTGTTTTGCTCTCTTTTGCTAGTTTAATTTGCAGTGTCCAGGCAAGGAACATAAGAAAGCAAAGGGAAAGTTTTTCCTCCCCCACAATGATATTGCATATAACTTAAGACAGCTATGTTTTCAGAAATACATTGTTTCATTTTTCTATGAACAACATTTTTATTGTCTTGATTCCAACTCTGAATATAACGTTTATATATACTTTTGAGAAGATTGTGTCAAAACCGGACAATAAATTTAAATATATAGAAATATATTTATAGAAATATATTTAAGCTTAATATAGGCCAAGGAAATGTAAATTAAGCCACAGTGAAATATTTTTCAGTCAACAGAGTGACAAAGATACAAGAACATTTAAAATCTTACAAGGATGTAGGAAAACAAGATTAAACGCATTTTTTACTGAGGATAAAATAGAAATCATTTTAAATATCCATCAACATTAATTATAATTTTAAAGAAGTTTCCTGACTTTTGACTCAACAATTTCATTTTGGAAACTCAGTCCTACAGAAATAATACCACCATTAAACTCATGTCTATATATGAAAGGAATTGAGTATGGGGATATAAATTGTAGTGTTGTTTGTTATGGGGTCTTCCCAGGTGGTGCAGTGGTAGAAAAAATCTGCCTGACAATGTAGGAGACACAAGAGACCCATGTTTGATCCTTGGGTTGGGAGGATTCCCTGTAGAAGAAAGTGGCAACCCACTCCAGTATTCTTGGCTGGAAAATTCTAGGGACAGAGGAGCCTGGTGGACTACAGTCTATTGGGCTGCAGAGTCGGACACAACTGAGCATGCACACATCTTGCCTGTCAAGGTAAATCAACAAAACTGAAATTGCACCCTAAGGATCCACCAACTGAAGAAATAGTTGAAATATTGTAATCTATTGATCTATGTAATATTTCACAGCTATTTTAAATGTATTGGCTTAGAGAGTATCTGCAACATTAATTGAAAAGCCAAAATAAAAAGTAACATTTTCCATAAGCCCATTTTTATAACAAACGAAAACACAAGAAAACCTTTCTACCCTTGTCTCAGCTCATATATGAATATACAAACAGAAATAGACAAGAGTAACAAATTAATCATCAAGTATTTGTAAACTAAGGCAAGGCATAGAAGAGAAGATAGAGTTTTTTTTAATAAAAGTTTTTTAACATGATAAAACACAAATATTATTTTATGTTTTATAACAAAGTTTAATAACATTTGGGGGGAAAAAAAGCAGTTCAAGGAGTCATCTTTGATGAATTGAGATTTTTGAGGGAAACTAAGCCAAGTAAATAAGCCATTTAAATCCCTTTTCAAAAATAGAATAATGGGAGAAATTAGAAGTATTTCCACAAATGTGCTATTGGGTAAAGGATGCAATACAGTTATAGAAATATAACAACCTAAAATAGTGTCCTTCTCATTACCTAGGATGGTTTTATGTGTCAATTTGAAATCATGTGAACCAGCTCCTTAACATAAGCACAATATACTACATAATATGTACTATATATACTACTGTTTCTGTTTTTCTGGAGAACCTTGACTGATACATTAAAATGTAAATGGCCTTTTATAAAATCACTAAACTAAGCAGATTATTAAGCCTTTATTTAAATTATATTTCAGTGGTAAAGGCCTAAATCAATATACGTGGACCAAAAGTGCTGATTGCATTTTGTTGTTTTAATGGAAAGGCTTGTGTTAGTTACAGATGTCAGAAACTGATGTTCGTTATAGTCACAATATGGACAATATTCCCTCCAACCATCACCTAAGTATTCAAAAACATGACACACAACTGTTAATAGAAACTTTCTTAATCTCCTCACAATGTCAAATCATGTTTTCATAAGGACAGTATTTTCTTGTGGAGATTTTCAAAGGACTCATAAATAAACAATGACCTAAAAATGAAGATAAATAAACAAAAACGCCTCAATGTGTCCATTAAGAACCATTCAAAAACAGTTCACAAAGTAGAGGGTTAAATGCAGGACCAGTCTGATGATACATCTATGTAATTACATTCATTTCAGCTTTTAACAAATTAGTAAATAACATAATGGCGAGTCAGCGTTTCATCAAGTACAGAAACTCCTCTAAGCAAAGATCGGACTAGACAGATAAGATTTTAAATTCTTGCAATTTCAGTGAAGATTGTAATTTTTTTCATCAACTCAAAAAGGCCTTAAGCACATAGACCGTTATAAATAGTGAATCAGAAAAATTGTTTGACATAGGGTTATCTCCTTTTCATTTATCTTCCTAGACCCATTTCCTCCTGCTATTGCCCTCTGGCCTTATTTCCATTGGTAATAATCTGTAATTTCTGCTATTTTCTCTTTCAATACAACTAAGAGTCAGATTTTCCTTAGGACATATTACCTGTCTGTAGCCATTTAGAACATTTTACACCAATCGGCACTTTGGAGCTGTATCTTGCAGTGTAACTAGCATTTACAGGGTTTCTGTAGACTTTTATTACATGGTGTGACATTAGATTGATGGACTGTCTCAATCTTATTCTCTGTCAATTGTACACTGATCCATGACAGCATAATGGGTCTGTGACAGTGTTTGGAAGGGTGAGAACGACTACAATAACATTTTGGGGAAGATGGATATCAGAGTTCCTTTTAATACTCTTCTTAATTTTCCTCTCATATTAAAATTTCCAAAAGCTGCCAACGTTAGGATGTGCCAATTTTCTTCATCAAAAAAAAAAAAATGACATTTGTTTTAGACAATTGGTATTAAGTATGATGGCAAAATAGCTGTCGATCAGGCTGAACAGGGCTATTAAGCATTCCCCTATAGCAAGGAGACTTCCAAGGACCCGCTCAAAAGGGAATCATGTTGTATTCCTGTCTAGGTCAAAGGTTATTACATCTCAGAAGGTATTCTCTGTTGACCGAGAAGGAGAAGGGTTTACTGCTTTCACAGCAGAGAATTACTCAGGACTTGCCCGAGGAGATAGTTGAACCTTCCCCTCAGCGGGCACGTGGAAGCTGTGCCAGGAAACTCGCTTCTGTGACTAGCTAGCGAGCCTTTCAACACTAGACAATTTCAAGTTTATTTACTGTTTCAAAGGTTTTACTACTGTCCTCTCTTGGGGAGTGGAGGAAAGAGTACAAAAATGTTTGCAGCTCTTTGCTCCTTTCTGAAATGCCATAAATGATACCCTTAAGCCTGTGGCTTTGGTTTTTGGTGAGAGAGGTGCCAGGAAACTTCTGGAAAGTGGCAGAGAGAACCAGTAAGTTGGAGAATTAGCAATAAAGCAAAAAGCACTGGAGGGGAAGAACCATGACCCAACTTTAGCTGTGTTTCAGCAGGAACAGCAGTCAAGGTTAACAGAGTGCAGTCAGACAGGGTGGCAGCCTGCAATATATGACATGATAATGGATACAAAACAGGGAGCCAGGGAGAAGTTACCGAGTCAGCAACAAAGAACCATACACTCTTTTCTTTGTCCAAATGGAGAAATTCAGTCAAAGGTTTGGCAGCTGTGTGAATCAGTCTCATTTATTTAAACTTTATTAGAAGCCACGTTATGCTTTTATTTTTGGAGAGAATGAGTATTCTGAAAAAATTTTATACATGGGAAATATGTAATTTACATCTCTCTTCCCTGCTGTGGGTCAATGCCAAGCATACACATGCATACATACACACACCAGCCCAAGTTTCTCTCAGTATGAAAAGAAATTGGAACAGTACATGTCTTTGTTAAAAAGATAAGAAAGGTCTGAATGTGCCAGTGGTTTGGGCTAGAGAACATTAAGTGTCAAGACTCAAAGTCTTTGTCAACACCGCAGGGAAGGTGTCAGTCTCAACCCCAACTGTCTAAAATGGAAAGTTCAGCTGCAGCCCACTGCAGAAGACTTATCATAGTCTTGGGATTATGGCTTTGGGACGATGGCTCACCGGGACTTATTTCCACTAAGTCAAATGTGTTACTTGATCCTCATCCACAGGGGTGTGATTCTCTGGGACTCCAAACCCAATGGAAATAACCAGTATGACTTTGATTCAGGTAGAACATCTAGGCTAAAAATAATGCAGCACTCAACACAACATGGGCTTCCCAAGTGTTGCTAGTGGTAAAAAAAATCTGCTTCCCAATGCAGGATACACAAGAGATGAGGTTCTATCCCTGGGTTGGGAAGATTCTCTGGAGGAGAGCATGGCAACCCACTCCAGTATTCTTGCCTGGAGAATTCCCATGGACAGAGGAGCCTGGTGGGCTAAAGAGTTGGACATGACTGAGTGACTGAGCAAAGAGTTGGACACGAATGAGCGGCTGAGCACACTGAACAAACAACACAAAATACCTTAAGCAATGAAAATCTGGCTCAGATGATCAAAAAATTAGGAGGAAATGCTGGCTTCTGACAGTCTATTTTAACAGCATGACCAGATCCTTCCTGTTCTACTCTCCAGGTTTTCTCTTCAGGATGGTGGCCAGGGACTAGATGAGCCTCAGACTTTCTCTTTCACATCAGATAAAGTTTGGGGTAGAGCTGGCCATAAGAAAGGACAGATACTTTATAAAATGCTCCTATCTAAAAGAGAAATGGGTACTTATTGGCAATACATAACAAATGTCAACTGCTGATCCTGTGTCATTGTGTTTCCTCCACACCATTTTCTCTCTTGAGTTTCATCCTTCTCCATAACTGGCCATTCATTTAGCCTGTCAGTCAACCAGTGTGCAAGCAATTGTTGGGTACCTACTTTATGATCTGTCTTATATACTTGGGCTACAATATTGTATTCCTATCTTTAGGAACTCTCACTGTAGTGAGAAGAGGAAATATAAACTTTAATTAAAATATTATCCATACATTCTAATTATGAGGATAAATGCAAGATATTGTGGCAACATGTCCTTGTAAAAGGATGTCAAGGCAGGTTTTTCAGTAGCTGGATTTGGAGTTTGAGCCCAGTAAGAGTTCTTCAAGGTGGGGACCAAGTATGAGCAGAATAAAAAGCTATACAAAGGAAGGAGTAGGAATGATGAAAGTGCTCCGTGTTTTTGAGGAACAATTAGAGAGATGATAAAGATAGTAGTCGTTGAATTTGAACCAAAAAAAAAACAAAAAAAAAACCCCAAAAAATGGACAGAGGGCTGTAGTTTTCGGTCATGCTATTTGACAGCTGTGGGTCTCTGGACACACCAACCACCCTAGTTTTATGCAGGCAGAGGAAACTGTTTGATTGTAACCCAGAATGGGGCCAACCTGACCTGGGATTTGTTTAACAATTTTTTGCAAGATGTTTGCTATGTGCAAAGCACTGGACTGCTTACTGCAGATACGCCTGACCTCAAATAGAGCTTTTCCATTGAAGTCCCCTGACTCATCTCTCTAAAACATGTCTTCTCTCTTTATGATTCAATGTAGTCAAACTACATGTCATAAACTTGTATCCATCCACACTTAATCTTCAAGATGTGTCTACCTTTACATTCTTTTTCAAAACCTAAAATTTCATTTTCTGCTGTGATTTGTCTCCTCCTGTTCCCTGGTTCCAGTCTATGAAGCCTTGCACAAAGAATGCTTAGCCCTTCCTGACAGATGATGCTCAGCCAAGCTCTTCAGTGATTATTTCAGTGTTAAATATGCTCAGGATTCTGCCTGAAGGAGTCTGATATGGCCAGGAGTAACTTCTCTTACCTCCCTGGTACGTTGTTCCATCATTTATCACTTTCCTCTCTTATTAGCTCCCTCTTCACTGACTCTTGCCCATTGACATTCAAAAATACTCCAATAATCCATCCTCCCCAAACAAACACTAAAAATTACACATCAATTCTAATTTCCCTCAATATTCTTCTTCACATGGAAGAAGTTTAATTCTTGCCTTTTTTTATATCTTATTACTAATTATTCACTCATTCCTTAGATTATCTAAATGAATTTTTTATATAGCATTGGCCACATGATTTGTGGACTCCAGCACAAAAGGAAATTGTGCTCTTTGTTACAGAGCAAGAGAAAAATTTCTTCTCTGATTCAAAATATTTCTGCTAACCTGTCATAGAGTTTTTAATTTACCATTTAATGTCATGCTCCCTTGGCCACATGGATACACAAATGGGGAGTGCAGACTATCACAGGCAACCTGGGACTCTACTCTGAGACTCAATACATAAGATATGTACCCCATATCAGGGGAACCCACAGGGGCAGAAGGCGAAAGTGCAACACTATATCCAGGCAAAAATTCTGAGATAAGGTGTCATCAACTCTGCCCTGGTTATTGCAGTAACTTTCTACTTCACTTCAGGTAATTCTGCAAAGTTCTTCATTTCAGAGACACACCTTTTCTTTCCTTGCTTCGCAGTGGAAATTGTTGTGGTCTTTGTGTAAACTGCCTCAGCCACTAAGTAGGTGCCTAATTTTTTAATGAAAATAATTTTTAACTGTGCCTATCAGAAGAGACGGAGAGGCAATGGTAACCTACTCCAGTACTCTTGCCTGGAAAATCCCGTGGATGGAGGAGCCTGGTAGGCTGCAGTCCATGGGGTCTCTAGGAGTCGGACACCACTAAGCGACTTCACTTTCACTTTTCACTTTCATGCATTGGAGAAGGAAATGGCAACCCACTCCAGTGTTCTTGCCTGGAGAATCCCAGGGATGGGGGAGCCTGGTGGGCTGCCATCTATGGGGTCGCACAGAGTCAGACACGACTGAAGTGACTTCGCAGCAGCAGCATCAGAAGAGAAAAAAAAGGAGAAAAATGTCACTGACTGCTGCCTATCAAATAATTGGAGTTCTCATGAACAAGCCCTAGATGACACAGCAGCCTTAAATAAAAGATAAAATGGAAACAAGACTCTTTGAATAATACTGCCTGAAAGCAATTTCCTTCTTGAACTAGGACACTGCTGATCTGAAAGCCACAAATTTTAGAGAATCATGCAGGGCCTGAGACTTTGATTGTATAGCTAATAAAGGATTAAAAAAAAAACTTCATCTTATACGGTTGATGACATGCAAAACAAATTCAAGATGTTCAGTGACAGAGTTGCAAGAATTCTAAATAAAAAATGAAATAGGAGCTAAGGCTGTTCTAACTGTTCACAAACTTACACCTACAGGGTCAGATAATTTTTTTGCCCCTTCAAATCACAGCATTGAAGTTTGGGGATAGAAACATTTCAAATATTAATTCTCAAGATGTCTGAGTCATCCTTATATTGTCAGAAATTTCTTTGACAACAAAAAAATTAAATGCCTTAGGACTTTTTATGCATTAAAAAAAAATTCTCCAACTGGGATTGCATTTTAGAAAGACCTCTCCTTTTCTTGCTTCCCAAGTATTTCAGTGGTAAAGATTGTGCCTGCCAATGCAGAAGACACAAGAGATGTGGTTTCAATCCCTGGGTGAAGAAGATTCCCCTGGAGAAGAAAACGGCAACCCACTCCAGAATTCTTGCCTGGGAAATTCCACAGACAGAGGAGCCTAGTGGGCTACAAGTTGGACATGACTGAGCATACATGCACTCCTTCCCTTGCTCTCTATCTTTTCTCTCAAGTCATTGCCTCTGCATGAAGGAAACCAGTATATCTGACATTTAGCTCAAGCCATTTTGCTCAGGACTCTAATAGCTTATGTTCTTTCCCAGAATCATGAAGTTTAAACTCGAGAGAAAATAAATATATTTCACATTTTTAAATGTAGTTGTTCTATTATAAGCACATTCTTCTCCCAATATTGATGATATTAAAAGGTTAATGAAAAAATATAAGGAATAAGCCAGCCACTAAGACTCCAGGCAGAAAGAGGATTGTCTGGCCAGATGATATAATTCCAAAAAGATAAAAGGGGTTAAGACTCCATTTAGTCAAGTACAGCAACAGGAAATGAAAGTCCTAAAAATTAGGTTTGACGGATGTAAGCAAGAAAGGAACGTACCATCATTTTTAAGAAATGAAAGAGGAAATTTCAGAGATGAGGCACAGAGGTGACCATTGGGATGAATCTTGCTGTGGTGGCAAGACCTCTGGACCTTCCTGCCAGATTGTGTCTGTAACTGCTGTGATCATTTTAAAAGAAATCATAAAAATATTATCATAATGTATATGTTTGTGCTTCTTTTTGCTAAATTCTGGGAATATCCTAAGATGTGGTAAGTAAAGGTCACTAAATTTTTTATTTCTGTTTAATGAAACTCATTTTTTTTAGTGCTAAGTTTCTATCAATGTGACTATTATTTTATGCTTTTAGCAATCACAGAGTGTTTATCTTCTGCTTATTGCATCTTCTTAATGAAGAGAACTTTGCTACAGACTTGAACTTTTCCCTCCTAGATTATTTTTAACTAGGGTAGGTCAATTGAACTTGAATCTGTTTCTCTTTCAGTGCTTGATCAAATCTGTATTGGGGGTGGGGGTTGAATCTGGGGAAGGGGAGAAGAGAGGCCTGTGCTGTGAAAAACTGTAGATGAGTCTAAAGGGCTTCCCTTTTGGCTCAGCTGATAAAGAATCCACCTACAATGTGGGAAACCTGGGTTCAATCCCTAGGTTAGGAGGATCCCTGGAGAAGGGAAAGGCTACCCACTTTAGTATTCTGGCCTGGAGAATTCCATGGACTGTATAGTCCATGGGGTCACAAGGACACAACTTAGTGACTTTTGCTAAAGGTGGAGTCTTCCACAAACCTTTTAATCTTATCAAAGTTATTGCTCCTTTTTTTCCCCCCACTGAAAAATTGTGAGTAGAAATGGAGACTTTATTCTGCTAACATAATCAGGTCATTCAGGGACAGAAATGCAATGTTTTTGGCCTTTGGCTAATGATCTTCTCTGCCTGATATTATCACCTAATCCACCCCCTGGAAGTAAATAAAGAAATCTAAAATCTTTGTTTAATTTTTTTTGTGAAGAAAAATCCTTCTGGCAAAAGTTCTATCAGCTGATACGAATTAATTGTTGCCATGGGGAAAGTTAGTGACAGGTATATTTTTGTTTTGTTATAGAAGTATTTAGACTTAATAATAATCAGGGCTTCAGGTATACATCTAGTGATTATATACTGTTATTGTTGTGTCCCCCAGTCATATCCAACTCTTTACCACCCCCATGGACTGCAGCATGTCAGGCTTATACATTAATATATGTTATATATATTCAATTCAGTTCAGTCACTCAGTCATGTCTGACTCTTTGTGACCCCATGAACTGCAGCACGCCAGGCCTCCCTGGCCATCACCAACTCCCAGAGTCCACCCAAACCCATGTCCATTGAGTTGATCGTGTCATCCAACCATCTTATCCTCCGTCGTCCCCTTCTCCCTTCCTCAATCTTTCCCAGCATCAGGGTCTTTTCAAATGAGTCAGCTCTTTGCATCAGGTGGCCAAAGGATTGGAGTTTCAGCTTCAACATCAGTCCTTCCAATGAACACTAAGGACTGAATTCCTTTAGGATGGACTGGCTGGATCTCCTTGCAGTCCAAGGGACTCTCAACAGTCTTTTCCGACACCACAGTTCAAAAGCATCAATCATTCAACATTCAGCTTTCTTTATAGTCCAACTCTCACATCCATATATGACCACTGGAAAAATCATAGCCTTGACTAGACAGACCTTTGTGGACAAAGTAATGTCTCTGCTTTTTAATATGCTGTCTAGGTTGGTCATAACTTTCCTTCCAAGGAGTAAGTGTCCTTTAATTTCATGGTTGCAATCACCATCTGCAGTGACTTTGGAGCCCAAAACAATAAAGTCAGCCACTGTTTCCACTGTTTCCCCATCTATTTGGGACCACTTCATGGTCCCATCCCATGAAGTGATGGGACCAGATACCATGATCTTAGTTTTCTGAGTTTTGAGCTTTAAGCCAACATTTTCACTCTTCTCTTTCACTTTCATCAAGATGTACTTTAGTTTTTCTTCACTTTCTGCCATAAGGGTGATGTCATCTGCATATCTGAGGTTATTGATATTTCTCCCGGCAATCTTGATTCCAGCTTGTGCTTCCTCCAGCCCAGTGTTTCTCATGATGTACTCTGCATATAAGCAGGGTGACAATATACAGCCTTGACATACTCCTTTTCCTATTTGGAACCAGTCTGTTGTTTCATGTCCAGTTCTAACTGTTGCTTCCTGACCTGCATACAGGTTTCTCAAGAGGCAGGTCAGGTGGTCTGGTATGCCCATCTCTTTCAGAATTTTCCAGTTTATTGTGATCCACACAGCCAAAGGCTTTGTCATAGTCAATAAAGTAGAAAAAGTTGTTTTTCTGGAACTCTCTTGCTTTTTTGATGATCCAGTGGATGTTGGCAATTTGATCTCTGGTTTCTCTGACTTTTCTAAAACCAGCTTGAACATCTGGAAGTTCACGGTTCACATATTGCTGAAGCCTGGCTTGGAGAATTTTGAGCATTACTTTACTAGTGTGTGTGACTAGTGGAATTGTGTAGTAATTTCAGCATTCTTTGGCATTGACTTTCTTTGGGATTGGAATGAAAACTGACCTTTTCCAGTCCTGTGGCCACTGCTGAATTTTCCAAATTTGCTGACATATTGATATATATTAAATATATACTATATATATATTATGCATTTATGGATTTATATATGTGGGCTTCCCTGATGGCTCATTGATTAAGAATCTACCTGCCAATGCAGGAGACAGAGATGTGGGTTCAATCCCTGGTCAGGAAGATCCCCTGGAGAAGGAAACAGCAACCCAACCCAGTACTCTTGCTTGGGAAACCCCATGAATAGAGGATCCTGGGGGGTTACAGTCTATCGGGCCACAAAGAGTTGGACCTGATTTATCAACTTAACAACAACGAATATACATATATAAACACACACACACACACACACACACATATATATATATATATATATGTATATAAACCAATGTTTTTATTTAATAGTTCTAGTTGATGCCAAAAATGGCCCCTGTGCATTTGTGTGGAATTGAATCTCAGAGACAGAGCTTTGGGTGAAGTAGAAAGTAACAGTTTTATTGCATTGTTAGGTAAATGTTTATGTAGCAGGTTTTTGCCTCTCAAAACTGTGCTTCCTAAGCTGGGAGGATTTGGGAAGGAATTTTATAGCAGTGGTTCAATAAGTGTTGATAAGATTAAGGGGTGTGTAGCATGCCCTTCTTTAATATGGTCTCAAGTAAACTCTTGAGAGCCTCTCAGTTTCCTTTAATGTGGACTCACGTGGTCTTCTCTAGAATGAAGAATGCTGGCATCGTCCATTTGTTGGCCCACCAGGCTCCTCTTGTCCATGGAATTTTCCAGGCAAGAATACTAGATCTTTCGGACTCAGGAATTGAACCCATATCTCTTATGTCTTCTACATTGTCTGGCAAGTTGTTTGCCAGCAACTGGGGAATCCCTTTTAGTTCTGTAAAGAGTCAACTCTTTGGAAAAGATGCTGATGCTGGGAAAGATTGAAATCAAAAGGATAAAGGGTGGCAGAGGATGAGATGGTTAGATAGCATCATTGACTCAATGTACATGAAACTGAGCAAACTCTGGGAGATAGTGGAGGACAGAGAACCCTGGTGTGTGACAGTGCAAGACTCAGGAACTGAACAACAAAAACATCAACAAAAGAGCTCAAAGATAGTGTTGTGTATCCCTTAAGGCTGATTGATGCTTTTGAACTGTGGTGTTGGAGAAGATGCTTGAGAGTCCCTTGGACTGCAAGGAAATCCAACCAGTCCATCCTAAAGGAATTCAGTCCTGAGTGTTTATTGGAAGGACTATTGTTGAAGCTGAAACTCCAATTCTTCAGCCACCTGATGCGAAGAACTGACTCATTGGAAAAGACCCTGATGCTGGGAAAGATTGAGGGCAGGAGGAGAAGGGGACGACAGAGGATGAGATGGTTGGATGGCATCACCAACTCAATGGAGATGAGTTTGAGTAAACTCTGGGAGTTGGTGATGGACAGGGAGGCCTGGAGTGCTGCAGTCCATGGGGTCGTGAAGAGTCCAACACAACTGAGGGACTGAACTGAACTGAACTGAGGCTGAACCAGAACTCTGACCCAAGCCTGCACTATTGTTTCCTGGCTGCTCCTCTCTTGTCTCTGCATCCCCTGCCTTTCCTGATAAGCAACTGGAAGGTCTCCATGGCCCAGGAGGCTGACAGGTTCCTCCTCAGGTTCATAGGTTAGTTTTCCAAAGTGTTATGAAGAATTGTTTTTTGTGACAATGTGGGAATATATCTTTTCTGTCAATTTCATATGTGAGAATCATTTGAATTAGTAAATAAGTAGGAGATAATTTCCTCTATAAGAATGACTCAGTATGAAGATTCAGTAGTTGATCGTCAAGCAGAGTACCATACACTGGTTATCAAACTCAGGGTACGACTCTAACAACTTCTGCCCACAGCATCTTGGTATTAGAGTCACCAAGGAAAACACAACTCAGTCAAGCACTGAATGAAATAACACATTACTCATATAGAGAAGAGACAGAATACAATCAGCTTCACTACTGGGCATTGACTCGCCATGGCCAGCAGATCTTTCCCCAGTTCCCATGCAGGGCAACTAGCCTGTGTGCACCCTTCTTGTGCAACAAAGGAAGGACACTGCTCCCACACTCCCAACAGAGGACAAGATATAGCAGGGTTGGAGGTGGACAGATGCCGTATGATGCACATGCTTAAGCAGAACAAAAGAGTACACAAAGAGCATGAAACAGGAAGAGATATTCCCATACAAGGTGATAAACCCATAAAAGGATTTGTTGGCTTTTTATCCCTGGTAAGGAAGTATTCCAGGGCTTCCCTGATCAGTCAAATGGTAAAGAGTCTACTTGCAATGCAAGAGAGATGGGTTTGATTTCTTGGTTGAGAAGATCCCCAGGAGAAGGGAATGGCTATCCACTCCAGTATTCTTCCATGCAGAATTCCATGGACAGAGGAGCCTGGTGGGCTACAATTCATGGGGTTGCAAAGAGTCAGATACAACAGAGCAACTATATTCTATTCTAATTGTATTCTAAGGAAGTGTTCCAGGTTCAAGGTCCATTCTTATGTAACTGAGCAGAAACCAGAAGACAGCATGAGACTACCTTTTCCAGTAGGAATGAACATAGACCTTAGTCCATTAGGTGTGTGTGCTTAGTCACTCAGTTGTGTCCAACTCTTGTGACCCATAGCCTGCCAGGCTCCTCTGTCCATGGGATTCTCCAGGCAAAGATACTGGAGTGGGTTGTCATTTCCTTCTCCAGGGGATCTTCCCAACCCAGGGATAGAACACAGGTCTCCTGCATTGCAGTCAGGCTCTTTACCAACTGAGCTACGAAGCCCCTTTCAAAAGAGGGGGAGTTGTAATATCCATGGTGATGCCCTCTCCAAATGGTCCATTAGGTGTATAGTTACAAAGATAGTGGTCTTCATAGTTGGGAAGTTTTAGTTTTAATTGTAAGGAAATTAAACCATTCAGAAGAGATGTGTTTATGCAACCTCTTAATGGTTAGGGCCATGCCTTAATTGTGTGATATACTCTAATTGAGTAATAAGATGACTTCTTAATGAAAATATCAGGACACTTTTCTTATCCTGAGCTACACTTATTCTTTTCTATCAATGAACACCAAGATAACTTTGGAAATTTCTGGCTTGAAGGAAGGTGTAGTTAAATATGACCCAGATTGGGGGCCCAAATCCATGCCACTCAGAATCATAAGATGGGTATTGATGTATTGGGAAAAATTAAGCAGCATATTATTTAAGATTTCCTGAGGAATATTTTATCCAATTGAGCTGAACTCTGAGATGAATCAACACCTACAGAAGGTGTAATAAACCAGCAGGATCTAGCCAAAGGAGTAGCTGACTTGATGGCTTGATGAAAATCTCTACCAATGCCTAACACTATGGAGAAATTTTGGAGCTAAAACAGCTAGTATTGTTCTACATTGGGTGAGCTGAAGTGATCTGGCATTTATATAAACCCTCCATCATCAAGTGATATGGCCACTCTCGTAAGAGGATGACACTGGACAAGGAAGTTCTTTGCAACTGAAGCCACCACTAAAGGTGCTGTCAATTGCAGCTTGCCCTTGAAGGTGGATTTGTGCAACAAGTACACCTTAAAGAAGGATCTGGAGAGGGTGTCACCATGGCTACCACAACTCCCCTTTCTTTTGAAATAAGGCCGTGTTGGGCAGGAAAAAATGTGCATGGAAGGGTTGCATACAAGAAGTCACTAAGCACAATTTATCATCATTTCCATGAGTACCTTAGATTTAATGTCAATTCCTACAAAGATTTTCTTCTTCATAAAAGAAGACTCTCCAAGCATCACCAGCACCCCACCACCGCCCCACCTCCAAATTGTAGTAGTTAAATGCCTTGATCATAGAATATGTCAATAAATGTTTCTGGAGTTGATTTTTTCAAATCTGAGAGCTGTCCATTGAGAAAACTTCTAATCAAAAGAACCTCATGGCAGTTTTAAGTGTGGATGCACAACACTGTAATAAATCTCAGGGTTCAAATTTCACTTAAAGTTTTCACAGTTTTAAATAAAGCTGTTTCATGTCCCAGAATCTAACATGAAGGTGATTTTAATATGCTGTAATTATAACTTGTCCGGTAGAAGTGCTACTCCTAAAAGAACATTCATTATATATAATTTAATTTATAAAATATTATATCTTTCAAAAAATTAATACAATGTTTTGACATTTAAGATCAAAGATGATTTAACAATATTTCCCAAGAAAAACACCATCAAGTACAAATATTACAAAGGCTATCTGAGTGTTATTGAGTCTAAATCATGTTGTATACCTTAAGTATGTACAGTTTACGTATTTTCTTACATATAAGAAAGGGCCATTCACTTTAATAGAGCTTTCTGAGCATTTTTGTGCTCGTGTGGTAGTTGCCCTTTAGGATCCCAGTTGGAAAACAGCCCTGCAGACATACTCTTTAGATGAAAAACACTATCTTCCTGACCAGTGGAACCAAATGCTTGTTTAGTGTAGAGATGCAGGTAAAGAGTATCTCTTTTCAGGCCCGCCCATCCCTGCCCCAGGGTTAAGATCCATCACAGAGCTCTGCTGTATCCTTGACGACCAGAGGTGAATCCATGCTGTTTAAGCCTAGGATCAACATCTGGGAGAACAGACTGAGTTGATCTCATCCAGGACAACCCATTCTCCTCTATTAAGTCCTTATTTAGCTGAACTATAAATATTATTAAACATTTGCTTATGAACTGCCAGAGCACCATGCTGTTCAACAGATGAAGTTGGTGTGTTTTAATTTTATGCACTCTGAATGTGCTTAGTTTAGTTTCCATTCTGCACTCCACATTTTCCTAAGTTCCAGTTATTGGAAAGAATTTTTACCTACAATCCAAGGCACAGATTGTCTTAATTTTTATTTTCTGTTGTTGGTGGGGTGGGGGTTGGTTTGGGGGCATGTGTGAGAACAGAAGGATTATGGGAGTGGAATGGGTTATGACACATTTTCATTTGCAGCTGCTACGACTCCCTTGCCTTAATCCAGCCCAGATCTCAGCGGAAACCTAAAACCATTCCAGTGACCCTAGAATTGCACCAGCACCTCAAATAGCCAAATAAGGTAAGTCGTTTGTTATCTGAGCCATAAATATTTACATCCACTAGTGACAAATGTATAAAAAGTGTGGAGTGACTGTGTAATTTCAGCTGCCCTCCTCAAGCCTGTCAATAGTTTCTGTTATCTCCTGAAAGCCCCAATGACTGATGTGTGCTAGTTTAATAAGAATGCGCTCACCAGCTTGTTACCCTCCTCTAATTGTTCACTCTGACCACATTTGTCATCTAGAAAGTTTTCTCCTTTTAAATTTAGGGCCTGTTACATGAAATTGTTTGGACTGGCAAGCATCCATCACCTTCCTGACCTCCTTCATTCCTTTATACGTTCTCTTCCTATTGTTACCAAAGCCTAAGAGATCATCACCATTTCTTTTTCTTTTTCATTTTGCAACGTAATAGAGACAAAACAATTTCATTTTTCTGATTTTTTTCTGCATATAGATGACTTTGAAGGGTAAATCTTAAGAATGTGTCTAAGCAATGCTTAGGCATAGGCTGATGTTTTCTGAATCTTACAGGTGACCACACCACAAAGCACTTATGATATCAAAGCACTTTCAAGCAAACACAGTGAAAAATCTTTCGAATATTAAATGGACAGAAACAGAGTATGCTGAGGGCAAAGTGAATCCTGTTTTATTTTTGTATCAAGAGTGAACCAGTAAGAAAAATGGAAAACAGTAACATCACGCTGTTGGTCTTTTGTCCATTAGGCCAATATATAGAGCTTGCATTTTGATATAATCACTAGGCAAAGAACTCCAAAGATCAGATAGGGTGAAAAAAGTATATTTAATGAATTTAAAGGATAAGATCTAACAATATTTAAAAATTTGGATAATTCAAAATTTAAAGAATATTTTGTTAAAAGGAGTTTTTGATTGTTAGTAGGTTCAGTTCAGTTCAGCCGCTCAGTCATGTCTAACTCTTTGGGACCAATGGACTGCAGCATGCCAGGCTTCCCTGTCAATCTCCAACTCCCAGAGCTTATTCAAACTCATCCCCAGAAAGTTGGATGCTGATGCCATCCAACCATCTCATCCTCTGTTGTCCCCTTTTCCTCCTGTCTTCAGTCTTTCCCAGCATCAGGGTCTTTTAAAATGAGTCCGTTCTTCTCATCAGGTGGCCAAAAGATTGGAGTTTCAGCTTCAGCATCAGCCCTTTCAGTGAATATTCAGGACTGATTTCCTTTAGAATGGACTGGTTGGATCTCCTTGCAGTCCAAGGGACTGTCAAGAGTCTTCTCCAACACCACAGCTCAAAAACATCAATTCTTTGGCACTCAGCTTTCTTTATAGTCCAAGTCTCACATCCATACATGACTACTGGATAAACCATAGCCTTGACTAGATGGACCTTTGTTGGCAAAGTAATGTCTCTGCTTTTTAATATGCTGTCTATGTTTGTCATAGCTTTTCTGCCAAGGAGCAAGCATCTTTTAACTTCATGGCTGCAGTCACCATCTGCAGTGATTTTGAAGCCCCACTCCACCCCCCCAAATAAAGTCTGTCACTGTTTCCATCGTTTCCCATTTATTTGCCATTATGTGAAGGAACCAGATGCCATGATCTTAGTTTTCTGAATGTTGAACTTTAAGCCAACTTTTTCACTCTCCTCTATCACTTTCATCAAGACCTTCTTTAGTTCTTCTTCAATTTCTGCCATAAGGATGGTGTCATCTGCATATCTGAGGTTATTGATATTTCTCCCGGCAAACTTGATACCAGCTTGTGCTTCCTCCAGCCCAGTGTTTCTCATGATGTACTCTGCATGTAAGTTAAATAAGTAGGGTGACAATATACAGCCTTGACATACTCCTTTTCCTATTTGGAACCAGTCTGTTGTTCCATATCCTATTCTAACTGTGGTTTCTTGACCTGCATACAGATGTCTTAGGAGGCAGGTCAGGTGATCTGGTATTCCCATCTCTTTCAGAATTTTCCACAGTTTGTTGTGATCCACACAGTCAAAAGCTTTGTTATAGTCAATGAAGCAGAAATAGATGTTTTTCTGAAACTCTCTTGCTTTTTTATGATCCAACGGATGTTGGTAATTTGATCTCTTGTTCCTCTGCCTTTTCCAAATCTAGCTTGAACATCTGGAAGTTCACGGTTCACCTACTGTTGAAGTCTGGCTTGGAGAATTTTGAGCATCACTTTGCTAGCATGTGAGATGAGTGCAGTTGTGCAGTAGTTTGAGCATTCTTTGGCATTGTCTTTCTTTGGGATTGGAATGAAAACTGACCTTTTCCAGTCCTGTGGCCACTCCTGAGTTTTCCAAATTTGCTGATGTATTGAGTGCAGCACTTTAACAGCATCATCTTTTAGGATTTGAAATAGCTCAACTTCAATTTCATCACTTCCAATAGCTTTGTTTGTAGTGATACTTCCTAAGACCCACTTGCATTCCAGGCTATCTGGCTCTAAGTGAGTGATCACACCATCGTGGTTATCTGGGTCATGAAGATCTTTTTTGTATAGTTCTGTGTATTCTTGCCACCTCTTCTTAAGATCTTCTGCTTCTTTTAGGTCCTTACCATTTTGTCCTTTATTGTGCTCATCTTTTACAAAATGTTCCCTTGGTATCTCTAATTTTCCTGAAGCGATCTCTAGTCTTTCCCATTCCACGTTTTCCTTTATTTCTTTGCATTGATCCCTAAGGAAGGCTTTCTTATCTCTCCTTGCTATTCTTTGGAACTCTGCATTCAAATGGGTATATCTTTCCTTTTCTCCTTTGACTTTTACTTCTCTTCTCTTCTTCTCTCAGCTATTTATAAGGCCTCCTCAGTCAACCTTTTTGCTTTTCTTTTTCTTAGGGATGGTCTTGATAGCTGCCTCCTGTACAATGCCATGAATCTCTGTCCATAATTCTTCAGGCACTCTATTAGATCTAATCCTGTGAATCTATTTGTCACTACCACTGTATAATCATAAAGGATTTGATTTAGGTCATACCTGAATGGTGTAGTGATTTTTCTTTTCTTCACTTTAAGTATGAATTTGGCAATAAGGAGTTCATGATCTGAGCCACAGTCAGATCCCAGTCTTGTTTTGCTGAGTGTATACAGCTTCTCCATCTTTGGCTGCAAAGAATATAATCAAATTTGATTTCAGTATTGACCCTCTGGTGATGTCCATGTGATGGTACTAACTGAATATATACCTACATTATATATATGTTTTGTTGCTCAGTCGCTAAGTTGTGTTCAACTCTTTGAGAGCCAATGGACTGTAGCCCACCAGTCCCCTCTGTCCATGGGGTTCTCCAAGAAAGAATACTGGAGTGGGTAGCTATTTCCTTCTCCAAGGGATCTCCCCAGATCAGGGATCAATCCCATATCTACTGCATTGGCAGGTGGACTCCTCACCACTTAACCACCAGGGAAGCCCAAACATTCTAAGTATAACCTTTAAGAAAATGGTTAAGGATTTTCTAATATACTATAGTGGTTTGATGGATAAATTCATAGTTTAGTGATGTTTTTTCCCTTTAGTAAGAATTTAGATATAACAAAAACATTAACAGATTCTCAGAAAAAACTAAGTTGGTAACTTGCCAAAATTTGCATCATACCCGAAAAGAAGATTCAACTTACAGATCCTCCTAAAAGTTTCCTAACACTTCAGGCTGAATTAAGTGCTACTCTTTTCCAGCTCCTGTACCATCCTATGAATGTTCCTATTGTAGCATGACCCAGAAATTTCAATTCTTTGAATCAGGATTCTGCTGATTCATTTCAAAATCTCAAATATTAAGCACAATTGTTAATTTGAGCATAAAAATGTTAGTTGAATTGAGTGAATGAGAAAAGAAGGTGATAAAGACAAAGTGGAAAGGATCTTAAGGGAGGGGGTGTTAAATCTTCTAAAATCTTGATTAGAATAGGCGGGTATCACAAACATTCTGTGTGTGTGTTTATGTGTGTGTGCGTGTGTGCATGTGCACAGTATCTACTATATAACACCATTTTTCAAGAGGCAATGACTTATAAAATATTAAGCTGAAATGAACTGCAGAGCCTGAGCTGACTTAGGGAGAGTTATATTTGTAGCCTTAAGAATTATTTGGAATTCACTTACCTGAATTAACAGCCATGTGCACAAGATAATTTTCACTGATACATTGGCTGCTATCCAGGCTCAGGGGCACAACTTGCCTCTAGTATACAACTGCTTCTTCACCTTCCGCTCTGCCTTCCACCTTCTAAATGTTCAGTGCCCTCTTAATGGTTCCTAACTGTGCAAAGTTCTTCCCTTCCCACCAGGGTCTTATATCCTCCAGGCTCCCAAATTTCCTTTTTTCCTTGCCCAGCAAAGCTCCTATTTCCTGAGTTACTTTTTAGCTTCATATTCGTATGATTATTCAAATAATTGTCACTATGACTTACAGATTTGATCTCCTCAGGATATTTGCTTTTAAAAAGAGGAGTTTGCTAATCCAAATTAGTTTCTAATTGTTCAAATATTTATATGAGAAAAGATGAAGATATTTTAATTAGAAGGCCTTTTGGTGGCTCTTTATATTCATACCTATCCTTGCTGTGCACTCCCACACTTACTCATCAAATAGTACAGCATACAAATCAACACTGTTCAGGTTCATATGGCCACACTATGTATCTTGCTACATAATTTGGCCAGTGTCTTTTTATCTCAAAGTTTCCAGTGAAAGAAGAATTACAACAAAAAATGCAACAAGGTTTAAAGGAGCCATCATTCAAAATAGGAGTCAGAGTGCATAAAAATGTCCAGTATCCAAGATGATGCTCTATTGTGGCAGGTCATCTAGATCAAGATTTATGCCATTTGGAAACTCTTAGGCTTTTATCCACCATTTCCTTATGTGTAAAGTGGGAATAAATGCTGTTACTATGGATCGAGGAAGTAATGTATATGAGAGTGCTGAGTACAATAATCATCTTAAAAATATAAAACATTATTAATATCAACTACTGGAGAATATTGGAGAGGGAAATAGCAACCCACTCCGGTATTCTTGCCTGGAAAATCCCATGGATAGAGGAGCCTGGCAGGCTACAGTCCATGGGGTTGCAACAGTCAGACATGATTCAGTGACTAAACCACACCGCCGCCACTGGAGAATATAAGTAGAATACATATAGTATGATTATTCTTGAGCTGACATTTTCTCATTTGAAGAACAAATCCTCTAAAAATATGATGAATATTTTATTATTTAAAAATTGTTTTGATCCTTAAAATACAATTCAGATTCAATGCAGTTCCTATTAAAATATCACTGGAATTTATCACAGAATTAGAATAAATAATTTTAAAATTTGTATGAAAGTACAGTAAAATTTGTATTGATCCCAAATCCCCTGCATTGCAGGCAGATTCTTTACCATCTGAGCTACCAGGGAAGCCCATGGATAGAAACACAAAAGCCCTCAAATACCCAGAACAATCTTGAAAAAGAATAGACATAAAAGTATCATGCTCCTTGACTTCAGACTACCCTACAAATCTACAGTAATCAAAATAGTATGTTACTGGCACAAAAACAGACACATAGATATATGAACTAGAATACAGAGCTCAGAAATAAACCCACAGACTTATGGGGAGTTAATCTATGACAATGAGACAATGATACACAGTGGAGAAAAGACAGTCTTTTCAATTGGTAATACTGGGAAATCCAGAGAGTTATATGTAAAATAATGAAATTAGAATGTTTCCTCACATCATCTACAAAAATAAATTCAAAGTGGATTTAAGGCCTAAATGTAAGACTGGAAACAATAAAACTCTTAGAAGAAAACACAGACAGAACACCCTTTGAAGTAAATCATATTTTTTAGATTTATCTCAAGGCAAAATAAAACAAAGTAAACAAATGAGACCTATTAAACTTAAAAACTTTTGTACATCAAAGGAAACCATCAACAAAACAAAAAGACAACATTCTGAATAAAATAAAATATTTGCAAATGATATGACCAATAAGTAGTTACTATCCAAAAATATATACATAACTCATACAATATATCAAAAAAGAAAAAAGAACCCAATTAAAAAAATAGGCAGAAGACTTGAACAAATACTTTTCCAAAGAAGATATACAGGTGGCCAGTAGGTACATTGAAAAAGACCCTGATGCTGAGAAAGACTGGGCAGGGTAGAAGGGGGCAACAGAGGATGAAATGATTGAATGACATCACCAACTCAATAAGTATGAGTTTGAGCAAACTCTGGGAGATATTGAAGGACAGGGAAGCATGATGTGTTGCAGTCAATGAGGTTGCAAAGACTGGACAGAATTTTGCAACTGGACAACAGCAACACCACTGATGATCAAAGAAATGCAACTTAAAGCCACAATGAGATATTACCTCAGATCTGTCAGAATCAGTTCAGTTCAGTCACTCAGTCATGTCCGACTCTTTGCAACCCCATGGACTGCAGCACTCCAGGCTTCCCTGTCCATCACCAACCCCTGGAGCTTGCTCACACTCATATCCATTGAGTCAATGATGCCATCCAACCACCTCATCCTCTGTTTTTCCCTTCTCCTCCTGCCTTCAATCTTTCCCAGCATCAGGGTCTTTTCCAATGAGCCAGTTCTTCTCATCAAGTGGCCAAAGAATAGCTATCAGAATAGCTATCATCAAAAAGTCTACAAATAACAGATGCTAGTGAGAATGTAGAAAAAAGGACATCCTAGTACACTGTTGGTAGGATTGCAAATTGGTGCAGCCATAACAGAAAACAGTATGGAGTTCCTCAAAAAACTAAAACTAAAGTTTCCATATACTTCAGCAATTTCACTGCTGGATATGTAGCCAAATAAAGCAAAAACACTAATTAAAAAAAGATACATATGCCCCAATGTTCATAGCAATGTATACAATAGCTAAGATATGGAAGGAAACTAAATGCCCATCAACAACCTAAGGGATAAAAACAATTGAATATATCTCAGCCATAAACAAGAATGAAATTTTACCACTTGCATCAACATGGATAGACCTTGAGATAATCGGACAAAGACAAATATTGTATTATTTATATGTGGAATCTAAAAAATAAAACAAACCAGCTAATATAATATAAAAAGAAACAGACTCACAAATATAGAGAACAAACGTGGTTACTTAGTGTGAGAAGAGGAAAGAGGGGAGGGGCAAAACAGGGACGGATAGATTAAGAGGTACAAACTATTATGTATAAAATAAATAAGCTACAAGGATAAATTTCATAGCACAAGATTTACAAATTCCTCTTTCTAAAACTTGATGTAAGGGATGATTCATTGTGAAGTTGCTCAGTCATGTCCGACTCTTTGCAACCCCATGGACTGTAGCCTGCCAGGCTCCTCCGTAAACTATATTATAACTTATGATAATATATGGAGAAGGAAATAACAACCCATTCCAGTATTCTTGCCTGAAAAAGCCTATGGACAGAAGAGCCTCTGACCATCCAGCAGTTCGCAAGAGTTGGACATGTCTTAGCGGCTAAACCGCCATCACCGTGATAATATAATTTTAGAGCCTCAAATTTAAAATCAAGGACTTGCAGTTGAATATTAAAGCTTAGAGAAAAATTACAGTTGGGAAAGTGAGTGAACAAGATACAACTTAATGTCTATTTGTCTGAGTTACATGTTTAAGGAAGAAATTTGGTTCTGTGTGGGATTGGTTGGCAAGAGTTATATGTTGCCATGTTCAGAAGGAGGCTGATTTTTTTTTCTTTTTTTCTAGCTAATGTTTCTCCTTTCACTGTTGCCTTTGAAAGGTTTCAACAGTTCTAGTTGCATGTGTGCAGAGGAATGTTTCTACTTTTAGTTAATTCATTATAGTGTTTCATGCTTATTTTAGATAAGACTTCTACCTTCTTTAATTCAGCGGAAACATGTTATGTATGATGTGAAAAAAAATGTTTAAAGAAGAACTATGGATCAGAATGTCATGAAGAAAACACATTGCAGATCCCGAAACACCTAATCAGGTTGCAGCTAGAAGGGCTCTCAAAAATATTAGTGACACAAGAAATGTCTTTGGGAATATCTTCATTTTATGTATATGTTTCCTTTTTTTTTTTTTTCCTGAAGTGCTTCATTATTCATATATTATGAACTGTTCATAGGACTTGGCTTAGATTCTCTCCAGGCACTTTGGTCTCCAGTGACCTGTTAAAATGGTCTTAGCACATTCACAAGGCTTTTCATTGCAGTCCAGCCTGTTTGTAAAAACGATCAATCAATATCATGTTCAGATGACAGTCTATGTACAACCTGCCTTTGCTTAACCAGCCTGTCTAATGCTGAGAGCATAGAATTCTATCCAGGAATGACATCTTGAATAAGTTTGGGTTGGGGCATATTGCATTCTTCTTCAAGACTATTTTTTTCCCTTTCTTTGCAGACATTTCCTTGCTTTTACAAGGCTATAAAAATAGGAACACATTTTTCTTTCCTTTGAAATGATGTTGGCCCCAGTTTTTCTCTTCTCTGGGGTGCAAGATAATTAAATCGGCATGCAAAGAAGGAAATGTTTACAAAGCCACGATTTTGATGTCAGATGCAATATTCAACCCCAATATCTATGCCAGCCCATCCAACCTCTGCTAGTTGACGTCAGCTGAATTTTCAGGGCTGACATTTATGGGGGTATCATTTATAAGACTTTCGGTTGTCTTCCAAAGTAATATTCAAAGAAGTTCTCCAAAAGGTAGTCTCACAATTGTTACCCACACTGACTGATTCCTGTACATGCAGGAGAAGACATGACTAATTAGACTGAATTAAAAATAGCCCAGAAAGCTGTCTGTGACAGATATACATTACATGCACTAGTTCTAGTCCAGATGCTGGAGACAGAGCATACTCTTCTTCCTTTAGCAGCCCTTAACTGAGATTCAAGTTGGTTTGCGTATTTTTGAATACTTTTAATGCTACTATTTTTTTTTAAAGAACTCACTTTTTATTCTTTTTAACATTACTGCTCCATTAATAATCTTTTCCTCTCCCAGGGTGGGCTGGCTGACACACAGCATATGTCTTTTTCCTCAGTGTGATGCTGATGAAAGGGGTCCCCACCACTTCCTTTCTGCCTTCAGCACTCTTCCACTGCATGCCCTAAGTCAGTTTATGTTCTTAATAGCAAAAGTGCAAACAGACCCCAAAAGGTATGAGTTCATATGCTGGGGAATTGAGAGAAGGAAGAGGAAGTCCATAAAGAATATAAAGTACTACTTGCCACACAGTAATCTCAATGTTTTATTCTATAGAGTAGAAGACTGAAAACACTGACTTGTACTTAGAAAGAAGTGATACCACACAGATCCCTTCTTTGTGCATTGTCTGAGTGCATAATTCACCATAATAACTAATTTATGTGAACCTATATGCCAAGCTTTGCATTATATACATTAACAATATCATCATATTGTTAATTATTTCAATTACACTATTAGAAATGTACTATTGATGCAATCATTTTATAATCATTGGAATTGAGGCTTAAAGAGATTAAATGTATTTTACCTAAGATAAGAGAAATAAAAACAAGGAAGAAAGAAGACTCTAGGCCAGTTATGTTCACCCCCAGAGGCGATGACCTAAAATTTCATTCTGCTGCATCTTCAAAATCACAAAATAGGAAGAAACTCTTTTAACATTGGCATTTTCTTAGGTGATGAAATAAGAGCTTATGAAGTGATTCCAGTTCCTTATTAGTGAATGGTAGAACTAGAACTCCAACGTGTAAGTTTTTAAGCTCTCAGCCCACATTTTGGGCAGTAATCCCTCTAGTGATCACAGAAGATTCTTGAAGAAATAAATCAGTTAAAATACACTATCCAGATTCAGTTTCTGTTTAACATCTGTCTACCATTTTATACCTAACAACTCATAAGTGCTCATCATTACCTACACATTAAGATACAACATTTTGAAATTCAAGACTGTAAAAATTATGGCCCCACTTCACCTTAGAGCTTGTGTCCTACTGCACATCTACACAAACACTCCTCTCCAATCATATCACTTTACTCTTATCTCTCTGAATATTCCATGTTTGTTTTCCCTTGTACTATTAACTGTATTTGAAATGTTCTCTCATTTCCTTTCCTCAATATTATGAAGTATTATTATCATCAACCTCCAAAGAGGGAAACTAAGGTTCATAGAAGGGGAATATATTGCTTGACTTATTTCAATTATCATTTCCTTAAGAGAAGACAGTATGGTGCTGTTGTGAGATCAAGAGCTTGAGATAACAGGAGACCCAACATTCAGTCCCCATTCCGAAAACCATTAATGATACAAATTTAACTTCCTCCACCTCTCTAAACCAGTTTCCTCATTTGAAAATTTGGGGTAAAAATATCCAACTCATTGAATTATAAAGCTCAAAAGTGGCAATGTTAGAAAAGCACTCAGTACACAGTAGGCTCTCAAAAATATGCGATTCCTTTCTCTTCTATACTCTTTGCAAATACTTAAGAAATGTTTATTGTCAGTCACAATATTTTTGACTCAAGTATTCACTAAGATAGAGAACATCCTGAGCAAACTCTTCTCTGCCCTAACATTGCAAATACTGAGTATCTAGTTGGGAACATGTGTTCAAAATGGAATGAAGCAGTTCAGCAGAAAGATCTTTTTACAATTTCTTCTATTGAGAAGACAGATACATACATGTTTCCCTACATCTTATGAAAGAATATGAATCTAAAATGCAGAATGATCAGGAGAGAAGAGAGAAGAAGATAAGATAGCTGCCTGATGAAAGGATAAATCTCTATCTGACTTATGACTATAAGAAATCTGGGTTGCATTATTGGGGTTTAGGACCAAATTCTTTAAGCATCAGCCACAAGCGCAGCTCTCTGAGACAGATGATAATAAGATTTGGATTTGGATTATATGAAATTATTTATACAGATTCCCTGGAGAAGGGATAGGCTACCCACTCCAGTATTCTTGGACTCCCCTGATGGCTCAGCTGGTAAAGAATCCGCCTATAATGCAGGAGACCTGGGTTTAATCCCTGGGTTGGGAAGGTTGCCTGGAGAAGGGAATGGCTACCCACTCCAGTATTCTGGCCTAGAGAATTCCAGGGACAGAGAAGCCGGGCAGGCTACATACAGTCCATAGGGTCACAAAGAGTCAGACACAACTGAGAGACTGTCATAAACACAGCTCTCTCAGACAGTTGATAATAATTGGATTTGGATTATTTGGAATTGGAATTGGAATTGTTTATACTTCCAGCTTCAATTTTTAACAACCATAGAAGCTAAAAATTAAGAACTTCAGTGGCTGGTATTCCACAGATGTGGGAGAAAAAATATATAATCAGTGATCCCCAACTTTTTCTACAAGCGAAAAATGGATGGGGGTGGTACATGTGGTAATGCAAGTGATGTGGAGTGGCAGATGAAGCTTTGCTTCCTGGCCTGTCGCTCACCTCCTGCTGTGTGACCTGGTTCCTAACAGGCTGCAGATCGGTACCTGTCTGCTGCCCGAGGGTTGGGGACCCCTGATCTAAATCACCAAACATTGAACTCCCATCTTTTAAAGCCTTGACTTTAAGGTATGTTTCCTCACTCCTGCTTCTCAGCCAACAACAGCAATAATGGCAATAAACTCTTATAGAAAGCACCATTACCCCTTTCACAAAAGAAGACACTGAGATTTAAGGGGTGAACTCTGTTTCATGGTCTCAGTGAATGGACTGAATTGTGTCAAACACTAGAAAACATGTTCTCTTTCTTTTCTGAATCAAAGCATCATTCTGCTTACATGAAGATAACATTTTTAACTGCAAGCTTGGCTCCCCAGTCTTGGTAACTGCAGACAAAAAGCCCAATTATAACTGACATGTTTTTCTTACTATATGAAATCAATTTAAATCTCTACTTAAAATCCTTGTATACATTTTTAAAGTAAATGTTCTTTGCATAGGACACATAGGAATAGTTAGAAATAATTTTCTAAAGAATTTTCTCATCAGTAATTTGCAGAAGCTGCTAGATTCCTAAGCTATTTTAGGGCATTTTAAAGATATTAAAAAATTAAATTAGCAAGGAGGGAAATCACTTCCTATTCAGTTAATCAGGTCATCAGTTATACAGTTTTTCTAAGGACAAGTTTTGTTGTTGTTTTCACAGCTTTATGGTAGATATTGAATTTTGAAGATGATTGGAAAATTTATTAAGTGAGATCTAACCTGACTCTTTTCAAATAAAGGGTGGTGTGTGCATCCATTAGTATAAACTAGGCTTTGCTGTGGTAACAAACAGTTCCAAAAACTCAGTGTTCTGACAACAGTAAATAGATTTTCCACTCAGGTTATATCAACCAATGAGGTCAGCAGAGCACCTCACCACAGCAATACCTGGTTCACAGATGCTCCATCTCAACATACACAGTCACAGTTTCTGTGGTAAGTGGATGGAAGCATGATACATCACACATTGGCTCTTGAAACTTCCACCTGGGGGAGACACACGTCACTTCTGCTCATATTTCATTAGACAAAGCAAGTCCATGGCCATGCTTAATTTCAAAGAAGGTGGAGAAGTATAACCTTACTGTGTGTCTGAAGAAGGAGGTCTGGATTATACGCAAATATCCTAATGCCTCCCATACAGGTATTCCAGCTTCCCTTGACTGATGGTTCATTGTCATTTGTCTTAAAGTCTCTAATAAAGAGAGATTAAGACACCTTACTTCAGAAGAAGCTAAACTACTTTTTGCCAGCCCACAAGTGATTAGCATTAAAGTTTTGGCAGGATTCCATGCTTATTTTGCCATACCTAGGATGGGAACTGGTTTTGCTTCTTTGCTCAAATCAACTATGAAAGTGAAAGTGAAAGTTAAGTCGCTCAGTCGTGCCCGACTCTTTGCGACCCCATGGATAGTAGCCTGCACCAAGCTCGTCTGTCCATGGGATTTTCAAGGCAAGAGTACTGGAGTGTGTTGTGATTTCCTTTTCCAGGGAACCTTCCCAACCCAGGGATCAAACCCAGGTCTCTCACATTGTAGACAGACGCTTTACCATCTAAGCCACCAGGGAAGTCCAAAAGCAATTGAATTTTATGTTAGTAGAAAGATTTTAAGTCAAATTTTTCAAAGATGCTTGGGAAAATGTCAGTCACTTAGGACACATAAATTCAGTCTTCTATCACTGCACTTCATTTTGTCTGGCTTGCAAGTAAATAAACATAAAGGTTAGCAGTGTTTTCAAATTTGCAAACTATAATTTTATTATATTTTTGACATGCACTCTCTTCTCTCTCATGGAAAAGATGAAAGTACAATCCAGTAATGGCTATTTAAGCTCTGTAGTGATTACAAGAGGAATTCTCTAGTTCAGATATATAATAATAGCCTTTATATATATAAAAAAATACCCTAAAGTTAAAGCACAGGAAACTTGGCTCTCGATATGATTCAGCATAGATTAAAAAGAAGTATATTAGTCAAATTGGATGAAACAATACAAACAGATAAAGGTAACTGATTATAAATAAAAAGATTTGAGGGTATAATTTAACCAAAAGAAATATTAGTATAAGGGTTAGTATTTCATTTTATCTCTTTACTACTTTTACTTAATTTATTCTTTTCAAAAGAGAAAATACATAATTGTAATCTATATATCAGGAAAATTGTGCTTATTTTGTTCAGATTTCATATACTAGATTATATTGTCTTTTGGTTCCAAGCACTCTTATATCAGAAAACAGAAAATAAGGACTTTTAATGGCTAAATATGAACACTTAAGATAATGAAGTGAGACTTAATGACCAAATAGCCAACATCCCCATGAGAAGCTTCTATTTCTGTTGTTCTCAATATAGTAATATTGAATGTCCTGTAATAGCTTTGCCCTTACTCTCTAACACATGTGATTATGTGACAATGACATATTCTTATGTCTGAGGTAGTTGACCCATTTTTGGATACAGTCCAAGATAGCTTTGTGATATTCTAAATTATATTCTATTTTTTTGTACAGCTTTTTAGCAAGGTTTTAACAATTGATATCGAAGAACTCAGAAAACTCCAATACACTCAGAGTTTTCATCTTTAAACCACAAAGGGAAAGAACTTTGCCAAAGGGAAAAACATATACCAAAGACAATGCTTGCAAATTAATATTACCCCAAGACTATGGCTCCAAATTTCAATATAGAATTCCTATGAGATAAACATCCATATATGTGGCCATACTTATTCTAGATAAGGATTATTCTAGACCAGTATCCATTATCTCTTCTTTCTCACCAAAACAACACACTAACAATGAGAGGAAATTAAATGAGAGATATTTACCTCATATGTGGGGAGGTCTTTGGAAGCTGTGGTGGACTGAGAGATCAGAAAGGAAAATTTTAGAGCTTGTTTCACCTCACTATTTTAGCATCACAAGAGAAGATGTGAACCACAATGTATGCGTGTTCTTTTTTCTCTGGTTAACTTTTTGTGTGGATTAGGATTAACCAATTATGAAGGTAGTATAAGTAAATAGTGGATATATGCTGTGTTCTCTTTTTGTGCATTTTTTAAAACTGTTACACAATAAACCTGTATTTATTAACAGGGATTAGAAAGGAAAGCTTATGAATTTTAGGGTATGACCAACGGTGCTTTCTACATTGCATACATCTACAAATTTTGTCTTGATTGATTTTAAGTTAAAAGGTAATATTTAAAGGATAGTTTATTTGCAACTCTGGCTTTCTAGATTCAGTTCAGTTCAGTTCAGTCACTCAGTCATGTCCGACTCTTTGCGACCCCATGAATCCCAGCACGCCAGGCCTCCCTGTCCATCACCAACTCCCGGAGTTCACTCAGACTCACATCCATTGAGTCAGTGATGCCATCCAGCCATCTCATCCTCTGTCACTCCCTTCTCCTCCTGCCCCCAATTCCTCCCAGCATCAGAGTCTTTTCCAATGAGTCAACTCTTTGCATGAGGTGGCCAAAGTACTGGAGTTTCAGCTTTAGCATCATTCCTTCCAAAGAAATCCCAGGGCTGATCTCCTTCAGAATGGACTAGTTGGATCTCCTTGCAGTCCAAGGGACTCTCAAGAGTCTTCTCCAACACCACAGTTCAAAAGCATCAATTCTTCGGCACTCAGCCTTCTTCACAGTCCAACTCTGACATCCATACATGACCACAGGAAAAACCATAGCCTTGACTAGACCAACCTTTATTGGCAAAGTAATGTCTCTGCTTTTGAATATGCTATCTAGGTTGGTCATAACTTTTCTTCCAAGGAGTAAACGTCTTTTAATTTCATGGCTGCAGTCACCATCTGCAGTGATTTTGAAGCCCCCAAAAATAAAGTCTGACACTGTTTCCACTGTTTCCCCATCTATTTCCCATGATGTGATGGAACCAGATGCCATGATCTTCGTTTTCTGAATGTTGAGCTTTAAGCCAACTTTTTCACTCTCCACTTTCACTTTCATCAAGAGGCTTTTTAAGAGTATACCAAATCTTTGCAGAAATTAATCAGTGTATTCTGGTTGATGGTTGCCAATCATGAGTTGATATTTTAATTATTGCTAAAGCCATAGGTGTCCAAATCGAATGAAATACCCTTTAAAATATTTTATCCGTGCTGCTGGCAGCAGTGCTAATCTGAGTGCTAAACTAAATGAACATTTTTTTTCTTTTCAATACCTATATTGATTGATAGCAGGGGAGTTATCTTTAGACAGGTCCAGTGTTTGGATATGTTTCAGCATGAAGCAATATAATAGAAACACTTAAGAGGGGGAAGTTAGACATCCAAATCATATACTCTAGAAGACTCATTATATAATGGGGACCTTGTTAAATTTATAATAATTACTCATTATTGAGTGCTATTTATGTGTAAGGAATTGAAATTATTTTGTTGTTGCTGTTGTTTAGTCACTAAGTCATACCTGATTCTTTTGTGACCTCACAGACTGTAACCCATCAGGTCCTCTCTCCATGAGGTTTCCCAGGCAAGAACATTGAAGTGGACTGTCATTTCCTTCTTCAGGGGATCTTTCTGACTCTGGGATTGAACCCACATCTCCTGCATTGGCTTGTGAATTCTTTACCATTAAGCCACCAGGGAAATCCCAAATTAATTATTTATATGATAGCATTTCTAATGCTCAACAGTCATATTAATTACAGGCATTCATCAATATTTTAGAGTGAGGATCCTGAAGCTGGAAAATTAATTTAATGCTGCAAGATAGCACTGAGATTAAAATCCAAATCTGTTGGAATCCAAAATCAGAAAAGTTACACAGTAACCTCAAGCCCCACTTTCTCATTAAAAAGGAAGGTAAACATGTATCCCAATGGATACTATGATGATTATATTAAATACTATATTTGAACAAGCTCAATGGCTAAAATCTTCAAGAGGACTTATACTGCTAACCAATACCAGGCACTAACTGGTGACGCTGAGCAAATCATAATCTCACTTTCCCCAGTTTTTCCCCACTTTCCTCACTTTTCTTGTCAGTAAAATGGTAGTTTTTAATGATAGTAGTTTTTTCGTAAGTTTTGTGTGTGTGTGTGGGCAGTTACATAGGTCAACTGCTTAGAATAAGACCTAAAGCATATGAAGAACTTAATGAAATATTTTAATGGATTCTACTGTCACTTGGATGAAATCTCAAAAATGACAGAATGATCTCTGTTCATTCCCAAGGCAAACCATTCAATATCACGGTAACCCAAGTCTATGCCCCAACCAGTAACTCTGAAAAAGCTGAAGTTGAACGGTTCTATGAAGATCTACAAGACCTAGAACTAACCCCCACAAAAGATTTCCTTTTCATTATAGGGGACTGGAATTCAAAAGTAGGAAGTCAGGAAACTCTTGCTTTTGCTTTGGAGTACAGACTGAAGGAGGGGAAAGGCTAATAGAGTTCGGCCAAGAGAATGCACTGGTCATAACAAACACCCTCTTCCAAGAACACAAGAGGAGACTCTACACATGGACATCACCAGATGGTCAACACTAAAATCAGATGGGTTATACTCTTTGCAGCCAAAGATGGAGAAGCTCTATACAGTCAGCAAAAACAAGACTGGGATCTGACTGTGGCTCAGATCAGTTCAGTTCAGTTCAGTCACTCAGGTATGTCTGACTCTTTGCAACCCCATGAACCACAGCATGCCAAGCCACCTGGTCCATCACCAACTCCCAGAGTCTACCCAAACTCATGTCCATCAAGTCAGTGATGCCATCCAACCATCTCATCCTTTGTCGTCCCCTCCTCCTCTTGCCCTCAATCTTTCCCAGCATCAGGGTCTTCTCAAATGAGTCAGCTTTCTGCATCAGGTGGCCAAAGTATTGGAGTTTCAGCTTCAACATCAGTCCTTCCAATGAACACTCAGGACTGATTTCAGATCATGAATTCCTTATTGACAAATTCAGACTGAAATTGAAGAAAGTGGGGAAAATCACTAGACCATTCAAGTACGACCTGAATCAAATCCCTGATGACTATACAGTGGAAGTGACAAATAGATTGAAGGGACTAGATCTGATAGACAGAGTGTCTGATGAACTATGGACAGAGGTTCCTGACATTGTATAGAGACAGGAATCAAGACCGTCTCCATGGAAAAGAAATGCAAAAAAAGAAAATGGCTGTCTGAGAAGGCCTTACAAATAGCCGTGGAAAGAAGAGAAGTGAAAAGCAAAGGAGAAAAGGAAAGATATACCCATCTGATGTTGGGAAGGATTGGGGGCAAGAGAAGATGGGGACGACAGAGGATGAAATGGCTGGATGGCATCACTGACTCGATGGACGTGAGTCTGAGTGAACTCCGGGAGTTGGTGATGGACAGGGAGGCCTGGCATGCTGCAATTCATGGGGTCATGAAGATTCGGACACAACTGAACGACTGATCTGATCTGATCTGATACCCATTTGTATGCAAAGTTCCAAAGAATAGCAAGGAGAGATAAGAAATCCTTCCTCAGTGATCAATGCAAAGAAATAGGGGAAAACAATAGAATGGGAAAGACTAGAGATCTCTTCAAGAAAATTAGAGATACCAAGGAAAATTTCATGCAAAGATGGGCTCAATAAGGAACAGAAATTAGATGCACCTAACAGAAGCAGAAGATATTAAGAAGAGGTGGCAAGAATACACAGAAGAACTGTACAAAAAGATCTTCATAACCCATATAATCATGATAGTGTGACCATTCACACTCACCTACAGTCAGACATCCTGGAATGTGAAGTCAAGTGGACCTTAGGAAGCATCACTATGAACAAAGCTAGTGGACGTGATGGTATTCCAGTTGAGCTATTTCAAATCCTGAAAGATGATGCTGTGAAAGTGCTGCACTCAATATGTCAGCAAATTTGGAAAACTCAGCAGTGGCCACAGGACTGGATAAGGTCAGTTTTGATTCTAATCCCTAAGAAAGGCAATCCCAAAAATGCTCAAACTACTCCACAATTGCACTCATCTCACACACTAGTAAAGTAATGCTCAAAATTCTCCAAGCCAGGCTTCAGCAATACATGAACCGTGAACTTCCTGATGTTCAAGCTCGTTTTAGAAAAGGCAGAGGAACCAGAGATCAAATTGCCAACATCCACTGGATCATTGAAAAAGCAAGAGAGTTCCAGAAAAACATCTATTTCTGCTTTATTGACTATGCCAAAGCCTTTGACTGTGTGGATCACAATAAACTGTGGAAAATTCTGAAAGAGATGGGAATACCAGACCACCTGATCTGCCTCTTGAGAAACCTGTATGCAGGTCAGAAAGCATCAGTTAGAACTGGACATGGAACAATAGACTGATTCCAAATAGGAAAAGGAGTATGTCAAGGCTGTATATTGTCACCCTGCTTATTTAACTTATATGCAGAGTACATCATGAGAAACACTGGGCTGGAAGAAGCACAAGCTGGAATCAAGATTGCCAGGGGAAATATCAATAACCTCAGATATGCAGATGACACCACCCTTATGGCAGAAAGTGAAGAACTAAAAAGCCTCGTGATGAAGGTGAAAGAGGAGAGTGAAAAATTTGGCTAAAGCTCAATATTAGAAAACTAAGATCATGGCATCCGGTCCCAGTACTTCATGGCACATAGGTGGGGAAACAGTGGAAACAATGTCTGACTTTATTTTTCTAGGCTCCAAAATCACTGCAGATGGTGATTGTTGCTATGAAATTAAAAGATTCTTACTCCTTGGAAGAAAAGTTATGACCAACCTAGACAGCATATTAAAAAGCAGAGACATCACTTTGCCAACAAAGGTCCGTCTAGTCAAGGCTATGGTTTTCCAAGTGGTCATGTATGGATGTGAGAGTTGGACTATGAAGAAAGCTGAGCACTGAAGAACTAATGCTTTTGAACTGTGGTGTTGGAGAAGACTCTTGAAAGTCCCTTGGACTGCAAGGATATCCAACCATTCCATCCTAAAGGAGATCAGTCCTGGGTGTTCGTTGGAAGGACTGATGTTGAATCTGAAGTTCCAATACTCTGGCCACCTGATGCAAAGGACTGACTCATTTGAAAAGACCCTCGGAAAGATTGAGGGCAGGTGGAGAAGGGGACAACAGAAGATCAGATGGTCTGATGGCATCTCTGATGCAATGGACAGGGGTTTGGGTGGACTCCGGGAGTTGGTTATGGACAGGGTGGCCTGGCATGCTTCTGTTCATGGGTGGCAAAGAGTGGGACATGACTTAGCGTCTGAACTGAACTGAACTGTCACTTAATCTAACACGAAGCACAGCAAATAAAGGATGAATACAAATGCTTAGGATCCACAGAGTTCAAATTCTTATTAAGAATTTTAGACACTACTCTTTATTTTTATTTCTTTGTTTTACTTTGAAATCTGAGGGATGATTTTTATCTTCAGGATTTTCCAGAACACATTATGCTTTGATGTAATCTCCTATACATCAATCAGTGTATAATTGGATCATGTACTGAGGAGTACAGTAAAGGATTTAAAGAGACAGTGCAAACTCTAAGTGCTCACAGGGGATCTCATTTTGTCATGTCCGTTAAAAATAATTTCTTTGCTTAATTCTTTGCTGCCATTCATTCTCCAGTTGCAAGTGACACTAGGTGACTAAATTCTTTTGGATTCTTATATCTTTATATTCTAATTTCAAAAATTGAATATATATTTGATAAAATTTTTGTGCCTAGCCTTACTTATTTTGAGCCGGCTGGTCCAACATGGTTTTTTTTTTTTTTTTTATGAAGACATTAAAATACTAGGCTTAATAAATTCTTTAACTACTTTTTTGCATATCATTAGATTACACATGTAAGTGCCTGCTGATTAGCCACTTCACAGAGAAAGTGAAGTGAAAGTTATTAAAATACCTTCAATGCCTTGAAGGCAGTATGTTGTTTAGAGAAATAACAAAAACTGAATTGCTTATCATTTTACTCATTGAATATTATACCTCTCCCCACACTCCTCCACAATACAACTATAAGTAAAAAGAATCTGGGTGTTTGGGAGAATTTTGTTTCTTGTCTTTTTTATTTTTAGAATGCTAATAGCCCACATTTAAATATAATTTGAAGAGTTCTAAGAATATGCATTCAAATTAGTTTCAAAATACAGTATATAGCATATCTATACTCCTTGGCATATTTAGACAGAGAGTATCATATACACATGAACATGCAGTATCAATTTTCAAAAAATTATGACAAAAATTGAAACTTTAGACTTTACATTGTGCAATCTACCTTGATGCTTCAGAAAACATTTAAGGACTAAAATGCCATATGGTCAAAATTATGAACATAATTTATCTCTGTAACACTCATTACTACAGATTTTTAGAGGTGCCGAATGAATAACATGTTCCAGTTAACCGTCTATAATGTCCTTCTTCTTAAGTTCAGTTCAGTTCAGTCACTCAGTCGTGTCTGACTCAGCGACCCCATGGACTACAGCATGCCAGGCCTCCCTGTCCATCACCAACGCCCAGAATTTATTCAATCTCACGTCCATTGAGTTGGTGATGCCATCCAACCATCTCATCCTTTGTTGTCCCATTTTCCTCCCACCTTCAATCTTTCCCAGCATCAGGGTCTTTTCAAATGAGTCCTTCACATCAGGTGGCCAAAGTAATTTAGAGCACTGATTATCAAAGTAGTTCCCAGACCAACAGGATCAGCATCATCAGAGAATTTGGGGCCTTTCCCCAGACCTTGTGAATTTGAAATTCTGAGGATGAGACCCAGCAATCTGTTTACCATGTCCTCTGAGTGATTCATGTGCAGCTAAACTGAAGAGCCACCTAATGAGAGATGCACAATGAGGTAAAAGAAATGAAGAATCTCATACTTATGACTTTGATCTTTTGGGTTCCTGACTATAGGAAACAATGCCAGGCATTGGTCAGTCCATTTAAAGTAAGGTATGGGTCTTAAGCAGCAATAAATTTGGAAGAAGAAATCCTATTTCTACTAGGGCAATAGGTTGTTTCAAGACTTGAAGAGCCTCATGAGAAATGCTGCACTAGATTAAAATTTTTATGAACATATAGCCACCAACTAATCCCTTTATCTTGGCTTGGCTTCAACTTTAGGGCACCCCAGGAGTGTGAGACTAATTCCAGGGCTTTAATGGTTGTAGATGCCCTACATAACTGAGGAGGTTCATTTTAATTTTTGCTATTCCTTTTGAATGAAACAAGGACTGAAGGGAGATCTACATTAAAAAAAAAAAAAATTGGAACAGAGGACAACTCCCGGGACTATAATATAAACCAAATTTCACATATAGGGAAAACAAAAACACATTAATTGAATATAGTTTTGTCAAATAAAGTAGAAGATATTATGTTAAATTGGAATTTTGTGAACTACAATTCATTTTTTTTTTTTATTACAAGTATTTACTATTGTTCAGTCACTTAGTTATCTCTGACTCAATGTGACACCATGGACTGCAGCATGGGCAGGCTCCTCTGTCCTTCACTATCTCCCAGAGTTTGCTCAGGTTCATGTCCATTGACTTGGTGATGCTATCTAATCATCTCATCCTCTGCTGCTCCCTTTTTTGCTTTCAATCTTTCCAAGCATCAGGATCTCTTCCATTGAGTTGGCTATTTGCCTCAGGTGTTCAAAGTATTGGAGCATCAGCATCATTCCTTACATGATTCACTTCAGTTCAGTTGCTTAGTCATGCCCAAATCTTTGTGACCCCATGAACCACAGCATGCCAGGCCTCCCGGTCCATCAACAACTCCAAGAGTCCACCCAAACCCATGTCCATTGAGTCGATGATGCCATCCAACCGTCTCATCTTCTGTTGTCCCCTTTTCCACCTGCCCTCAATCTTTTCCCAGAATCAGGGTCTTTTCAAATGAGTCAGTTATTTGCATCAGGTAGCCAAAATATTGGAGTTTCAGCTTCAACATCAGTCCTTCCAATGAACACCCAGGACTGATCTCCTTTAGGACGGATGGACTGGTTGGATCTCCTTGAAGTCCAAGGGACTCTCAAGAGTCTTCTCCAACACCACAGTTCAAAAGCATCAGTTCTTCAGTGCTCAGCTTTCTTCATAGTCCAACTCTCACATCCATACATGACCACAGGAAAAACCATAGCCTTGACTAGACGGACCTTTGTTTGCAAAGTGATGTCTCTGCTTTTTAATATGCTGTCTAGCTTGGTCATAACTTTACAGGAAGTAAGAATCTTTTAATTTCATAGCAGCAATCACCATCTGCAGTGATTTTGGAGCCCAGAAAATAAAGTCAGACATTGTTTGCACTGTTTCCCTACCTATTTGCCATGAAGTGATGGGACCGAATTATCTGGTTTCTGGTCCCATCACTTCATGGGAAATAGATGGGGAAACAGTGGAAACAGTGTCAGACTTTATTTTCTGGGCTCCAAAATCACTGCAGATGGTGACTGCAGCCATGAAATTAAAAGACGCTTACTCCTTGGAAGAAAAGTTATGACCAACCTAGATAGCATATTCAAAAGCAGAGACATTACTTTGCCAACAAAGGTCCATCTAGTCAGGCTATGGTTTTTCCAGTGGTCATGTATGGTTGTGAGAGTTGGACTATGAAGAAAGCTGAGCACCGAAGAATTGATGCTTTTGAAATGTGGTGTTGGAGAAGACTTTTGAGAGCCCCTTGGACTGCGAGGAGGTCCAACCAGTCCATTCTAAAGGAGATCAGAAAAAAAAAAATAATAAAGGAGATCAGCCCTGGATGTTCTTTGGAAGGAATGATGCTAAAACTGAAACTGCAGTACTTTGGCCACCTCATGCGAAGAGTTGACTCATTGGAAAAGACTCTGATGCTGGGAGGGATTGGGGACAGGAGGAAAAGGGGACTACAGAGGATGAGATGGCTGGATGGCATCACTGACTTGATGGACGTGAGTCTGAGTGAACTCCGGGAGTTGGTGATGGACAGGGAGGCCTGGCGTGCTGCGATTCATGAGGTCACAAAGAGTCAGACAGGACTGAGCAACTGAAGTGAACTGAACTGAATGGAACCAGATGCCCTGATCTTAGTTTTTTTTGTTTTTTTTTTTTATATTGATTATCAAGCCAGCTTTTTCACTCTCCTCTTTCACCCTCCTCAAGAGGCTCTTTAGTTCCTCTTCACTTTCTGCCATTACAATGGCACCATCTGCATACCTGAGATTGTTGATATTTCTCCCAGCAATCTTGATTTCAGCTTGTGATTCATCCACCTTGGTATTTTGCATAGTTTTTTAATAAAAGTTAAGTAATCTGAGTGACAATATATAACCTTCACATACTCCTTTTCCAATTTTGAACCAGTCCATTGTTCTATGTCTGATTCTGTTACTTCTTGACCTGCATGTTGGTTTCTAGGGAGACAGGTAAGATGGTCTTGTATTTCCATCTCTTTAAAAAATTTCAACAATTTGTTGTGATCCTCACAGTCAAAGGCTTTTAGCATAGTTGATGAAGCAGAAGTAGATGTTTTTCTGGGATTACCTTGCTTTCAGTATGATCCAACAGAGTTTGGCAATTTCATCTCTTTGTCCTCCGCCTTTTCTAAATCCAGCTTGTACATCTGGAATTTCTCAGTTCACGTACTGCTCACTTGGAGGATTTTGAATATAATCTTACAAGTATGTGAAATGAACACAATTATATGGTAGTTTGAACATTGTTTGACATTACTTTTCCTTTAGATTGGAATGAAAACTGACATTTTTTTCAGGATCAAACTCCCATCTCCTGCATTGGCAGGCAGATTCTTTACCACTCGGCCACCAGGGAAGCTCATGACTAGTATGTCCATGCAATATTTGGGGGCATACTTATACTAAAACCAATATTATCTATTTGAAATTTATATGTAACAGAGTGTTCTGTATTTGTATTTGGTAAATCTGGCAATATTAACTGAGTATATACTATTCCTAATTCATCCATCCAACAATAATTTGGTATGTTCTTATTATATTTATTCAAACCAGGCACTTACTGCTCTGCTGATAGGTTAATTTATACATGTTTTTCTTAAACTTGTCAAATATATCGATGGTATTCAGGTTTTCAAATTTTCACTTGAAAGAGAGAGGCAAATTATATATCTAAACATTAATTGTAAAATTTCAGGTGAATTATCTTTATCTAGAAAACTATGTTGCATGTTATGAGACTTAAACGGTATGTAAAATAAATGTAATTCCATTTATCTTCCTAGTTTGTAATAAAGATATATTTCTGAAATATAATAATTTTAAAAATCTAACATCAGTTTAAATAAATTCTGGAAGTTTCATATTTCCAACATAATTGGTGGATAGTTTTTAAGAGTAAGAAAAATCCTACATTTGAATATTAGAAGAACGTCTGCCATTTGTACATGTTATAGCAGACAAAACCATTCTATAGATACCATGTCTTTGATTCTCACTATATTTTGTGAAATTTGTCATGATAGAAAATATTACATAAATTTTTACCATAAGGAAAGTGAGGTGGAGAAATGCTAAGAGTTTTGCTTAACAGCACATTGTAGGAGAACTATTATTAATATATATCTCATTAAAAAATCATAATGTATACTTATCGTGATTTAGTACACATGCATGCTTACATCACTGATTCCTCTTAGATGCTCTGTGTAAAGAAAGCAGATTATATTTAACTCCCTTTACAAATAAATAAATATAGGCTCAGAAAAATGACTTGTCCAAGATTATAAGATCATAGTATAATAAATGATGAAACAATGACTTAAGTATACAGTGTTTTATCAATCAGGCCATAAAGAGACCCCTCCTGAATCACAAATAATAAATTCTTTATTTATCAATTTTGGTAGAGATGATAAACCAAGATTTTCTTAAATGTCTCTCTTTCCCTTTGATGAAACATTACAATTCATTCAAAAGTTAGGAAGCAATATAATATACTATAGGGCCTTAATTAATAATAAATTATCTCTGTGACAGCATTGAATCAGGTGACAAAAAGACTAAAATCACCCTTCGAATAAAGGCCCATAGATAACATAAGATCAGAAGAATTAAAACTGCACCAAAAATTCATTTACATTCTTGCATCTACTTAGCACATAGAAATCTAAAGATAATACTGTTGCCACCTTCAGTTCAGTTCAGTTCAGTTGCTCAGTCATGTCCGACTCTTTGTGACCCCATGAATTGCAGCACAATTCCTGTCCATCACCATCTCCCAGAGTTCACTGTCCATCACGATCTCCCAGAGTTCACTCAAACTCATGTCCATCGAGTTGGTGATGCCATCCAGCCATCTTCACAGTAAGGAAAAAAGTTGAACAATCTATAGAATCATAATATTTTTATGAACTTATCAAAGAGCTAAAGATGCAGGACAACCAAGTAGACTGAAATCTAAGAAAAAAACGAACTCCTCCAAGGAGACATGTCATGAAGATGAGCTTACTTGGAGTAAGAAAATAGTGTGGGAAGAAAATAAATTCATTAAATAAGGTATTTATTTTTTCTTAGAGTGGCTGATACAGAAGAGCTGGCCAACAATACAGGAATTCTGGCAACAGACCCTTCCCACTGACCTAACCATTTAATCACAGGAAGGGTTGGGGATAGGCGGGGAGCAGAGATGGCTTCCTTAGGTGGAAAAGGCCTTGGACAGGGAAACAGTATCTGTGTAGGAAAGACATGAAGCCATGACTGGGTCATTCTGTCATTTTCCCCTTTGGTACAAAAGTTTTATGACATTGGGGGAAGGACAATAAACCTTCTTTGGATCTGCACAGGTGTAAAAGCACTGAGACCAGGGGATAGGAAAAGGAAACAACCCTCTACACTGGTGAAATGGCAGGAAGCAATGCTGAGTCCAGACCATTAAAAATTTCCCCATTAGTGGAGGAGAAGCCATAGAAAACTCTCTTCCCCCAAAGATTTATTGAAGATACAAGGTAAAGTTTGGCTGCCATGGGGAAGAAGAACAGTATCACTGAGAAAGCCTCATTCCAGAGACATGATGATGCTTGACTAGGACAGAGTCTGAACTGAACAATAGAGAAAATCTCCCTGAAAATCCCCACTAGGCTAGCAAGCTGCTGCTGCTGCTGCTGCTGCTGCTGCTAAGTCGCTTCAGTCATGTGCGACTCTGTGCGACCCCATAGACGGCGCCCACCAGGCTCCCCCGTCCCTGGGATTTTCCAGGCAAGAACATTGGAGTAGGTTGCCATTTCTTTCTCCAATGCATGAAAGTGAAAAGTGAAAGTGAAGTTGCTCAGTCGTGTCTGACTCTTCACGAGCCCATGGACTGCAGCCTACCAGGCTCCTCTGCCCATGGGATTTTCCAGGCAAGAGTACTGGAGTGGGTTGCCATTGCCTTCTCCACTAGCAAGCATGAAGAAATAAATAAATGTAGCCTTCTACTGCTAGAAGCAATGCAGAATATAGGTCTCTCTGAGATGCATGCTGTAAGAGAAAGCCCAATGTTGATCATGGAACACCAACACTGAATAAATGTTTTGGCAATCAATTCAATTATAAGGAACACAAAAAGGATTTGTAACCTGTAGTTTGCTGAAGAGAATCATAAAACAACAACAAAACCAACAATACAAACCAGCTCATCTCCTAACTAGACTGATTCAATCTGTCCACTGTAAAGTCAAGAAGAAATGCCATTCCACTGGCCACTCTGGTTAATCTGCCTGATAGAAGCTAGGACCAACTGTATTCAGCTGTGTCACTGAGTGTTAATTAGGTTATTATCTCTAGCACTATGAGCAGCAGCTCGAGGCCAACTAGTGATATTAAACTTCAGTATGATCCCAGGCTCTGGGAACCAACCAGCTGGTCTTAGAAAGCCAGGTGGCTTTATCCACAAGTTTCTGTATTAATTTTCCCAGTTGGCCTGAGGCATTAATTCAGGTACAGCAGGGTATATTAATTATTGTACTAACTCCATATTGATCCATAAGGACAAAATCTAGAGCAATTCTGTATTCATACAAAACCTGGACAATACACTGAGACTGAACTAAATGCTTTTCCAGATCAGGGTGATTTTTAAATTATTTCCTTCAGTCAAGGATAAATTCCTTCATATTTTTTCTAATTCGAGGACAACATCATAGAGTTAAATACCTATTGATCATAAATTATGAGTTATACATCCCTCCAGAAAGTTCTCTTAAGTAACAAATTGTAGTCTCATTTTGGAGGGATCTTTGCAGTTAATGGGCTTCCTTGGTGGCTCAGATGGTAATGAATCTGCCTGCAATACAGGAGACCTGGGTTCGATCCCTGTGTCAGGAAGATGATCCCTTAGAGAAGGGAATGACAACCCACTCCAGCATTCTTGCCTGGAAAATCCCATGGACAGAGGAGCCTGGTGCGCTATAGTCCATGGGGTCACAAAGAGTCGGACATGATTGAGTGATTGACACTCTCACTTTTTTCCAGTTATCTGCTGTATGTGAAATCTACTTATTTTGTTTCCTTAAATGTTTCAAGCTCTCTTTGACCATCCTTGAATTACAAATCATGCTTTTGGAAGGAACGTAAGTTAATGGCTGGCTTCCATATAAGCAGAGTCCCAAGGCTGAACATGGTACTGCTATAGTAAAGTGTCATTTAAAATTGGTGGACACTTCAAATGGGACCTTCCTTGGAAGGAAAACAAAAAGTTGACATTACCTCTACGTTAGTCTCCTGACTGGCTGGTACACCTTCTGATTCCAAGTTCAACTTAAATTTGAAGCCCGTCTTTATTTTATAGGTGACTATCTGAGGGCAATAAGTTCATCCCCTTATGTTTGCCTGTATTATCATCAATTGGCATTTATACACCTTGCAGAATGACTGAGTGATGGCAACAGTAATGAAGGTATGAAATATAGGAGTCTTGATAACTATTTCTTGTTGGAAATGTAAGAACTGGACTGGCCAACTCCTATAGTTTCCAACACTCAATAAGTTGAAGGAAGATGAAGGTTAAATTGTGTCAGAGCCCTCTGGCAGGGCTGATAAACCCAGCAGTCCATTAAAGTTGTCCCTCAGCATCCATGGAGGATTGATTCCAAAACATCCTTCGATACCAAAGTCCACAGACTTAAGTCCTGTACAGTTGGCCCTCCATAACCACAGATGTGCAACCCATGGCTTAGAAAGTCTGACTGTGCATTTAAACTGCTTGCAACAGTTTGGGAAAACCTCATCGGGAAGTTTCTTTCATGAGTTGACCTTCAGGGGTGATTCTGAAAGACAAAAATAATATTGCTCCCTCCCTCATAGCTCCTGGGGTCTGAGGTTTTCTCTCCACAGGTGCCAAGGTTTTGTTTTTTCTCATCAATTACAAAATCAGTGTTTTCTATTCAAGAAATCATAACTTTATCTTTTTTGTAATCACTTTCTATTTTCACCCAAACTCCCCCTGTTCCCCCCGAAGGACCGAGTGCAAGCAAGACAGGGTATTTTTATAAAACTGACAAAGATTCACTGTACCCTCTGCTTTTGGTTTGTGTGAGCTGTTATGTGGGATTTGGAGAGATGTGTCATCAACAATATGGTCATTATTCTCGTGATATAGGGTCATGTCAACCCAACAAGAGAATCTAGGTAGCTGAACCTAAATTAAGTCTGAATCACCTATACCATCTTTTGGCCAGGCTGCCACTCAGAAAATGTACCAAGCAGACTGTTTAGCACTGCTATCAGGGAAAATAAAGAAGACCAGGAGTGGTCAGGGCAAAATATCAAGTTTTCAAACTAGGAATATGCAGTTCCCATCTTTTTCATCCTGATCGTTACCCAGAAAATGATCTAGGGGGATTATTCCTTTTAAGAGTCAGCCACATTCAGTGACTAAACCACCTTGCTAAGGAAGATGCAAAGAAAGTAGAGTCAAAAAGATTTCTAATACTTACCAGATAACAATGGATGATACAGAGAATGCAGGTCCATCAGCTTTGTTGAGTAGATCATCAGATTGTAGCTGATTAAGAAAGCTGCAAGCATGACACAGATTAGGATTAAGGACCACAGTAGTGTGATTGATTGGACTCGAAGAGCAACACAGTGGTTTGAAAAAGTGATGAGAGCAGTGAAGCATCACTGATAGTCCATAAAAGGGGTGAAAGGTCCAATTTAGTCAATTTTCCAGAAATAAGTGGAGTCTATGCCCCCGGTGATGTGGCTTCTCTCACCGTGAGAAAACAGGTCAGTTTTGTCAGACATCACAATATCCGACATGTACTGGTAACTTCTTAGTCAGAAACATGCAAGCTTTTATCTTTCCTCCAGTCTATAACAATGAATATGTTGCCATGGCTGGTAGAATGATGGATTCAGACAACAGTGGAAATTCAGGGTCTGTAGACTTGATCAGCAATTTGATTCTACTCAGTCTCATCAGAGAATGAGATCTTTCCATGGACATGAGTGACCCAAACAGTTGACATGTAGCTGTGGTTTATTTCTGTTGTTCACAGTTCCAAAAAGGAGTTTACCACTCTCCTGTTTCCTAGATCCTCAGCAACAAGTGAGTAAAGTGCATGGAAGGAAATAGTAACCAGAGCTCAGAGAATGGCATTGAAATCTGTCCACTGAGTGGAGCAACCACATCCATCATCAATTCTGCATAGCTGATGCTAAAGTCGAGCGGCGACAGCAGGACAATGGACAACATCGGGTTTTGGCGCAGCCAAGCAATCAGTGAACTGTTCCCAGGCTTTTAGGTGCCTCTGTGATTTGAGAGCTCTTTGGAGCCAGTGGTTTTCTTCACATGGTAGAACGGAGGATACAGTTTCTCACAGAGGAATAGCTGTCACTTTTTCTTCTAACACGAAGATGTCTCTGATGCTAACTGTGTTCTTAATATACCATTTACCATGCAAGCCCAGTTGAAGCCTTCTCACCTTGTTAGTTACTGAATCTGAGTTGATATACACTCAAGTGGAAACATCACGCAGAGGTGTCATTGCAGGGCATCCATGCATCAAGAGTTCAGCTTTGATAAAAGCCCAGTAGCCAGCTAACAATTTCTTCTCAAAAAGGGTGGTAGCTGTGTCACAGAGGCAGTAAGTCCAAATCTTAAAAGAGATCCCCTGAGTGGAGGTTGCCTTCCTTTGATGGAGGCTCTAATTTGCAAAGTCATTAGCTACAGAGACTTGCAACTCAAAGTGGCCGTTAGAGGAAAGTGAAAAAGTGAAAGTGCTGGTCACTCAGTCATGTCAGACTTTAGACTGACAGGCCCTTCTGTTCATGGAATTCTCCAGGAAAGAATACTGGAGAATACTGCCACTTCCTTCTCCAGGGGATCTTCCTGACCCAAGGATCAAACCCAGGTCTCCTGCACTGTGGCCACCAGGGAAACCCCAAGCCTACAGCACTCCAGTCATTCCCAAATGGTCTCTCATCCAAGTACTAACCAGGCCAACCCTGAGTAGCTTCCGAAGTCAGATGAGATCAGGCATGTTCATGGTGGTATGGTGTTAGCTGGCCATTAGAAGAGGGGAGCACCAAATATACAGAGAGACCACAGCTTCCTGGACCACTTGCAACTCTGCTTGTGGATCAGGGCTCCTTGTAAACTAGGCTGACGTGTGGCTTAGCCAACATTAAGGACCAGGTAGAATACCCAGGGGAGATATATACTGTCTCTAGTTTTCAAGGAATTCAATAAGGGGTTGGGCCTCATTTTGGGTGTGTGTGGGTTGAAGTAACAAAAGGATTGACATATGAATCTATCAATATATTGTCAAGAAAGTTTACTTGGGATTCATATAATGCCTTCTTCTTATTATTCCACAAGGAAACACTCAGTCTTCCATGGCTGCTTTCTATACAAACATCCCAAAAAGATAGCCCAGAAGAAAGGGCAGACAGTCCCTCTGTTTGAAGGAAAGGCACAAATGTGAGAACCCATGCACTGTCTCTTAATGTTCTACACTAAGGGCTTCCCTGATGGCTCAGATGTTAAAGAATCTGCCTGCAAGGTGGGACACCTGGGTTCGATCTCTGGTTTGGGAAGATCCCCTGGAGGAGGGCATGGCAATCCACTCTAGTTTTCTTCCCTGGAGAAACCCATGGACAGAGAATCCTGATGGGCTACAGTCCATGGGGTTGCAAAGAATCAGATAAGACTGAGTAATTAAGCACAGCACATCACAGCACTCTACACTAAAAAGCATGAGTTTTTCTTTATGTAAATCATACATAATTTTTTGGAAATAAATCAGAATGGGAGATGAGGTTTGACCCAAGGATCAAACCCAGGTTTCCTGAAATGTGGTATTCTTTACCTTCTGAGGTAAAGAAAATTCTTTCTTCTTTTCTGTCCACAAGAGACGTATTTCCAGTGTGAGAGGTTTTTTTTTTTTTTTTAATATATAATTGGATTGGAAACAGAACAAATAACAAAGCCATGCATGTTCTTAAGCAAAAGAACCTAATAGTATACTAAGTACTGGAATGCCCTTCAGTTCAGTTCAGTTCAGTCACTCAGTCATGTCCGACTCTTTGTGACCACATGAATTGCAGCACGCCAGGCCTCCCTATCCATCACCAACTCCCGGAGTTCACCCAAACTCATGTCTATAGAGTCGGTGATGCCATCCTGCCATCTCATCCTCTGTTGTCCCCTTCTCCTCCTGCCCCCAATCTCTCCCAGCATCAGAGTCTTTTCCAGTGAGTCAACTCTTCGCATGAGGTGGCCAAAGTATTGGAGTTTCAGCTTTAGCATCAGTCTTTCCAAAGAACACCCAGGACTGATCTCCTTTAGGATGGAATGGTTAGATCTCCTTGCAGTCCAAGGGACTCCCAAGAGCTTTCTCCAACACCACAGTTCAAAAGCATCAGTTCTTCGGCGCTCAGCTTTCTTCATAGTCCAACTCTCACATCCATACATGACTACTGGAAAAACCATAGCCTTGACTAGATGGACCTTTGTTGGCAAAATTATGTCTCTACTTTTTAATATGCTGTTTAGGTTGGTTATAACTTTCCTTCCAAGGAGTAAGTGTCTTTTAATTTCATGGCTGCAATGATCATCTGCAGTGATTTTGGAGCCCCCCCGAAATAGTCTGTCACTGTTTCCCCATCTATTTGCCATGAAGTGATGGGACCTGATGCCATGATGTTAGTTTTCTGAATGTTGAGCTTTAAGTCAACTTTTTCACTCTCCTCTATCACTTTCATCAAGAGGCTCTTTAGTTCTTCTTCACTTTCTGCCATAAGGGTGGTGTCATCTGCATATCTGACCTTATTGATATTTCTCCCAACAATCTTGATTCCAGCTTGTGCTTCATCTAGCCCAGCGTTTCTCATGATGTACTCTGCATATAAGTTAAATAAGCAGGGTGACAATATACAGCCTTGATGTACTCCTTTTCCTATTTGGAACCAGTCTGTTGTTCCATGTCCAGTTCTAACTGTTGCTTCCTTATCACTAACTTGATTTAATTGAGCCCAGTCAGCTCTATGTATCTTGAGAAATCCTCTGACATGACTGTTTATTCTCAGAAAAGATAAAATATATAATAATGTATTTGTTAATAGTTGATGGGGTTTTATATAATGAGGAAAAAAATAACTTTAAGAATGGAAGTTCCTCTTATTACTCTGAAACAATATTTTAGTAATATAAAAACAAGTTATTCTAGATCAGTCTATGGACAAAGGATTTCTGGGTCTTTGGCCTATATCTATTGTTCTCAACTCTAGCTGCATATTACCTGGAGAACTTTATGAATATTGATGCCAGATTTCACACCAACAAATTCTGATTTAATTGGCTTGGGGTAGAGTTCATGCCTAGGTGTCTTTTAAAACTCCCCTGTTATCCCAGGATTATAGACAGAATTGGGAGCTACTGGCATATGCAACAGAACATGCTGCTATGAAGTTCTCTTTTAGCTACTTAGTCTGTGAGAAAATTTCTAACACAGATCCACTAGTGTTATTTAACCATATGAAAAATAAAAGTACACAGAGCAATTTAAGAATTTTATGGTTTTAACATTGAAACATGAAAGGTGAGACTAAAAAATATGTCATTAATTTATTTCAGCATTTTTTAATTTTGGGTTTAGAGGTGGCAAATCAGAACCATCTGGGTCATTTGTTCAAATTAAAGTAGCCATGTTCCCACCAGAAGTGTCTAATGTTTAGGAAAGGACAAGAGTAGGAGAAATGTCTAATTTTTAAGAGTTCTCTATTTGATTTTGAGTCCCCACTGTGGCCACCACCATTCTATTTTTTGTGAAAAACAAAACTGATTTATTTCTTTTGCTCCTGACTTGCCAAATAAATTAGATATTTGTTCCAAGAATCTGTGGTCAGTCCCAAATCTCTACCCTCTTGTTATATGATCAGATTAACCATTTGGGAAGCCTTAAATGCAAATTTGAGAAGAGGAACACTGTTACAAAGACACCACAGTGAAAGTAATTTTAGCACAGAAATAGCCAAAAGCTTTTCTAATCTAAAAAAAAAAAAAATTTGTTCTAGGAACAATCACAAACTTGTGCTTATCCTTAGAAATGTAAAATTCATACAATGAAAAGAAATGATCATTTTAGTAAATTCAAGGTATCATATTCTGGAACCCAACTTTGTCTATAAGGTTTCTAACTAACCCAGATAAAGCCACAAAAATGTTCAGTTTCTTTGACAGTTAGAAAGAAAATGAGTTTCAAAATTTCTTTCCATGGATACACTATCTTCACACTTTTCTCCAATAGATAAGCAAAAATTTATTTCTGTAGAGTCTTTTAACCCTTTGCTACTCATAGTATGGTCCATGGACCAGCAGCACCCTATCATCTTGAGCCCTGTTAGAAATGCTGAATCTCAGGCTACACCCCAGGTCACTTGAGTCGGACTCCGCATTTTAACAATAGCTATCAGTGACTCATATGCACAACAAAATTTAAGAAGCACTTTTCTAGCCCTTTGTTTCTATGATGGACATCTAAACTATCCAGAAACGTGCAATAATACCTTAAAATGCCTGTGAAACAAACAGCAGAAAATGATACATTTTAACAGAATTCTTTAAGAAGACAAAAATAAAAGCTTAAAAAAAACCGTGTCCTTTGTGTAAACCTTTAAACAAGATTCTTACACTCTAACATGGTGGAAATTTCATCTTTCTGTTTGAATGCAGTCAATGATGACAGAGCTGAAGCAAGCTTGCTGATGGTGTTAGTGGTAGAGTTTTGTTGCTATTCTTTTTTCTCAGTTTTCCATTTCTATTTCAGAAAGTGAACACAACAGGCTGCAATTTGCTAACAAGCAGAACTGCAAACTGCTCTTGGGTGGGGGGGGGGAAGAACAAAACATAACCATAGCTTCCACCTGTTTTTTATTTAATTTCAGATCAACACTAGATAATACTTTTTGTCCAGGCATTGAATATCAAGGAGGACGGGGAGAACAGGGAACAGGCCAAACTTAAGTTGTGTCACCTTAAGTAAATAAATGACCGTTTATCCTCCAGGATGGTAATTCAATTCAAGCTGATTTCTAAAAGCAACCCTAATTTACACACTAAAGAATAATAAAAAACAAAAGCAACAATGGCAAAAATATTTAAAGCCTTATTCTTTCCTACTAGCACATTTGAACATTCCATCATCTGAGTTTCCCATTTTTATTAACATCTTTTGTATCCCCTTCAGTTCTTTCTGTTATTTCCAGGTAAGAATGATTTAATATAATTTTTCTCACCAAGTGAGCTGATAAATAGCATTGTAAGGGTAACACGCTAGACTTTGTGTTAAGGTCTCCACAGTAAGTAGTTTGAACTGGAGAGCATTATATCATGCGCATAATATTTTCACAAGCAAGCAGCGAGAAGAATTTTCTTTTCATAATGTATAAAACACTGAACTTTAAATTTTCCCATGTTATAATTTGAATCTACATGGATAATTATGTCACTAATAAACACCATGCCTGAGAGTAACACCTAGAATATGTATTTAGTGAAAACCTTGGAAAACAGTGTCCATATGCGGACTATATATGATGTAAAGGGCCAAGTCCTAATAAAGATCCTGCCTTATAAAGAATGCATTGTGGATTGGCTGAGATACATAGAAACAGGTCTGTGCTTTCAAAGTAACACCTTGTGCCAAAATTCATAATATGAGATGTTTGGCTCAATGCCACTGTATTAGGTTGTACCTGTAGGTACATTGTGTTTCTGTGATGGTTTTAGGCCAACCTTCTAATTACCATAAAAATGATTGAAAATTGCAAGTGATGGAAATAGAAATTAGAAAAACAGTTTAAATCAAATTGCTACTTTATTTTGTTTGCTTGTTTTTTCTCATATGATTATCTCTCTCTCTCTCTCTTTTTTTTTTTTAATTTCAGAGGAGATCCTTTGCATTATAGGTTTAGAAGAAAAAACAGCCTGATTTTCATTAGGCTTTAATTTAATGATTCTATTTTCCCAAGTCTGTTCTAGTCTGATTCGGATTTCATGCCTGTATCAGTGCAGGAGTTTATTCAGTGCTACTCTCTTGGGAAATGATAGGGGGCTGGGATGATTGTTATGACTGCGAAAGGAAATTTAAATAGAGTTGGAAACTAGTAAGTTATTGGTCTGAAGTTTATGGTATAATTCAACATTAGACTATGTAAGAAAATATTGGTTCAAATTATAAGGTTTAGGCTGCAGTTAGAAAAAAAAAATTGTTGTTGTTCAGACACTAAGTCAAGTCTGACTCTTTGCAACCTCGTGGACTGTAGCAAACCAGGCTCCTCCATCCTCCACTGTCTACTGAAGTCTGCTCAAATTCATGCCCATTGAATCGGTGATGCTCTCTAACCATCTCATCCTCTGCTGTCCCCTTTTCCTTTTGCCTTCAATTTTGCCCAGTATCAGTATCTTTTCCAGTGAGTCGACTTTTTGCATCAAGTGACCAAAGTATTAAAAGAGTATTTTCGAGAGTGCTTAACATAGCCTGTAACACCTACTATTTATTGATCCAAAGAATAAATGAATGAAAAAGAATCATTGAAAAAGACCCTGATGCTGGGAAAGATTGAAGGAAAAAGGAGAGGGGGTGGCAGAGGATGAGATGGTTAGGTATCATCACCAACTCAATGGACATAAATCTGAGAAAATTCTGGGAGATAGTGAAGGACAGGGAAGCCTGACATGCTGCAGTCCATGGGGTTGCAAAGAGTTGGACACGACTGAGCGAATGAACAACAACGCTCCGGGTCCCAAATTACCTCCGTGCCTTCTCTGACCAATCTTTCTATAGCACAACCATGGCTTTTCAATTGTCATGGTTCCTCTGTCACATTTCCTGCTGATTTTTTCACTATTATAATTCATGGGTGTTTCCTCCCTCTCTCCTTTCTCTCTTCCTTCCTTTTCCTTTTCCCCATGTAAAGGTAAGCTTCACAAGGATAAGAAGCCTCTCTATCTTGTCTGCTGTCTTACACTCTGCACAGTACAGATGTTCAGTAAATAATTTTTTTATAAATAAATAAGGCTTTAAATGTATGATTATCAATAGAATTTTATTTAAATTTCAAAGTCCTGTGACAGTAGTTATTTCTCAACATATCAAAAGGTAGCAGAACTGTCAGATTTCTTTTTACTGCTGTAAAATGTCTAAAATTACATTGTGTGAACTTCTAACGGACTTCTATCATGTAAACTTTTCCTCTTTGGGAAAGATGGCTGTGCTGATGGTTAGGAATAATTACTTTTATCATATAATCTGTACTATTTAACTACAGAATGGCTGAAATAAAAATATTTACCACTGATATGCCCCTTATTGTTGGATTCAGCCTGACTATACCTCAAAAACCAATTGTACAATAACAAATTATGGTATTGCCATTATTGTTATTTGTGATTTGTTGAATTCAGGAAGAGAGGTTAACTCTGTAAAAAAAACTATTCATAAAAACACAGGACTTGCTACAAAAAGCTATAAATGATTCAGAGCTTTCATTTCTATCCCTCCCATATTTCCATTTTTTCATTTCCTCTCCTTTTCTTCACATCCTTGTGAGAGTATGATATCCTGAGCATCATTCACAGTGCTCTCTTCAGCAGATGTTAGCATGCATATGTTAATTCAACACACTTCCTTCCTACCCATTTCTAAATTCTCAACATCTTCAGTGTTTTCTAAACAAAAACTCAAACTACCCAGATTAAAAATACTGATAGATGTATATGGTGTGTGTGTGTGTGTGTGTATACATATACACAAACTATATATATATCACAAAACTTAGCTGCAGAGAACTGCATTTTTTCCTGAAAAGTTTTGAATATCCTCTAAAATTGCTGGAAGTCTGAGCTTCAGTTTTATCAGTGCTTTCATCCTTAGCGTGAGTATCAGAAAAGGAAAGAATTTATATCTGATAAGAAAACAAGACAATATGTGTCTTTACAATTATTTAAAATTACTTCTTCATGTGGAGAATAGTTTAGGTGATAAAGAATACATCCAAACAAGTGAATAAAACAGTTTAAAGCTGTGCCCTGAAGAAACAGCCTTAGAAGGCTTCTCCAAAGTGTTACCCTTTTTTTCCAGAAAGTATTGTTATCATTTCCTTTTCTGGAACCTGAATTTGCACATTTGTTTATTCATTTTTTATTAATTCAACAATAATTAAGTATATATTTTATCCAATAAATTATATACTTTGTAAAGCACAAAGAGCTAGGCTCTCTCCTCAAGAAATGTATAGTTTAGATGCATAGACCATGCACATACTTGACTAAAATTCAAAGTAAAACAATGAAGAACATCAAAAGATGTAGAAATAAAATGACTTCAACTGGATCTTAAAGAACTGATAACATCTAATGGGTATTTGGCATTAAGACTCAGAAGGAATAGCATGAGTAAGGTCAACAATAAAACAGCAAGAGACATTTTCTCAGAAATAAATAGAATTTTGCCTGGAAATAAAATACAGAAAAGAAAGTGAAAACAGTAAGAATACATATATATATATATAGAGAGAGAGAGAGAGGGTAACTTAAAGAAGACCATGGATGCAAGGATAACATATATACTTTTTTCTATAGGAAATGAAGAACCATTGATTGCTTAGTGAGACAAAATGCTTGATTATGTGTTTTTACAGAATTAAAATGGTAGAAAGGACAATAGACAAGCAACTTAGAAAGAAATAGATCAAATAAGTTACCAAGTATAACAGACAACTCAGATGGTAATTAGGAAGTCAACTGTTAAGTGAATAAATGAGAATAGATGTGATAAATACTAAGGATAGAAAATGGATTTAGGAATGAATCAGACATGGATGTGAAGGAAATAGAGATTTTGAACTTGGATGCATATGTGATAGTTGACAAGTGAAAGGAGATACAAGTATGAAGCTAAAGATAATAATAATTTTCAAGCAAGTTTATATGTAAATATATCCAGTTGACAACTAGTAATGTTGGATTCAAACTGGGATGGTGATTGAAGGCTATAAAAAGAATTCTGTTAGTTCCTCTGAGCTCACTACAGTTTCAGGAAGTGTTTTCTAGTGATTAAACGTCTATGTAGCTTTTCGGTGTTCAAAGAGTTTGTCTCAACTACCCATGTGTACTAATAAAGTGTCATTTCTTTTTTTTTTTTGCTCCACCCTAGCCAATAAGACAGAGAAGCCAATGGCACCCCACTCCAGTACTCTTGCTTGGAAAATCCCATGGACCGAGGAGCCTGGTGGGCTGCAGTCCATGGGGTTGCGAAGAGTCAGACACGACTGAGTAACTTCACTTTCACTTTTCACTTTCATACATTGGAGAAGGAAATGGCAACCCACGCCAGTGTTCTTGCCTGGAGAATCCCAGGGATGGGGGAGCCTGGTGGGCTGCCATCTCTGGGGTCGCACAGATTCAGACACGACTGAAGCAGCTTAGCAGAAGCAGCAGCAGCAGGCAATAAGAAACACTTTATATATCATAATTATTATAAAAAACTCATGAGGTAAGTATAAGTATTATCATCACTTTATAATTGAGGAGATCAAGTCATAGAATAAGTAACTTAGTCATGTACAGATGTGAGAGTTGGACCATAAAGAAGGCTGAGCACTGAAGAACAGATGCTTTTGAACTGCAGTGCTGGAGAAGACTCTTGAGAATCCCTTGTACAGCAAGAAAAGCAAAGCAATCAATCCTAATGGAAATCAACCCTGAACATTCATTGGAATGATTGATGCTAAAGCTGAAGCTGCAATATTTTGGCCACCTGATGCGAAGAGCTGACTCACTGAAAAAAGACCCTGATGCTGGGAAAGACTGAGGGCTGGAGGAGAAGGGGGCAACAGAGGATGAGAAGATTGGATGGCATCATCAACTCAATGGACATGAGTTTGAGCAAAGTCCAGGAGTTAGTGAAGGACAGGGAAGCCTGGCATGCTGGTCCTTCCTCCTGGACCCCAATCACTGGGATTGCAGAGTCAGACACGAACAAATGAGTGACTGAACAACAACAAGATTATACAGCTAGTAAAAGGCAGATCTAAAATTCTAATCAAGGTCTTGAGCTTACCATTATATCCCACCATAAATGCTTCCCCTAACCAAGATTTTCAGGAGTCATTCACAACCTGAAATTAGTCTCATGGCTCTAAACATGTTATTAGGTGCATGAAGTGTGGATCACTTGTTTTCACATGTTTACTAAGCTTTAGTTTTCATCATTACCCTTATATTTAGTTTACTGAGTAATGTTTGATTTATCTTGCTGGTTTGGGGGCCTCTCTTCATTCTCTTGCTTGGAATTTCACTTATCCTAGTATACATTTTGCTGGCTTCTTCTATAATAGACTGAATTCCAGACTACATAATTCCATCCAATAACATGGATTTCCCTCAACTCAGTTTAGTGATATTAGAAGTACAATTCTATAACTCTTCTCACTTTGCTTAGAGATTCTATACATTAGTCACCAGAGATAATTCGATTAAAATAGATAATCAACAATGATCTACTGTATAGCACAGGCAGCTCTGCACAATATCCTGTAGTAACCTAAGTGGAAAAATATTTGAGAAAGAATAGATTCATGTATGTGTACAACTGAATCACTTTGCTATAATCCTGAAACCAGTACAGCATTGTTAATCAACTATGCCCCAATATAAAATAAAATAAAAACATCTAACTAAAATAGAACTGTGTTGCCCCTCCTCCCTGACAGCCAGATATTAACCATGAGTAGCTTTATTCCTGCTTATTCATCAGTTCTCCAGGCCTACTGATGAATGCACTTTATCTTACATTATACTGGGCTTGACATAATAAAGTTGATACAGTCAGGAGGATGTTTAATGGTCTTATCCAAGAAATGCCATGATGGGCATGTTTCTGCCCAATGAGGATAATATTTTTCAGCTTAGATACCAAATAATAAGTACATTTTTCTCTCAAAAAAGCATTCTCATCAGTCTTCTCATTGCTACAGCATAGAGCAGAATGCAGATAGATTAGTGACAGACCCATGGAATAGTGTAAGAAGATGATGTAGCTTAGTAGAAAAGCAATGGACTTTGAAACTTGTTTTATGACCCTATAAAAGTGAATTTTCCTGTCAGTTTACTTAAATGTAAAATGGAAGTAACAACTATTTTGTGTGTTTTTTTGAGACTTATATGAGATAATATTTATAAAATACCAAGCATTGTTCCTAGAGCTTTGTGGAGTCTAAATAAATAGCAACTAGTTATCATCATCATCACTTTTATTATTAAGCAAAGGTTCACCCATGAAAAGAGGAGCTATTTCTTAGTGATAAGAACTAGCATCTGAAAATTTCAAGACCATTTGGAGAGGAAACAACCTTCAATATGAGATGATAATCATTAAATTTAAAGTTCAGTTAAGCAATTCTAAATGGAGAGATGTAGGAAAAAAAGTGAAAAAAAAAAAAAGAAAGTGACATGCTGGCATAGAAAATATTTTTTTCCATTATAAAAAATAACATGTGATCGAGTGAAGATCACAGGAATCTGTGAATAGAACCTAAATAATGAAAAGATGAGAGAAATATAGCCTGTAATAGCAAATGCACACACACACAAAAAGAAAAGACTCACAAGCTATTTAGTTAGGGGACTTGGAACTTAATACCAGAACCTTAGTATACTATATTTTAGTTGATATTATTATGCTTTAGATACATTTGTCATTTAGCTATATATACTTTTTATTTTCTAGTGTTGGATTGCTTTCTTTATTAATTGCAATTACTATCTTCATAAAGTGCACAGTTTGTGGCATAGACAGCATGCACTGTATATGCTCATTCTAATCAAGATTTTCATGCTCTGACTGAACAATATAGATGGTCGTAACCCTTGTAGAGTAGGAATATTATTGGTGATGGTTAATTAGGTGAATCTTTGGTATTCATGATATTGAATCATGGTATTCATGATATTGGGTCACCAGTAGCTATTTTGAAAGGATTATGAGACTTTCTTTTGACTTATAAAAGGTATATCAATAAGTGTAAGTTAGGTTAGCCTGCAGTAACAAGCAAACCCCAAACTGTATTGGCTTACAACAGCAAAAGTAGGTTCATTTCTTACCCACATTACATGTTGCTTGAGAAGCAACTATAGTTGACAACCTGAAGTAAGCACTATTTTTCACATTAAATGATGTTATTTTTGTCTCTTTAACTCACTTTTTAGGAAGCCTAGAAACAGAGCAGTCAAAGAACTATGTCTAATTAATACTAGGTTTTCTGTGCATCACAAGTCATGTGTAGGTCATTTATAGTCACATTTTTATTATTTTAAAAAACTTGATAATTTTACCATATATCTTCAAAAGATTAACTGTCAAAGCTTAATAGAAGACACTAATAATTTCAAGAAAGTAAAAAATCAGATGGCATTTCTGAGTCTTACTTTTAATAGTCACTAAATAAAAACTACACATAAGCAATTTAACAATGGAGTTCAATGTTAAAATTAAGTAACTAAAAACATAAAAAGAAAAAAAGGAACAAAAGATGCTTACTTTTAAGAACTTAAATATTTTCCTGTATAACCAGGCACTTTGATTAAGTCAGGCCTAACTCCCTGATATGTCTCCTGGTACTTATATGAAAACTTCTTATTTTATGACAGATGTTCCTAGAGGCAATACCAGAAGAGAAAGAGGTAAAAATGGGAAAAGATGTCACTAAAGAATGACATTAAAATGTATTTTCCTCTAATACCAGATCTGCAGTCTATTTTGTATTTAGACTGAGATATTGGTCAGGATGTGATTTGTACAGGAAAGGGAAAACTATAAAGGAGTAAGCTGTTTGTGGGCCCATATTCCTCCTATTTCCCTACTTATTGATTCCAAATAACTGAACCTTGCTCATCTATATAAATGTGTCTAAAATCAATGGGGGTTGATTATAGGACAAATGTGTTACCCAGGACACATGTGCATACACACACACACACGCACACACACACAGCTGAGCTCTATTAAAAAAGATATTGTGTGGGACTTCCTTGGTGTCTCAGTGGTAAAGAATCTGCCTGCCAATGCAGTAGACACGGGTTTGATCCCTGATCCAGGAAGATCCCACTTACCTTGAAGCAACTAGCCTTGTGTGCCGTAACAACTGAGCCTGTGCTCTAGAGCCCAGGAGCTCCAAGTACTGAGCCCACATGCCACAGCTGGTGAAGCTTGCATGCCCTAGAGCCCCTGCTCTGCAACAAGAGAAGGCACCGCAGTGAGAAGTCCAGGCACTGCAAGTATAGAGTAGCTCTCTCTGCAAATAGAGAAAAGTCTGCAACAAAGATCCAGCACAATCAAATATATATATATATATAAATTTTTTTTTTTTTTTTTTTTTTTTTTAAGAAAGTTATCATAGAACAGTGCTCTTCAAACCATCCCTACAGACCAAATCTGGTCTTAGGTCAGTTTTAGTATGGCTACCAAACCAAGAAATTTTAAAAATATTTCTAATGTTAAACAACTTAAAAGAAATAAAAAATTTTCATAAAATGTGAAAATTATGTGAAGTTCAAAGTTTGGTGTTCACAAATAAAAAGTGTTATTGCCACCAACACATTTCCTTCTTTCTGCAGTGTCTACAACTGCCATTGACAGATACTGTATAGGCCACAAAGCTTAAAATATTTACTTCATGGCCCTTTACAGAAAAAGATTGCTGACTTCAGTCTTAGATTATTTTTAAATTAAAATGTCTAAGAAGCATGCTCTAATGATCAAGGTATAAACTTGTAATATAGAAACCATTCTGGTAAACAAACACTGCTTTCACAGTGTCTGTGTGTGCATGGGCATGCATGCATGTGTGTGTGTATGTGTATGCTTGTGTCTGTGTTTTAGACAGTACATATGATATCTTTTATATGGTTGACTCCATGATGCAGACCCATCAGACAGCATAACTTTCTTGCCTTCAGAATCTGAACACTTTGTTGTTTAGTCACTCAGTCTGATCTGACTCTTTGGAGCCCATGGACTGCAGCACGCCAGGCTTCCCTATACTTCACTATCTGAAGACGTTGCAGCTTTTCTTTTTCTGCTTGCATTGCTATAACTTTTGGTCTGAAGGTAGTTCCCTGATTGAGGTTGGTTCTGAGACCTTAAGGTTATTTCATTATCGGTGTAGTTTCCCAACTAAACTTTTAAGATCTTATTTCATGTATAGAATAAAATCACCTTGCAGTATTTTCCTTTAGTTTCACAAAAGATCTCATGATTTTGATATTCTACAACCCTGATAACTAATCTGGGAAGAGATTCCTCATTTTAAATTTGGAAGCCAGCTTGTTCTTTAATGAAAGTGGAAATGAAAGTCACTCAGTCCTGTCTGAATTCTTGTGACCCTATAGAATACTGGTGTGGGTAGCCTTTCCCTTCTCCAGGAGAATCTTCCCAACCCAGGGATCAAACACAGGTCCCACACATTGCAGGCAGATTCTTTACCAGCTAAGCCACAAGGGAAGCCCTAGAATACTGGAGTGGGTATACTATCTTTTCTCCAGCGGATCTTCCCAACCCAGGAATTGAACCAGGGTCTCCTGCATTGCAGGCAGATTCTTTACCAACTGAGCTATCAGGGAAGCCCCTGTTCTTTAATGGTTCACTTTAAAAAATACAATTTATGTAATCATTTGCAGGTAGTTTTCCTTCCATTTATGTTTGCACAAAATATGAAAAAGTGTTAATGGTCTAGTACTTCTATTTTTTTTTAATCAAGTAATTGACTATTTGTGTTCTCTACCATTAAATGGGAAATGTTACTTAAATATGTTTAGATTAGCAATTTTGGTATAATTTGGAATAATTTAAATGTTTGTTTTCTAATGTTAAAGACAGACTCCTTATACCATTTATTTTGGAAAATTTCCAATTATTTTCTGAAATTCACCAATTTCAGTTATCATTACCTTCATGCTGACAGTTATATAGCATTTTTATTGCACTTTTCCTAATGGTTTCCCTCTTTTTTTTCATAACCTTTTTCTACCATGGACTTTGAAGCATCAGACTTTTGTGAAGAAGTTTCATACTTTCCTTCTCAAATCTGGTATAATAAAATGTCAAGTTCCATGAATCTCAATAAAATTAAAATAGTGTAATAGGGAGAAGATAAAATAAGTTAATCAAATACATAATAAGTGTTTAATAATTCTGCCTGCATTCAAATGTGTTTTAAGATTTCAGAGAAGGATGCTATAACATAATTATAGACATATATGCCGTTGTGTATATATATTTTGGACATATCTGAAAACTTGTTCGTGATATGTATGACCTAATAAGTATATATTTGGTCTCTGTCTGGTTCCTTACATAGAGCTACTCAATTCCTTGGAATTTCCTGGATAATAGGAGCATCCTTTATCATGATGAAGCATCTCTTTGTGGGATTCTGAATAACTTCAGGATAAGGGCTGATCACCAGTGAAGCCAAGACATGATTAGAAACTTGGAACTTTCAACCACATCCCATCTTTCAGAAAAGGGAGAAGGGCTAGAGACTGAGTTAATAATCAATCATGCTTATTTCTGCTTTGCAATAGAGATACAGATGTAGAGAGCAAACGTATGTTACCAAGGAGGAGGGGATGGATTGGGAATTGGGATTGACATATATACACCACTGTGTATAAAGTAGATAACTGATGAGAACAGATTGTATACCACAGGGAACTCTACTCAATGCTCTGTGGTGATCATATGAGAAGGAAATCCAAGGAAGAGGGGATATGTATATGTGTGGCTGATTCAGTTTGCTGTATAACAGAAACTAACATAGCATTCAGTTCAGTTCATTTCAGTCACTCAGCGGTGTCCGACTCTTTGCGACCCCATGAACCGCAGCATGCCAGGCCTCCCAGTCCATCACCAACTCCTGGAGTTCACCCAGACTCACGTCCATCGAGTCAGTGATGCCATCCAACCATCTCATCCTCTGTCGTCCCCTTCTCCTCCTGCCCCCAATCCCTCCCAGCATCAGGGTCTTTTCCAGTGAGTCAGCTCTTCGCATCAGGTGGCCAAAGGATTGGAGTTTCAGCTTCAACATCAGTCCTTCTAATGAACACCCAGGACTGATCTCCTTTAGGATAGACTGGTTGGACCTCCTTGCAGTCCAAGGGACTGTCAAGAGTCTTCTCCAACACCACAGTTCAAAAGCATCAATTCTTCGGTGCTCAGCTCTCTTTATAGTTCAACTCTCACATCCATATATGACCACTGGAAAAACCTGGAAAAACCATAGCCTTGACAACATAACATTGCCAAGCATCTATACTCCAATAAAAGTTAGCTGATCTTGCCTATGTGATGCCTCTATAAAAATGTGTAAACTATGGGATTCATAGCATTTCCAGTTTGATGCACACAAAATGGTGGTGAGAGGGTAGTAATCCTAGAGGGGGCGTGGACACTCTGTGCCCCTTCCCCATATCTAGGTACCTCTTCACCTTATTATTTATTCTTATCCTTTATGATAATTCTTTGTAATAAACCAGAACATGTAAGTAAATGTTCCCCTGAGTTTTCTGAACTTTTCCAGCAAATTATCAAAGCAGAAGAGGGGGTCATGGGGAAAGTCTGATTTATAGTCATTCGATCAGATAGAAATGACAATCGGAGATCTGTGATCCGTGTCTAAAATGAAGGACAGTGTTGTGAGACTGAGCCATTAATTTGTGGTGTTTGCACTAACTCCAAGGAGAATTGAGTTAAATTGTAGGACACCCTATCATTGTTCACCAAGAATTATTTGTTGTGGAAAAACTCACACATATTGTGTCAGAAGTGTTCTGCAAATAAAGGAAATAGTTAATCATTAGTCATAACAATTATAGATGTATATCTTTCTTTGGACAATATATACACATCTGAAAATTTTCCTATAATATGAAATTGCATTTATATGCCAACACAAGACTAGGTGCTTCATGTATATTATCATGTTTGACACCCACAACACACTCTGCATTGTGTATGTCACAGGTAATATTCTCCATAAGGAAATGTTGAGAAAGACTTTAGATGCAAGGTATGTATTGGGGATCAACATAATCCTTGAAATTTGTGAAAGAAAGTGGAGGAATGGTCAGAGAAAAGTCAAATAATGATGCAGAGCTGAAAATATCTTAGCCAACCATGTGAGGATTTTTGGAATGAATATTGCTTTTCAAAATTATTCTGTATTAAATAGAATAAGATCAGGCCTTTTTAATACCACCTTGCTCAGCCATGGGCTGCAGCTTCCCTAAGCATGATAAGAATAGCCTGACATCCAGTGAGGTAGTTCCTTGCACCTGATGCTGACTCTAATCAAGAGCTGGAGGCTCTCTAGTGACTATGCTTTCTATTTTAGGGGGAACAGAGAATATATCTTCGTGTTTTCCACAAAGAACTAATATCACCCTCATTTTATAGCTGCAAGAGAAAAAGTTAAGTCTTAGAGGTGATGTCTAAAAAATGACAGATGGAACTCAAATCTAAATATAGGTTCAAAATAAGTAGTCTTAACCAATTTGGTTCACTAACAAGTAACAGTGATATAATGAGTCATTATTCATTCAACCAGTTAATTATTTCATATTTCTATCTATATCATAGGTTAAGTATCAGCTTATAGATACATAAACATGGGAAAACAATTCTCATGAAGAGATATCTCCCTATGAGGTAAGGGATATCATTCATAATCAAACACACTTAAAATAATGTCTGAGAGCACCACCATGACTTATAAGATCTGGCCTGCACTCTTCTGCAAACTAATTTTATTCCACTTCACCCCCAGCACTGTCCCTGCCATTCACTCTACATTCACTAAAGAGTAGCCAGATTATCCTTGCATCTAACCTTTAAACAACTCAAGATACCTCTTCAGGGATTTTAGAAGTTTAGGTCCTCTGCCTGAAATTTCCCCTACCATTAAAAGGAAATTAATTTTAGAATGATTTTACATTTTCAAAAAACATAAAGATAATACAGATAGCCCTCATATCTTGTACCCAGTTTCCCCTACTGGTAACAGCTTACATTAGCTGGTATATTTATTATAATTAATGAATAAATATTGATCTATTACTATTAAATACTATACATTATTATTACTATCCATACTTTATTCAAATTTCCTTATTTCTTATTTAATTTCTATGCAGAGTACATCATGAGAAACGCTGGGCTGGAAGAAGCACAAGCTGGAATCAAGATTGCCTGGAGAAATATCAATAACCTCAGATACGCAGATGACACCACCCTTATGGCAGAAAGTGAAGAGGAACTAAAAAGCCTCTTGAAGAAAGTGAAAGTGGAGAGTGAAAAAGTTGGCTTAAAGCTCAACATTCAGAAAATGAAGATAATGGCATCTGGTCCCATCACTTCATGGGAAATAGATGGGGAAACGGTGGAAACAGTGTCAGACTTTATTTTTTTGGGCTCCAAAATCACTGCAGATGGTGACTGCAGTCATGAAATTAAAAGACGCTTACTCCTCGGAAGAAAAGTTATGACCAACCTAGATAGCATACTGAAAAGCAGAGACATTACTTTGCCAACAAAGGTCCATCTAGTCAAGGCTATGGTTTCTCCAGTGGTCATGTATAGATGTGAGAGTTGGACTGTGAAGAAAGCTGAGCACCGAAGAATTGATGCTTTTGAACTCTGGTGTTGGAGAAGAGTCTTGAGAGTCCCCTGGACTGCAAGGAGATCCAACCAGTCCATTCTGAAGGAGATCAGCCCTGGGATTTCTTTGGAAGGAATGATGCTAAAGCTGAAACTCCAATACTTTGGCTACTTCATGCAAAGAGTTGACTCATTAGAAAAGACTCTGATGCTGGGAGGGATTGGGGGCAGGAGGAGAACAGGACGACAGAGGATGAGATGGCTGGATGGCATCACTGACTCAATGGACTGAGTCTGAGTGAACTCCTGGAGTTGGTGATGGACAGGGAGGCCTGGTGTGCTGCAATTCATGGGGTTGCAAAGAGTTGAACATGACTGAGCAACTGAACTGAGCTGAATGTCCTTTCCCACATTACATTTATTAGGCTTCTCTCCTTATAATCCACTTGGTTTTAATAATTTCTATCACAAACAGACACCTTCTAAGATTACTCTGTAACATATCATTTTATTTATCAATTAAAAATTTTCAATTTGTAGGTTTAGTCTAATTGACAGGAGTAGTCTGATTCCCAAGATGATGCTTGAAATGACAAAGACTCAGAAAATCCATTACCTTAATTGGAATTTACATGATTAAGAAACAAACATAAATTGTGTAATGTTACTAAAACATATTTTTAAAAAGATAGCTTCTGTATGCTTAAATGTATATGGTTTATGCTTCTCAGAAACACCAACCAGCTTCTAACTAGTAGAACAGACTGCAATCCGATTCAAATAGATCTTTTACAGGATATGTTTTTTACTTAAATAGCTGTCAGTAATATGGTGTGTCAGTCACTAAGTCATATCCGACTCTTTGTGACCCCATGGATTGTAGCCCATCTGGCTTCTCTGTCCATTGAATTTCCCAGGCAAGAATGCTGGTTGCCATTTCCTTCTCCAAGGGATCTTCCCCACCCAGAGATTGAAGCCAAGTCTGTTGCATCTCCTACATTGGCAGGTAGATTCCTTGCATCAGCACTACCTGTCAATAATATAATTAGTTGATTTTTTTTAAAAAACAAAGAGAAGCAGATATTTAATGCCTTCTGTTTGAGTGATAATAGGAGAAAAAGAGACTGCTGCTGCTGCTGCTAAGTCGCTTCAGTCGTGTCCAACTCTGTGTGACCCCATAGACAGCAGTCCACCAGGTGCCACTGTCCCTGGGATTCTCCAGGCAAGAACATTGGAGTGGGTTGCCATTTCCTTCTTCAATGCATGAAAGTGAAAAGGGAAAGTGAAGTTGCTCAGTCGTGTCCAACTCTTAGTGACCCCATGGACTGCAGCCTACCAGGCTCCTCCATCCATGGGACTTTCCAGCAAGAGTACTGGAGTGGGTTACCATTGCCTTCTCTGGAAAAGGAGACTAGACCTTAGCAAAATTTGGTCAACCTGGCCTCTACATAAGGGAAGGTGTCAGAAGTACAGAAGAGAAAAAGGGAGAAAGGATTGTCTGAATATAGTTGACTATTACCAATCCTGTGGAATCCATGCGGATTTATTCTCTGTAGTTCTATTTGGCACATGAAAAGATTGTTTTAATATATAAAAATGTTTGTAGATACATTGAAAAATCAAAGATTATCTGTATATCCCAGGTAATGACTCCTAAGTCCATAATTAGGGAGGTAATTAAAGATCAATATTTCTTTCATGTAAAACAGAGATGGAAAGAGCATAGTGTAAATATTGTGTATAAAGCAACAGTTCAACAGTTTTAAAAAGCAATTTAAAATAAAGTATTTCTCAGCTTGATTTACATTATACATGTAATGTTGCTATAAAGTTGGCCGTTCTCATATTACAAATGTAATTCTACCACGGTTCATTGATAGATTTTCCTACTTCTAAACCTGAACATCTTCTTAAAAATAAATTAACATTTTGGTTACTTTTGTTTTATTAACAAAATTAACATTTTGGATCTTTTGCTTTAAAAGCACTGTAATATCTTTCATTACTCTTCAAACACTACAGATAGCTAAATTTATTTTTATTATATTTCATTTAATCATTACTATAAGCTTCAGCAACCAAGAAACTTAGTTCAGATAATTGGCAATTTACTGAAGCATTGTAGATGGGATAACAGAAGTAAAACTCTCCTTTGGTCATTCTTTTATAATCAAAATACCAGAGCTCATAGTCTGAGACTTGCCATTTCAAAGAACATCATAGACAATTAGAATAAAATTACCCAAGTGCTGTGTTTTTCACAATCTCTCTTGGAACAAATTTTGATGACAAATATTGCACAGTGGTTAAGAACATGGATCTGAGGGTCAGTTAGAACTGGAGCTAAATTCCTTATCCTGGTTATTTCCTAACTGGCCTTGTGCATACGTTATCCTCTTTTACCCTTAGTTTCTTTTTCCCTAATATAGAGATGGTAATAGTACTTACCTTACAGGAATATGCTGAAACAGATAATGTTACTGATGTATTAATATTGAGAATAGAACAAAGTAAGCTTTCAAAAATGTTATATTATTTGATGAATACTCTTTTATTTATTTATTTTTTCATCATTTTTTATTAATTTTTTATTTCTTAAACTTTTTATTTTGTATTGGGGTATAACCAATTAACAATGTCATGATAGTTTGAAGTGAACAGCAAAGGGACTCAGTCATGCGTATACATATATCCATTCTCCCCCAAGCTTCCCTCCCATCCTGGCTGCCACATAACACTGAGCGGAGTTTCATATGCTATACAGTAGGCCCTTGTTGGTTATCTGTTTTAAATATAGCAGTGTGTACAGGCAACCATAAGTTTATTTTCTAAGTCTGTGAATTTTTCTGTTTGTAAGTTCATTTGTATCATTTCTTTTTAGACTTTCCACATGTAAGAGATGTCATACGATGACAAATATTCTTTTAGTCAGGAGCTCTAAATTGTGTAATTTTCTTGTACTCTGGGGTCATAGAAAAAACAAAACTAGATTAATTAAATTATTCAGGAAAATGTTACCTAGTAAGTTGATTATTTACATTTTGTTCTCTGACCTTTATCACCCTACTGATACGTGTATATGTATGTGTGAGGAGGAGGGTACTTTCCTGGGAAGGAGTAAAGTCTTTCCTGGTGGCTGCTGCCAAAGCAGGAGACATGGGTTTAATCCTTGGGTTAGGAAGATCCACTGGAGAAGGAAATGACAAGCCACTTCAATATTCTTGCCTGGGAAATTCCATGGAAAGAAGAGTCTGGCAGGGTACAGTCTGTGGGGTAGCAAAGAGTCACACATGACTTAGTGACTAGACAACAAACAAAGGCTGTTGACTATATTATCTTACCCACTGGTGAGTTTTTTTATTCCTCAATGGAAATAAAAAAATACAACTTCCTTAATTTGTCATTCAAGAGCCTATATTCTGAGCTTCATTTTACCCACAGTAGGAGGATTAGTGGGAAGATTTTACAGCCTTCATTGCTGCAGTCAGTCCCAAGGCAATAATAGATGTTTATAAACTCTTTACTGAACATTCTGGATCCAGCCTCACCCCTGACCTATAATTTTACTGATCTAGTTTTCCCATAGAACATTTTCCCATAGATTCGGAAGTAATTAACTTGCTACCAAGTGACTGGTTGGTCTCATTAAGAGATAGCACCCTAATCAGTACTCAGTATTGGTCTCTACTACTCACTTGGTTTAGGGGAAAGAAATGTAAGCAATTGAGTTCATGCATAACTTCATTTTTGTCACTGTGAATTCTCTGTTCATGGGCCCCTTGAACAAGTACCACCATGGTTAGGGACATAAGCTGGTTGACATATACTGGTTGAATCATTTTGTCCAGTGTTTGTCCAACATCTCTTCTCAGTGGGCACTTTCTAGTGGACATTGATATAAGACATAAAGATCTTATATTGATTATAAGATATATTGATATAAGATATAAAGATATCTTTACTGATATATTGATTATAAGATATATTGATATAAGATATAAAGATATATCTTTAAAGACAAAGAAATAAGATATAAAGATATCTTATATCTTTAAAGGTATAAGATATAAAGATACTCAGTGCCCTCTCCTATAGGTCCCCATCTTTAAATCTTTTATCCCCTTCCTCTGCATTCTGCCGATGTGATTCTGGCATGTTGAACTTGTAGGCCATCTTTGTCTCTAAGTTTCAAGGAGATGTTACAGGTCCTTGTGAAAATACCGAATTCTGAATCACAGGAGACTGTCCTGTTATTAGTAAGTCTCCGTTGTCTTGTCTTATATTCTGCACTGCACTCAGTGGGTCATTTTAGGAATATTCTCATAAATACCCTGCCATTACATAGTATAAGGGTTCTTCAGATTTTTCGTGAATAATCCATACCAGGGACAGACTTTCCCTGTTAATGTCAGGACAAGACTTGATCTCATTTACTGAACATAGAATTGCTGATGCAGGGGAGTGGAGCAAGTACAGAACTTGAGGGGGGCAAATATCCTTCTGGCATGGACCTCATATGAAACCTTTGAATATGTCCAGACAAGGGGAGTGATATTTTCCTCTGCCAGTGATGAGGGGGGTATAGAGGTTGAAAGTTCTCAAGCACACTTACCTACTAAATGGCTCATCTGAGTCCTTGATGTCTCATTCTTCCCTATCATAGCACTGAATTTGGCATATAAGATTTTTGAGGGCTGTGAACTGATATTTGCTTGTAGTTACACCTCTCTTATGATCAAATGGTGAGCCTAACGGTTAGCACATCTTGCACTTCAGCTGCAGAAGAGGATCTCAAACACTGCCATGAAGGCTTTCTGCTCTCACAGCTCCGAGTTGATAGTTGGTTGACCTAAGGCTGTCATTCTCTTTCTTCAAGGCATTTACTTAAGTTATAAAAAGTTAATCTGCTCCACAATTCTTATATTTATCCTCATATATTTAAAGTTCTAAAGCATTGGCTCTTAAATTTTATACCATGTTAAAATCACTTGTAGAGCTTTTTAAAACACAGGGTTTGAAACCCCCAATCCCCGAGTTTCTGATTAAGTAAGTCTGGGAAATGGCATAAAAACCATCATTTTTACCATTTTCCCTTTTTACCATTTTTCCAGGGGCTTCCCAGGTGGCACTCATAGTAAATAATTCACCAGCCAATGCAGGAAACATAGAGATGGAGGTTTGAACCCTGGTTTGGGAAGATCCCCTGGAGGAGGAAATGGCAACCCACTCCAGTACTCTTGCCTGGAGAATCCCAGGACAGAGGAGCCTGGCAGGCTGCAGTCCAAGGGGTTGCACAAAGTTAGACACAATTAAAGCGACTTAGCATGCATGCACACACCAGTTTTCCACATGATGTTAATGCTGATGGTCCAGAGACCACATTTTGGGAATCAGTGTGCTAAAACTATTGAAAGCCAGCACTTTCTCTTCCATTTCACATCTCAGTCTGTCATTGATGTGAATCTGTGTAATTAGATGTTACATCATGCTTCAATTAAGACATACCAGTTTTAGTTTGTATCACCCAAATGCAGACTCTGCACAATGATTCGGGTACAAGTAGTTTATTTGGGAGATATGTAGGTCTGGGTACATTTAGGAGATAGGACTCAAACAGAAATTTAAGCATGGAAAGCATCATACAAAGAAGTATAAACTGTAAAATGAGATTGGAGTAACAGAGAATAGCTAAAACTGAGGAATAAAGAGAATGCTATAAAATGTGGAAAAGGTAGATATGAGGAGCAGACACTAACTATCCCAATGCTGAGATGGAGCAACAAAGAAAGGTCCTCTAGTAGCGTGCTTCCACTTCTCCACCACACACACACACAAACACAGACACATCCTCAGGGCTAAGATCCAGACCTCGTTGACCAAGGTGCACCTCTGGCTAAGTGAGTTTAACTGAGGTAGTGAAGATGCCCAAGGGGTTCTGAGAGGAGCCACCTACAGGGAGATACTGTGCCAAAGCCATTTCTCTTCAAAACTGCTCTAGGTACTGCCATGAAAAACCTTTCATGGGAGGCACTATGCTGGAGGGACTCTGCTGCCAAACCACCTGAGGAGTATGCCAGGAGAAGTTGTTCACAGAATGCTGACTGCCAGGTGCCCTGGAAGCATCCTATTTTGTCATACATAACTTACCTAAAGAAGCACACTGAAACTAGGAAGAGATACCCCCTTCCTCTCCAGGGTGTTTCTCCATCACCCTCTACTGAAACAGCTTAACACTGGGTCAACTGGCAGAAGATAAATTCTACAGGGCTCATCTCCATTATCCAAATCAGGAAATAAAGCATAGATTTGGAGCAAATAACTTGATAACTGGCATAGAAAGCAAAATGTGAGAGTGATGAAGTTAGACAGCAAAAGGAGAAGAGTCATAAAACTTTTTTATTCATGAGAAGGGTACTCTTCTAGGAAGCTGGAGACTCTATCCACTGAAGATCATCTGATAGAATTTCTGGAAGAGAATTCAAAGCTACTCCATAAAAGGAGAAAAAGCCTAGGTTCTCACTCATAAATTCCCTTCTTCATTAGTTGGGGTCACTCTTATGGTTGTTCCCTGGCTTGTACTTCTGGTCTACCTATGTGAACCAAGCTGAGGTCTCACTTGAAGTCAGGATAGAATCAGGAAGTGGTAGGTTTACATGGAAACTTTGTGATATCACTCCTTGGCTAGGCCATTGGATGTAGGTGGCATGAACAGCATAGACTGTGCCATCTTGAAATCCTAATAAACTAGGATTTAATTCACTAAAAACTAAAATAAAGTGGAAAAAAAAAGAAGTATACACCCACAATTCATGATAAATAAAGTTGTCTGGGCATTTCAAATGGTTTGTATAAATTCTACTACTTTTGTCCAAGTTCTGAGACTTTCTAATACTGATAATGGTTGTTAACAGTTACTGAATATTTACCATGTTCCAGGCCCTGTTCCAGCTGATTTGGTTACTTCATATCTTGTTTATGGTAAAAAGAAAAACTTAGATACTATTATTATTACTGTCACAGCTAAGGAAATCTTGGTTTAGAATGTTTAAGATTTAGGAATTGCTTCACAACCCAGATAATCACAATGGTGTGATCACTGACCTAGAGCCAGACATCCTGGAATGTGACATCAAGTGGGCCTTAGAAAGCATCACTATGAACAAAGCTAGTGGAGGTGATGGAATTCCAGTTGAACTATTTCAAATCCTGAAAGATGATGCTGTAAAAGTGCTCCACTCAATACACCAGCAAATTTGGAAAACTCAGCAGTGGCCACAGGACTGGAAAAGGTCAGTTTTCATTCCAATCCCAAAGAAAGGCAATGCCAAAGAATGCTCAAACTACTTCACAATTGCACTCATCTCACACACTAGTAAAGTAATGCTCAAAATTCTCCAAGCCAGGCTTCAGCAATATGTGAGCTGTGAACTTCCTGATGTTCAAGCTGGCTTTAGAAAAGGTAGAGGAATCAGAGATCAAATTGCCAACATCCGCTGGATCATGGAAAAAGCAAGAGAGTTCCAGAAAAACATCTATTTCTGCTTTATTGACTATGCCAAAGCCTTTGACTGTGTGGATCACAATAAACTGTGGAAAATTCTGAAAGAGATGGGAATACCAGAGTACCTGATCTGCCTCTTGAGAAATTTGTATGCAGGTCAGGAAGCAACAGTTAGAACTGGACATGGAACAACAGACTGGTTCCAAATAGGAAAAGGAGTTCGTCAAGGCTGTATATTGTCACCCTGTTTATTTAACTTATATGCAGAGTACATCATGAGAAACGCTGGGCTGGAAGAAACACAAGCTGGAATCAAGATTGCCTGGAGAAATATCAATAACCTCAGATATGCAGATGACACCACCCTTATGGCAGAAAGTGAAGAGGAACTCAAAAGCCTCTTGATGAAAGTGAAAGTGGAGAGTGAAAAAGTTGGCTTAAAGCTCAACATTCAGAAAATGAAGATCATGGCATCCAGTCCCACCACTTCATGGGAAATAGATGAGGAAACAGTGGAAACAGTGTCAGACTTTATTTTTCTGGGCTCCAAAATCACGACAGATGGTGACTGCAGCCATGAAATTAAAAGACTCTTACTCCTTGGAAGGAAGGTTATGACCAACCTAGATAGCATATTCAAAAGCAGAGACATTACTTGGCCTACAAAGGTTCGTCTAGTCAAGGCTATGGTTTTTCCTGTGGCCATGTATGGATGTGAGAGTTGGACTGTGAAGAAGGCTGATCACTGAAGAATTGATGCTTTTGAACTGTGGTGTTGGAGAAGACTCTTGAGAGTCCCTGGGACTGCAAGGAGATCCAACCAGTCCATTCTGAAGGAGATCAGCCCTGGGATTTCTTTGGAAGGAATGATGCTAAAGCTGAAACTCCAGTACTTTGGCCACCTCATGTGAAGAGTTGACTCATTGGAAAAGACTCTGATGCTGGGAGGGATTGGGGGCAGGAGGAGAAGGGGACGACAGAGGATGAGATGGCTGGATGGCATCACTGACTCGATGGACGTGAGTCTGAGTGAACTCCGGGAGTTGGTGATGGACAGGGAGGCCTGGCGTGCTGCGATTCATGGGGTCTCAAAGAGTCGGACACAACTGAGCGACTGATCTGATCTGATCTGATGTAAGTCTCCAAATACAGAAATTGTTGAAGCTTTCTTTCCTCTGGCCCTTAGATTCCTAATCCCACATTGCTAACCCCTGGGCCATGATGCATTTGTGTTTGCTTTGTACAGAGTACTTGCTCAGATAATGTTAATCAATAATGATGGCCCTCAAAATGAGAACTCTAGGGCCTCTCAGATGGCTCACAGGTAAAGAATATGCCTGCTATTGCAGGAGACCTGAGTTTGATCCCTGATCCAGGAATATCCCACCTGCAGCAGAGTAAACCTGTTAGATGCAACTATTGAGCCTATGCTCTAGAGTCTGGGAGCCACAACTACTGAGCCCACGTGCTGCAACTAATGAATCTGATGCGCCCTAGAGCCCTTGCTCTGCAGCAAAAGAAGCCTTTGCAATGAGAAGCCTATGTGCTGTAACTAGAGAGTAGGCCCTGCTTGTCACAACTAGAGAAAATCCTGCACAGCAATGAAACACAGCACAGCCAAAAATAAATATTTTTTTTTTATTAAAAAAATAGAAATCCAGAATTCAGTTGTCTAAGATATATCAAGCAACATTTTCAGGTACGATTAACATTAAAAGTTGCCAGATTTGTCTCCTTGCTTCTATATCTTCAGATTCAAACCATTCTGCACACCGTCAACTTCTCGATAGTTCTGATATTCTTTCTTTATATTATCTCTCTGATACAAATCAATATATTCTGACTAAATCCTGTTAATTTATTCTAGTTCAAAATATTTTTTTCATCACCTAATCCCTATAGGACTCTTATTTCTAGCTAGTTACATACTTCTTTATATTATTGTTATTTATGTCAATATATCAGTGTTAATGTTATATTTTATGTTATGTCTATTTTCATGCACAAAATAATAAACTTAGTGAAGTCAGGGATTACATATTATGAATCACTCATATTTGCTCCTATGCCTACTGTTGTTGAGTCCATATTAATTCAGTGAGAACTGCTTGAATAGGCATTGTTAAAAGTAGGAATAGCAACAACAAGGCACCAGTTTTTTTTTTTTTTCCTTTTCTTTTTTTGTCTTAAAGAGAATTAATGAGAAAATCCCATTATCCAAATTCAGAGTGTATCATTTAATCAAGGTTCTACTGTACTATTCTCTTTCTCTTTTCTGAGTAATTAAAGCCCTCCCAAGCAGATTAAATATGCAAAGATAGAGCTTTCCTTAATTTTATTTTCTATCTTAAATTCAACCAGTATTAAGAAGAGATGTTCTGATCCCCCAGTTTGAATTAATTTCTTCTACCTCCAAATAGCTCTTGTAGCCTTTAGTTTATACCAGCTCAGTGAACACCACAGAACATATATTACCTTTCATTAGTCATGCATGTACTTACTCATGTATCTCACTAGGCTATGAGATCTTGGAGTTCAGGAACCCTGTGATTTTAATTTTGAATCTACAAGCATATCTAGCAGAAGGAATTTGTACATAGAGACACTCAACTATAGAATGGGTCCAGTTTTAAGTTATTGATATCTGGAAGTATATCAAATACTCACGTAAGAGTATCTGACGCATTGATCATCAACACTTTGAACACACTTGCAGCCCCGGGTTCCTCCTAGGGCTACACCTGAACGTCACCTCATTTAACTCTTAGTGGTGGATCACTTGGCTTGTGCGTCAATGAAGAATGCAGCTAGCTTCGAGAATTAATGTGAATTGCTAGTGTATCTGTGTATGGCAAGCAAAATTTGATATTTTCACATACTCTCATATTCTCAACTTCTCAACAATATAAAATGTAGGTGTAAATAGAGAAGCACTCTTTCAGAGGTGAAGGTTGGAATAACATTTTTAAAATTCCAACTACATATTGTATCTTCCATTGTATGTTTTATACAATCATTCTATTTTTTACTAATTGTCCAGGGCATCAAATGTACATAACTATACTGTAATTGAGTGTTATATTCCTATGAGTAAAATGAGGCTCAAGGAGGTTAAGAGGAATTTATTTATTTATTTAGACAGTGCTGCCAGAGCTGAAACTCAAGTGTTTTTGTTTTTGTTTCCAGGACACACACTGCTGTGTCTAAAACACAAAGAAATAAAAGGCAAGATTCTTGACCTCGGAAAAGTTACAATCATATTTATGAACTGATTCTGAAGGCCAGTAGGATTGGGAAGAAGCAGCTTAGATGATTTTTTGCAGGTCACCATCAGAATCCTGTAGAAAGGCTCTTTTGAAGAGACTTGAAATGACCAGCATTGAGCTCTGGACCAAATGCACAGTTAGAAAAATGAGTGGATAAATTGCCTCCCAACTCTCCAGACTCAAATAAGAAGCCAAAGGAATAAAGCTCATAGAAAACAAAACAAAACAATAAACAAACCAAAATAACAAAGACTGAGAATGCACTTATTTCCTTTGTATTAAGTCAGGCTCTTCTCTACCAAGTCAACAGAGGTTTGACTTTGCAGCTCTTAGAGGGAAAGCGAGCACTGTGAGGGCTTCAGAGAGCACTGAGCTGTGGAAGAACTTGTGAGCACACAGAAAACAGCCTTAATCAAAGAAAAATAAGAAGAAAAGCAGGGAGAGAAGTGGAGAGGCAGAAAAGGAGGGAAACAGGCAGGCCTGAAGGAAGAAGGAAAGGAGAAAGCACAAAGAAGAAAATGAGAGTTAAGAGTGTAAGAAATTTCAGTATCAAAAAAACAAGAATAGTGTTGGAGAAAAGGGGAACAATGTCATGCTCCACCGTTACAATCCGGAGAGGCAGAGAGGGCAATTCTACTGCATGCTTTATTAAACTGTCTTCTCCATTTCTCCCCAGGCTGGACTGCACAGAGGAAATTCATTAGCTCCATTTAAATGCACACCCCAGAGCCTACCTTCAGCTTCCAGCAGAGCACAAAACATTTCATATTGGATAAACCACTATGACTAGAATAAATTTTTTTAAACTTAAATCAACCTTCATGGAATACTTTATATTGTTATGATTTTTTTTCCCCTTATAAGTGAAGAACTACTCTATAGACAAAGACTGGAAAAAGTCATTATAAAAAACAATTCATAGTAGAGAATTTTGTTGTAATGAGATCAACAAGACATTAATGCTCTAGGTCATTGGCCTGGGCTTAGAAGTAATTTTATTATTGCAAAGATTTTTTCAATATTGTTTCTTGTTAAAATAGAATTTAACTCTGCAAATAAGCTTTCATCCATTTACAACTCACAAGTGAAGACCAGTAACCCATGCTTCAAACTTTAGAATCATTTTTAACTTCTCATGTGTGACCCCCCACCACATCCAATAAATGTCGAAGTCTTTTCTCTATTGTTTTTTCTGTTGCACCTCTTGGATATTCCAACATATCCTTTCAGAGTATTGTACCTGAGCTGTCTCTAAAATGTTGACAATCCTTTGCCTCAGATCTTCTCTTACTGTAAGCTTCAGAGGTTAAATTCTCCATTCTCATGACTTTAATTACCATTTATACTATCCATTCAAAGTATCAGTTCCTGACTATCTCTTAAATTTTGATAGTCTTTTGCCTCAGATGTTTTCTTATTGCAAAATTCAGAGGATTAAATTCTCCATTCTGATGACTTTAATTACCAATTTTGTAAAATTTAAACATAAAATAAAATTAAAAAAATAAAATAAAATAAAATTCAAAAAAAAATTACCATTTATACCTTGGTAACTTCTACAATTATATTTCTAGTCCACACCACTCTCATTAGATTTATTTGCATATTATCAACTATCTTCTAGTTATTGTATATGGATGTAACACAAAATAAAGCCCAAAGCTGAACTTTTTATACAAACCCCATGGCACACTTTCAGCTCCTCCTGTAATCCTCGACTCAGAGACTATGACCTCACATTCATTTAATGGGCCAGACCAGATGTTCTTTCCTCTATCATCCATCATTCAAATTACCACCATCAGAAATACTTTATTAAAATGGGAAAGTGATGCTTCCCCAACCTGGGACCCAAGTACCATCAGATAGCAACAATAATCACTGACTTGTTGAAGTGACCTCCTTCTAATCTCAGCCTCAAAGATGGAGGGTATAGACTAGGGAGTGATTCTTGTATGGAAAACAGGAAGAATTGATTCCTAAGATTTTGTGAGAAAGCTGGAGAATTTTCAGAGAATCCTGTAGAAATACTTTGAGAAAAGCAATATCTAGCAAGTAAATCTATAGGGACTCACACTACCTTTTATAAGTTATTTCAATGAAATGGGACATCATTCTGGAGTCAAAAACTGGACAAAATGATGATGTTATTACAATTAATTATTACAATTAATAGTGAAGAGGAACTAAAAAGCTTCTTGATGAAAGTGAAAGTGGAGAGTGAAAAAGTTGGCTTAAAGCTCAACATTCAGAAAACGAAGATCATGGCATCTGGTCCCATCACTTCATGGGAAATAGATGGGGAAACAGTGGAAACAGTGTCAGACTTTATTTTTTGGGGCTCAAAATCACTGCAGATGGTGACTGCGGCCATGAAATTAAAAGATGCTTACTCCTTGGAAGGAAAGTTATGACCAACTTAGATAGCATATTCAAAAGCAGAGACATTACTTTGCCAAAAAAGGTCCATCTAGTCAAGACTATGATTCTTCCAGTAGTCACGTATGGATGTGAGAGTTGGACTGTGAATAAAGCTGAGCACCGAAGAATTGATGCTTTTGAACTGTGGTGTTGGAGAAGACTCTTGAGAGTCCCTGGGACTGCAAGGAGATACAACCAGTCCATTCTAAAGGAGATCAGTCCTGGGTGTCCTTTGGAAGGAATGATGCTAAAGCTGAAACTCTAGTACTTTGGCCACCTCATGCGAAGAGTTGACTCATTGGAAAAGACTCTGATGCTGGGAGGGATTGGGGGCAGGAGGAGAAGGAAGCAACAGAGGATGAGATGGCTGGATGGCATCACTGACTTGATGGACGTGAGTTTGAGTGAACTCCGGGAGTTGGTGATGGACAGGGAGGCCTGGCGTGCTGGGATTCATGGGGTAGCAAAGAGTCGGACACGACTGAGTGACTGAACTGAACTGATGTGTAGAGTTTTCTCTTTTGTTATTGGAAGAGGGTGTTTGCTATGATCAGTGCATTCTCTTGGCAAAACGCTATTAGCCTTTGCCCTGTATTATTCTGTAGTCCAAGGCCAAATTTGCCTGTTATACTACAGGTGTTTCCTGACTTCCTACTTTTGCATTCCAGTCTCTTATAATGAAAGGACATCTTTTTTGGGTGTTAGTTCTAGAATGTCTTGTAGGTCTTCATAGAACCATTCAACTTCAGCTTCTTCAGCATTACTGGTTGGGGCATAGACTTGGGTTACCATGATATTGAATGGTTTGCCTTGGAAGTGAAGAGAGATCATTCTGTTTTTGAGATTGCATCCAAGTACTGCATTTTGGACTATATTATTTATTATTTTAGAGAAGTCTAAATACAAACTAAGTAATTGTGATTGTTGAATTTTTATCACAGTGGTATATGGGTGATGGGTAAAAATAAGCAAATTTGATAAATTAGGATGTTTGTCAATGTAGATTTGCTTTTAGAAATGGGCAAATGTACTGCCTAGAGAGTTGCCCAGTAACATTTTGAGAGTAAAGAAGGACTGAATCTGCAATTCAGAACTCCTTGGAAGTCAATAGGAATGAGGGGAAACTGTGGCATGTACTTAGCTTTCATGAGCAGATCAAATATTTAGAAATCATATGCAGCCCTGGGAAATGGGGCACTCATGATCCAGTCAGTAAGCTGGCTTCCTAATTAGTAGACTGACATATAGAACATTCTTCACCATCATGTATCCTCCTAATATCACCAGAATGTTATATAGCAGCCCAAAATAACCAGATGAATTGAAAGGCACTTGAAGAGAAGAAAGCTGCTTTCACCAGGTATTCAGAGCAGATGCTATCCATTATTGCCCCTACATCAAGAAAGATCTTAACACTTAAAAAAAAAAAATCAACATTTTTTGTTTTGACACTATACACCCTACTAGGTTGAAAAATCTTTAAGATCAAGCTACACTGGCTCTACCTGAGAGTAGGCAGCTTGTACAGGGTGAACCGCAAGAATGCCATAAAGACCAGCATATCCTATTTCAGTAAACATGGTTCGAGTGGAATAGAATTTCTTTAAAGCAGACAGAATTTGCAAGTTATGTGAATTTTATGTTAGTGGCCCTGTATGTGTGTTTCTTTTCTTCTAGTAAAGTAAATGAGTCATTTGCCTGAATCCTATCCAACCAGTCAAATCACTGCTGATGTTAGAGTTACAGGCCTCTAGTATGAATGACTTGTTTGTAGCCTGTTACCTGTCAGAAAGGGAATTTTCATTGGTTCTCCACAAGGGACCATAGGAATTCAATCTCCCTGATAGTTCTGGAAACAAGAATTCACCTTACAGTCAAAATTTATAAAATAACGAAGACATTTTATTATCTATGTACTTGCTTTTTCTGTTGTTGCTATAATTTCTGGCTCCATAAAGGTTTTCCAGTCATTACTTTCAGGTCTTTGCCACCTTCTTTATTTTAAGGACTTCTCTCTATATAACAGACTTACAAAGTCTAATAGATATAGGAAAGTATTCTGTGTGAAGGTTTTTTTTTTCTTTTTCCATTACACAATAAATTATCAAACATTGCGAAATACCCAATATGCTTTTTACTTTTACATCTTTAGATTTTTCAGACTAGAAAATCATTTCTACAATTTTGGCCCTGGAGACCCAGAGAGCTGGCAGTGTTGCAGATGACAGCATTTCTTGGCTGTGACATCCACCCCTGACTGCCTATATTTCTCCTCCCTGAGCTTAATGGGAACCTTGAAGCCACAGTCAAAACACAATAAATGCTGGTCTTAGCCCTCCCTTCTGCCCCGTTGATGCTTTCCTGAATATGATATGTTTGTTTCTATTTCTTCTTTTATCCTTTTTCTTTTTTACTTTTGTGATTACCTTGAGAATTATTTCTCCTAGTTCCAAGAGAGCAGCTGCTGCTATAAAAGTCCACTGAACTTTATCCCTGTGACAAGGAATCTTATGCTGTCATAAAGATACCTTCAGTATCCCTTTGCCTCCTTAGGCACAGTAGAAGGGAGTGTACCAGGGAGCACATAATTGCAAACAGCCTGAGTATTGCCAAATATTAGAGAACCCAGGCCTGGCTGGTGGTCAGCCCAGGCTCTGGTATCCAGCCACAGAATGCTGGGAGACCCGGAGGGAATTTCAAGCTATTAAAGACTCTAGCTGATGCATTTTTTTTTTTTTTTGCAGTAAAATTAAAATATTGGTGTCTAGTTGATATTGATGTTACATTTTAAGGTTTATTTTCTTTCATAGAGCTTTTTGAAAGACTACCAATCACACAGCAATTCAGCAATTGGTAAGTGATGTTATTTCTACAGGTCACCTGAGAATTATGTGCATACATAAATTAACACAGAACCAAAGTAAATCATCCATGTATGATTTCCAAACCACCACTTCGTTTTGTCAGAGTGGATTTGATGTAACATCATAAGCATTTATTAAAATGCCAATAATCGTCTCCTGAATCCTATATTAAAATCTTTACCATCACTACTTGTGATTCGCCTGAATCTAGGAACCAGCAGGCTCAACAACATTGTCAAGTCCCCCGATAAAATATTTTACATGGCAGAAGATGCTGTGCACACCCAGATTAAGACCCAAACTCAGAATCAAGTTACCACCAGATAGCCTGGACTCAGTACTTCTGCTCCAACACCAGGGTCTGTCAGATTCACTAAGTCCAGTCTTTCTATGTGACCTGTTTCCACAACTGAGATTCATTCTTTTTTGAGTTCTGTTAAATGACCTAGTAATATGGCTTCTTCTTACTCAGTTCTGTGGACTGCTTCTTTTAGCATCTGAAATCTTATATGCTTATGGAATCTACCATTGTGTAAGTCTTGATGAAACATGGGTCCCTGATAGGCCACCAAGAGGGAAAAAAAGATATTTGCTATGTCAAAAATAGAAGAAGCAGCTAATGGGAGTTTACATGTGATTTAAGTTTGCCCCATTGGATTCCTCCTGCCAGGACATTTGAAATACATGACCAAATAAGCAAGAATGATTCATGATTTGTTTAGGCAGCAGTAGTACAGCGTCCTTAGTAGAGTTATGGTGGAAGCAACAGCCCAGCTTCCTTGTTCCCATCCATTTTCTAAGCATGGTGTTCTAGGCTTAGTTGATTTTAGTTGATTACAACCAAGAAACAAAAAAGCAAACCAAGAAACCAAATCAAACAAAACAAAGACTTTGCTTTTGCAACCCTGACCCTGAATAGCCATCAAGTCCAGCTTTCTTGCTCTCATCTGCATAGCCAACTAAATTTCTCAGTGCCATCCAGGCTAGAAGTCTCCCCATATGCCCAAACCACCAACTATCTCATTGTGGACTCCGTCAATGATTTATTTTATTCAGATTGGATGTAATTGTGTTTAATTTCACCTATTCATTCTGTGCCTGCTGCTGTAGATTCATCTTTCTCTGGAAGAATCTGCAACTGCTTCAACTCTTCCATGACTAGACCTGTAAAAGAGACTGAGAATGTCAGAACCCGGCTTCTCTCTGTCTGATCCCATCTTAGGAATGACTCTTTGTGACCCTGTGGACTATACATGGAATTCTCCAGGCCTGAATACTGCAGTGGGTAGCCTTTCCCTTCTCCAGGGGATCTCCCCAACCCAGGAATTGAACCCATGTTTCCCACATTTCAGGCACATTCTTTACCAGTTTAGCCACAAGGAAAGCCCAAGAATATTGTAGTAGGTATTCTTACCTACTTAATCTCCAGGGGATATTCCTGACCCAGGAATCAAACCGGGGTCTCCTGCATTGCAGGCAGATTCTTTACCAACTGAGCTCTCAGGGAAGCCTCCCATCTTAGGAAAGAGAACACACTACCTTCAGACAATTGATAGTGTATAAGTGTGATGATAAATGTGGGAGGATAGGCCTTTTAGAGACCTAAAAGAATCTAACTACTTTGAGGCTAGAGGGAAGTTGCTTCAAAATTATAGGCATTGACTTTTGAAATCCTTGAGGAATCACTGATCTTTATTATGGGTTTTCTCAAACAGAAGGTATAAAAATTTATAAAAATTGACAGAACTCTTCCCATAGGAAAGCTTCCTAATGTTCTCTTGAAATTCTTTTAATCACTGCATCTGCTCATACTCATTCTGTCCCTGTCCATTGGTCACACTTGTATACCTACTTCCCCTTCAATCTACTCCCCCAGCCACAAACTCCTCTGTAGGCATGAGGCAAGAGGAACCCCTCAAGAAGCCTCTCTACTCACTTTCTTCACATCTCTTTTCTCATAATTAATGGCCCCTGAGTGGTACAGCCCTTTTCTCACTGAATATATTTACTTGATTGTTTTTGCTAGGAGTAGTTCTTTAGAAATTCTGGTTCATTCTTAGAACAAATATTTATTGGTGGCCTATTGTATGCATGTGACCCTTACACATTGAACTTACTTAGGAGTTGTAAGAAGGAATTCTTTTAGTGTACTGCTTTGTTTTGGCAGATTTAATTTTTTAAAGAAAGCTTTTACTTATTGACTGAAATTATACATGCTTTTTATTCTATCCTAGTTTTCATCATCATTGAATTAGGGATTTTGTAATAGAGTCCTTCCTTGATATCTGAGAGGTATTGGTTCCAGGACCACCCCTCCCTCACTTCCAGCAGACATCAAAATCCACAGATGCTAAAGTCTTTTAGTTGGACCTTCTTATCCAGGCATTTAACATTTTCAAATTCTACCTGTTCCTGATAGTACACAATTGGAGGTTGTTGAGTCCAAGCATGTATGTAGAACCCCAAGACATGGAGCCTGCACAGATTGTACAGGCATGCCTGGGAGATAATGTGCATTTGTTTTTGATTTTGGCAAGCAAAAGTACTTGGCCCTTGACTTCTTTGAAGAAAGAATTCCACAGAGATCAAGATTGTAAAGCAGGTATAGAGTTTATTAGAAGCACAGTATATGTGGGAAGACACACAAAGAAGCAGTTTATTTAGGGCAGAAGCAAAAGAGCAAAAGTTATACACTTGGAGAAGAGTGTTTAGACATCCTTGCAAGTGAGAAGTGTGCAATAGGGGCAGCTTAGGTTGTTAACATGGGCTTAGTCTCAGGGTTTAGATGTGAGTGATTCCCCTTTCCTTCCCCTATGAGTGTGTCATCTGCAATTCTTTATTTGGACTTCCACTCGGCCTGAACACCTAAGAGAAACCCACCAGGAAGGTGGGTCAAAACCGCAATGATCATGATATTACAATGATATTACATCGCAGCCAAGGTTACTAGAAGATGACTTGAAAGCCCCATCTGTGCGTGTGTCAGACTGGGAAATTTTGACAGCAAACACAAAGACGCTGCAGTGGACTGCTTTGTCTTTCAACCCATCATCAGCAACTTGTGTCTTTTTATTTGCATATGTTCCACATCTTTTAAGGTTAGAGCTTCTTGCTCTAAAAAAGTTTCTGTTTTAGAAGCCATTCCTCTATGCATTATGGCCTCATTAAGTGAAAAACAAGAAGGTGGTTTTGGCTTCTACTTAATGCCTATACACGAGAAGGCTGTCCTTGCCCTTGTGCTGTCTTTCCTGCCTCAGTTTCAGACCACAGCAATAAAGTGAATATTGCAGTGAAGTACATTACACAGTTTTGGGGATTTCTCAGTATATTGAAGTTATGTCTGCACTGTAGTGTAGTCTATTAGTGGGTAATAGGATTATGTCTAAAAACATACATACCTTTAATACTTTAAACATACTTACCTTAATTAATAAAAAAATGATTTCTATTGTAAGAAAAATACTAACCATCACCTGATCATTTAATAAGTCCTGATCTTTTTCAATAGGAACATCAAAGATCACTGATCACCATAACAAATACAATAATAATAATGAAAACTTTGAAATTTGAGAGAGTTACCACAATGTAACACAAAAACATGAAGTGACAAAATGCTGTTGAAAATAGACTTGTTCAATTCAGGGCTATCAGAAACCTTCAATGTGTCAAAAACACTGTATCTGTGAAGTGCACTAAAGCTAAACACAATAAAATGAAGTATACCTATATAGGATTTCAACAACATCTGGAAATAAAGCAATAGTTTTCTGTATTGGGAGTTAGCTTAATTCTCCCCTTCTGTACCCTAATTTTAAATTTGTATAGTTTACACAATCAATTATAATATAATAGGTTATACTTGAGGACTGAGAAGCAGGAGAATATAGTAAGCTCATTGTTAATAAGATAATTTTAAGTGATTGAGGGACTGAGGAATTCCTGGCCCTGGGAAATATATAAAACTTGTTGAAAGAAGAGAGGAATAAACAGGGACTTTGACATAGCATTTCAGTGACTCTGAGAAAGAACAATGACAACAAATACTTTTGCCAGCAAAATAGCCACATAGTTTCATGATTTATCAATCTCTGTGTGTAAAACACATAAGAGGATCTATTGTCTCCCTGTTACTTTGTAGCCCTAGTTCCTATTGTATAGGCACCCTTGGGAACCATCTGTTGGCAGTTCTCAGTTAAGGGAACCTATGATGGGGTCAACCCACTAATGTAGGGGAAACTAATTCTGTGGGGCCTCAGGAGCACTTAGCAGAAGAAGAAGGAATTGGGATCTCCAAGTGTGTAGAAAAAGCCCAGAAGGAAGCAACTTTTTCCACCCCTAAAATACTAATGGGCACCTGAAATTCCATGAGGTTGCTAAGATTCTGTCTAAATTCTCAGGATTGGCCTATGCAGGAATACAGAATTGTACAGAGTCTAAATAGAAAGGGAAAAAGAAGACAGATTTCAAGGACTTGGTGATAGATGGGGAAAAGATGAATTGGGAAGAGGCTTAAAGAAAATCTCAAGAGAATCATTACAAGCTCATTACTCAATCTGTAATGAATTAAAGTCAAAATGGCATCACTGTTTGTAATCATCCCAGGGAATATGACTAAAGATTGTGTAACAGAAACTGCTTAGGAAAGGAAGACAGATTCTAGAGGCTATGCATGGAGCAAAGGGATGATAAAGTGGTGAAATTAGTTAAAAAACTTACCAAGTAAGTCAAAGACCACCAAGCATCCACTGGAATGGTGTGAACAGTGTGTATTAGGAAATAAGCCCTGCTGAAAAATCTCTAAAAATGGGCAATATTCTAGCAAATAGGTTTTGAATAACCAAGTGTAATTCCTGAAGAAATTATTAATCTCACTATACAAAAACCTTTTCGAAGAATGATATCCAGCTTATGGAGCCCCAAGACTATTCCTACACTGGAGACAGAATTATACAGTTAAAAGAATGGATCTGCTCTCATTAGCAGGAGTCCTAAAACTTTAAACATAAACTAAGTCTTAAACTATATACATCTTAATACAGTCAGTTTCATTTTTTTTAAATGTCCAATTAAATTTTTTAAATGAAAGTCATTTTATGTACTTACTTATGGATTTTTATTTGAAAATTTTCCCAAATAACAAGACATTTATATCAAGATTGTAACCCAAAGTCAGTGTTGCCTGATTTTAGCAGTGCTTAACTTCTCTGGGGCTCTACTGTCTTATCTATAAAATTTGGAAATACAGTATCTGCCTCATGGGGTTAAATGAGAAAATCCAAGTAATGTTCTAACTCTGTCTGATATGTAAATATGAGCTCAATAAAATGTTGGTTATTGCTGTAAATTCATCAAGATTCTTATCATCCAAATTACTTGACCAGAAAGACCAAATGCAACCATGTAAACATGTGTTTCTTCTTTTTACTTCATCACAAGACCTGAGGAGTGTGGAGTTGGAGAAGTGATGACCATAGGCAAATATACTTTGACAGAGAGTGTGATATAGAGTTGAATATGACAGTCAATGATTTATGATCACCATTACCAAATAATGATACTTGATTAGTTCAAGTGATAGAATCTGGGGCAAAAGAAAAAAAATAAAATAATGCAGGAAGAAGGGGAGGCAGAGAGGTAGGGAGTAAGGTAGAAAAAATAAAGGAGGAAGAAAGCAAGGAAGGAAAGAGGTAAGGAAGGGGTTATGTTGTTATATTTCAGGTTGCTAGAGGAATCCAGGAAAATGTAACTGATCATCCATATGTTGGAACCTGAAGAGAAGATTGGATTTATCTAATGTAATAGGATTGCTATTTACTGTCATGTGAATGTGTCCACCCAAAATTCATGTTGAAATCCTAATTGCCAAAGGTAATAATACTAGTCAGTGAGGCCTTTGGGAAGCAATTAGGTCATGAGGGAGGAATTCTCAGGCATAGGGTTCTCTTATAAGAGATTCCACCGAGCTCCCTAGTCCCCTCTGCCATTGGTGGTGGTGGTTTAGTCACTAAGTTGTGTCCAACTCTTGCAATCCCATGGACTGCAGCCCACCAGGCTTCTCTGTCCGTGGGATTTTCCAGGCAAGAATAATGGAATGGGTTGCCGTTTTCCTTCTCCAGGGGATCTTCCTGACCCAGGGATCAAAACTGCATCTCCTGCATTAGCAGGCAGATTCCTTAGGATAGGATACAGTAAAAAGTGTAGGACCTGGAAGAGGGCCCTCACTTGATCCTGCTGGCACCCTGATGTCACACTACCAGTCTCCAGAACTGTAAGAAATATAATTCTGTTGTTTATAAACTATTTGGTCTATGGATTTCATTAGTGCAGTCTGAACAGGCTAAAATACCATTTATTTGAGAAACTGGAGATATACAGAGCTGATAATACCATTAGTCGCTCCTTTAAAATTTGCTTTGTTAACAATTAGAACAGGCTCTTCTGCTTTCCAAGTTTCCTCCCAGATTCCATGGCTGGCAACTAAGGAAGAAGAAGGGAGTACAGCTAAGGACACTTCAAAGTAGCTATTTTAGGAGACAGCTGCAGGGCCACGGAGTTTTATGGGCCCTCAACTCATAAAAAATCAAGAAAAAATAAAAGGAAAGGTAAATGTGATATTCATGTTTTAAGGAAACAAAAACCTGAAGTCAAAAAAAAGTCAAATTTGGGTGGTAATAGAATAGCAGACTAAAGGGAGAAAAATTTGTCTCATTGAGGGAAAGAGCATGAACAGATTATAAGTGAAGACAGAGAATCATCCATCCAGCCACTATCACTTGAAATGCATTTTATGCTTTTAAAAAAAAAAAAAACTGGCTTGAGTTAAAGCGAGAATTTATAGTGATAATTTCTTCAGGTGGAGAAACAAAACAAAACCAAAATAAAACACAGAACTATGTCTGATCCTAACAGCTATATTAACAACAAGAGAACAACATTTTCTTTCATATTTACAAATAAAAAGCTATGGTTTTTTATGGATGTGATAGTTGGACCACAAAGAAAGCTGAGTGCCGTAGAGTTGATGCTTTTGAACTGTGGTGTTGGAGATGATTCTTCAGAGTCTCTTGGACTGCAAGGAAATCCAACCAGTCCATCTTAAAACTTCCAGATGTTCAAGCTGGTTTTAGAAAAGGCAGAGGAACCAGAGATCAAATGGGCAACATCTGATGGATCATCAAAAAAGCAAGAGAGTTCCAGAAAAACATCTATTTCTGCTTTATTGACTATGCCAAAACCTTTGACTGTGTGGATCACAATAAACTGTGGAAAATTCTGAAAGAGATGGGAATACCAGACCACCTGACCTGCCTCTTGAGAAACCTGTATGCAGGTCAGGAAGCAACAGTTAGAACTAGACATGGAACAACAGACTGATTCCAAATAGGAAAAGAAGTATGTCAAGGCTGTATATTGTCACCCTGCTTATTTAACTTAAATGCAGAGTACATCATGAGAAACACTGGGCAGGAGGAAGCACAAGCTGGAATCAAGATTGCTGGGAGAAATATCAATAACCTCAGATATGCAGATGACACCACCCTCATGGCAGAAAGTAAAGAAGACCTAAAGAGCCTCTAGATGAAAGTGAAAGAGGAGAGTGAAAAAGTTGGCTTAAAGCTCAACATTCAGAAAACGAAGATCATGGCATCTGGTCCCATCATTTCATGGCAGATAGATGAGGGAAACAATGGAAACAGTGGCTGACTTTATTTTTCTGGGCTCCAAAATCACTGCAGATGGCGATTGCAGCAATTAAATTAAAAAACACTTACTCCTGGAAGGAAAGTTATGACCAACATAAACAGCATATTAGAAAGCAGAGACATTACTTTGCCAACAAAGGTCCGTTTAGTCAAGGCTATGGTTTTTCCAGTGGTCATGTATGGATGTGAGAGTTGGACTATAAAGAAAGCTGAGCACTGAGAATTGATGCTTTTGAACTATGGTGTTGGAGAAGACTCTTGAAAGTCCCTTGGACTGCAAGGAAATCCAACCAGTCCATCCTAAAGGAGATCAGTCCTGGATGTTCTTTGGAAGGACTGATGTTGAGGCTGAAATGCCAATACTTTGGCCACCTGATGTGAAGAGCTGACTCATTGGAAAGACCCTGATGCTGGGAAAGATTGAGGGCAGGAGGAGAAGGGGACGACAGAGGATGAGATGGCTGGATGGCATCATCGACTCCATGAACATGGGTTTGGTTGGACTCCGGGAGTTGGTGATGGACAGGGAGGCCTGGCGTGCTGCAATTCATGGGATTGCAAAGAGTTGGACACAACTAGGCAACTGAACTGTTAGAACTTGAAGAGAAGATTGGATTTATCTATTGTAATAGGATTTCTATTTACTGTCATGTGAATGTGTCCACTTAAAATTCATGCTGAAATACTAGTCAGTGAGGCCTAGTGGAATTTTATTAAAACATCTACCCAGAAACCATGTATAATTTCCTAATGTTGCCCAGAAGTGGCTGCCAGACAGACCTCAGAAACGATATGAACTTTATGGCAAATTCCCACTAGCTCTCTGTTTTAACATGGTAGTGTGTATATGTCAATTCCAATCTTCCTGTTCGTCCTACTCTCCCCTTCCGACCCTGTGTCCACACATCTGTTCTCTATATCTATGTCTCTATTCTTGCCCTGGAAATAACTTCTTCTGTACCATTTTTCTAGATTCCACATGTATGTTTTAATATATGATATTTGTTTTTCTCTTTCTGATTTTCTTCATTCTGTATGGTATGCTCTGTGATGGGTGGGATGTGGGGAGAGGGATGTCAAAGAGGGAGGGAATATATGTACACATAGAGCAGATTCACTTCATCATACAGCAGAAACTAACACGGTATTGTAAAAACAATTATAATCTAATAAAAATGCACAAAAAGATTCCAAAACATTTCAGCAGAATATTTAATTTTTCCCTATAAATTATTCAAGTTAAGATTGAATAAAGAAAAGAAAAAAGGAACCAGTGTGAGGAAGAATTTCTGTTCTGAGGGCTGAGCCAACTCCAACAGTGTTTAGATGGACATACTCTAGAATGCAGGGTTCAGTAGTGTTAAGTGAGCGCTTAGTCTACGGTAGGCACTGAACAGGAAAAGGACAAAGACGGTCTCACAATGAATCTGTAAGTGTGGCAAACGGCACTAAGATAACCTAACATGGTTAATGAAGTCTGAGGGTCATTGTCTCAAATTCCACAACCCTGTGGAATCAAATCAGAGGATTCCCTGGCAACCAAGACAGTAAAGAATCTGCCTGCAATTTAGGAGACCCAGGTTCGATCCCTGGGTCAGGAAGATTACCTGGAGAAGAGAATGGCAACCTATTCAAGTATGTTGCCTGGAGAATTCCATGGGCAGAGGAGAATGGTGGGTTTCAGTCCATGGGGTTCACAAAGAGTCAGACACAACTTAGCAACAAACACTTTCACTTTCATGGAATCAAAGGTAGTTATCAAGATGTGAACCACAACTTAATTTTGGCAAAGGCAGGCATTCTCTTTATTCAAATTCAAGATTGTTCAGCTGTGAATTTTAGATAATCTCAGTAAGGAGAACCTATATTTTATCACATATAAGATATTCTTGATTGTAAGATGCAACATTACTTAATGTTTGACTAAATCAGAGACAGCAAGAGAGAGAAGAGAGGAGGAGGCTTAGACTCTGGGATTCTAATAGCTGATTTCTACAGATACCATCTTAAATTCTCACTGCAAGGATAAATAAAAATTAAACTCAACACCCAGGACAAGACAATGAAAGAAACTTGCTTGTTTCAACATTGACTGTAGATAGAGGAAAAAGCAAAAATATCTCCAATGAAAATTTGAACTGCACTTTAGCATATGTGCAGTCTGAATTCACAGCATTAGTATGGTCCAAAAATCCTCAGTAGAAGATTTAATTTGAAATGGCCTTGGCTTGATAGTGTCCTCAGGTGATTGGCAAGAACAAACATAAAAATTTCCTGGAAGAAGGAGAAATAAAAGCGACTTCAATATAGTACAGTGGAAGTGGTAAGATGCATCAAGTATGAGGAGCATCCAGATTTCAGACAGATGCAAATGTGAACAAGGTGCTTTGTAATCTGAAGAAATCAGGCAGCTCATATGAAATGCTGGTTGGTGAAGCATAATGGCTTTCACATATGCTCATTCTGTAAAAACCATGTCGATGATTTTGACTTTGCTGGCTCTGATTTGGAGAAATTTCTTTGTTCTTAGGTTCTCTTCTGATTTTGGTCATCCTGGAGCTTCAACCTAAGATATCTTCATTTGATTTCATCCTACTCTTTGCTTCTTATCTTTGGTTTTATAGTTTTTTTTTTTCTACTTTTTTGTTAATTCATTCATTCAAGAATATGCATTCAGATAACTTAGAATTTCATCAGATTCTTGATTTTCTGGAGTTAAAAGACGTACCTAGGGATTTTCAGACTTAAGTAAATGCCAAGAATCCTATTAAGAATAAAGGTGTTCATTCCTCTTTTAGGGACTCTGATTCAGAAAGTCAAAGATTGGACCTCACCGATGCATACTAAGCTCTGGGCTAGCCCACTGCTACGCACTCCCATCTCACCTCCAAAATCCTAGAGTTGACTTTGCTTTATTTCCACAAATCATTGCTACTCATCATCATGGGTCTGAAGAAACAACTAGAATTAAAACTTGTCCATGACAATTCATTAAGGCAGCTTTGATCCAAGCCAACAAAATCAAATTATTTTAAAATTGGTTGGATTTGATCAACCTAATGGGCTCAGCCATGTAATTCTACTGCACTATTTGCTTTAACAGCACCTGAATTGCTTGGAAAATTGCTCCAATTGCCACTATGGAGGACACAACTCCATAACTCAGGGCCACGCTTTCTGGGATTCCTATTATGTGATGAGTTTTTCTATAGGTGTTCATTGAAATAAATAAGCTGGAGCCCTCAAAAAATTCCTAAAACCCTTTTGAATGACTAGGAGAAACTTCTATTAGAAAATAAGGTATTTTGTTAATAGCAGAGAATTCTGATTCTATGTGGTGAATTGTATTCTTTTTCCCTGGAGACACATGACTAATTGTTAGTGTGTATAGAAAAATCAGAAGGTCCCATTTTATAATCATGTCAGACATCAGACACTTTTCTACTTTTCTCATTACAAGCATATTTGCAAAGCATGCCATATTAAACACCCTGATCATTTTCCAGCTTGGCTATTGAAGTAGAAAGGGAAAGAGAATGAGAAAAATTTCAGAGATCTAGTCCTGACTCTGTCAGAAACAATCTCCATTGCTTGGGCTTCCATAACTACACTGTAAAATGATGAGTTTGACTTAACATGCTGTGTAAACTCTCAGGCTTCCTGGGAAAATCCTGTAAATCAACTTGTGATAAATACAAAATGCAAGGTAGAGTTTTCATTAAAAATAATGTCATTAGACTGAAGGAACCAGCTGTTGTAATTTGGTTACTTTCAAGAATAGTTTTTAAAATATAATTGGGAACATATTACACTGTAAACCCTTCATTCATTTAGCCCTTCTGTAGGCATTCAGTTTAGGAAGGGCGCAACAGTACAACTCTAGATTTGACATCACTCTACACCTTTCAATCAGGATTCTCATGTATCAGGCTATTAAGCAAAGACACATCATCCATGTTCTTGGTGTCATCTTCTCCAGTCTTTCCTTTGTTTTTACTGTAGACTGTTTAACACACCATGCCTATGGCTGCCTTCTGAAAAATGAGCTAGAGAAAACTGATTGTCAGACTGTGTCACCCTACTCTGAAGGCAAACAAGGCTTTCTGAACCCACCACTTTTCTTCTTCTTCATCATATTATACAGACTGGAAAGGTGTGGGTAGGTCTTCAAGGCGCCTGATCTTGTGATGGCAGATCAGTTGTTTCCAAAGAGCATGCTTAGTGACCTTATGTTCAGTGGCAGGAAGGAAATGGCATGTCAGCATTTCCCCACCACGCCCAAAGTTTTACATTCTTCTCCCCCCACCCCCAAATTCAAATCATTTTCTTTTATGAAAGAAAAGGCCTTAAAAAACAAATTTTGAAAACTGTCATGTGCTTTATTATTTAACTACTTGAGTGTTATTATTACTTCTCTTACTGTTATTATTAAGTAACAGTTCCTCTCTACAAATCAGTACAGAAACCCCAAATCTGGATGTTTTAGAAAGTGAACCCACAGGGGCACTGTTGATTTGGTGAAGGAAAACCATGTTTCACTGCTGTGTTTATTCAAAGATTTCCCTGATAATATTTATTTCCCAAGAAAGAGCATCCCATCTTGCGCTGGGAAATTGGAAGCCTGGCACTACAATCCCGTAGGGATTGCAACGGCCATCCGTAAATCTGCACAGTATGTCTGATTCTGCCCCCATCAAGCAAGTGTAATAAGAGTTCTATAGACACGGCAGGAACTGAATCAAGACTGTGGAGTGAGAGAAAGCTGCTGTCAATGCTGTATATGTATTAAAGACAGTAGAGGGTGGGACATGCATCCTGCAACCATAAGGCTTCCCAATGAAATCAGTCTTTCATTGTAAAACCACTTGGGTTTATTTACCAATACCTTGCTATTTTATTTATTAAGTTTGTCACTAAACCGTGTTTTGCATACACTCATACTTGCTCATGCATGCCTTATGAATATAGAAATTAGCATCTCATTAACTTGATAATTAGGCCAATGATAAACAGCTGTTTGGTTGCTGTGTAGGGCAAGATTTCTACCCAAGTTGCTTATCTGCCATACACAATAGCAGCACAATTATTTGTCACACAATCAATTATAGACAGACAACAGGAAATAAACTTTTCTTTTATACATTTGCTTTCATTGTAATTAAGATCCAAATTCACGCTCTGCTTTTGGAAAAATGATAATGCAGTGTTGTCTGACAATCTTGATAATGTACATTTTCAGCTTGGCTTTCATGTTTTGCATACAGTTTAAACATCTCACAGTGTGCATTTTGTTGCAAATTACAATTTCCAATTTTTCCCCTTTAACTCTCTTCTTTCCATTTCATGATGCAGAGAACATGGCATACTTTGAAATTCAGAATTTCTCAAGTTGGCCTGTTTTGCTCTAGTTTCTGTCTACTTCCCCCTCTGAGATTAACCCATACTTTGACCTTCTCTTGCTTATAATAGGTCTTGTGCTGAGAAAAATCATCTAAGAGATCTTAGAAGCACAATGAAAGCTATGAAAACATTTTCTCAATTGTTTAGGCATAGCTCAATCCACATTTTTTCCAAAAATAAGAAAAGAAAATAAAAAGGAATACAATGTATTTCCCTTTCAATCCATGTGGATTTCAAATTGGAAATATAATTAAAAACAAAACAAAAAAAGAAACCTATCTTTCCAACTAATAAAAAAGAACTCAGTGCTGTGCTCACAGTGAATTCGTGGAAGATAATTTGAAACTTCAGTTAGTTTCCTGTAGAGAAAAATAACCACCACCAAACTAATGGGTAATCAATGGCCAATTGCTTCTGAAAAGAGGCGCCCCACAGAATTCCCTGGGAATTAATGTACTACATAGGAGGCACTGGGAAACGTCCTAAGACCATCCAAGTGAACCCACCTTTCTTAACAAATAAGTGAGGTCTAGGGGTGCTATTTTTGCTAATCAAGACCTGGAGATGAAATGCTGTCTTCATTTATTTTTCCCTGTGCTCTTCTCTGAACCACTATATTAAAAACAATCTTCCCCCATGATTTCTAGTGCCGAAGTGGGGTATAGTTTATGTGAAAGTAAATCTGGAAAGATTACCTTTCAAAACTGCCAGATGCTTCGCATTTTCTGGTAGAAATCTGGATTCCAGGTCTGTAATGATATTTCCTGCTGTGCTCAACACTCAATCAGAATGTATGCTTCTTGGAGGGCAATATAAGGATTCCAAGGCTAACTGGGCTGTTTGGCTTTTATATTTTTCCAGGCCAGCTGAGGGGTATAAATTTAAATTCTGGGCCCCCCAAGCTAAACTTCAGAAGGGGGTCTTTGTTAATTTTAGAACTCCTGCAGTCAAAGCCTGCTCCTTTCCTAAATTTTCCCATGCAATGCAGTTTATGATTATATTTATATCAATGAATAAAACATACCCTTTTAAAAAGGAAAATAAATTATTGCATTAATGATACAGGAATGCATTCGTACTCATTGCCCCTGGCTCTCCCATTTTAGATTCCAGTTCTTGCCTACACCCAGTTTGAATTACATTAATGTCCCCTTTTCTTTCTTCCAACATCCGTCTTGTACATTCCGTAATATGGTGTGTTGGTTATCAGCACATACTCTGGAGTCTATGAGACCAAGGTTGAAATCTTAGCTCTCTGATTTTAAAGTTGTTTCACCTTCGGATGATTAACTTAATTTTCTGATCTGTGGTTTACTCATCTATAACACAGGGCCAATATAGCATCTATTTCCTAGGGTTATTCTGAAGATTAAGTGAAATCACATATACAGAGCGTTTAGCACAGTGTTACACATAGCACATATCAGGCCATGTTAGCTGTTTTCCTGTACTGGGGGACAGCTTCATGGAGAGGGAACATGGTAGGGAGGAGGCAGATTCTTGCTGCCTTGATTCAAATCCCAAGTCTGTTTCCTTTATTTTCACCATCTCTGTTTCCTTATTTCAAAAATGAGAAATAATAGCAGTGAACTTACACAGTGATCAACATCTCTGTTTCCTTATTTCAAAAATGAGAAATAATAGCAGTGCTTTTCTCATGAAGCTACTGTGAAGATTTAACAAATTCATGATTGGTAAAGAGTAAGTTCTATAGGTTCCTCCCCAACCATTTCAAGTTAAGTTAAACTTTTCCTTTCACCTCACTGTCCAGTCACACCATTTCTCACACTGCTTCTACCACAGCCGTGGGGAAACACCACACCAGGCTCTCCTGTGTTGGGCAGCATATGATGGTGAGGCCTGAGGCAGCAGCGTCTTGTCAGGCTAAGTGGTCATTTAAGACAAGCAGACTAGCCTGGGGATCATGTAGTCATGCACTTCAGGCTGACAGCACCTGCTTAGTTTTGAGATTCTTTTCTGATTCCACTTATTCATCCTTATTCTTCCTTGCTCTCTGGCCTCTGACCCTATGAAATGGTGGATATATAAGATAAGGATGGTTCCCTTACTGCTGAGGGGCTTCTTGTGGTACTTTTAGCTACAACACACTGGGACTCAGCAGACCTCCAATAAGTTCAAGTCCAGAGCACTGTGTGTGCTCCGCAGGTTCCCTGCTTATAAATTGCACTCAATTAACCCTGGTATATATTTTGTTGTTCAGATGGCAAAGAATCCACTTACAACGTAGGAGACCCAGGTTCCATCCCTAAGTAGGGAAGATCCCTTGGAGAAAGGAATGGCTATCCACTTCAGTTTTCTTGCCTGGAGAATTCCATGGACAGAGGAGCCTGGCAGGCTACAGTCCACGGGGTTGCGAAGAGTTGGACACAACTGAGCAACTAACACTAACACACACATGTATTTGTATTATGGTGCTAGTGTCTCTGCCATCTTTGTAGGATGGTTGTATCATGATTAAAGTATGTGTATTATTTACTAGTTAGCTGTAAAGTTCCTTGGGAATATGTGACACTGTGTATGACCTCAAAGTCTGGCCCTATACTTAGCCTATCAGACACTCACTACACCTTTGTGTTTGAATGATTTTGATAAAAATAGTTAGGGTTGAATTTAATGGCAAGTATCAGAGAAAAGCCCAAATAAATCATTATGATTTAACCTAAATTGTATATTTCCTTCTTACGTTCAAAATTATGGATTCTAGTATTGATGTGTCCAGAGCACAGGGATCTAGGTTCATTCTCTCTCTCTGTTCTGACTTCAGATCCTGGCTTTAGATATCAAGATTTTCACGTGGTCCAAGAAACTGTTGGGGCATCAGATATTGTGTAAAATTGCATAAAACAGAAAGACAAAAGGAGTGAGCCCCTCACTTGAGGAAAATTTACTGGTATTTGAACACCAGGCACATGTTAACAACATTCCATTGGATAATGGATCATATGTACCTGCAAGGAAGATGAGAAAATGGCCTTTGTTCTTAGTGGTGATGAGCCCTGTTACAAGGTACAATATAATGACTGAAAAAGAATGAGAGAATAGACAGTGACTGTACCAAGCCTTGGAGAAGGCAATGGCACCCCACTCCAGTACTCTTGCCTAGAAAATTTGGAATTTTCCAATTTGGAACAAGTCTGTTGTTCCATGTCCAGTTCTAACTGTTGCTTCTTGACCTGTATACAGATTTCTCAGGAGGCAGGTAAGGTAGTCTGGTATTCCCATCTCTTGAAGAATTTTCCACAGTTGTTGTGATCTACACAGTCAAAGACTTTGGCGTAATCAGTAAAGAAGTAGATGTTCTTTTGGAATTCTCTTGCTTTTTCTATGATCTGATGGATGATGACAATTTGACCTTTGGTTCCTCTGCCTCTTTTTTTTGCCTTTATTTTCTTTGGCTCCAAAATCTCTGCAGATGGTGATTGCAGCCATGAAATTAAAAGATGCTTGCTCCTTGGAAGAAAAGCTATGACCAACCTAGACAGCATATTAAAAAGCAGAGACATTACTTTGCCGACAAAGGTCTTTCTAATTATGTAGTCATATATGGATGGCTACATAGTAGTCATGTATGGATGTGAGAGTTGGACTGTGAAGAAAGCTAAGCACTGAAGAATTGGTGCTTTTGAACTGTGGTGTTGGAGAAGACTCTTGAGGGTCTCTTGGACTGCAAGGAGATCCAACCAGTCAATCCTAAGGGAAATCAGTCCTGAATATTCATTGGAAGGACTGATGCTGAAACTGAAACTCCAATACTTTGGCCACCTGATACGAAGAACTGACTCACTGGAAAAGACTCAGATCCTGGGAAAGATTGACAGCAGGAGAAGAGGATGACAGAAGATGAGATGGTTGGATGGCATCACCGACTCGATGGACATGAGTCTGAGCAAGCTCTGGGAGTTAGTAATGAATAGGGAAGCCTGGCATGCTGTAGTCCATGGGGTCGCAAAGAGTCAGACACGACTGAGCTACTGAACTGAATTATGATTTTAACTATTCTATTTAAAACAGACATCCTATGGAAAATCGACATGGTAATAGATGCCTTTAAGGAGTGAAGGCGTAATAAATCACCTCAGCATCTCTCACAATTTTGTAGCTCTTATTTAGAACATCCTTTATTTAAAGCTCATGTCTCACAGATCTCATAGTGAATTAGAGGCATTCTTTCCCTCTCTTTTAGTTTTCAGGTTATACACTCACAGGGTTAGGATGAGCCAGAACAGAGTTATAATCTTTAAGTGTTCTTGGAAAAACAAGAGTAAACCGTAAGGTCTGATAACTAAATTACCAAAATTGTTCCCCCAGTACCACCTCATCTGCAAACTCTGAAAAGTTTTCCCCCATATCACTGTATGTTTGGTGTGCCCATATTAGAAACAAAAAACAAAGTAGTATTCCAGAAGAGGGAAAAGGCTCTAGTTGCCGAATAAAGGGATGCAGAATATTCCTGTCTATATTAGCATCTTTCCCATGACAATGATAAATAAAATGTAAAGACAATTTCTAGGCTCAACTGAGTCCCCATTCTTTCAGAACTGCTAGTCACATGTCAACCCCATATTCTAGCTCTGACAACAATGTTTATCATTTAATGATCCCACAACCCTGAGTTGTGAGTTATCATAGGTAACTGGACTGGTGAGGGAAGGGCCCCTGACTAAGACATTCAGATTAATTCTTCCTCAAGAATTTGTAATTATGGCTGAGGAGCAGCCAGTCATTTTAGGCTCATACATGATTCTTTTTCTTCCTTTTGTTTGAAGAGATGAAGAAAGTTGAATTGTGGAGAGTCAGAAGCAAAGTACAGGAGATAAGAGGACCAAAGATGTAAGATAGAGAGATTGAATGCCCTGTACTCCTTAAGGCTTTTTGCTTCCTGCTTCCCTCATATCTTTCCTCTTTGCTTGCATTGGCTCAATTTGATTTCTGATATTAAATGTAGCCCAAAGAACCTTAACTAATGCAAGAGGGAAACAGAATATTAAGAGGCAAAGTGAGAGAAGAACTTTTAAAACCGTTTGATAACTGCTCAGAAATGAGGCGGAAAAACCAAAACCCCTCGAGAGGCAAAGCAGCCCTGTTGGTCGTACTCCTCCCACCTGTCCCAACTCAGAGTGGAGAATACTTTTCTCACTTGCCAGGCCACTCATGACAGTATCTAATCACAGAAATCTCTTCCAGAGGGACATTCCAAGATCTTTGCCCTGCAAAATACTTGAAACTGAACTGTACGAGCTTATGAACAGACTCCCACTATCCTCAGTGTAATGGAAACAACAGGACTCCCTATGCGTATCTTTGGGCAGGGAAATCTCTTAGAAGCTATGAAGCTTGAAACCAAAGATTCTTGAAATATAATGCATGAAGATGATCTTCTTTGTCTTGGCACTCGTCCACAAGCCTTCAATCACTCTGTGAGCTAAATTTCCTTCCATATGTTTTTCATTCATTTACATTTAAGATAAAAATTATTGGCTCTGAGAGCCATTTGTTGAGTGGTGATTCAGTGATTCTTTTCATTGTGATCTCAGCTCAGTGATGATGCATGTCATCCACATGATGTTTAAAAAAATCAGTATCTTTACTGATGCCATCTAAAGTCATTGCTTGGTAATAATAGACTTGCAGTCTCTCTTACTCTCCAGTGAAGAAGTTTGAAGTAGGATCAAAATCTGTTTTGTTGTTCTATTTTGAATTCATACTTTTTGAATTCATTAGCTGAAAAATAAACAGTCTAACTGGGACAAAGTTCCCTCATTTAATTTGAGAAAATCATATGTGTATTTTATCCTGATTGCTCCTTCCAAGAACACATTAAGTCACAATTAAAATCTCCAAAGCTAATTTTGAGAACTTTTGCCTTAGTTTACCTTCTAGAAACAAATGATTATTTGATTTATTTTTCATTGTTAGAAACAGTGAAAAACTTTCATTATGGTCATATTTATGCTACATTGAGTTGTTTGACTTGCAATTACTTCATTTATTCTACTGACTTTGCCAATATGTACATATTAATATTAAGAATATAAGCATAAAGAAAACTTTAAAAAGCAGCCACTAACAAATATTTGAAACATTTACCCTAATATCTTTCTACCCATAATCTATCTTTGATGAAATGTAATTTTTATCTTGCCTTCTCTGAAGCTATGCCTATCTACCTGATGCCAAAATATCAAGTAATTTTGATAAATCAATAAACCATTCAAAAATCAATTAAAAAAATCGATTTACTAAGTTCTGTAGTGATATATAACTTTATGTTTTTCTTGATTGGGATTCTATATAAGGGAGTTAGTCTAGATATAAATATAAAATAGATCTTAGAGAAACTATTTTTATCATTAAAAAAATATGTATATATATATATTTTTTTTTTTTCTTTTTTTTTCTGATCCTTCACTGAAACTATCCCACCTGGGTTTTTTAGAATGACAAGAGGCATATGTTGCCTCTTTTACCTGTGAAAATATGCTTTCTTGAGAGCATGGAAAAGCCTATACTATTTGAAGTGCAACTTGATAAGTGTTTCATTTTTTGTGCACCCCAGGAAAATAAATTTATTTCATTTTTACAAATAGTAAAGTTTTTTTTTTTTTTTAATTCTTAGAACCATCTCTGTTGGTATCACATGCTGAATATTTCTTATGTAGAGAATTATTTATAAAAAAGAACACAAGTTTTCTTATGACAATTACTAGAGTTAATATTGAGGTTCTGATTAGTGTTGAGTGTTGTGCAAATATTACCTCATTTAATCTTTCATAAGCCTAAATACCCAGTTATCACCCCAGTTTACATGTCAGAAAACGTTATTGTAAAGAGTTTAAATTGTTTGCTTGTAGTCACATAGCTAGTAAAAAGAAAAGCTGAGATTCAAACCCAAGTTTCATCAACTCTCAAAAACTCAAGGTCATCATTGTAGGAAGACACATCCATTATAAGTTTTGAAACCACTATTAAGGAGAAGAGATGCCAGGAGCTAGGTTTGGCCTTCCATTTACTTATAAAGTGGGTTTGAGAAAGGCACCTACTTTTTCTGCATTTATATACTTATATTTTCCTTTCTATAACACAATAATAATAATACCTTCTGCCTGAGAGAGTCAAAGGAGATAGTTTTTGTGAAAGTGTTTGAATCTGTTAAGTGCTCTTCATAGATAATTTAGAAATATTAAGCTCACCTGCATCTAAAATCCTAACGTGTGACTGTGTCTGTTTGCTGTTTAAGGTCACAGATGAGAACCAATGCTTTCCAGGCAGCAGGGTTATGCATTTTTTCTGAGTGGGGAGTGATGGGTACTGATTGCTCCAGCTTTTCAAGTTATCTATAGAAATAGAAAATATTGTGTTTTATCTGAAGAAACAAGATACTGTTTCTGAGTATTCACATTCTCATCAATTTCTCTTGAAGAACATATAATTACACAATGGATGGATCTGAATCCTGAGACTGAAAAGTAAAAGATGGAATTGCAGGATGCTGGAAGATGTGAGGAGCACAGTTGAAGATGTATATTTGCATTCACTTCCTCCCTGAAAATTATGGCTTCATTTTCTGAGAGAGAAATGGTAATGATAGCTTATAAGAGAAATAGTTTCTTCTCTGAAACATCTTGAAGAATATTTTCAGAATAAAAACTTGTTTCAGAACTGATCATAGATCCTAATTTTGGGGGCAACTTTAGTATTTAGAAAAGTTCTTGTTAGAAAGATAAATTAAGAGTTTAAGATTAACATCACACTACTATATAAAATAAGTGAACAACAAGGACCTACTGTATAGAACTGGAAACTATATCTTCTAATAACCTATAATGGAAAAGAATCTGAAAAATAATACATATATATACAGATATACACACACATATATTCTTTGCTATACACTTGAAACTAGCACAACATTGTAAATTAACTATACTTGAACAAATTTCTTCAAATGAGCTACTTTTGGTATTGGCATTATCTCTTTCTCTCCATGTATATTACCTATGTATGTACTCATGCTCAGTTGCTCAGTCGTGTCCAACTCTTTGCAACCCCATGGGCTGTAGCCAATCAGGCTCTTCTGTCCAGGGTATTTTTCAGGCAAGAATACTGGAGTGGGTTGCCATTTCTTCCTCCAGGGGATCTTCCTGATCCAGAGATCAAACTCATGTCTCCTGCTCTCCAGTGTCTCCTGTATTGGCAGGTGGATTCTTTACTGCTGAGCCATTGGGGAAACCTCTGTGTGTGTGTGTGCGTGTGTGTGTGTGTATATATATATATGCACATGTATATGTATGTATGTGTGCATGCTAAGTCGTTTCAGTCATGTTCGACTCTGTGTGACCCCATAGACTGTAGCCTGGCAGGCTTCTCTGTCCATGGGATTCTCCAGGCAAGAATACTGTAGGGGGTTGCCATGCCCTCCTCCAGGGGATCTTCCCGACTCCGGGATCAAACCTGTGACTCTTAAGTCTATCTGCATTGGCAGGCAGGTTCTTTACCACTATCGCCACCTGGGGAATATGAGAGTAAAGGCAGTGTTAGTATTTGGATACCTACCTCTTGCTGCTGCTGCTGCTGCTGCTGCTTAGTTGCTTCAATCATGTCTGACTCTGTGCGACTCTATGGACTATAGCCCTCCAGGCTCTTCTGTCCATGAAATTCTCCAGACAAGAGTACTGGAATGGGTTGTCATGCCCTCCTCCAGGGGATCTTCCCAACCCAGGGATCAAACCCAGGTCTCCTGCATTGCAGCAAGTTCTTTACCACAGAGCCAGCAGAACCAGGCAAGGCCTTTCTTTTCCCTCCCGGTGATGTTCTGAATGCTATTACCAGATGAAAAGTAGAGGTTTGGATAGGTTGGTGACCTCCACTCCTTACCTATGATAATAACCATAACTGAGAACCAACTGTATGTCTGACATTTTACATACATAATGTCCAGTCTCATACTAACACTACAAGATAACTAACATTGTTCTTATGTTGCCATTGCAAACACTAATTCTCAGAAGACTTGAAAAAAACCAGTCATATAACTAGCAAGTCACCAGCTAAGAATCCATGCCATGCTGGGCCAGCTTTAAAGCCCAAATCCATGTATCATGGTACAGATTATGAATGGTCAATAAATTCATTGGCTGTAGGTGGAATTAAATTCCTCAAGGCATCACCTGACCCTCCCTGTCATATAGTGTTCTCTAGGACACAACAGTTTGCCTCCCTAAAACCAGATAGAGAGCGTGTCTCTTTAGTATGTTAGAACAGTCATAGAAAGCATGTCATCAGTGGAATGATGAATCATCGCTTCTGGCATATAAGATACCCTTTTCAAAGAGGGACATCTCATCATTTTCTTTTTTTTTTTTCATCTCATCATTTTCGTTATATTCTTTTGGATGGAAACAAGACACAGTTTTTTTCACTGCATTCAAAGAGAGAAAATTATACAAGGGTGTGACTCATTGTGGGTCACTTTACAGTATGTCTGCCAGAGTTAATACCAAATAATTCTACCCAGGTTAGAACTGTCATATAACCTAAACGCTATGATTCTGTGCTGTATTATGTAGTTTGCAAGTAGATGAGAGCTGAAAAAATAACAAAAGTTTCTTTATAAAATTATGTAGCCAACATACTCTGTCCTTTAAGTTTTCATTGTCACTATTTTCTTACTTATTTAGTTCTTGACAATCATTTTGTTCATGAAAGTAAGTGCTCACAGCCTCACTAATTAGTAGAGTATTTGACTTTTTTAATGATTCTTTCAACATTTATGCTTCAGTTGATTGATGAAATTTACCATATAAAATTCAGGAGATTTTTCTTTTAAGTTATATCTAAAATTCTTGCCTATATTTGAAGTTATTTGGATAGTAACAATAAATTCAAATGTTATACTTTGCTCCTATTAGCATAGTTGCAGTGATTATTTGTGAAAGGAAACTATGTAATCATATAAGCATTGATAATACAGAATTCAGGAATGTCAGCTAGCTGAAGTAAGCAATAGGCTATTCAGCTTCCAAAATGCTGACTTTAGGTGGAACCCAGTACCAAAGTGAAAGCTATCACTGTTGTTTCTGCTGATTTGCCCTCATGGTAGCTTTAGAAGTGCTATTGTAGCTGAAGTTCTGACCCATTTTTCACTCCCATTTTTATCTAACTTGTAACTTCTATCCTTTTCTCTTGATTAATTTCACCAAAGTTTTGTCTGTTGGTTTTGCTGAAGAATTATTCCCTCTGGATTTTGTTATTAACCTTCTCTATTTCTTGGATTATTTTCCTGTAAAAATGAAGATGATAACAAATTTATTTTCTATTTCCAATAATTTCTGTTCTTATTATTTCCTTTTTTCTACTATATTTGGGTTCCTTTTCTACCTTAAGTTAGGTTTTTAGCTTTTAATTTTTAGCCCTTTCTCTTTTGAACATGAGCATTTCAAGCTATAAGTTTTCTTCTAGCTACTTCTTTAGCTATACTTTTCAAATTTTGACACACTGTAATTTCATTACTTTTCAGACCTAAGTGTTTAAAAAATTTATTACTGTCTCTTTTCTGACCCAAGAGTTATTTATAAGCTTGATTTCTTATTTAGAGATGCCTTGTTTTATTGACCTTTTTTATTGATTTCCAATATAAATGCACTTGGTCAGAGAAAATTACGTGACACTTCTTTTTGTAAAATTCATTGAGTCTTCCTTTATGAACTAGAATATGGTCAATTTTGTAAGTGGCTTAAGGATTTTAATATTAGGTATTCTTTAATTGCCTTTATTTGATAATCCACAAACATCTAAATGAATTTACATTACAAAAGTTTATTTCAAAGTCAGGTGAAAGTCCAGAAGAGATACTGGTGGTCACTTCAAGCAGTGATTCAGAATCATTCTGCTTCCACATTGTACATCCAACTATTTTTGAAATGCCACTTCTAAGGTCATCTTGAGGATTATCTTCATTCTAAGCAGCCATGAGGGGAAAACATCATGGAGACCATCTTAGTCACACGGCCACCGATGACTGCCAGAGAGGTTGAGAAATGTACCAAGAAGAGGTAATGGATTTTGTTGATTAGCTACAATACCACCTCAGTACTGATATTTTTATTAACTCATAAATTAAATATCGTCACTATTTTTATTCTTTTAAACACAGAGTTACAAATTATGTTTGTTTAGAGTTCTACATGTTTACTAATATCTTTGCTCATTATTTTGATTTTGGCATTTTTTATTAGCCAGATAGACAGTTTAGGCTAAAGCAACAAATTAACCCTGAAATCTCAGAGGGTTAACTGTCAAAAATGTATTTCTCACTCATACCAAATGTCAAATGAAGGTGAATGGAGCCCCGTCTCCTTAAAATAAGTCAGGACCTCAAACCAACAAGACCTCATCATATTGCGATGTTGCTTTGGGATTACATGTCCCTCCCTTTTATGGCTCATTAGTCAGAACCTGCAGTATGGCCTCTAGCTGACGGCAATCACCACACAGAGGAAATAGGCTGGTGAACACATGGGACTGTCTCTGCCACACTTCTCTTCTGGTTTCATTTGCTTCCTTGTTCAGAAATTTCCTCCCATGAACTTCTGTGGGTTGTAAACATTCTTGCATTCTTATTTTTCTCTGAACATTTCCCTATTTATCTTCAATACTGAATGATAGATATTTTTATTGGATTCACAATTGTAGGCTAATTATTATTTCTCTTATGAACATTTTGAAAACAGTATTCCATTATCTTCTGACTTCCATTGGGCTTATGGAGGTTAGAAGACATTTAACTCTTTTTTTTTTCTATAACTTCATAGTTTCTAAATTTTTGCCACAATATGTATGTGAATCTTATTAATTATTCCTGGAACTCAGTGGTCCTTTCTGAAATTTCAAGTTTTTTCACTCAGTTCAGTGAACTGATATTCACTGCTTTGTTCATTATTTTTCATCTGTTCCCTTTGTCTTTTAGTAATTATACTTTTCATTAGGTATCCCAGACCATTCTTCCATATCTCACGTTATTTAGCTCATAATTTCCTTTTCTTTGTAAATTTCTTCTGCAAAGTTGCTTATTTCTTCAATTTGATCTGAGATAACTATTATCCAATACAACTATTTCCTAAAATGTTGTCTTTCTTTAAAACTGTCATATCCCTTCCCTCTTTGGTTTTAATAAGGGGAACTCACCATACTTCTCTGAGTACAAGATCTATCAGAGAAGTCTTCTTTATCTTCCTAGTATGAAATTGGTTTGCTGACACCCATTTTTTTTTTTTTTTGGCCTTTGTCCCTATTGCAATGGTGATTTATTCTATTTGTGCTACAGATATTAATACCTTCTTCAAAGCTATTCCTTGTCTCTGTTTTTCCACTTATATTAGCATACAAACATGTTATGGTGGAAGATAATACAACATGGCAGTTATGGAGTCAAACTGTGGAAATTCAAAGCTTATCTCTGCCAATTCCCTGTCTTCTATCCTGAACAATTTGATTAAATTTGCTATAAATCTCTTTTATCATCTAATGGGGGATATACTAGTAATAACCTCTTGGTATTGTTAAGAGTAAATAATTTATCTATTTGAAGCAATTGGCATAGTGCCTGACCCATATCATTCAATAAATAGACTTTAATATTGTAATTTTAAAAATAGAAGGCAATCTCACTTGATGCTACAGGATGCCCTGACTCTTGCCCAGTTGTCTGCTCCCTTTCACATCAAAACTATCTTCACAATGTGTCTGTACTCTCTCTCTGACTCATTTTATCCATTCCTTGACTTGAAATATTTATCAACATGCTGCTGCTGCTGCTGCTAAGTCGCTTCAGTCGTGTCCGACTCTGTGTGACCCCATAGACGGCAGCCCACCAGGCTCCCCCGTCCCTGGGATTCTCCAGGCAAGAACACTGGAGTGGGTTGCCATTTCCTTCTCCAATGCATGAAATTGGAAAGTGAAAGTGCTGGTAACTCCTAAATTTGTATCTCTACCCACTTACTCCCTTTGCATCCTAGACTCATATCTGCCCATTCAGTATCTCCATTTCAATATCTCAATTGCTTCTCAACCTTAACATGGTTAGGACTGAAGCCTTGATCTTGCCCCTCTCCATCAAATGTTTACTTTTCCTAGTGTTTCTGATCTCATTAAATGTCACTACCACATTTTGTTGCTATTCAGTCACCCAGTCACATCCGATTCTTTGCAACCCCATGGACTGCAGCACACCAGGACTCCGTGTCCCTTACCACCTCCTGGAGTTTGTTTGCCCAAGTTCACGTTCATTTCATCAGTGTTGCTTGTTCAGCCATCTCATCCTCTGACACCCTCTCCTCCTTCTGCCCTCAGTCTTTCCCAGCATCAGAGACCTTTCCAATGAGTCATCTGTTCCCATCAGATGACCAAAATACTGGAGCTTCAACTTCAGCATCAGTCATTCTAGTGGATATTCTGGGTTGATCTCCCTTCAGTTTGACTGGTTTAATCTCTTTGCTGTCCAAGAGGCTTTCAAGAGTCTTCTCCAGCACCACAGTTCGAAGGCATCAATTCTTTGGTGTTCTGCCTTCTTTACGGTCCAGCTCTCACAACCATATGTGACCACTGGGAAGACCATAGCCTTGACTATATGGACCTTTAGACTACCACATAGTCAATTTTTTAAACCAAACTCCTAAGAATAACCTTTGAGTCCTGTATTTCCCTCTCCAACTATATCAGTATGTATAATTGGTTTTATTTCAAAATATATCTTAAATTCACCCTTCTATTACTATCTCTGTGGCCATAGGCATGTTCAATCCAGCACCATCACACACATGTTGTATGACACAATAGCTTCCTAATTATCCTGCCCACTTCTGTTCCTGCACCAGGGGTCCCTACACATATTCTCCAGATAGTTGCCAGAATCATCTTTTTATAATTAATATATTACCATGTAGTGATCCAACCTCTTTCCTACTTTTCTTATAGTGCCAAAGTTGAATTCATACACAATTTATAGGTCTCTGACTATCTCTCCTCCTTCATCTTGATCACTCTTCTTGTGTCCATCATGTTCTAACCTCACAAGCTCACTGAGACTTCATAGGGCGTTTGAGATTCTTCCTGTACCAGCTGAGTCTTGTAGGCATAGTTCACTGTAATTAAAATGATAGTCATTTGCTAAATTACTTGAACTCTTTGGAACTGTGCCAGCTCCTCCATAGACAGGATTTACCTACAACACTATATAAAGTAGTCCATACTCCCCCCTCCTATTTGTTTCCTATCTTTGCTATGTTCTCATTGTCTTCCTGGCACTTCACACAATCTATCATTCTCTTATATTGTGGCCTCTTGTTTGCTTTCTCTCTCTCTCACTCAAATATAAGTTCGTTAAGGACAGGAACGTCTATCTTATATCCTGTTAAATACACTATGCCTACTACACAATAGATTCTGCATAATGCATGTATTAAACACGCAAGTAAATAAATGAAGACTAAATTGTTTCTGAACTATATTATTTTGTTAATCTCTCTCTTAAATTTTAAAATAAAATAATATGTCTTATTTCATTTCAGAAATACATTTTAAGTTTTAATAGTATCTCTTCAAAAGATTTCATTATAGTTGTATTCAGTTTTCTTTTTTCTTCTGTTTTCTCTGTTTCTTTATTTGTCATTCCATACTGCTCTTGCACAGAACCACCAAGCTTTTTCTTTGACTTATGATCTAATTGTATCAACTTAAATTAATTGTGATGGCTCCTTGGCTGGTCATGCTTGGATTGGCCCATGGTGGATGCCTTTCAAGCACTGTTGGTCTGGAAGTCAATGAAGATAAAGAAGTGAATTTGTTTTACAGTGAGTCAAATGAACTGTAAATCAAATGAATTGTAAACCAGGGAACTCTCTTTTAAGTCATGTGGTGAAGCTCCCTGTTTTTCAGGTGCAAGTGAAGACAGGCTGTCCTCAGTCCAGCACTACAGAAAATGCTTGTGCTGCCTCTGGTATCTTGGAGAAGGCAATGGCAACCCACTCCAGTATTCTTGCCTGGAAAATCCCATGGACAGAGGAGCGTGGTAGGCTACAGTCCATGGGGTCACAAAGAGTTGGACATGACTGGGCGACTTCACTTTCAGAACAATCATGTTAGTTTTTTTCTGAAGGTAAGCATCACGCACTGATCAGAGCAGTCCCCTAGATTTGCACTCTCTGTCATTGTACTCATTGCCCTCCCCCTCAGTGTGAAGGAAAGGTAGAGCATATTTCCAAATTGCCTAGTTCTTAATTGTCTCCACCACCTTGGTTAATCACATTGTTTAAACCATTATACACCTTCAGGTACCTTCTAAATTAAGCCTGGATATCCAGATGTTCCAGGGCTTCTTCCATGAACTAATAATGATAATCTCAGCAGGAAATTGGGAGAGAGACAAAGGGTCAAGAGCAAGTTTTTAAGTTCCCATTTCCCATCTGTGTTTTATTTTGAAAGCCTGGGTTGAATCAATAAAGAGTAAAGGCCCCTATATGATGATAAGCCCAAGCAAAGACCAAGAAAACAGCATAAAATTTGACTCAGGTGTGGAAAAAAGCCTAGGTGTGGGCTAGGGATGAGAATAGTTGAGGCGGGGGTAGCATGAAGAATTAGCTAGAAAATTTAACAACTTTTCCAGATGTTTTTGACAGTGAAAAAAAAATAGTTCAAAACTATGTAAATTAATTTCAATCAATTAAGTTAAAAAAAATTTAAATTTGTTGTAATGCACCTTACATTGTACTGTAATATATAATATATATGAAATTCATATGCTATAAATATGTTGTGATCAAATACTTTGGTATTAGCTATATTGACTGGCTGGTGGATGGCTTCAGATGGTCACCTTAAGCAGATAATATCAGCAAAAATATGTTGGAGAATTTATAGAGAGCTCAGCAACTGTGATTTATACTGGACCCCAAAGAACAAATCTGATATTTATCTTGATGTTTGTTCAGTGGCAATAGCTATAAATAGCTGGACCATAAGAAAATTTATACATTTTAAAAATGTGATTAAAGGAAGTAGCACAGTTTGACTTATACTTGCCTGCAATATTTTTTAATGATTTCATCCTTCTTGATCTACTGCAATTTCAATACTTAGCACAAAGCATGGGACAGAGAAAGCAGTCAATAAGCACTAAATACTGAGCTATGTTCTAGATTGTAGAATTTAGTCTTTGGGCTGATCATTTTGTATTCTATTCATGATAAAATGGAGAGGTCATAAACAAAAATATACTAATATTGAATAATAGTTTTATAAAGGTACCTCCCTGGTGACCCAGTGGTTAAGACTCTGCACTTCCACTGCAGGGGGCAAGGTTTAATTCCTGCTCAAGGAACTAAGATCCCAAATGCTCCATGGTGCAGCCCCCAAAAATAGTTTTATAAAAGTAAATAAAATACATAATGAAAGAATTACTGGGAAGAGTAACAAAAATAAAGATTATAAGGAAGTCAAAAATAAAAATCCCAAGGGCTAGGAAGGCACTTAAAGGAATAAACTCAGGAGAAAGGAAGTATATTATAAAAAAGAAAAATGTGAGCAATGGAAATGTTAGAATAGGTTCTCCTTCTGTACAAAATGTCTGCCCATGCAGTTCTTCCCATTTAACAAACTAACCTAAGGATTGTGTCCCTGTAACATAACTTGTTATGAGCCCCACAGTTAGAGGGGCCATTGTTCTCGTGTCTCTTATTGTTAAACTAATCAAGAAATAATTTAAAAGAAGAATGAAAACTAGGAGGTTGGTCTGGATAGGGGCTTTTAATTTTTCTGAAGCTTGAGGACTATTAGAACAAGTTCATTTTTGAATATGCTTCTTAAGAACAAAAAAGTGGCTGCTTTGAGCATTGTCAAGTCCATTCTTTTTGTATCCTGATAAATGGTTTTACTGACACTTGAACTTTATAACACAACTCACCAATAAATTTTGATGACAGGGTACAGACTACTTGGGTGGCAAAGGATGACACATTCTTTTTCAGTTTGTTTCTTTTTAGAGAGGATGATTTTTGTTGGCTAAATTTCTGCTGAGTTGAGTAATTTCTGAACTAAAATGCAATGCTTTAGAAGTTTTCCTAGCATTTAGAAAGGGCTCAAAAGCTGGTGTGTTATTTTAAATGTTATTTTGATGGCATAATGGTATTTAGATTGATGTGAAGATGCCTCCTCCTGCACCCTTTGTGGGAATCCACTTCAGGAATGCATGTTTGGAACCATCTTGTGACCTACTGCATACTTAGAGTGATAGGATGCTTTAAGACAATAAACTCAATGGAATGTTAATTAATCTGATAAAACACAAAAATCCCTGCCTGGAAATGGACACAAATAGGTCAGGTGGCGCTAGTGGTAAAAAATCTGCCTGCCAATGCAGGAGACGCAAGAGACACAGGTTTGATCCCTGGATTGGGAAGATCCCCTGGAGAAAGAAATGGCAAACCACTCCAGTACTCTTGCCTGGAGAATCCCCATGAACAGAGAAGCCTGGCAGGCTATAGTCCATGGGTGTCACAAAGAGTCAGACACAACAGTACACACATACTTATGTCTTAGACATGGATGCTGAGTCAGAGAATTCTAGAAGAGAGGAGTTAATAAGCTGAGAATGCCAGATATTAAGGTATATGGTGTTGGAAATATTCAATTACTGCTATGGTAAAGGAAACAAATATGTTGTTTTTCATGGTTTCACTGGAAACCGTGGTGAAAGGGAAAAGATGGCTGGATTTAAAAAGAAAATCTAAATGACAATTACAGTAAGGTGTGTTGAATACTTACTAACATGCCCAGCCAGCACTGTGGTCAGCACGTCCCAGAAAAGAGGTCATTTAATGGTCTCCAAAAGCTAATGAGGCAGAAACTGCATCATCCCTACTCTAAAATTGAAACATGTAAAATATCATGTATGAAACAAGTTGCCAGTCCAGGTTCGATGCACGATACTGGATGCTTGGGGCTGGTGCACTGGGACGACCCAGAGGGATGGAATGGGGAGGGAGGAGGGAGGAGGGTTCAGGATGGGGAACACATGTATACCTGTGGCGGATTCATTTTGATATTTGGCAAAACTAATACAATTATGTAAAGTTTAAAAATAAAATAAAATTAAATTAAAAAAAAAAAAGAGGAAACTGAAACTCAAAGAGATCAAGTTATCCAGATAGATATAGAAATAACAAAGCTAGGATTTGAATTCATGACTGCCTGACTCCGACACGCTTGCTCTCTATTGTCTCAATAATATGTATGTATTAATTTGAGTAAGATCCAAAATCTGCCTGTTCTAAATTGAATTGTCTTCTGATGTCTACAAACAGCAGCACTTTTGAATCTAGAACAAAAAGCTGCCTTTTCATTTTGGCATAACTATGGGCTGTAAAATTTTAATTACCTTTTGTTTAGAAAGTGCTATAGAACCTGAACTTGTAATCAGTGCTGGAAGTAGGCACACCAAGGGGTTGTTGATTTCCCTAGTGAATTTGAGTATCATTTATGGAAATGTAATTACAGTGGAATCCTATTATAACGATCAATTTGGGCAACCCCCATTTGATCATTACATCCAAATGATCACCACACACAGACCATAAAACAGTGAGCCTCTCAAACCAGACAGGCTAAACAGTAAAATATCCATCTTGCAAAAACAGTATTATTATCACTAAGTACCTCAGAACCAGCATAGGGTCAGTAGAATTATTTGCTCTAATTAGCTCTTCTAAAGCCTATACATTCTTTAGCTAAATTGTAATGGCTCATATGAAAGGTTTGAAATTCAACTAAGTCAACGAGTATTTATTTTGTACCTGCTGTGTACTCTGAATGAGGCTAGTCACTGAGGAGATTATAAAATAAATAGAACTTCTTTCTGAAGCTTACTATCCACTTTCGGAAACAAGTTGCATAAACTCCTTGGGCAACTCTGCCTAAAATGAGAGCCTAAAAGGACCCCATATTATAATAACGGTCAGTTTCAGAGGTGAAAACTTTGGCACCAGTAAAAAAACAGGTTAGGAGTATATTCTTTTGTCACAAATAATGATTGCAAAAGAAAATGCAATAGGAAATGAAAATAAATAGGTCCTTCCTGCAGAGGCAGCACCTGAAGTCAGAGACAGCAAACGGGGTTCATCTCACATTCCAACTTCAATGAATTGGTACTTAAGCAGGGAGAGCAATGGGATTTTTTCTTTCATATCAATATCAATAAACAGTTAATGGCTGACTGCATAGCTGGGCTGAGAAGGATCTTTAGACCAAACTGAGACTCAAGGGGAAGAGTGATTACTGCTAGTGAGTAACTCCTGACACTGAGATTATAGGTGGAAGCCACAGATGAAGTACTGAAGCAGTGTTCTCGCTTGGATTTCTTTAATTTCAAGATCTCTGAATTTACATGCTCTAACTACTGTCTTAGAATCATAGCAGAGGAAACTCTGTAGTGTGATGCACATAATAATCTGTTATCTTTCCTGCCCTCTTTACTTTCCTTTTTACTCTCCTATAACCTCACACTCTGCTGTGACCATTAGCAGCACCCAAATTACTACTTTGTCCACACCAATAATCCCCATCTGACCACTCTTGTTTCCGTTCCCAAACCAGATACTATAATCGACCACTTTAACGTTGCTTTCACACCCTCCATTCTAAACACCCTGACATTCAACATTTTCTCTAAGCTTGTTCAAGCCAGTACACATCTGGAGCCAAGCTGAAAACATTACCACTCTGCTCAGGCAGATATCAATACCTCTCTCTCCCCTGACTTCAAGGAAGCCCAATTTATGCAAGCAATGCTATCTATTTAAACTGCTATCTCACCCTGTAACTACATGTTTCTAAACACCAACTATTCCTTAGGGCAGAAGGCAGTTGCCTTGTATTTTGATTGTTTCCAATACCCTCTTTGTGTTTTTTCTCTCCAGAGAATCCACTCCAGAATCTTCCTTGTGATTATCCAACATAGTATCTTCCTGGACTTTAGCCCCAATTCACATATATCATATTTTATCATATAAGATACATTCTGTGAAGCTTTTTCTGATCTCTCAATACTTTGTTTAACAACAGTTATATTTTGAAATGTGCTAATATGGTGTCAGTACAAAATATCATATCTTTTCCAGTCTCTTTCTCATATAGCTGTGGGCCACGTCTTTTCATTTCTGGGCCCTTATCATTGGCAAAGTTCCAGACACATAGTAATTTCCCCAAGATACTTTTCTCAAGCTTTTGGGGAATTTTAAGGAAGGAGTCATAACCAAATAGATTCTTGGGTATCATTGTTTGTTTTTTTTTTAAACACATACTTTTGAGAACAAAAATATGGTGCAGAAAAAAAATAAATAAAGCATACATTAAACTAATATTGCCTATTGAGAATGCTTACTATGAAAAGCTAAGCACTGATGTTTGAAGTACACATTAGTTCTCTCCATTTCTATAATGATCTGGGATAGTAGATTTCCACCACTCCTTCCCCTCCACCAGAACTTTCTGAAAAGGATAAAATCATACATGTAGACTAATTTTTTACTGAACTACAATGGAACAATAGTAATGCCAACATTTACCCCAGCAAGTTTCAGGGTTATAAGGCTTCCCAATCATAGTCTTAGTGTTTTTGGAATTCGGGGGCCCTACGATTCGATTCACAGCTCTGTAGGTAAAACTTGTAAGAGTAACGTGTAGTCCAGAATTGTTTTGAGGGTAGGGAGGTAGTAAGAGAGAATTTAAAATGAAGAAAAAATCTTGTTAACATTCACAGGGAGACAGCCACTTTTTAAAATAGTCAATGAAAAAGGGATCAGTAAATTTCAGACAGACAAGAGAACAGAGGAGACTAAGACTACAGCAGTGAAAATAAACGTGTATCATCTTGGCAAGCCTGTAGGCTGGAAGGGACAGCCCAGATAGCCCTGCACCAAAACTAGCATTTTAAAAAGTGCTTTTGTAATTGCATTTCTTTGCTTAGAAACCTTAAGCCAGAGACAAGAAGACTGGAATCAGTTGGAATTAGGACTTCCTCCAATGCTAACAGTAACTACAGTGGTGGTGACTTTTCCTAAAAATCATTTTCAGAAACAGAGAAAGTTTTTTTTTTCTTCCTATTTTTAACAGATCCTGGAATGAAAATTGCTCCTTAGGGTCCCTTCATTTTTGCTGATTTTCTATTATAGTGATTATACCTGAGGGTAACTTCTTGAATGATGAACTTTGGTCCTGAATAATTAAAAGAACACCATCATGTGGGCAGGCTTAGAAAAGGGCCTGCTTTGACCTCAGTTGCCAGGGGGCAAGAGAACGTGCCTCGTCAATTTCCCCATCATCTAGTTCATCACTGTGGTAGGACAGCTGGCTTGAGACAGAGGCCCAGTCAAGAATAAGGGCTGGGCAACTGATTCAAGTATCCTCCCTGTTGTACTTGTTAACATGCTAAGAGCAGTAGTTGGAGGTTCTTGCCTCTATTGAGCACCTGGAAAACATTTGATTATAATTAATTTCCCAGTTCAGTGATTAGTGAGTGAATTTTCAGAATTAAAGAAACCTAGAAACAGAAGCCAAAAGTTGGGTCAGCTTGGTAAAGGTTGAAATGATCAAGTGGCAGGAAAATTTTACTTTAGGAGAATAGGATGGATGTGATGGGGGGATTTCTTGAGCACATGCTTTGCCTTCTCCATTGCATATTACCTGCCTACCAGATACAGGAAAAAGCAGGTTGAATGACACCTCAGTTGGAACCATGGATTTGCCATGACTTGTGACCTTGGCCAATTTTTTAAGTTCTGAATAATAAAAACAAATCAATTAGTACTTTCCTAACAGAGTTTTGAGGACTCAGTAGGACAATATATGCAGTATGCTCAGTACAGAGCGTGGCATACATGGGGCCATCCACACATACCATTTCCTTCCTTCTCTTCATTTCCCCCCAATTTTATAAAGTCACATCTTAATAGAACTAATCTTAAATTTAGTTGTGAGTTAGGTTCAAATATCTAGAGCTTATGAGTCAGGGATCAAGGAATTCTGTGGGGCCAGCACCTCTTCCCTTGCTGCCATTTTGCATTGTAGAGCTCGATCCTCTCAGTTTATATCCCAAAGCTGTATGTTTCCAAGGTAGGTTGTTTATTTCCTTCACGGGGTTTGTATCAGAGCTGGAAGATAGGAGCCTTACATTTGTGGAAGTTCTTGTGAGACAAAGACTAGGCAAATGATTTCTACATGTGCTGCCCCCTCCTTGAGTGAACCAACTCAACTTTAAGCAGAGTTATTATGTGTGTCTTTTGGTGCCACTACTATGCCTAAGATGAATATGAGGTATCAGCTTCAGATTGTGAAATGTATACACTGATGGATGACAAAGACTCATTCAATTACAATTAGGACAAAACAAACAGCTTTTTGAAATGGAGCTCACTGGGGAAGAGAGGGGGGTGAAACTTCTACCCTGCTATACTAATATGTTTCCTTTTCTAAATGAGCACGGCAGCAGACAGGTTATACAGAAATGCCTCTGGCAGTAGAGGAGACAGTGACATTAGCAGCTTTTGGGAAAGAAAACAAATTGGCATCATCAAAGTACAGCGAGCACCTTGTAAATTTATTTCTTTATTTCTTTTGCAACATGCTTAGCATATCTATATGTCTGTAATAGCCATTGAGTGCAGTAATAGCACCATATAGCATATTCAAAATCACACATAGATAAATAGTTCAGTAAACTAATTATGGCATTAACTTGCCTTTTTAAGTAGAGAGTCCGGCATATTGAAAATCAATAAAAAGAAGAGGTAGTATGAATTTTAGGGTGACTCTAACCTGGACTCAAATTCTGCCTCTACTTTACAATAAATATGTCTTTTCCAGATTTCAATTTTCTCATTGGAAAATGAGAGTATTAATATCTACTATGAAAGGTAGTTACCCCTAAAGAGCTGTAATGAATGCTGGCAGTCTCATTTGCTCCTAGCTACTTACTACTCTTTATAGACTGAGATGGGATCATCCTTCCCTACACTCACCAGGGAATTCAGCACCCTTTAGTTAGAGAAGTTTTCCAGGACTTCTCTGAATTATGTGCTTCCCACATGACTCAGTGGTTAAGAATCTGCCTGCCAATGCAGGAGCCACTGGAGACACGGGTTCAATCCCTGGGTTGGGAAGATCTGCCGGAGAAAATGGCAACCCACTCCAGTATTCTTGCCTGGGAAATTCCACGGGCAGAGAAGCCTGGCAGGCTACAGTCCATGGAGTCACAAAGAGTCAGACATGACTGAGAGACTGAGCAAGCATTCTTAATTATAAATGTATCTTGACTTTTCCATATCCTGCAATTAGACTAGGAATTTTTTATATGTTTCTATAAACATAGATCAGAGCATGAATACCTAATTAAAAAGTCCAAAGTTAGGGACCTCCTTGTTGTTGCTCTTTGGTGTGCTCAGTTGTATCTGACTGTGACCCCACGGTCTGTAGCCCACCAGGCTCCTCTGTCCATGTAATTTTCCAGGCAAGAATAATGGGTCACCAGTTTCTAGCCGGGATTGAACCTGCATCTCTTGTACCTCCTGTATTGGCAGATGGATTCTTTATCACTGTGCCACCTGGAAAGCTGCAGCAATCTCCTGCTCTTTATCAAATATTTCCAACTCCCTGACATTTGGTTATAAGAGATAATCTGAAATATTACCTTCCAAATCAGTTCTACAGTGGACCATCTGGGAGAATCATCACTAATATAACTTTAGCTGGACCTTCATGCTTACTTCACCCTCAAATACATGGGCCTAATATGAAATAGGCTTTCATGTTTATTTTGAATATGGACACAAGATTGGAATCCTGCAGAATCTCAGCATTTTCAAAAATAACTACTTTTTCCCACAAATTTATGTTAGTCTCATTTTATATATAAATATTAGTATAACTTTGCATGTAAAATATCTATATAAAGTGAATGTGATGTATTGTAATTAGAAAAAGATAAATAATTTTTCATTTAACATTTTTCCTCCAAAGGCCTGTAGGAAACTAGATCCATAAACATAAATTGTAAGAAAATAACTCAAAAAAGTTATATACTCTGAGGGAGGGAGTAAACAAGTGGCCAGAGGGCTGTTAGCAAAATTTGACTTGGATCTGAAGGCAAAGGTCATTGCTTATTTTATGAAAAATTTCAAGCTTATAAAGACATTTAATTATTATATATATGTATAGGTATATATACACATATACTAAATAAATATGTATATATATTACACATATATATTATACATACAGAGATTTTGATGTTATATTTATTTTATAATATAAATGATATATTGTGTGTCTGCACCCCACACACACACACATATATACACATATGGAGGGGTAATAAAACTTTCAGCCATGCAGTTATTGTCCCAGGAGGTTGTTATGAGACTATTGCATTCATGACACAAATCTCTTCCCTAGTAATAACAGTGGTAGTGGCAGTTTAGTTACTAAGTCATGTCCAACTTGCAACCCATAGACAGTAACCCTTCAGGCTCCTTTGACCATGAGATTTTACAGGCAAGAACACTGGAGTGGGTTACCATTTCCTTCTTCAGGGGATCTTCCCTACCCAGGGATCGAACTCGTGTCTCTTGTGTCTCCTGTATTGCAGGAGGATTCTTTACCACTGAACCACCAGGAAATACAACAGCGCAGTATATAGAAATAGACAACAGGAAGAGATACACTTTTTTAATGAAAATACATATTTTTCTTAGCTTAGATTATTTTCAAAGAGCTGATGAAGAGGTATTCTTAGGAAAACAAAAGGGAGTAAACCCTCCAAAATATCACAAAATTTCTGGATGAAAAATGTGTTTTTCACCAAAGACTGCAGCACTTGTTGTTTCGTCCCCACATAACCAAGAGTTTTCCACTCTCATTACCTCTTAGAGAATTCTGAGGCTAGGAGGACAATGTGCAAAAGTTGTTCTTATCCCTGTGGACTGGCCTTTTGGTGGGCCCTGTAGCAGTACTCACTCTGCTGAGGATGAATGGCATTGATAACATTGTACATCACATTTTCTTCCTCTGAAATTTGTATTATTCAGATGCACTGAAACCATTCAATGTTATGAGGGAAAAGCTACTCTCCAGACCTGTAAAAATAAATGTCACTCCATGACATACTGGGGAAGGGTTGTGCCCCAGAGAAAGTGATGCCCCCTTCCCTTCGTTGTCTGTATACTGTAACGCTCACAATGTAGCAATGCTTCTCTTCTCAAAGAAGAAGGGAACACATGTGAAACAGTCATTTTATTCACAACAAGGTCAGAGAACAAAGCACTCTGAAACCAAATGAGGAAATTGGGATGTGAAGATAATGATTTTAGAATCTAGCTGGAAATAGGTTAACCAGTCAAGACACGTTTATTTCCAAGTGTGGCATTATGATTTGGCATGGGGATTTTAATTCTGAGTATTTTTATCATGATATGTAGTGCTGAAGGGAATATGTTGACATGTCTGAGAACTAAAACAAATGTGAAGAATGAAGCTGAAAATAGCCGGCTGTGAAGAAAACATTAAAAAGTGCTGGGTGGCATTCAACGTTGTACATCTAGAATTCAGAGGTTTGTAAGGAGAAGGTGATAACATGGCACTCGTAGCCAGTTTTCCTGAGAAGGAATTAAGGAAGGCACACTGTTTGCTACTACAGACTCAGGGATCTACACATCTGTGCTCCTCCAGTGCCCATAGGGATACACATGAAGAAGATGCAGCTGCACCTCTCTTTGCATAGTGCATTCCTGAAAAGCTCTGTGCAAATCAAATCCCATTATAAACCCAGAAATGATTCATCTTTTCTGATTGATCTTCAATAGGAATGGCTCCAATAGGAATGGCTCATTTAACCTTTAAGATCCTCTGTCTGAGCCACAGGGGGTTCAACTTCCTTTTCAATGTGCCTGGTTCCTAAATATTAGTTCTTGATGAAGTTTTTACCAGACTGGGGTGAAATAAGAAAAATAAAGAAAATGAAGTCAATTTTTTTGGAAGAAAAATGCATTCAAATTACTGTTTTATTCTGAAATTATGCTTTCCCTTCCTTTTTTTGGTGTTTAAAACAAGATTTTTTTAAAAATGAAGTAGCACTGATAATAGATGTTCATTTTAGCGTGTTGCTTGCAATTTTACTAGTTTGTGAAATCTAGAACTATTGAGCTCACAGTATATAACCACCCAAGCCATCTAAATCCAGTTGCCCTCAAAAGCTGACACACGTTTTAAAACAAATAAATGTAAAACTTTCTTTTTAAAGAAAATGTGGGACTTCTCTGGTAGTACAATGGCTAAGAGTCCGCTGGCTTATGCTTGGGACACAGGTTTGATCCCTGGTGTGGGAAGATTCCACATGCCTTGGAGTGACTAAGCCCACATGATGCAGTTACTGAGCCCGAACTCTGGAGCCTGTGAGCTGCAACAACTGAAGCCCACTCACTTAAAACCCGTGCTCCATAACAAGAGAAGACACTGCAATGAGAAGCCCATGCACAGCAAAGAAGAGTGACCCCCATTTATCGTAACTAGAGAAAGCCTATGAACAGCAAAGAACAGCCCCTGCTTACCACAACTAGAGAAAGCCTGTGCACAGGAACAAAGCCCCGGTGCAGCCAAAAATAAATAAATCATAAATTAAATAAAATTCAAATGCATCATTCATCTTTAAAAAACATCCTATGCCTCATCTTGTAACTCATGGAGGTATCTCCAATATTCCTGGCTTCCAGCAGAGGATGCTACATATTCCTTTTCTTTCTAGCAAACTCATCAGACTGGTGATATGAATAACAATGTCAGTATATGTGAAATATAGTAATTCCACCATCCAGAATTTCACATTTTACAGGTTGTATTAGCCAATGCTCTTAGCAACAAGAAACAGAATTTAAGTATTCCCTCCTCTTTAAGATTGTTCATGAAAATTAAATAAGATAATGCATATAAAACATATAGTCAACTTGAAAAATGTTTTGTATTATCACTTCCCCGAAGAGTTATTTGGTAATGAAAAATGTTGGTTATCTTAGCACAGTTACACAGGTACAAGCAAAACTATAATACATTCATAAAAAACAAACAAACAAAAATGAGTAGGGTAGCCTGTGTATTCTGATTGAAGGTGCAGAGTCTGAACTGGCAGAACTCTTAACATAGCCAGTTGAGTGTTTTTGTTCTGTCATGAGTTCTAGTCACCACTCCGATTTCCCCAGTCCCCCACCAAAGGAAAGATCAACCCCCTAAACCATAGTGCATATTTTAGTGGGAATGACATACTAGTCCCTGAAATATATCACTGTAAATGATGACAAGTGCCATGGCAGAAAAAGTGCATGGTAAAATAGAAACGTGTTACTAAGAGCCCTGATGTGGAGCAGCAGCTTCCCTGAGGAGGTGACATTTGAACTCAGATTAATAGGACAATTAGAAGTTAATGAAGTATTTCCTGTGAGGGAAATGGTCAGGATTGGGAGCCAGGAGGGAGTAGGGTGAATTAAAGAAATTGAAGGTCAGTGTGACACAATGAGTGGCTGAGCATGCACATATGCATGTGGCTGTAGCCTAGTGAATTAGAAGACGCAAGATGGAGCAATGGTAAAGAAAAAAGGCATTGCCTCCCGCAGTATGGTGGGACAAACTGATCCCAACAGACACCCTTACACACAAAAAAGATACAAATGCGTGACATTTACTAGAGGTTGATTTTAACTATATTAACAATTTCAAAAAGAAGCAAAAGAAATTTGCATAAAGAAGAAAGAGAAAAAGGAAAGCTAGAGGGTTAAGATTCACACTGCAGAGATCCATCAGGGCTTCAGACTAGATGCTGATCATCTGGGTAGAAGCTAAGGTTCCAAAGCTCACATGGAGACAAACGACATATCCAAGAGCTGGTATGATCAGGACCAACTCCCGGCAGAAGGCCCCGGTGCTCAACATTCTCTCATCTTCCTACTGTGTATACACCCACTCACTGATCCATAGACGTATCTATAAAACTTTCCATGAGAGCCAGGCTCCATGCGGAAAAATAAGAACTAAAGCCCTGCTCCTGGTCAACATGTGAGATAGAAATGAACACAACCTAAACAATGTGGAAATGTTAATCAGAGAAAGGAAAACAAGAACTTATTCAGGGGACTTCAGTGGGCAACCTCGAGGCTTTCAGAAGAATATTTCGATATGCTGTCTGTGTAAGAAAATATTAACAAACTAGCCCAGGTGTGCTGTTGGTAAGGAGGCTGCCTGTAAGAGACACAAGAAATGTGGGTTCAATCCCAGGGTCAGGAAGATCTCCTGGAGGAGCAAATGGCAAACCATTCCAGTATTCTTGTCTGAAAAATTCCATGAAAAGAGGAACCCGGTGGGCTACACAGTCCATGGAGTCGCAAAGAGTCAGACGAGACTGAACATGGATACACGTGCTAAGAGTGTAATGAAGAGAAACAGGGGAGTGCACAAACACTTCATTTTTTTTTAATCAAAATTCTACTGAAGATGAATTCCCAGTTAAAAATGAAAAAATATGTCATAAACCACCATGGGGGAAAGTCAGAAGAAGCAACTTTTACATGAAGCTTCAGTTTCAAAGCTCCTTAGTTGCATATGCATTTTAATAGGCCTTGGTAATATGTTTTCATGGCCACATACGTCTTCATAAAATTTTAAAGTAAAATTTCTTGGGAATTCCCTGGCCATCTAGCGGTTAGGGCTCCATGCTTCCACTCCAGGGAGCACAGGTTCAATTGCAGAAAATGTACTTAAACAGAAATCTTATATATGTTAACATCAATCAATCTGGAAAGCCTTTTGAATAATAAAGTGGCAGAATACATGGGTAATAGTGAACTATTAGGTTAGTCAGGTTAGTCTTCATGACCCTGATAACCATGATGGTATGATCACTCACCTAGAGCCAGATATTCTGGAATGGGAAGTCAAGTGGGCCTTAGGAAGCATTACTATGGACAAAGCTAGTGGAGGTGATAGGATTCCAGTTGAGCTATTTCAAATCCTAAAATATGATCCTGTGAAAGTGGCTGCACTTTATATGCCAGCAAATTTGGAAAACTAAGCAATGGCCACAGGACTGGAAAAGGTCAGTTTTCATTCCAATCCCAAAGAAAAGGAATGAAAAAGAATATTCAAACTACCACACAATTGCACTCATCTCACATTCTAGCAAAGTAATGTTCAAAATTCTCCAAGCTAGGCTTCAACAGTACACGAACCATGAATTTCCAGATGTATAAGATGAATTTATAAAAGGCAGAGGAACCAGAGATCAAATTTCCAACATCCATTGGATCATAGAAAAAGCAAGAGCATTCCAGAAAAACATCCACTTCTACTTTTTTGACTACACCAAAGCCTTTGACTATGTGGATCACAAGAAACTGTGGAAAATTCTTAAAGAGATGGGAATACCAGACCACCTGACCTGCCTCCTGAGAAATCTGCATGCAGGTCAAGAAGCAACAGTTAGAACTGGACATGGAACAATGGACTGGCTCCAAATTGGGAAAGGAGTACATCAAGGCTCTATATTTTGACCTGCTTATTTAACTTATATGCAGAGTACAATTTGCAAAGTGCTGGGCTGGATAAAGCACAAGCTGGAATCAAGATTATTGGGAGAAATATCAATAACCTCAGATACACAGATAATACCACTCTTATGGCAGAAAGCAAAGAAGAACTGAAGAGCCTCTTGATGAAAGTGAAAGAGGAGAGTGAAAAAGCTGGCTTAAAACTCAACATTCAAAAAAGGAAGATCAGGGCATCCAGTCCCATCACTTCATGGCAAGTAGATAGGGAAACAATGGAAACCAGTTAGTTAGGAGTAGGGAACAATTTGAGGATCTCCTGAAAAACCCAACAATAAATAGGTAGTAAAATAATCTTATGGAAGGTAAAATTGAGCCAAGACAAGAGAATGACACTCATGTTAGATGGAATAACTTAACCTTAACTAAGATCTTGCAAGCAGTGTGGCCAAAAAAATAAAAATAAAGTAAGATTTCTCAAGGGCAATCAACTGTATTGTTGCCTATTTTCACTTTAATTTCCTGGTCATCACAGTTCTTCTTTTATTCAAGGGTGGTAGAGTGACCTTGAATATTTTTTTTATGCGCCTAAGAGAAGCTTACATTTACTGTGATATCCTCATGCGGTTCCCAGTCAGCTTCTTGTCTAGGTAAATTATTACTAACTGAATCAACATAAGAATGGCTTCCAGACATGCTCTCATGGCCCACTGGACCAATTCACTTCTTGTTGTGACTTTAAGGTGTAGGGACAGAGCTTGTATTGCAGTTGGTCTTTCTGTGCAACCAGGTATCCCAGGTATATGAGGTCACTTCAGTTCAGTTCAGCCGCTCAGTTGTGTTCGACTCCTTGCAAGCCCATGGATTCCAGCATGCAGGATTCCCTATCCATCACCAACTCCCAGAGTTTGCTCAAACTCGCGTCCATCAAGTCAGTGATGCCATCCAGCCATCTCATCCTCTGTCTTCCCTTTGTCCTCCTGCCTTCAATCTTTCCCAGCATCAGGGTCTTTTCCAGTGAGTCTGTTCTTTGCATCAGGTGTCCAAAGTATTGGAGTTTCTGCTTTGGCATCAGTTCTTCCAATGTATGTTCGGGACTGATTTCCTTTGAGATGGACTGGTTGGATCTCATTGCAGTTCAAGGGACTCTCAAGAGTCTTCTCCAACACCACGATTCAAAAGCATCAATTCTTCAGCACTCAGCTTTCTTTATGGTCCAACTCTCACATCCATACACGACTACTGGAAAAACCATAGCTTTGACTAGATGGACATTTGTGGGCAAAGTAATGTCTCTGATTTTTAACATGCTGTTTAGGTTGGTCATAACTTTCCTTCAAGTAGCAAGTGTCTTTTAATTTCATCGGTGCAGTCACCATCTGCAGTGATTTTGCAGCCCACCAAAATAAAGTCTGTCACTGTTTCCATTGTTTCTCCATCAGTCTTTCCAGTGAAAATTCAGGTTTTATTTCCATTAGGTATGGGAATAACAGAAGAGAAATGGGGGTTGAGGGGCAAAGTGTTAACAATTGACAAGACTAAGTGAGTTCATTGTAAATATTTTTTCAGTGTATTCTAGGAGATAAAAATACAGTAAATATATCCATGGAAAATACAGAAGAAAAAGAAAAATCTTATAATTTGTTCATCATTTAAGAATATTCACTATAATTTCTAAATCTATATTAGTAATTTTGTATTTTTTTCTTATAGAAGGCCTTAAAAATTGTACAAATGTCAGGTCCCACAAAACTTGGATCAATCACTAGTCAGCACAAATAACAAGAAAAAATGTAAAGCCATAGAAATAGAAATAACGCCCAACACACACCCCAAAAAGAGTAATTTGAAGGACTATAAAACAGACATGTTTAACATGATTAAATGTATTTTAAAGAAATTAAATTTTGAAAAGAAAATATGCTATATGAAAACTTTAAGATATGTTGTAAAATAACCAATCAGACATTCTGAAAATAAGAAAATATAGTCACGGATGTTAAAAAAGCAAATGGTCAGGAAATATAGACAATTTTGATCACAAAATTAAATCAATAGAAAACTATAAATATGAGAAGATAATTCAGAAGGTAACTAGAGAAATGAAGAAGTAAAACATTTGAAGAAAATATAGAAATGTGTATATAATGAAAAGTTAGAAGATGCATTTAATAAAATTCCAGAAGAGGATAATAGAGAAAATGGAGAGAAAAGTTATTCAAAGAGGAATAGTCAAGAATTTCTCAGAAGACTATAGAACAGTCTTATGGACTCTGTGGGAGAGGGAGAGGGTGGGAAGATTTGGAAGAATGGCATTGAAACATGTAAAATATCATGTATGAAACGAGTTGCCAGGCCAGGTTCGATGCACGATACTGGATGCTTGGGGCTGGTGCACTGGGACGACCCAGAGGGATGGTATGGGGAGGGAGGAGGGAGGAGGGTTCAGGATGGGGAACACATGTATACCTGTGGCAGATTCATTTTGATATTTGGCAAAACTAATACAATTATGTAAAATTTAAAAATAAAATAAAATTAAAAAAAAAAGAATTTCTCAGAATTAAAAGTAACATGTTCAAATTGAAGATGCACACTGAATCATAATGAGAAATCAGATATATCATGAATACTGATATTATATTAAAAATTACTGGAGAGAAAAAAAATGTTTTATCTCCAAAATAATAAGAACCAGACTGATAGTAAGCATTTCATCAGCAATAACACATACCACTTCACAGCCAGAATAAATGAACTAACATCATAGAATCTATAAAACAATCCTTTAAATTGAGAGCAAATGAAGATATTTGGAAGAAAAGAAAAACTATTTTCTTTTTACTCTTCACAGGCTTTTACTGAAGAACTGCTCTAGAAGAAATATGTTACATACAATAAATAATGATGAGCATTAAAAAATATACATAGTAGTAAATCTAATAAGCACTCTATAAATCTATAATCATAATAGCTTGGGAAAGATATAACAGAAGTTAGAAATAGCTTACTAATATATGAGGAAGGGCTCCTTTTGCTAGTTATAAGGATAGAGATATTTATTTAATTTTCATTAAGCCACTAAAAGATGCTAAACTGTAAAATAATTAATTTAAAACTTAAAAACAAGAAAGCTAGAGGAGAGTGATTAAGTGAATTTTGTTTGCTTAGTATAAGGTAGGAAAGGAATGGGAGAAAGGGAAAAAACAACATAAAATAGAAAATACAAATTAAAATGACAGTAGTATTTCAAATATATCAAGAATCACAATAATGAAATGATTGTATGTACCTATCTAGAAAATAGGGATTTTATTATTGGATGAACAAAATCCCATTATCAAATGAGACACATTTATAAGAAACATAAAAAGTAAGAATGCAGAAATGTTGACAGTAAAAGGATGAATAAGAGTATAAGTCAATAATCAAGAGAGTGCACAGTAACATATATTGAATATATTGACTAATAAACAGTAAATCCTAAACTGTTATTAAATAAAGATTATAGTTACTTCAAAAATAACAGGAAAATGATAGAAAGATGTAATAGTAATGACACAAGTACATGTCTCAACATGAAAATTAAAAACAAATTTTAAAATTTGAGCAGAATTACAAGGAAAAATTCAAATATCCACAATCATAATTGGATATTTTAGCACATTTCTTTATGAACTGAGACATTAAATAGGTAAAATATTATTAAGAATAGTGATTTGTATATGTATATGTATGGCTGTTTCATGTTGAGGTTTGACAGAAAAACAACAAAATTCTGTAAAGCCATTATCCGTCAATAAAAAATAAATTAATTAAAAAAAAGAATAGAAATTTGAATAGAGTAAATGATCAGCATGGTTTATGGATAGGCATGTATCCACATACCCATATATTATATAACATATTTTTTTTAAAAAGAGCATTTACAAACATGGACAATTTTTATAAATACTTATTTGAAAAATGTATAGATATGAACATATAAAAATATATTTTATTAAACTTATGCATTTGAAAATAATTGTAAAAAATTCGAGGGATTTTATTAGGAGACAATGCTTGTGGTCAATAAACGCGTAAAAAGTTGTTCATTCATCAGAAAGGTGCAAATTTAAATAAAGTTCACTGTTCATCAGGTTGGCAAAAATTATCTGACTATCCAAGTTGCTGGCAAGCAGAAAAAGAACTGGAAAACTTATATACTGTCAAAATAAAATATTGGCGTGGCCACTTTGAAAGAAATTGTTAATATTTGCAAGAGTTGAATATATGCAATGATCTAGTGACTTTGACTTAAACACTCTGGAAAAGTATAGATATATATATATATACACACACACACACATATATATGAAAATATACAGATATATATCTAGAAAATATGTATACTCACATTGCAAATCAGAACATACACATGCATACTAAAGCATATTACTGAAATAATTTTATAATTTAATATATACCCTTTTACATGCTATTTGATAGAAGTTTATTCTATTCTAACTCTATTTCTTTTCTAAAGTATCCCATTCTATTCTAGCCCATCCATTTTAGTCTCCACTTTACTTCAATCTAATCCATCCCACTTTGGTCACAAGCCATTCATTTGATTTCAAAACACTAAATTGATCATATCCCTTAATTTGAAAATCATCCTGTTAGAAAAATTAGAAACACATGCCTAGAATCACCCAAAGGTATCTGCAATAATGACATGTGTGATCAGTTTGAATGTTATTAAGTCAAAGAATGGATAAATAAATAAAATCATACAATGGAATTCTCTGGAAAAGTTAGACTTTCCTGATTTACCTGGACAGTACCTATTTCCTCCTATTATCTTTTTATCCTGTCTGGCTAGTTATCCTTTCCATATTTCAAATGTATCAAAGTTTGAAATGATAAAGTCAGGCAGGGCCAGCTTCATGGGCATGTGATCTGTATAGTCACAAAAGGTGCAACTCTCAGATGGGCTCCATGCTTGGAGTTTAATGATTTGCAGCCACTGTCTTGAAATTCTAATGATATTACCTTTAAATCAGTGTTTTGGAAGTAAAGTTGGTGTAACAGTGACAGATATGTGTGGGAAAGAAAGATTTGGAGACTCAGGTCCTACGTGTCCCTACCTCATACCTTACCTCACCTTCCCTGGTATATCTTGAATCCCTGTTTCTCCACCTCCTGGTGTCATGGGTCCCACCTGGCCCCCAAATTGACACTATTTTTTCTTTTTAGTTTTTATGCAATTTTAATGTTATACTCCATTTATAATTATTACACAATTTTGGCTATATTCCTCATGTTGTACAATACATCCTTGAGCCTATCTTATACCCAATAGTTTGTACCTCCCATTCCCAGACCCCTTTATTGCCTTGCTCTCCTCAGTAGTAAATCTATATCAGGGAGTCTGTTTGCTTTGTGTTATATTCATTAGTTTGCTGTATCTTCTGGATTCCACATGTGAGGCATATCATACAGTATTTGTTCTTTGTCTGACTTCTTAGCATAATGTTTTCCAAGTCCTCCAACATGGAAAAATTTTGTTCTTTTATAATGGCTGAGTGGTATCCCATTATATATACATATATAAAATGTACACAATATAATATATTGTTGTTTAGTCATTCAGTCATGTCCGACTCTTTTGCAAACTCATGGATTGCAGCAAACTAGGATCCTCTGTACATTGGATTTCCCAGGCAAGAATACTGGAGTGGGTTGCTATTTCCTTCTTCAGGGGATCTTCCTTACCCAGGGATCAAATCTGCATCTCCTGCAAGTCTCCTACATTGCAGGTATATTCTTTACCATTGAGTCACTAAGGAAGCCCCTATATATATATATATATATATATATGTAAATTATACATATTAAATAATATATATTTTATTGTATATATTACAAATAAATATATCTATATATATTATACATAAAATATGTATGAATATATATCATATCTACTTTACACATTCATCTGTTGATAGACACAGGTTTCTTCTGTATCTTGCCAATTATAAACAATGCTGCTGAACGTTAGAGTGCATACATTTTTTTTTGAATTAGTGTTTTTGTTTTTCCCATATATATACCCAGGAGTAGAATCGCTAGGTCATGTGTTCATTCTATTTCTAGTTTTTTGAGGAAACTCCACAATGTTTTCTGCAGTGGTTGCACCAGTTTACATTCCCACCAACAATGTACAAGGATTCCCTTTTCTCCACATTCTCAGCAAAATTTATTACTTGTGTTCTTTTTGATGATAGCCATTCTGATAAGTGTGGGGTGATATCTCATTGTGGTTTTGATTTCCATTTCCTTGATCATTAGTGATGTTGAATGTCTTTTCATGTGCTCATTGGCATCTGAAGATGCTCAGCCTAACCCCTGTCCATTAACTGCAGCCACCCTCTGTCTGAGGTCCAGGTATGATTGGGGTCAGCTGAGTGTTCTGTGATGTTCTGTGAAAGGATATGGCACAGAATGGTTCCTGAACCTCTTGTCCAACGCTGATCCACATAGGAGTGCAGAGATTGCAATCCTGTAGGGGTTGCCCATCTGCAGTGTTGGAGCATCAGGCCTATGAGGAGAGATGCCTAAGAAAGGGGATATCTCCTTTCCTGAAGAAAAGTCATATCAAATAGCAAATATAATGCACTAGGCTTCTCAGGTGGCACTAGTGGTAAAGAACCTGCTTGCCAATGCAGGAGATATAAGAGACAAGGGTTTGATCCTTGGGTCAGGAAAATCTGCTGGAGAAAGGCATGAAAACCCACTCCAGTGTGCTTTGCGGGAAAATCCCATAGACTGAGGAACTTGGAGGGCTACAGTTCATAGGGTTGCATAGAGTCAGACACGACTGAAGGGACTTAGCACACACACATGCATAAAGCACCATGGCAAGTAGAGAAAAAGAACACAGATGAAAGACAGTCTTACATTTCAGTATACATTATGTGCCCCACCACCCCCTGCTTTTTCAATAAGGGCCTAACAGATTTTGTAGCTAGGCCTGGATAAATTATATGATCATCCTAATAATATTTTATTCTTCCACAGATCAACGAGAAGCCATTAAACTGTTTTCATCAAGTAACTGGCATAATCAGATTTATATCCTAAAAAGATCACCCTTAACTTCGGTTCCTCCTGTGATTCTAGTGTCTGTCACCCCCGCCTGAATACAGTGTGCCAATACAAGCACTGCTTACACATTGGTTTTCAATTATTATGCACATATTGCAACGCTGTTATAAACCTGAATCACTAGAATTCATAAAAGGGGGGAAAAAAGAGCAATCGTTTGCCACTTGCCCTGTCTTCTTCCTTCTCTGTGTCCAGTCCCCTCGGGTGCTTCTTTCTGCCTTTGATTGTCATCCATTTGAGCCCTTCTTGTCTGGGTGGAGGGTCCTTTTGCAACACCGCACCTGGCACACTTAGTGTACATTGAGGTGATTGTCTTTGTTGACTAATTTTGTCAGTTCTCTCATCTTTTGGCAAATTCAGTTGGGTCACCTTGAGGGTACTTCAGTTTTAATTTAAATACATTTTTTAACTTGCTTGTACTCTCTGACAGCAGCTATCATTGAGTTTGCTCTGTGAAATATTCTGCACATTTATTCTCTCTTTTCCCACCCTAAGATATACTGAGTTCAAAAATAAAACCATGAAATAGTACTGAAAGGTGGCTTCTCGAGGTTATTGTATCCCTTCCCTCTTCAGAAGGACTGCAAGGAAATCACGTCTAAGGAAAGAAGACTTTTAAACTATTTTCAGAGATTTCTGGAGAAAGGAGGAGCTTCCCAGGTGGTGCAGTGGTAAAGAGCCCATCTCCCAGTGCAGGAGATTCAGGAGACACAGGTTCAACCCCTGGGTCAAGAAGGGCCTCTGTAGGAGGAAATGGCAACCCACTCCAGTGTTCTTGCCTGGAAAATTCCACAGACAGAGGAACCTGGTGGGCTATAGACCGTGGGGTCGCAGAGTCAGACATGACTGAGCACATACACACACACACACAGAAGAAAGGAGAATTCACAGTCTCCCCCCAAATTCATTTCAGGGTTAAAGAAGCCTGTCAGGGAATTTTTCTTCTATCTAAACTAGATCTAGCTTAATATTCCTTTTAGGACAGGCAAAGTACACAGTGTTCACTTCATAGTCGAACTAAGGCTTTCTTTTTTTCTCTGACATGCCCCAAGGTGTTTTAGGACAGTGGTTGGATATGTCAGAGAGAAAATAGGTTTTATGTTATTTGGCCTGAATTTCCATTAGGTACCTATTTGTCTGGACAAACAGGCAGGAGTGCCCATCTTTAAATAATGAGCTCAGAGTTACCTGGGGAATTACTTACCAATGAGTGTTACCTTCAGGATGAGAAAAAATAGCTGATAAAATCATTCCTGAGGGTTATAAAACACCCAGGTGGGTAGTGTGTGCAGCTTCAGCCTGGATAAATCATGCCTCTCTAATGTATTTGGAATTTTTGAAAGAGTTAACGAAATAGTGAAGCTTAGAGAAGTAGTGGGTATTAAATATTTAGACATTCAAAAGGGTTTTGCTCAAGAACCTACCCAGAGACATTTAGGATCCATTTCAGCCTTATGAAGGGCCCAAGATGTGAGAGCTAAAATCTTTTCCTATAAAAATTCAGTTAAAACAACAACAAAAAAGGTTAACAGTGAAAATGAAAGGTAGGAATAAATGATGCAGTTAGCCTGAAGGGAGGTTAATAAGAAAGTGCCCCAGGGAATGATACTGGAACCAGAATTTTTATATATGTTAACACCAATCAATCTGGAAACCCTTCTAAATAATGAGGTTTCAAAATATGTGGGTAACAGTGAACTGTTAAATTAGTCAGGACTAGGGAACAATTTGAGGAAATCTCGAAGAAACCAACAAAATATAGGTAGGAAAACAATCTTAGGTAAAATCAAGTGAAGACAAGAGAATGGCACTTCATGTTATATGGAATAACTTAAGCTACCTGATGCATTCGGGTAGATTTGGAATTAACTATAACCTTTTAGAAGAAAGGTCTAACAGTCATTATGAATATCTCAGTAAATGTATCTGCTCACTGAGAAAAGTCTCTGGGAAAAGTCTATAGAAATGCAAGTGAAATGATGAGATATAAGTGAAAAATGATGGAAATGGCGAGGATTATTTTATTTGGCAAGGAGAGAAATAGAGGAAAAGGGAAATGTTGAAACAAAAAGTCTAGTTGAGTACTTTTCTTCACTTTCTTATAATACTAAGTCAGGTTGGATAACACAAAAGCTAAATGAGAAGGAGGGAAATGCTTGTGTAATTCATAGTTAACATTAACAGCTCCCTGCATGGAATGTCATTGAGCCAGATACCAATTACCGAGCAATGTATCACCTGGGTTACACATTCACAGGGGTGGGCTGAGATTAAACTTTCTCCACGAGATCCTATTAAAGACAGCATATGAATGCATATTCTAAGAGACGTTTCAGTCATTCTCATATTTGAATTAATTTATGTCTGTCTCTCTCATTAGGCTGTGAATTCCTAGAAAGCAAGACTTTTTTCTTAAACATCCTTCTGTCCTTCCCCTTTTCCTCTTTAGTAGCTAGTAATATGCTTTCTTCTGCAGGGCACTCAGTAGTACTCAGAGCTTGCGTGACTTGAGAGAGTGGGAGGGTCGATCAAAGGAAGGAAAGATTTTATTCCCATAGTCTATTCATCCTCACCACTCCCACCAAATGCTTATTGATTCCAACTATGGCAGCTATCCAGCGGCAATGAACATTGATGAGAAGACATCAGAGAAAAGAAGGGAAGAAGGTTGGGAAGTTTTAATCATTATTAACAATCTATTGGGTACTAGGCACTTTGCTATGCATTTTCTTGCATCTTCTTCCCTGGTGGCTCAGAGGTTAAAGCCTCTGCCTGGAATGCGGGAGACCCAGGTTCGATCCCTGGGTCAGGAAGATCCCCTGGAGAAGGAAATAGCAACCCACTCCAGTACTCTTGCCTGGAGAATCACTTGGAGGGAGGAGTCTGGTAGGCTACAGTCCATGGGGTTGCAAAGAGTCAGACACCACTGAGCGACTTCACTTTCACCAATACCTAAAGAACAGTTACCATAGGGACTAGTCAAAATTGTTTAGCAGAAGAAATGCTATTTGTAAATTATTTCCCTTCTTTGTCCCAGGCAACTCATGAGAATACAAAAGAGCTCAAAGAGCTGAGCTTTAGTGCCTTTCTTGGAAGTTATCTACCTGAGAAAAACATAGTACAGAATCAATAGGATATACACTGTAAAATATGTATACATGCTCAGTGATAAAGACTCTGCCTGCCAATGCAGGAGACATGGGTTCAATTCCAGGCTTGGGAAGATCCTCTGGAGAAGGAGATAGCAACCCACTCCAATATTCTTGCCTGGGAAATCCCAAGAACAGAAGAATATGAAGGGATACCGTCCATGGGGTTGTAAAAGAGTTGGATACAACTCAGCAACTAAACAACAAAAACAAATATATATACACACACATATGCAGTGCAGGAGACCCAGGTTCGATCTCTGGGTCGGGAATATCCCCTGTAGAAGGAAATGGCAACCCACTCCAGTGTTCTTGCTTGGAGAAGACCATGCACAGAGGAGTCTGATGGGCTACAGTCCGTAGGGTAACCCACGGACCTATGGACTACAATCCATCAGGCTCGTAAAGAGGCAGACATGACCGAAGCCACTTAGCATGCACATGTAGAGAGAGAGACAGAGAGAAAGAGAGGGAGAGATTTTAAGGAATTGGCTCATGTGACTGTGGAGGAAGGCTGGCAGAAATTCAGCCAAAGTCCATCTGCTGACAGAATCCCTCTTCCTCCAACATGGTCAGTTTTGGGTTTGGATTTTTTTTTTTTTTTTTTTTTTTTTGCTTTTTGGTTTGCTTTGTTTTTATAAGGCAAATTGGATGGGTCCCACTTACATCCTGGAGAGTAATCTGCTTTACTCAAAGTCTACTGATTTAAATGTTGCTCTAATCTGAAAAATACCTTCAGAAAAACTCTTAGAATAATGTTTGACCAAATATTGTTTTAAGTTGGCACACCCACGACAATAAGGCTATCATACCCAGATACTGCTGGGTGCAGCTGACAGGAGGTATGGCGTGGGCATGAGGGCAGTAGGAAATGTAGACCGTAGAGCAGCAGCTGGGCCACCCATCAGTTATGGTCCTGCAGCAGATCTGAGCAGCTTCACACACCCTAAAGCAGTGACCAAGGCAGCTGCAGAAGAGTTGTCTACTGTGTGACTGTAAGCGAGTACTATAGATTTGAACAAAAGCAGTAGACAGGCAAATAGGACCAAGGGAGCACATATAAGATAAGAGCCGTCAAGGAACTGTGAATGTTGTCAGACACTGGAGCTGAGAGGAAAGTAGAAAATCCAGGAGTGGCAGAAGGAGCAGAAACCATTGCCAAACCGGCAGCATGCAAAGTAATCCAAACGCACCATCTCATCTACTCCTCTCTAAAATGTAATTAAGCATAAATTAACGTCACTGTAAAAAGAAGAGACTGAAGCTCAGAAAGGCTATGTAACTTGCCCACATTCATCCAGTTATTTGTGAAGAAGCCAGATTCAGAATTTGTCTTCCTGACCTTAAATCTCATCTCTCTCTATGATACTGACTTTCTTATCTATCTCAGGACCATGAGAACCAACTGTTGAGTAAAGAAACAGGCCAGGGGCAGCAGAAGCAAAACATCTTTGATACGAAGCAAACCATCTGCCTCAGCCAAAAAGCATCTTAATATATTTTCTACTAAAGCAACTTCCAGTTCCCGGGGGAGTCCATGCTCAGGCCTACATGTGAAAGCAAGAAACTAGTAGATTTAGTCGGTGGAAGCGGTGGGCATGAAGGCAGAGACACGAGCTGATCTCGACACATCTTTGTGAAATGGGAATGAACTATCAGAAACAGAAGGCAGTTTTCCTTTGAAAGTCTGTCACATTCACAATGAGGGTGATAAAAGACTGCTTCCTTGCCTTTTAGGTGACTTCAATATGGCCAGACTTTGAAATCTAATACTGTACTGAATTTTGTATTGAATGCGGTGGTGCAATATTGAACGATAAAAGAAGGGGCTGATACAGTACTTTTCAAATACTTGCTGCTCAGAATCTCTCTGCCCTTTTCCACTTACAGGTATGATCTTATCTATTGATATTTCTGTCTGAAAGGGCCCTCTGTCTGTTCTATCAGGTTGCCCTATTTTTCATTGTGCTATAGGCTGCATTTTGAAAATGAATAGCCCAAACAACTTCGATATATTGCTATTACTGTGCTGTTCTTTTGAAGAAATTCTTCAGTTGGCATTTGCACTTTAATCCGACTTCAAGCTGCGGTGACAGCGGTGCCCTTCCATTGCCAGACCCCACCCCCACCACCCAGGCACTGGCTCCTTTGTACGTCTCAACAACTCCTGTTATCCTTCATGCCACCTGTGCCCCTCCTCCATCCCAAGCTGGTAAGGCGCAGCTGGAGGCTTTCTTCTGACCTCTTTCCAGCCATGCCTGCTGCTGCCACTCTGTAGCAGTCAGCAATGCACCAGGTGGCTGCCTTTACTCTTCTCCTTGCTCTGATCTGCCCACCCTGGCTCTCAATGCCTTCTCGAAGTCCCCCTGCATTACATGTGTGGGTTCTCATGGGCAATAAACCTAAAGTGAACATGCCAGAAGGAGCTATTAAATCAGATCAGATCAGTCGCTCAGTCGTGTCCGACTCTTTGGCCACAAATCTGAGAAAAGCTCTTTATGTTCCCTGGAGCAGATACTGAAGAATTGGCCCATTTATGTAAACACTGATCACTGAGATGCTGGTAGTTTAGCTGCATTTAGAAGAATTTCTAAATGAGACTGGTCTGGGGACAGAATATAACTGTATAGTTATGAAGACCATCAACAAGCTATGATCAGTTATAAAAGAAACAAAGGGAAGGATACTGTCGGTTGAATGTCTCCTTGACTGTGATGGTTGAAGACACAGACTGAGGCTCCCAGCACCCTGAACATTCAAAGCAGGCACAGTGAGCACTCAGTCAGTATATATTTAATGGAACTAAACTTACAAACTCGGGAAACTGTAGTTCCTAAGCTACTTGTGAGGGACATGTTGTAGAGTTTTGAATGATTGGGTGAAAGTTAAGAGCCCTCTCCACAGAGACATGCATACACAAAAACTTAGCACATTTTAAGGGGTCCTATTACCCACTGAAGATGCTGCCATGATCTCATTTAGATTTTCACACACTTGAGATTCTAATGTAAAAATGAAGGGAAAAAAAAAAAAAAGAATCAGAAGAAGAACAATGAAGTATCAACAACCAGGGTTACAGTCTCTTGTGGCAAAAGGTTGATGATCTGACATTTAGATACAACCCCGACATTTACTGTTTATGTGCAAACATTTCTTAACCTCCCTAAAGTTCATCTGCAAAATAAGGCTGAAGCATGATTTTTCTTCTCTGTGCTGTTGTGGCATTTAATGTGATAATTTATGTGCAACAGTTTATGCAACCTTTCCAGAGACTGAATTATCAATGTTATTGTTGTTGAGGAAATCTAAACTGGTTATTTTATTTTCTGCTTGTTTCTTCCCTCCTCTTCTTGCTTTTCTTCTTCTTCTCCATCTTGCTTGATATTTGGTAAATTTTAAAAAAAAGTCCATGTTTTATTGGTTGTTTTGTATCCATGAAGTGTCACCAGCAATGAAAATCCTTAGATGTCCCATTAGCATCTAGGGAGTTGTTGTTGTTTAGCAGTATGCATTCCTTCAATCACATCATCTGAAAAAAAAAATCTGCAGAGCTTTTTCTGACACTTTTAAGTGTCAGAACTTACAAGATTGAGATTCAAATATTGCTTCCATGCATTTTGGGAAGGTATATAGCTGTACTTCCAAAAGTTTACCATTTGACTACTGGGCATGTATCCAGAAAAAAAAAAAGAAACATAATTCAAAAAGACACATGCACTCCAAAGTTCATTGCAGCACTATTTACAATAGCCAGGACAGGGAGGCAACCTAAATGTTCAACAGCAGAGGAATGGCTAAAGACTATGTGCTACATATACATTGGAATATTACTCAGCCATAAAAAAGAATGCAATTGGGGGTCATTTCTAGGAAGGTGAATGGACCTAAAGATGTCATATAGAATTAAGTAAGTCAGAAAGAGAGAAACAAAAATTGTATATTAATGCATATATGTGGAATCTAGAAAAATGACACATGACTTTTTTTCAAAGCAGAACTATAGACTTAGATGCAAAGAACAGATTTATGGACACACAGTGGGGAAAGGGGGAGTGGAGTGAATTGGGAGATTGGATTGACATGTATACACTATTGATACTATGTGGAAAATAGATAACTAATGTGAACCAACGTTATTGCTCAGGAAACTCTACTCAATGCTCTCTGGCAACCTAAATGGGAAGGAAATCCAAAAAAAAGAAAGGGGGGTGTATATGTGTATATCTACAACTGATTTACTTAGCTATACAGTAGAAACAAATACAAAATTGTAAAGCAACTATACTCCAATAAAATTAATTAAAAAATAATGTTTAGCCCTTTGGAAAAAGGGGACAATAACAAGGTTATCTGCAAATTCAAGAGACATTGTACTTAAAAATAAAATGTTGAAAATTGTAAAGTACTCTGTGAGAATTAGTGACCACCTGGAAAATCTCATGGACGGAGGAGCCTGGTAGGCTGCAGTCCATGGGGTTGCTAAAAGTCGGACAGGACTGATCGACTTCACTTTCACTTTTCACTTTCATGCATTGGAGATGGAAATGGCAATCCGCTCCAGTGTTCTTGCCTGGAGAATCACAGGGACAGGGGAGCCTGGTGGGCTGCCGTCTATGTGGTCACACAGAGTCGGACACCACTGAAGTGACTTAGCAGCAGCAGCAGCAGAAAATAAAGATGAAGATATGCGAGTCCCACTGTGCCTTTCCTTCATGGCTACTGTGAGACTGAAATGAGTATTTATTTTGTCTGCTTGCCCCTCTGCTGCTAAGTCGCTTCAGTTGTGTCCGACTCTGTGCGACCCCATAGACTGCCTCCTACCAGGCTCCCCAGTCCCTGGGATTCTCCAGGCAAGAACACTGGAGTGGGTTGCCATTTCTTTCTCCAATGCATGAAAGTGAAAAGTGAAAGTGAAGTCACTCAGTCGTGTCTGACTCTTAGCGACCTCATGGACTGCAGCCTACCAGGCTCCTCCGTCCATGGGATTTTCCACGCAAGAGTACTGGAGTGGAGTGCCATTGCCTTCTCCGCCCCTCTGCTGCTGCTGCTAAGTCGTTTCAGTCGTGTCCGACTCTGTGCGACCCCATAGACTGCCTCCTACCAGGCTCCCCAGTCCCTGGGATTCTCCAGGCAAGAACACTGGAGTGGGTTGCCATTTCTTTCTCCAATGCATGAAAGTGAAAAGTGAAAGTGAAGTCGCTCAGTCGTGTCCGACCCCTAGCGACCCCATGGACTGCAGCCCACCAGGCTCCTCTATCCATGGGATTTTCCAGGCAAGAGTACTGGAGTGGGGTGCCATTGCCATCTCCGTCTGCCCCTCTACTGGGGTCTAAATTGCTCTTCAGATTTCTACCCTGACCATCACAGGTGGGAATGATAACATTAATATTTTCTTCTCCCAAGCAAAGTGGCTGGTCTGGGTTAGGTCAATCAGAGACTTTGCCTAAAACTTTGCCTAATTGTCCAAGTTAGAATTAATGGAACAGGAGATTTTCTTTTCAAGAAGCCAAACTAGAAAGTTATTAGTCGGAGCATTAAGTGGCCATAGTTCAACCTCAGGTGAAAGCTGTTCTGAGAGAATGAAACCAACAGAGAAGAAGCATGGAGAATAGGACACAGAGAATCTGGAAGTGATTTAAATCCCTACAAGTTCAAGAAGTTGCAGCAATCCTTGCTTTCTCAAGCCTTGATTGTTCTAATATTTCTTTTATTCTATAATAAGTTTCCTTTATCTCATTTTCTAAAGTTACTTTGAGGTGGGCTTCTCTCACTGGTACACAGTAAAATGAGGACTGACACAGATCTGCATGTGCTTTCAGAGAAGGGAGGGACACATAGCTGTCAAAATCATGTCTTTGCACATCTGCAAGAGGGAGGGTATTCCTCCATCCTCACTCTGGTCCTAGCCCAACCAAACCCATATTCAAGTGTTGTTACCTGTGAAAGGAATATGAACAATAGCATTTGCCTAAGAAGCCAAGAAGATATTTCTGCATAGTTTACAGAGTCACATGTTCCTTAGTCCAGAGCTTGTGTGGCAAAGCCCTGGGATCCTTGTACATTAATTGTCTTTCTTGCAGCCAGAATGATTTTTTGTTTGTTGGTTTGTTTGTTTTAAGAAGCCAAACGGAGAGAAATGACATGAACAGAGCAATTTGGGTTGACTGGAGAGCAGATAAGCGTGAGGAGGAGACAACAGCAGGAAAGGAATGATTTCTGAGCAAGAGTAGCCTGCTGCTGTTTGGCTCTTTTAGCCCATGGAACCCACTAATAATTTTCCCCAAGTTCCATATTTCCTGCCAATTGAGCCCTATAATCATATTTCTAGGGAGGTCTGAATCACTTTGCTTGTCAAAGAGGAATGTTGTTTATAAGCTGAGAGCTAACATACTACTTTGCCCTCCAGTCAAGAGAAGACAGATCTATCTGAATAGAAATAAGGGAATACCTAAAAACTCCCAGTTTATGCCAAGATAATCAGGAATTTTTAATAACTCCAAAATTTGATCATGATATTTTGTTTTAGGCTTCACAAGAATTAATACCATCATGTTTTAAAAGTTGAACTATGACAAAGCAATATTTCGGTTAAAAACCATCAATCTGGAAAGCCAAAATAATTATGTAAACCTAATCCAGAATGTGTTACCCTTAAAACACAACAGATACAGAGACTAGTAATGAATAGAAAAAATAGACTTGATAATTTCCCCTAAAGCCTAGGAACTTTCTCAAAATGCCACAGAATATATCACTATTTTATTTCTCAACTATATTCAATAAAAAATTTCTATAAGAATGCCTAAAAGTGATGGTCTTTCACCTCCTCTGTCAGGACCCACTCTTGATGCCTATCCTCTTTCACTTTTTTGTTAACCACTGTACTTGTGTTTTCTATATTTGATATTCTAGAACTTTCTTCATGTTTTATAAGGAAGTCACCTAATCTAAGGGCTTTTGTTTACTTGTTTCTTTCTGTCTCTAAATATTTAAAAAATCATTTTGTTATGTCAGTCACTTCTTAGTTTCAGATGTCTCTGAAATTAAATAAATATGTAGAAATGATATTTAATTCTTTATTTTGAATTCATTTTTTCAAGGTATTATTAAATTTATGTCTGAAATTAGTCTTCAAGATAATTAACTTGATCATTTGCATGTCACACCTCATATCCTTACATACTCATTAAAAAGCCCTGATATTTTTAACTTTATTTTATAGAAAATTATTTTTCCTTTAATTATGTATAATATTTATATGCATACTTTCCTAGTAACCCTGTTCTACTAAACATAGATTTATAAATGTCAGGAAAAACAGCTCCTTTTACATGTCACTTAATAGATTTTTATTTTTCTACTTCAATTTTCCTTAAATCCACTCAATTTTCCTTAGACAATTAGATTTTAAGCATTATACTTGAAACTATATTGATCTAAATATGACTCATGTTGTCAATTGAGTTTTTAAAAATATATCAGCCTATATTCACACATAATTCAAGATGTGTGTAGTTTTCTTTTCTGCCCTTTGCCCTGTAAAATGTACAGTAAACCCATAAGTACAAGTAGCTTATGTGAGGGTGAATTATTGAACTAAAAATGTAATATATGATGTGAAGAAAATACTTTATTTTCCCTGAAAGCAAACCATGAATCTCTTTGGGGCAATTCAATTTGACTCCTTGGACTCTAACTTCAAGTGTTTCTTCAAGGCATGCTGTTCTATCCCTTTTATTTATGAATACACTTTATTTTGCTGGCAATAAAAGCATTAAATAAATATTAAAGAAAGCATTCATTTTTATGTGGAAACTTTAAAATGCACTGGTGTGCCAATGTATGACATTGTAGAGTGTTTATATTGGCTGTTTGATTTGTGCTGATATTTTCAAAATATTTCTCCCACAATAAAATTTTATTGTGTCAATAATACCCAAGAACATTCCTAAGTTAAAATACAAGGAAAGTGTATAAAAAGATGTGAACATTCTCCTTTATTCATCCTGTCCCCATCTCACATGTATACACATGTATTTTTTCTAGTAGTTTGATTTTTTATTGTTTGTTTAGATTTCATCTACAAGCAATACCATAACTACATGTCTATCTCTGTCTGGCTTATTTCAGTTAATATAATATGCTCCAAGTTCATTCATGTTGTCACAAAAGGCAGAATCTTCTTTTTTAATGGCTGAATAATATTCCATTGTATGTGTGTCTTTGTGTGTGTGTTGCACTTGCTCAATCCAATCATCTATTGATGGGCACAGAAGTTGTTTCTATATGTTGGCTACCATGAATAACGTAGCAGTGGACATAGGAGAGCAGGTATTACACTGAGTTACTGATTTAGTTTTCTCAGATATACACCAAGAAGTAGGATAGTTGGATCATATGGTGGTTTAATTTAAAAATTTTTGAGAATGTTCCATGCTGTTTTCCATCATAGCTGTACCAATTTATATCCCAGTAACAGTGTACAAGTGTTTCCTTTTCTCCACATCCTTACCAACACTTATCTCTTGCCATTTTGTTAACTGGCATCCTAACAAGTGTGAAGTGATATCTCATTGTGGATTTGAATTTCCTAGATAATTAATGATGTTAAGCATTTTTTTAGTGTGAATCTATATATGCTATGGAAAAATGTCTAGTCAGTTTCATTGCCATTTTTTAACCTGATTATTTGGGGTTTTGCTATTGAGTTGTGAGTTTCTTATATATTCTAGATGATAATTACTCATCAGATATACAGCTTGTAAACATTTTCTTCATTCCATAGACTATCTTTTCATTGTGTTGTTTGCTTGCACAAGTTTTTTTAGTTTGATGTAATTTTACTTGTTTTGCTGTTGCTGTTGTTTATGCTTTTGGTATGATATCCAAAAAATCATGTCTAAGATCAGTGTCAAAAGGTTTTTTCCATATGTTTAATCCTAGAAGTTTTGTAGTTTCAGTTTCTATGTTTAAGTCTTTAATATATTTCAAGTTAAGTTTTGTGAATAGTGTAAGATCAGCAAACAATTTCATTCTTTTATGTGTGAATACCTACCTCAACACCATTTTTCACGCTACCTATTGAAGAGAGTATCCTTTCCTCACTGTATTTTCTTGGCTATCTTATCAAATATTAGTTGACCAAATATGTGTGAGTTTATTTTGGGGCTCCCTATGCTGTTCCATTAATCTATAGTTTTATACTGTTTATTTCTGTGGTATGTCTGCTGTAATATATCATCTTTTATTTCTGACATTTTGTATTTGGGGTTTCTGCTTTGTATTTTGTTAATCTACATACATTTTTTTTTTCAATTTTGTTTATGTTTCCTTGGGGCATCCCTGGTAGCTCAGCAGGTTAAGAATCTGCCTGCAATGCAGAAGACTTTTTTTTTTTCAATTATTGTTTGCATTTCTTAGCTCCTAGTTTTGTTGATCTTTTCTCTTGTTTTTCTAATCTATTTCATTATTTCTGGTCTGATCTTGCTATTTCCTTTTTTCTGCTACCTTTGGGCTTTATTCTTTTTCTAGATACCTGAGGTATAAAGTTAAGTCATTTGAGAATTTTTTTTTCTTAATATATGCATTTATCACTATAAATTTCCCCCTTAGAACTGCTTTGCTGCCTCCCCAAAGTTTTGGTATGTTGCATTTCCATTGTCATCTATGTCAAGATAATTTTATTTCTCTTTTGATTTCTTGTTTGATGCATTGATTCAAGAATGTATTCTTAATTTCTACATATTTGTGAATTTTCTCTTTCTCCTATTATTGATTTCTAATTTCATATCCCTGTAGTCATAAAAATACTTAATATGAATTCAAACTTTTTAAACTTGTTAAAACTTTTTTGTTTGTGTGACCCAGCATATGATCTAGGGCCTCCCAGGTGGCTCAGTGGCAAAGAATCCACCTGCCAATGCAGGAGATGCAGGTTTGATCCCTGGATTAAGAAGATTCCCTAGAGTAAATGGCAACCCACTCCAGTATTCTTGCCTGGGAAAGGCCGTAGACAGCCCAGTCCATAGCCTGGCTGGCTATAGTCCATGGTGTCTCAAAGACTGGACATGACTGAGCGACTGAGCATATGCACAACATATGATCTATCCTAGAGAAAGTTCCATGTGCAATTGAAAAGAATGTATAGTCTGATACTGTTGGATGGAATGTTCTAAATATATCTAAAGTCGCATTGATATTTCCTTTTTGAGTTTCTGTCTAATGATCTACTCATTGCTGAAAGTAGATTACTGTAGTCCCCTATGATTATATTGCTGCCTATTTCCACCTTCACATCCTTTAACATTTGTTTAGTACAGTTAGGCGCTCTGGTGTTGGATGCGTATACATATATACAACAGTTATATCTTCTTGGTGGACTGACTTATTTATTTTGTATCCATTACATTTTTTGACTTAAAGTCTAGTATGGTGTTTTATTTATAACTACTCCTGCTCTCTTTTGGTTTCTGTTTTCTGGGGATATATTTTTTCCATTCTTTCACTTTCAATTTATGTGAATCCTGAAAGCTGAAGTGAGTCTTTTGTAGGAAATGTAAATGGGTGTTGCTTTTATCCGTTCATCTAATCTAAGTCTTTTGATTGGAAGATTTAAATGACTTAAGTTAATTATTGATAGGTAACGACTTGCTATTACTATCTTGTCAGTTGTTTGCTGGCTATTTTTTGTAATTTTCTGTGTATTTCTTCCTGTCTTGCTGTCTTCTTTTGTGATGTGATGATTTTTCATAGTGACGGAGAACTCTATGCCTGAGCCAAAGATGCACACAGAACAGCCGCAGAGACAGGGTCGGGAAAACAGGCACACATGGAGCATCTGTGGTCCTGGGTGTAATGTATGCACAGGATTAGGGGAACTGATGGCCTTTGTCCCAGGGTGGTGTAATAGTAGGTTTTTCTGGGGTTGGGGGATCAGTAATACTTCCCTTCCCAGAGTTCTGTGAGAGAGATAGTGTTGATTTTCTCAGTGAAAAACATTGCTGCTGTCCTCTTCATAGCTGTCTACTGGAGTCTACACTGACAAATACTACAAGGTCCTAGTGTGAACATTGTGGAAAGTCACAGTTTTCATGGGAATTATTGAGATTCTCAGTGGTAAAGGCTGCCAAGATCCTCTACAGAGAAGGCCACTGGTGTCCATGATGGCACCCATCATGTGGCTGATTCAGACAGTCCCCACCTTTCTTTGTTCCTAACTGTCTCCAGACATCTCTACTGAGTTGATATCCCTAGCAATTATCAATTATTTTTGTGAAGCTATTCTTTTTTATTTTTCCTCCACTGTTTTTCTGTGGGTTTTTAATTAGACTCTTGTGCCTTCCCAGGACTATTTTCACTCATCTTAGCTGTCTAATTTTTGTCTGTATTGGGGGAGAAAAGCTAGTATCTCCTACTTGCCATCTTGGTGACATCTCCACTATAAATTTGTTGTTTTTAAACCAACAAGTTTGTAGTAATTTGTTATGACAGCAATAGAAAATGAATGAAAATTAGTAAATATTAGTCATGTGGAGACTATACTGGATTTTTTCGGTGAGCCCAGTCTAAACCCATAAATCCTTAAAAGCTGAGAACATTTTCTCGCTGTGGTCAGAGAGGGCAATGTGACAGAGAAGAACAATCAGTGAAATGCAATAATGTTGATTTTAAAGGTGGAGGAATTGGGCTATAAGCCAAGGATTATGTATCCTCTATAGTGAAGTGAAGTGAAAGTCACTCAGTCATGTCCAACTCTTTGCGATCGCATGGACTATACAGTCCATGGAATTCTCTAGGCCAGAATACTGGAGTGGGTAGCCTTTCCTTTCTCCAGAGTATCTTCCCAACCCAGGGATCGAACACAGGTCTCCCACATTGCAGGCAGATTCTTTACCAGCTGAGCCACAAGGGAAGCCCCAAAATACTGGAATGGGTAGCCTATCCCTTCTCCAGCAGAGACAAGGAAATAAATTCTCCCTGGAGCCCCTAGAAAGGAACACAATCCTGCTGACACCTTGATTTTAGCTTGGTGCAATATTCAAATATTTCACAATGATCACAGGAGATTATAGACATGTTACACTGATGCAACAGTGAGGAGTCTAAGCATGCCTAGACAAGCACACCAGCACACCTGCTGTGTCAAAGACTGACGCTGGCCTGAGGCTGACAAACCTAAGTTGGTCCTATCCCCACCCATCCCCCCAGCTCATACAAGCACATGCACAGATCTCCAAGTTTTTAGAAAAATTTGATAAGCACTTTTCCTATGGTGTTTTTTTTTTTGTTTTTTGTTTTTTTTTTAAATAGACCGTTTAGGTTAGTATCCCAAGGCAACAGAAATAAAGTGAAATAAACAAATGAGACCTAATTAAACTTGTAACTGTTTGCACAACAAAGAAAACATAAACAAAATGAAAAGACAACCTGCGGACTGATATACAATATCTGCAAATGATGTGGTCAACAAGGGCTTAATTTTCAAAATATACAAACAGTTCATGCAGCTTGATAACAACAACAACAAAAAATAAACAACCCGATCAAAAAAATGGTCAAATGGCCTAAAAAGACATTTTTACAAAGAAAAGATATTCAACATTGTTAGGGAAACGTTCAATTACTAGAGAAATGCAGAACTACAATGAATTATCACCTCACACTGGTCAGAATGACCATCATTAAAAAGCCTACAAGTAATAAATGCTGGAAAGGGTGTGGAGAAAAAGGAATCCTGTTATACTGTTTGTGGAAATGTCACTTGGTGAAGCCACTATGGGAAACAGTATGAAAGTTTCTCAATAAACTAAAAATAGAATTACCACATGATTCAGCAATCCTACTTCTGGACATATATCCTGAGAAAACTCCAATCTGAAAAGATGCATGCACCTCACCCCAATGTTCATAGAAGCACTATTTATCATAACCAAGATGTGGAAGCAACCTTGGTACCCATTACCATGGGTAGGTAATGGATAAAGAAGATGTGGCATATATATGAACAAAATGGAATACTACTCAGATATTAAAAAATAAAATAAAATAATGCCTCTTGAAGCCACATGAATGGACCTAGAGATTATCATTCTAAGAGACGTAAGTCAGACAGAGAAAGACAAATATCATTTCAAGTCACTTACATGTGGAATTTGATATGTGCAATATGATAGAAATGAACTTATTTACAAAATAGAAAAAGACTCACAGATGTAGAAAACAAACTTATAATTACCAAGGGGAAGAGAGGCAGGGGAGGGGAAAAATTGGGAGTTTGAGATTAGCAGATACAAACTATCATATACAAATAGATAAACAATGAGTTCATATATATAGACAGGGAACTAAGCTCAAAATTCTCCAAGCTAGGCTTCAGCAATATGTGAACCGTGAACTTCCAGATGTTCAAGCTGGTTTTAGAAAAGGCAGAGGAACCAAAGGTCAAATTGCCAACATCCGCTGGATCATCAAAAAAGCAAGAGAGTTCCAGAAAACCATCTATTTCTGCTTTATTGACTTTGCCAAAGCCTTTGACTGTGTGGATCACAATAATCTGTGGAAAATTCTGAAAGAGATGGGAATACCAGACCACCTGACCTGCCTCTTAAGAAACCTGTATGCAGGTCAGGAAACAACAGTTAGAACTGGACATAGAACAACAGACTGGTTCCAAATAGGAAAAGGTGTACATCAAGGCTGTATATTATCACCTTGCTTATTTAACTTATATGCAGAGTACATCATGAGAAATGCTGGTCTGGATGAAGCACAAGCTGGAATCAAGATTGCCGCAAGAAATATCAGTCACCTTAGATATGCAGATGACACCACCCTTATGGCAGAAAGTGAAGAAGAGCTAAAGAGTCTCTTAATGAAAATGAAAGAGGAGAGTGAAAAAGTTGGCTTAAAGCTCAACATTCAGAAAACTAAGATCATGGCATCCGGTCCCATCACTTCATGGCAAATAGGAGAAACAGTGGAAACGGTGTCAGACTTTATTTTTTTGAGCTCCAAAATCACTGCAGATGGTGACTGCAGCCATGAAATTAAAAGACGCTTACTCCTTGGAAGGAAAGTTATGACCAACCTAGACAGCATATTAAAAAGCAGACACATTACTTTGCCAACAAAGGTCCATCTAGTCAAGGCTATGGTTTTTCCAGTAGTCATGAATGGATGTGAGAGTTGGACTACAAAGAAAGCTGAGCGCAGGAGAATTGATGCTTTTGATCTGTGCTGTTGGAGAAGACTCTTGAGAGTCCCTTGGACCTCAAGGAGATCCAACCAGTCCATCCTGAAGGAAATCAGTCCTGAATATTCATTGGAAGGACTCTTGCTGAAGCTGAAACTCCAGTACTTTGGCCACCTGATGCGAAGAGCTGACTCATTTGAAAAGACCCTGATACTGGAAAAGTTGAGGGCAGGAGGAGAATGGGACGATGGAGGTTGAGTTGGTTGGATGGCATCACCAACTCAATGGACATGAGTTTGGGTAAACTCCAGGAATTGGTGATGGACAGGGAAGCCTGGTAAGCTGCAGTTCATGGTGTCACAAAGAGTCAGACACGACTGCGTGACTGAACTGAACTGAACTGATCTTTAAGAAACCTAAAGGAAAAAGAATATGGAAAAGAATACATGTGTTCTTTTATATATATGTATATATATAAACACATATAGTACACACACACACACATACATATATATATATACATATATATATACATCTTTATTTGAAGACATATAACTGAATCATTTTGCTGTATACCAGAAATTAACACAACATTTTAAATCAACTATGCTTCAATTAAAATAATTTTTAAAAATAAAGAATACAGTTAAGATACACTGTAATAACATTTGGAAAAGACAATGATATGACCTTGGAGTTGCAGAGATATAAAGAAATGAATAAATTTTAAAGATATTAAAAGTTATAACAAATAGTACTTGGCAATTATTATTGTTACCTATGAACAAACTATCTCAAAACTTAGTGGTATAAAACAGTAAAAATTATTTTTATTACTCACACAATATAGGTCAAGAATTCATCCATGGCTAAGAAGGTATTCCCATTTTTGCTTCAGATGATGTCAGCTGGGAAGACTTGACTAGGGTCAGAAAGTCCATGATGCTTTTATTCAGTGTGTGAGAAGTTGGTGCTGGCTGTCTGCTAGGCACCTGGTTCACCTCTCTGTGAACTCTCTACGTTTCTGTACAGGTCTCTGATCACTCAGTAATCTACCTCAAGCTTCTTTAAATGGTGCCAAGCTTCAAGAGAATCAAAATGGATGATGTGAGCTCTTATAATGTCTCAACTGAGAAGTCACATAGTGTCACTTTTACCATATTCTCTGCATTAGACAGGTTGTAGAGCTGCCTAAAATTCAGGGAATGAACAAATGGCAAAGTCACATTTTAAAAGGGCATGTGAGTGGGAAATTGAGTATCAAGAGATCAGAGGTGTTACTTAACTAAATAAAGAGTGAAGTTATTAATGGCATGGAGGAAGAAATAGGAGAAAGACCAATTAGAGGGGAATACAGCAAGCTAGAGTTTCTACATATAGGTATACAGATATATAGAAAGAGATCTAATACATTTCTAAGATAAGGTTATAAATCAAATACTTGTATTACTAACTTTTTGACGTTCTAAGTACTTTGCAAATGGTTAGCCAATTATCAGTTAAACACTATGAAATGAAGATATTATTATTTGTATTATCCTCATTTTGCACATGGAGGTCAAGTTACATGCCCAAATTCACATATTTATTAAGGGGCAGAAGAAGGATTAAAGCCCAAGTAGTTTGGTTCCACATTTCTTAGTTGAATCACTTTTCTCTGCTAATTCTCAGTTAGATAGAAAAACTTGTTTTTCTAGAGCTCAAGAGAAATATTAGATGATTTGGATACCTATAATATTTCAATGTTTAAATCAGAAATGAGTGAAAATAAAATTTAAAAAAATTTAACCTAAGGAAATATATATAGGGCTGAAGAATATAACCATTGCCTTTTGTCTTATTATTGTATGTGTTTTGAGACATCACAGCAAGAATGATATGAACCTCTGATCTTGTGGCAGGAATATTCATACAAGACAGCTTTCTGGTGAGATATTTAATTATTCCTAGGAATAAATAGACAGTAATAAATAAAAATGCTAATCTGACTTAGTTTTGTGATGTTTTTAATTTATTGATGATGCAAAGTCCAGAGATGCCAGATATAAGAATTTTTGCTACATTCTATCCTTTAGTGTGCCATTTACACAATAGTGCATGTTCAAAGAGCTTACTGCCTTTTGAACTCCTGGCATATTGTGATATAATAAAAACTATACATTTGATTTTGTCCCTGGTTCCTGCACAGAGCTTCTAAAATCCTTGGAATTTCTTAAAGGGTTAAGTGAAGTATCTTTTGTTATTCATAATAAGTCCCTTTCAACCATTCCTAAGTTTATGCAGATGAGGTAAATCACAGAGGATGGAGACTGGTTCCCTGACAACCAACCAATTTTTAGCTCCAGTCCCAGACCTCCAGGGAGGGAAGAGGAGGAGAGACTGAGTCAATCATAATGGCTAACAATGTAATCAATCATGTCTATGTAATGGAACTTTTGTAACACTCTAGAGGTTAGGGTTCTTACAGCTTCCAGTTGCTCAACACACAGAGGCGCTGGTAGCATAACACACTCAGAGCGAACATAGAAGCCTCATACCCCTTCCTCCACTAATTGTCCTTTGCATCTCTTCCATCTGGCTGTTTCCTTTTATGGTAAACTGGTAATCTTCTAAGGAGGGCTCCCCTGGTGGCTCAGTGTAAAAAGCCCGCCTGCCATGCAGAGATGCAGGTTCCATCCCTGAGTTAGGAAGATCCCCTAGAGAAGAAAATGGCAACCCACTTCAGTATTCCTACCTGGGAAATCCCATGGACTGAGGAGTCTGACGGGCTATGGTCCATGGGGTCACAAAAGAGTTGGACACAACTTAGTGATTAAACGACAACAACAACAAAACGTGATAATAAACTGTTTCTCTGAGTTGTCTAGTCTTTCTAGAAAAATATCATACCTGATGAGGGGGTCATGGGGATCCTCAATTTATAGCCCATTAGTCAGAAGTACAAGTGACAACCTGAAACTTGTGACTGGTATTTGTAGTTGGAGTGGGGGACTCTCCTGTGGGGTTGATCCTGAAACATGTAAGGTCTGCACTTTGAGCAGGCAGTTAGTGTCAGAATTGAGTTAAACTGTAGACACTCAGTCTGTGTCCACTGAGAATTGAAGAACTACTTGGTGTGGAAAACACTCCTGGTGTCAGAAGTGCTGAGAACGTAGAGAAAAAAGGGAGAAGTTGAACTCCGCACTACACGACAGGACATTCTGAGAACAATGACTGCTATCAAATGTTCCTGAGTATTGCTGAGGCATTTTCAAAGTGCAGAAATCCTTGCTTTTAGTTTAAATTTGGCTCGTTTCTGAAAACTTGACTTTGGATTCCAACGCAAAACTCCCTTGAGAGTTATATAGAAAAGTCCCATATAAGAGGATGGGAATGAACTTTATCAAAAAGAATTGTGCTGGCTTAGACCAGGGAAAAATACCCAGTGAACTGATCAATTTATTCCTTTTGAAGATGATTTAGCTTATTATATCAAGTCTATAATGTTGAATTCCTAAACCTTGATGATATCTCTCTAGCAATTTTTTTTTAATCAAAGGGTTTACAAAATACTCAAAGACCAATTCCTTTTATAAATCACTTCTCAAAATCTTAGCAAGCATTTTTTAGACAATTCAAGTTCTGTGAATAATTGTGAAAAACTTGAATTGGGACATGATGGTGGCACCAGAGTGTGAACCAGACGGTTTGGATCTGTCCTAAGGTCAACAACTAAATCTTTAATCCCAGGCAGCTGTAACTCAGAGTCATTATTTTGTCAGAGAAGAAGCAGGGCCCAGTGCAACATCATATCTCTTATCACAGTTTGTGGGTGTAGAGGAGAGTGTCAAAACTGAGTTAAAAAATCAAAAAATAAAATAAATTCATATTAGAGCTATATACCCTTTGCCTGTGAATTGCAGAATTGTATTTATGTGCAGAAAGAAGCATTCCTTAACATACTGGCAGCCTCGATCTGACAGTCGGGAAATAGTCTAGTGTTAATATCTACTGGAATAGAGCCCAAATCTTCTGCCTACTCACAGTTGCTGTTCATGTCTGCAACATCCAGCAGAGAGATTCTTGTGTTCAATCTTCACATGAGTGTGGAGCAGACCAAGGCGCTGTGGCAAACATCTCTAGGCTTTGTAAGTTGATGAATAGGAGTTTTCCTATGGATGCAAGTGAATTTCCCACAAGGCCCTGCTGCCTCTCTTTTAGCTTCCTAAACCAGAGCAATCCAAAGAGGATCTAAACAAATTAAGATCATTGTATTCCAGACTTTTGAACATGCTGCTTTTTTATCTGGGATACTCTTTTTTTCCCCCCTATATTCATAAAATTGCTATAATCTCTTTAAGTCTCAACCTAAAGCATTAATTTTTCTACTGAGATATCAGTAAGCTGTTCATTTAGGCAGGAACCTCTTTTATGTGTTTCTGCTATATTTTATGCTTTTTGGTTTTTTTCCTGATTTTTCTAGCTAGATAGTTTACTTACACAGAAGGGTAAGAAAGCTTACAACAAATTGATCTGAAACTAAGAATTAATTAACACAATTTTAATTCATCTGTGTGGAGTCCACTTTTATCTCTATTCCTAGTCCTATTTACTTCTGGTCCTGACCTAAGATAACTACTATCATGAGTTTAACTTCATTACTTCAAATCCACTCCTAATTTTTGCACACATATACACACAAAAGCTCATTAACAATAACATACCATTGCATTGTATATGTTGTACACTTACAGAAATACACTGTTTGTGTTGTATAGCAAACAACATGCCTTTGGCAATATATCTGTGTCGATAGTTGTAAGTCATTCATTTAAATTACTGTGGCTTACTACATAATTGTTCACATGTGTACACTGAATGTATTGACTCTTAATTTCTCAGAAAACTTCATGAAATTATGAATGTTGATCACCATTATTTCCCTCACTGAATTGCATTATGCTTGCTATTCTACTCACAAATAGTAGAATAAGGATTGAAGTTTGCTCTTACATTTACCTTGAAATGAGATCCGTGTATGTATTTGAATATCTGATCATTCAGTGCCTTACTCTTGCTTCTACTAAAGTCTGTAGGATAACTCAGAGAAAATGTTGATGAAGTTTTGTTGATTTAGATATTTGGTCTTAATTTAGTGGGATTTTTGAGAGCTTTATTAATATCATATACTGCTGGTCAACTAGTAAGTTATAGCAAGTTGTCTGAAAAGGCCTGCTGAATACAGGAGAGCTCCTCCTCAGTGGGCAGGCCTGACTAGAATGGCACACTACTTACTATTTTCTTTCCAAACTTCAATTTTATCTGTAAGACATGTTAGGAGGTGATAATACTTCACCACCAGGATTAAAATAAAGTAATCCACGTAGAGCCATTATGCAGTGTCTGGTAAACCATGTGAAGATAATGAACATTGGCAGTTATACAGATTACAAAATATTAAAGAGTGTCTGCATTCTAGAATGTTAAGCAATGTTATATATGAACATCTTCTATAGCATAATCTCATTAATTTTTTTGAAAGAGACTTTAGGACTCACCTTTAAAATTCACAATGCTCGCTATGCACTTCCTATAAAGTATTAGAGTAGTAGAAAGAACAGAGGCATTAGATTTACTCAGTTGTTGTTCAGCCCCCCAGTCATGTCTGATTCTTTGCTACCTTATGGACCACAGCACATCAGGTCTGCCTGTCCCTCACCATCTCCCAGAATCTGTCCAAGTTCATGTCCATTGAATTGGTGATGACATTCAGCCATCTCATCCTCTGATGCCCTCTTCTCCTTCTGCCCTAAATTTTCCCCAGCATCAGGGATTTTCCAATGAGTTGGCTGTTCATATCAGGTGACCAAAATACTGAAGCTTCAACTTCAGCATCAATCCTTCCAATGAGTATTCAGTGTTGATTTCCTTTAATATTAACTGGATTGATCTTCTTGTCCAAGGGACTCTCAGGGGTCTTCTCCAGCACCACATTTCGAAGGCATCAACTCTTTGGTATTCTGCCTTTTTTACAATCCAGTTCTCACAACCATGCATGACCACTGGGAAGACCATAACGTTCATTATACAGACCATTGTCGGCAGAGTGACGTCTCTGCTTTTCAACCCACTGTCTAGGTTTGTCATAGCTTTCCTGCCAAGAAGCATACATCTAATTTCATGGCTGCAGTCACCATCCACAGTGACTTTAGAGCCCAAGAAGATGAAATCTGTTACTGCTTCCACATTTTCCCCTTCTATTTGCCATGAAGTAATGGGGCCAGAACCCATGATATTGGTTTTTTTAATATTTAGCTTTAAGCCAGCTTTTTCACTCTCCTACTTCAAGACCTTCTTTAGTTCCTCTTCGCTTTCTGCCATTAGAGTGGTATCATCCGCATATCTGAGGCTGGTGATGTTTCTCCCACCTTGATTACAGTTTGTACCTCATCCAGCCCAACATTACTCATGATGTGTTCAATATATAGTGTAAATAAACAGGGTGCTGACAGACAGCCCTGTCTTACTCCTTTCTCAATCCCAAACCAATTAGTTGTTCCATACAGAATTCAAACTGCTGCTTCTTGACCCACATACAGGTTTCTCAGGAGAAAGGTAAGATGGTCTGATATTCCCATCTCTTTAAGAGCTTCCCACAGTTTGTTAAAGGTTTTCACATAGTTGATGAAATAGAGGCAGATATTTTTCTGGAATTTCCTTGCTTTCTCTACGATCCAGCGAATGTCAGCAATTTGATCTCTGGTTCCTCTGCCTTTTCTAAACTCAGCTTGGACATCTGAAAGTTCTTGGTTTACATAATGTTTAAGCCTAGCACACAAGATGTTAAGCATGACCTTACTAGCATGGGAGATGAGTGCAATTGTCTGATGGTTTGAACATTTTTTAGTACTGCCCTTCTTGGGAATTGGGATGAGAATTGACCTTTCCCAGGCCTGTGGCCACTGCTAGGTCTTCCAGATTTACTAACATATTGAGTGCAACACTTCACACTGTATAAAAAGATATATAACACTTTGCAACACTTTTAATTATACAAAAAGATAAAAAGATTTAGTCAGGCCAGAGACCAAATACTGATAACTGATTAGTTGGGTAACTTGGGCCAAGTTATTTCACTCACTGAGCCTGTTTTTCATCTGCCAATCACAGGTTCTATCAGGGAGTGTCAGGCTCCCTTGACAGTCTATGTTATGATCCTTCCTGCTCCCAGCCTATGGAGAACCCTATAAGAAAGTAAGGACAAAACAGAAGTCAGGAAGCACACTGTGATATGTGTGAGGGAAGTTCCTATGAGATAATTGAAGTCATTATGATAGGTCTACGTGAGTGTTAAGTTGCTTTGCTGCTACTGCTGCTAAGTCGCTTCAGTCATGTCCGACTGTGCGACCCCAGAGATGACAGCCCACCAGGCTTCCCCATCCCTGGGATTCTCCAGGCAAGAACACTGGAGTGGGTTGCCATTTCCTTCTCCAATGCATGAAAGTGGAAAGTGAAAGTGAAGTTGCTCAGTCGTATCTGACTCTTAGCGACCCCATGGACTGCAGCCTACCAGGCTCCTCTGTCCATGGGATTTCCCAGGCAAGAGTACTGGAGTGGGGTGCCATTGCCTTCTCCAGTTAAGTTGCTTTAGTTGTGTCCAACTCTTTGTGGCCCTATGGACTCTAGCTTGCCAGGTTCCTCTGTCAATGGGATTCTTTAGGCAAGAATACTGAAGTGGATTACCGTGGCTTCTTCCAGGGGATCTTCCCAACCCAGGGATCAAACTCACACCTCTTACATCTCCTGCATTGGCAGTCAGGTTTTTTACCACTAGTGCCACCTGGGAAGCCCTCATAATAGATCTAGACCACATCTTCTTTCTTTCCAGCTGTATATTTGCTGCGGCTTACTTGACAAAGTCAGCAAGGAGGATTTGGGATCCCTACCCACATATTGAAAATGACAACTAGATAAAAGATAAATAGAAAATATATGGAGTAGAATCTTTAGGAACCTTATTTGGCTCAGTTCCCATAAAGGCAGTATGCTTAGTATAGGTATGGGCCAGATAGATGAGCTATAAATAAAATGTGTTTCTCTTCTTGTAGTAAACTTTGCCCATTGAGCCTTTGGGAGCCAAGTAACAGTAAACAGTTGGTGGCTGGATCAAGTGTTAAGGAATTGGGGTCCATGTTTTAACCATTAAATTTTCCAGGGTCTTTGTATTGGCACCATCATCAAAGAGACATTACAGGATATAAATGAAATGACATATAAAAAGGATTTTGCTTATTTTCTTCTTCCTACAAGTTTTCATTCTCAAGGTCTTGAATGGAGCAAATTGTAAGTAAAATGTTAAAATAAGCAGTGTTGGGTTTGGCATCCTCAATTCTACTTCTCTGTCACTTGATATTCATCTTCTCTTTGTCCATTTTGGCAGATTCTTTGTTGAGCTAATCACATGAATCATGTTTCTCCTTTATTCATTTCACCTTCACAAATATGAGACTTTCAGCCTATGATGGGAATCATGCATCTTAGCACCCTCAAGCAAATAATAACATTAAGGAATGTTATTGTGATCAAGCCAACAAATTATCATCTCATCCAAAAACTCACCTCACACCATGATGACCGAGTATAGGCTCTTTAAGAAAGAATTTTCTTCTACATTAACTCATTCAGAACTAACTACTCATGAAAAATAGGCATCTACTAATAAGATGCTTTTTCACTGCTATTTCATTTTAAGGAGGACTGTTGAGGATTAGGGGCTTCCCTGGTGGCTCAGATGGTAAAGCATCTATCTGTAATGCTGGAGACCCAGGTTCGATCCCTGGGTCAGGAAGATCCCCTGGAGAAGGAAATGGTAACCCACTCCAGTACTCTTGCCTGGAAAATCCCATGGACAGAGGAGCCTGGTAGGCTAGTCCATGGGGCCACAAAGAGTCGGAAATGACTGAATGACTTTTATTGAGGATTAAGAGCGTCCCCAGTGGCGCTATTTGTAAAGAGCCTGCCTGTTAGTGCAGGAGATGTAAGAGACACAAGTTCCATCCCTGGGTCAGGAAGATCCCCTGGAGGAGAGCATGGCAACCCACTCCAGTATTCTTGCTTGGAAAATCTTATGGACTGGGGAGCCTGGCCAGCTACATACAGTCCATAGGGTCACAAAGAGTCAGACACTACTGCAATGACTTAGCACACACACAGTGTCACAATTAAATGGGATTCCAAACAATGAATTCTTAGGTGAAATTTCAGTTATGGGAATGATAAAGGTGTATAGGTTATAGAAATTGCTCAAGATATAGTTGCTGACTGATCAAATAAATGGAAAGAGGAACATATGAATGCAAGGCATTTTGTAAAGGGATGACTTAATAGAATTTCTTTAACGACTTGAAAATATTCCCCTGGACTTGATTGCTATTTCAGAAACTGAAAACCGTAACCTACCTTCTACATATCCTTGTTTCCAAGAATGCCTGTGGGAGATCTGGCAGTATAACACATCTGGGGTGGGAGAGGGGAATGAGTCACTGACCTTGAGTGATACCTGGAATGCGACCTGCAGACAGGAGTACACCTCTCTTTTAAAATGTTTCATTCTTACAAAGCTTCTGAGCATTTATGGCTTTAAGGCAGGAATTCTCTCAGGCTTAAGACATAAATTAAAGCCATACAGTGTCAGCTTCAATAAAGGCCTCTGTTTTTCACAGTTTTTGACTTCTACTTAGAAAGACAACACTGTGCTGAGAGGTTACTCTTTCTGAACAGTCTCAACATTTCTTTCAGCTATTTTCAACTCCCCTTCAAAAGACTCTCCCACTAGAATTGCATGAATATTGTGCACCCAAGGTGAACGTATGTTTGAAACAACAAAATATTGATTTCCCATTGTGTAACTTCCATTTAATTTAAGCCAAAATGCAAGAAGGGGAAAGAGTTGGTAAGAGAGGACACTGATCTAACCCTTTCTAGTGATCCTTCAAAACTTCACACACTTCCAGTGTTGAATTTTGTTGACAGATACTTATTTCAGTCACATTTTGATTTTATACAACTCTTCAAAGTCTGGTTTTAAAACAAAAAAATCTAAAATCTTTCTTAAAGCTTGGCTTCTCTAGCCCAGGGTGATTCCAAAAATTGACATGGTGAACATTAAAAACTAGGTGTTTGCCCAATTCTGTGTAATTCATCATAGTTGGTTTAATTCTTAGGACTTACTCCAAAATAGCCTCTAAATGTGTTGGCTGCTCCATAAATGCATGAAAAAGACAGCTCTCTACCACCTCCAGCAACATGTACTGTTTTACAATCCTGTTATTATTCCAGCCTAAGTGTAACTTCAAATCCTCTTGAGCAATGTTCTACCATTTGTATATTCTATTATCTTGCTAAACATTTCCAAATCTGCTTTTCTCTTCATCCCCAAAGGTCAGAAGCATTTTCCCAAGATATTTTTCTCAGTTAACCTTATTTTATAAAACTACAGTAAATACATTTACCAATGGTTATTTTGCTGTCTTTGTCTCTGCCTCATTTACTTGAGGAATTGTTGAAGCCTGGCATCTGATTAGTTTAGATCAGGAGATTTTCCAATATTTTTCTCAGGTTTTCTCATTTTTATCTCCTAACAGATAAGGTAGTCATTCTCCTGATTGTTAACTTTTAGGTGTTTTTTTTTTTTTTTTTTTTTTTTTTATCTATCCATTTGTTAATTTACTGATCTCAAGTCTCAATAATGCAAAAACAACAACAAAAGCAAAAAGCAAAAAAAAAAAAAAAGCCTTACCTTTTGCTACCAGGCTATACTAAGTACTTTATCATGGAATTTTTACAATAACTTTGTGAGGTTGGTTCTACTATTCTCATTTTCCTGATAGAACAAGAGGCTCAGAGAAGTTGGATAACCTACTCAAACTTATACAGATAAATAGCACAAGCAGAACTGCAACCAATAAGCTTTGCTTTCAAAGCATTTTAGCCACCATATTATTCTATGTTTATCAATGGATCACTGCTTTGAGACACCATGCTAGCTGAAGAAAGAGAAAAACAAATTAAAAAAGATATACAAATTGCCTTCACAAAGCTTGCAGTATATAGCAGTAGAAGAAAAAAGGAATCTATATACACCAAAAACTGTAATACCTGGTATAAATTTGACACAAGTCTGGGAAAGATAAAAGCCCTTCAAATAGAGGCAGAAAAGTTCCTGATGATTGAGGATGGTAGGTCAAATGAGATTTTTCATAAAAAGGAGAAAGGAAGGCTAGGGCAAATTTATTGAGTCACATAACTTCACAGTCCGAGAGTAGATCTGAAGTCCACTAAACTTGATCTTGTGTTTAAATGGTGTAGTTAGACCCTATTTTTTTTTTTTTCTCCTTCTATTTCTTAGATTTACAGTTTCATTATTGGTCATTCCTCTGTATGATTCCAAAGCTTTGAGGAAACATACTTCTTGGCTTATGCCCAGCAAGAGAAAAACTGCTTCACCAATAATTCACTCAAAATGTATGGAATTTTTATTGGTCATGATAAGCCTGACTTGAGTCATCTGTCTATCTCCCAAATCAATCATTGTTGCCAAAGAAGGAAGGTATGCTAATTGGCTTAATTTAATTAAGGACTGCCCTTCCATTCTAGATGGGGTCAGTTGGAGGTGCAAAGTACACAGCAGAGAAAATCAGGATACTATCAGAAAAGGGAAGAAAGTAATGCCCCTCACTAAAGATTTGTGACTTCAGATCTTGTGATTTGTATGTACTCTGCAGGAAACAGAAAATTTACTATTTAATAACTTTAAATTGTGAAGTGGCACTCTAAAAACCCATTTATCAATATGTTTCCATTGAGCTGATATGTAATGATTCTTTATAAATTAACAATCCACTATAATGAAAATATGCTTTATTTTCTTCTGAGCTTTTCTTCTCTTGTCCCCATCAAAAGAACTATGTTCCCTAGCTAAAAGAGCACAGTTTAAACCCATCTTCAGAATGCCTTTCCTGGTTACCTTACCCTACAATGCTGTTATTGTCAAATTCTGATACTATCCTCTGCAGTTCACTGACAGTTAGTATTACTGTCTGTAGTATATTTGTTTTACGTTTATGGGTTGCCTCATCAATCTGTTGATAATCTTCCTGAATCCTGTACCTGACTATCCAGGCTAGTTTGCATTAAAAATAAAGAACATTTGTAACTGTAATAACAAACACACTTCATTTTTGGTAGTGCTTCTTAACTTGGTCAGGTGGCAGAACACTTAGGACTTGGCCTTGCACTTATTACATTGTAAAATGAGACATAAATACATCTGATGTATATTTATTTTATTATATGTATATATTATTTTGATACATTAGATATCACCCTAGAATTTATACAGATGATAAAAAAAAGCAACAAAGAGTTAAGAAAAAAATTTTAGATGAAAATATAAAATTTTATTAGTATATGTGTTGACGCTTTTCTGTTATATTTTGCTTTGCTTTGTTTTTTTGATGAAGTAGGGAAATGTAAGCCTTTTGAAATAGTAGCACTATGATTCAGCTCACAAGGCCTTGGAGTTCTATGGAGCCACAGTGGCAAAATGTTGTATTTCTCCTGACATCAAACTATGAGATATGGAATGGCTACCTGTATTATTAATTACAATGGAGTTCAGACTGCCTTAATTACACTCTTAAGTACATGGTCTCAAAAACTCAAATGAAGTCCAAAGTCAATGCTTTGAAAACCCAGTACATCTTGTTTTGATCTTCAGACATTTAATCCTATCTTCCTATTATATTTTCCTAGAACACTAAAGAAGCATATACATAGATTAAAATAGTTGTAAACATTTTCAATGCTGTTGATATCTACCTAGATACTTTCATCTTCATTAAACAATAAAAGGAAGATAAGAGAATATACCAACATTTATTTATCTCCAGTTAGGTGTCAGATAATTTTTATGGCTTAATTTATACACTCATTTATTCATTCCTTTATGGTGGTGTTTAGTCGCTAAGTTATGTCTCACTTTTTTGCGACCTCATAGACTGTATCCCACCAGGCTTCTCTGTCCATGGGATTTTCTCAGGCAAGAATACTGAATTGGGTTGTCATTTTCTTCTCCAGAGGATCTTCCTAACATAGGGACTGTTAGGAGAACTCACATCTCCTGCATTGGCAAGCAGGTTCTTTACCGCTGAGCCTTATCAAATACTTTTTTGAGAGCTAGCACACAACAAAACAGACTGACAAAAAGAAGTAGCAAAAATAGATATACTTCCTACATTTATGAAGGATATATGTTATAGTGGGGAGGAAAAAGTCAAAGTGAAAGTGAAGTTGTTCAGTCGTGTCTGACTCTTTGCGACCCCATGGACTGTAGCCTACCAGGCTCCTCTGTCCATGTGATTTTCCAGGCAACAGTACTGAAATGGGTTGCCATTTCCTTCTCCAGGGGATCTTCCTGACCCAGGGATTGAACCCAGTTTTCCCACATTATAGGTAGACGCTTTTACCGTCTAAGCCACCAGGAACTATTACTAACCAAATTCATAATTGCAAATGGTTTTGGGAAGCAATAAAATGTGATTTTATCCTCAACAATCTTTAAGAAGCATGCTGTCCCCTATTTATAAATGAGTAGGCTAAGGAACTTGTCCAAACCTTTAAGATTAGTAAAGGTCAGCAGGGCTGCCAAGAATTACTGGGCAAGTGTCATTCTACATCACTTCTGGGGATAGGGGCCATCATTCAGACCCACGGCAATGTGGCTGAGGCTTTTAGAGTCTTGTAAGGTACCATCCGCAGAACCTAAGCATGGCCTTGAGTCAGGGAAAAGATTGGGTTTTTAATTTGTCCACATTACTTTGGTTACTATAGATTTTCAACATTTCCATATCTGAAATGTGTCAATTTTCTCATTAAAATCATTATCTATGAAAAATAAGATGTGTGGGATAATATCTAAACAACACTCTGAAACATAATTGCCCATCCAATTAATAAAAGAATGTTTGGGTATTCAGCATATATGAAAAAAAAAACACAAAACTGTGAAAAAGATGTTTTCTGATCTCATAGAGTTTTCAGTAGACCAGGAAAATAGATAAAAATGTTTCTGACCCTTATGATACAATAAACTTAGAAGGCATTTTGTTGTAGTAAAGAGTTTTTATTTGCCTCTCCAAGTAATCATATTAAGTATGGGATAGACATTTGGCAAGATAACCAGAATGCTTGCATTAAAATGCTTGAATTTTCTACTCTGTTTAAGGGTCAACCACAGCCACTTGGTGGCTCAGATGGTTAAGTGTCTGCCTGTAATGCAGGAGACCCAAGTTCGATTCCTGGGTCAGGAAGATCCCCTGGAGAAGGAAATGACGACCCACTCCAGTACTATTGCCTGGAAAATTCCATGGATGGAGGAGCCTGGTAGGCTACAGTCCATGGAGTTGCAAAGAGTCTGACACTACTGAGCTTTCTCACTTTCTTTCTTACAGCCACTTTAAGGACAGAGTTATGCTGTGTGTTACACAAGATTTAGGATTGTTACTCTGGGAGGATAAAGATGCATGAAAAAAATTCCTCAAGTCTTAGGAAATTCAATTAGAAGGCTTTTACAAAAGATTGATTTAAGGTAATATGTTCTTAGTTTATGGTAATGAGAATTTTTTAAAAGGGGGAGGGGGATAAGTTCATAAAAACATGTACTGTTTAGAAGGAACATCAAGGTCTCTTTTTGTTTTCCTGCAGTTACAGCTTTGTGAGGCAAGTAACACTTAGTAAATCTTCCTTACATTTTCACTGTAATACAAATGAACAATCTTACATAGTTCATTTCTCAGCTCATTTTAATTAGTATCAGAATAGGAGAATGGGTATCTCAGGCTGTTAGTAATTTGATATAGAACTTTTCACCTCCAGGTCAATGGTAAGTGAAACACATTTACATATTTTTAAGTGGATTTATTGCTCTTGAAGGGAGTCCAGTTGTAATCCTTCACACTAGAACACGTTATTGCCAGAAAGCCCACAGGCGTTGAAACATTGATCAGGAAGTAACAAGGAGAAAGGGTTCAATTTCAAGTGTTCTTCAGTGTGTGGCTTGCCTTACAAGATCTTCTTAAATTGTTTTAATTAATCCTAATTATGATTCTATTTTTAAAGACTGATATCTATCTGATAAATTGGATATAGACCAATAAGCTGGACTTATTTTAATTTAGAATATGAGCTATCTAATTATTCAGAAATGATTATCTATATCAGAAAAAGCAAGGAATTTACTACAGAGCTCACTTTGAGGTAGGGCATTAAAGAATGAGTATTCAAGAAACTGTATTACAACTTTTAGTAATAGGAAGGTGGCTTTTAAAATTAGAAAACAATAGTGCTGCATATATTAATCTTAGTATCAAGGGGATTAGAAGTTACTTTTTCTCGATGTGTGTGCCCCACTTAACTCCCCTAGAAATGGTCATAATGGATTCAACCCTGTTTGATTTCCCCAGCCTCCAAGGCAACACATCCATGGCAACAACTAAGCATCATTATAGTTTCTCAAATGTGAAAAAATAATTTGTTAACTCCCTTTAACCTGAGCTCTTAGTAGACAATGTAAAAAAAAAAAAAAAAAAAGCAATAAGTTCTATCATCACTGTATATAAGCTCTGTCAGATATATTATGAGGAGAGGAACAAATAATAATAAATAAAGCACAATAACTGTGTTTTAGCTTAAAGTACACCAAATGAAAGACTTAGAAAAAGAACTCACAGGAAGTTTATTGGGGACATACTCTCAAGGATCATGAGTGAGAAACAGTGGGGTGAAATAAAGAGGAAGCAAGACCAACCAAAGGTGAATGGATAGATCATCGCCATGGGCAAATGGTGTTCCATCCTGCCAGATTTTCTAAGGGGGCCAATGAAATGTGTCTTAGAATTGTTCCCTTGAAAAGGGAAGTGATGTTATTCGTTGGCTCCATTTCTCCAATTGTTAAGTGTGAGACCTTACTGGCAGGAACTCCCCGACACTGCCCAGTTGCAGAGGAGTGACTGGCACAGGGAAACAATCATGTTGCAGCAACAGGGTAGCCTCATGGGGTACAAATAAAGCAATGTAGGTCCCCCTATGCAAGTCTGGTCAGAGCCTACATGCGACTGAATGGTGCAACAGACGCTAGGGAAGAAGAAGAGACTGAGAGAATGTCAAGTAGTCAGGGTGGAATGTCTACCATCTATCACACTCTGCCCTCATAGTACTCAATAGCCAATGCCTCTCTAAAGAGGTACATTTTCTTTCAAGGGAAGGAACTTGAAAATAAGAAAATCTTAAGATAGTGTTTAAGATGCATCCTTTTAGAACTATAATACAGAATAAACAGATAGGTGGAGATAAATACATAAGTTTGGAATCAGATAAATTGTAGTTTGAACACTGCCTCAGATTCTTATTCATTGTGTGGTATTTGTCAACTCAGTTTCCTTATCAGTCTGGTGGGGCGGGGAGGTAAAACAGTCACTAATGCATGCAACAATGCTGAATATGCTGAATATTAAATGAGAATATGCATTTTCTAGAAAAAGTAGCATACCGGCGCGGGGGGGTGGGGGGGAGATGATTAGCTACTGAACATGTTAAAACCTGACAATCCTCCTGTTTTTTTAAACTAAATTAAAAGATGCTTGCTCCTTGGAAGGAAAGCTATGAAAAACCTAGACAGCATATTAAAATGCAGAGACATCACCTTGTCAACAAAGGTCCCTATAGTTAAAGGTATGATTTTTCTAGTAGTCATCTATGGATGTGAGAGTTGGACCATAAAGAAAGCTGAGTGCCAAAGAATTGATGCTTTCAAGTTGTGGTTTTGAAGAAGACTCCCTTAGAGTACAAGGAGATCACACCAGTCAACCTAAAGGAAATCAGTCCTGAATATTCATTGGAAGGACTAATGTTGAAGCTGAAGCTCCAATACTTTGGCCACCTGATGCTGAAGAGCTGACTCAGGAGAAAAGGCCCTGATGCTGGAAAAGATTAAAGCAGGAGGAGAGGGGGATGACAGAGGATGAGATGGTAGGATGGCATCACCCACTCAATGAACATGAGTTTGAGCAAGCTCCGTTAGATAGTGGAGGACAGAGAAGCCCAGTGTGCTACAGTCCATGGGGTCGCAAAACGTCAGACATGACTTGGCAGCTCAACAATAACATATTTATGTATCAAATGATGCTGTGAAGCATAACCCATTTTTAATATGATTTGAGGATTCCCTGTGTGGATCACAATAAACTGGAAAATTCTGAAAGAGATGGGAATACCAGACCACCTGACCTGCCTTTTGAGAAACCTATATACAGGTCAGGAAGCAACAGTTAGAATTGGACATGGAACAACAGACTGGTTCCAAATATGAAATGGAGTACATCAAGGCTGTATATTGTCACCCTGCTTATTTAACTTATATGCAGTGTACATTATGAGAAACGCTGGACTGGAAGAAACACAAGCTGGAATCAAGATTGCTGGGAGAAATATCAATAACCTCAGATATGAAGATGACACCACTCTTATGGCAGAAAGTGAAGAGGAACTAAAAAGCCTCTTGAAAGTGAAAGTGGAGAGTGAAAAAGTTGGCTTAAAGCTCAACATTCAGAAAACGAAGATCATGGCATCTGGTCCTATCACTTCATGGGAAATAGATGGGGAAACAGTGGAAACAGTGTCAAACTTTATTTTTTGGGGCTCCAAAATCACTTCAGATGGTGACTGCAGCCATGAAATTAAAAGACGCTTACTCCTTGGAAGGAAAGTTATGACCAACCTAGATAGCATATTGAAAAGCAGAGACATTACTTTGCCAACAAAGGTCTGTCTAGTCAAGACTATGGTTTTTCCTGTGGTCATGTATGGATGTGAGAGTTGGACTGTGAAGAAGGCTGAGCACCAAAGAATTGATGCTTTTGAACCATGGTGTTGGAGAAGAGTCTTGAGAGTCCCTTGGACTGAAAGGAGATCCAACCAGTCCATTCTAAAGAAAGATCAGCCCTGGGATTTCTTTGGAAGGAATGATGCTAAAGCTGAAACTCCAGTACTTTGGCCACCTCATGCAAAGAGTTGACTCACTGGAAAAGACTTTGATGCTGGGAGGGACTGGGGGCAGGAGGAGAAGGGGACGATGGAGGATGAGATGGCTGGATGGCATCGCTGACTCAATGGACGTGAGTCTGAGTGAACTCCGGGAGTTGATGATGAACAGGGAGGCCTGGCGTGCTGTGATTCATGGGGTCGCAAAGAGTCGGACACGCCTGAGCGACTGAACTGAACTGAAGGTAGAAATAAATGCTTCCTGTAGCACTGAGGAGTACAAAATAAGGATAAGGCTGCTATCTGAAGTCTTTTATCGGAGTTCAAAATAGAAATTAGTTACTCTTCATTTTCAGAGGCACGGCGGCTGCAACGGACTGAACAGAAGTGCGGCAGAGAGGAGCTACCCCACGCCTAAGGTCAGGGGTAGTGGCTGAGAGCGCCAGGCTGGGACAGCGCAGTAGCCGCCAAGAGGAGCTACCCCACATCCGAGGTCAGGGGCAGCGGCTGAGACAAGCTACCGCACGTCTGAGGTCAGGGCTGGTGGCCAAGGGGAGCAACCCCACATCCGAGGAGCAGCAGCACAGGAGGGCAGAGAGGAGCTATCCACGTTCAAGGTCAGAAGGGGCGACCTCGTCCAAGGTCAGGAGCAGCGGCTGTGCTTTGCGGGAGCAGCCGTGAAGAGACAGCCCACGTCCAAGGTAGGAAAAACCCAAGTAAGATGATAGCTGTTGCGAGAGGGCATCAGAGGGCAGACACACTGAAACCATAATCACAGAAAACTAGCCAGTCTGATCACATGGACCACAGCCTTGTCTAAATCAATGAAACCAAGCCATGCCGTGTGGGGTCACCCAGGATGGGGAGGTCATGGTGGAGAGATCTGACAGAATGTGGTCCACTGGAGAAGGGAATGGCAAACCATTTCAGTATTCTTGCCTTGAACTCCATGAACAGTATGAAAAGGCAATATCCTATCAAAGTATGATAGGATACTGAAAGAGGAACTCCCCAGGTCGGTAGGTGCCCAATATGCTAATGGAGATAAGTGGAAAAATAACTCCAGAAAGAAGGAAGGGATGGAGCCAAAGCAAAAACAATGCCCAGTTGTGGATGTGACTGGTGATAGAAGCAAGGTCCGATGCTGTAAAGAACAATATTGCATAGGGACCGGAAAGTTAAGTCCATGAATCAAGGCAAATTGGAAGTGGTCAAACAGGAGATGGCAAGAGTGAATATCAACATTCTTGGAATCAGTGAACTAAAATGGACTGGAATGGGTGAGTTTAACTCAGATGACCATTATATCTACTACTGCAGGCAGGAATCCCTTAGAAGAAATGCAGTAGCCATCATGGTCAACAAAAAAGTCCAAAACGCAGTTTGGATGCAATCTCAAAAAAGAATGATCTCTGTTCATTTTCAAGGCAAACCATACAATATCATGGTGATCCAAGCCTATGACCCAACCAGTAACGCTGAAGAAGCTGAAGTTGAATGGTTCTATGAAGACCTACAAAACCTTTTAGAACTAACACCCAAAAAAGATGTCCTTTTTATTATAGAGGACTGGAATGCAAAAGTAGGAAGTCAAGAAACACCTGGAGTAACAGAAAAATTTGCCTTGGAGTACTGAATGAAGCAGGGCAAAGGCTAATAGAGTTTTGCCAAGAGAATGCACTGGTCATAGCAAACACCCTCTTCCAACAACACAAGAGAAGACTCTACACATGGACATCACCAGATGGTCAACACTGAAACCAGATTGATTATATTCTTTGGAGCCAAAGATGGAGAAGCTCTATAAGGTCAGGAAAAACTAGACTGGGAGCTGACTGTGGCTCAGATCATGAACTCCTTATTGCCAAATTCAGACTGAAATTGAAGAAAGTAAGGAAACCCACTAGACCATTCAGGTATGAGCTAAATCAAATCCCTTATGATTATACAGTGGAAGTGAGAAATAGATTTAAGGGACTAGATTTGATAGACACAGTGCCTGATGAACTATGGATGGAGGTTTGTGACATTGTACAGGAGATAAGGATCAAGACCATCCCCATGGAAAAGAAATGCAAAAAAGCAGAACAGCTGTCTGAGGCGGCCTTACAAATAGCTGTGAAAAGAAGAGAAGCAAAAAGCAAAGGAGAAAAGGAAAGATATACGCATCTGAATGCAGAGTTCTAAAGAATAGCAAGGAGAGATAAGAAAGCCTTCTTTAGCAATCAATGCAAGGAAATAGAGGAAAACAACAGAATGGAAAAAACTAGAAATCTCTTCAAGAAAATTAGATACCAAGCGAACATTTCATGCAAAGATGGGCTCAATAAAGGACAGAAATGGTATGGACCTAACAGAAGCAGAAGATATTAAGAAAAGGTAGCAGGAATACACAGAAGAACTGCACAAAAATGATCTTCACGACCCAGATAATCACGAGGTGTGATCACTCACACTCACCTAGAGCCAGACACCCTCGAATGTGAAGTCAAGTGGCCTTAGAAAGAATCACTATGAACAAAGCTAGTGGAGGTGATGGAATTCCAGTTGAGCTATTTCAAAACCTGAAAGATGATGCTGTGAAAGTGCTGCACTCAATATGCCAGCAAATTTGGAAAACTCAGCAGTGGCCACAGAACTGGAAAAGGCTAGTTTTCATTCCAATCCCAAAGAAAGGTAATGCCCAAGAATGCTCAAACTACCACACAATTGCACTCATCTCACACGCTAGTCAAGTAATGCTCAAAATTCTCCAAGCCAGGCTTCAGCAATATGTTAACAGTGAACTTCCAGATGTTTAAGCTGGCTAGAAAAGGCAGAGGAAGCAGAGATCAAATTGCCAACATCTGCTGGATCATGGAAAAAGCAAGAGAGTTCCAGAAAAACATCTATTTCTGCTTTATTGACTATGCCAAAGCCTTGACTGTGTGGATCACAATAATCTGTGGAAAATACTGAAAGAGATGGGAATACCAGACCACCTGACCTGCTTCTTGAGAAACCTATATGTAGATGAGGAAGCAACAGTTACAACTGGCCATGGAACAACAGACTAGTCCCAAATAGGCAAAGGAGTACGTCAAGGCTGTATACTGTCACCCTGCTTATTTACCTTATATGCAGAGTACATCATGAGAAATGCTGGGCTGGATGAAGCACAAGCTGGAATCAAGATTGCCGGGAGAAATATCAATCACCTCAGATATGCAGATGACACCACCCTTATGGCAGAAAGTGAAGAGGAACTAAAAAGCCTCTTGATGAAAGTGAAAGAGGAGAGTTAAAAAGTCGGCTTAAAGCTCAACATTCAGAAAACGAAGATCATGGCATCTGGTCCCATCACTTTATGGGAAATAGATGGGGAAACAGTGGAAACGGTGTCAGACTTTATTTTTTGGGGCTCCAAAATCACTGTAGATGGTGATTGCTGCCATGAAATTAAAAGACGCTTACTCCTTGGAAGTATGACCATAATATGACCAACTTAGATAGCATATTTAAAAGCAGAGACATTACTTTGCCAACAAAGGTCTGTCTAGTCAAGGATATGGTTTCTCCAGTGCTCGTGTATGGATGTGAAAGTTGGACTATGAAGAAAGCTGAGCGCCAAAGAATTGATGCTTTTGAACTGTGGTGTTGGAGAAGACTCTTGAGAGTCCCTTGGACTGAAAGGAGATCCAACCAGTCCATTCTGAAGGAAATCAGCCCTGGGATTTCTTTGGAAGGAATGATGCTAAAGCTGAAACTCCAGTACTTTGGCCACCTCATGCGAAGAGTTGACTCATTGGAAAACACCCTGATGCTGGGAGGGATTGGGGTCATGAGGAGAAGGGGACAACAGAGGATGAGATGACTGGATTGCATCACTGACTCGATGGACTGAATTTTCATTTTCAGTTCACAAAGTTTCTTGAAACTCTAACTTATAAGAAGAGGCCAGTGGATGATTTAATGTGCCTGTTGTTAGTTTAGTTTTTTATTTAAGACAATGTTGTGTTCGTTTTTGCTGTACAATGAAGTGAATCTGCTGTATGTATTCCCTCCCTCTGGGACCTTCCTACCACTCCTTCCCATCCCATCCATCTGGTTCATCAGAGAGCACCAGCCTGAGCTTTTTATGCCGTAAAGCATGTTTTCACTAGCTGTTTTAGTGCATGCATGGTAGTGCATGCACATGTACCGGCTTCCCAGGCGGCACAGTGATAACAACTCCGCCTGCTAATACAACAACACAAGAGATGGGGGTTCAATCCCTTGGTTGAGAAGATCCTCTGAAGTAAGAAACAGCAACCCACTACAGTATTTGTGCCTGGAAAAGTCGATGCACAGAGGAGTCTGGTGGGCTACAATCCATGGGGTTGCAAAGAGTCAGACATGATTGAGCAAAGTATGCGTGTGCACATATGTCAATCTCAATGCCCCAGTTCATCCCTCCCTCCCCTCCCCATGTCCACATATCCATCCACTGTGTCTGCATCTTTTCCTACCTTGCAAATAGGTTCCTCTGTACCATTTTTCTAGATTCCACATACATGCATTAATATATGATATTTGTTCTTCTCTTTCTGACCTACTTCATTCTGTATGACAGATTCCAAGTCCATCTCCTTTCTACAAATAACCCAATTTCATTAAAAAGAAAAAAAAAATTAAGACAAAAACTGATATTTGGCTGGACCATTTCTTGAAACATCAGTGACCCTGAATGCACCGTCTTTACAGGCTAAGAATTCCCTAAAGCTCAGTAGAAGCTCTGAGATCTTAACCAACACAACAGAACAGCAGGATCGGGCAAGCCGCTGTGCTGAGACACCACTCGGGGCCAGATTTTAATAGATGACAACTCATAATGGATTGACAAAAGCAAAACATCATTAACTTGAATCTACAAAGTCGACATTTCCATATGCAAATCGGAGCTAGCACATATGTGCCTGCGTACAAGTCTCATTGCTTGTTTAGTTGTCTGTATGTCTTTTAGGTGGCCTTCTTTTGTCTTTAAGATCCCAGTAGACAAGCACCACGTCTGGTAACCCACTCTGCAGAACAACAACAGGTGCACACATTGAGCCTCACTAAATGTGTTTTATGGTAATGATGGTGATATTGTTGATTTTTCTCTCACAAGAGGATTTAAGATCTACAGTTTAATGTTGGCACCCAAGAGTGAAAGGATACTCATGAATAATAGGTTTGAGCTGTGGGACATGAAAGTCACTGCATATTTATATGACAAAGACCACTGAGCTGTCTCCTAAGAGCAGGAGTGCGAGAAAGAGAACTCCTCCTAAATTTTCCTATATATTAAAGTTCATAATATCAATTCTTACAAAAGACATCTCCTTCATTGCAAGCTAGGTAACTCTTATTTATCTTTCTTAAGAATGATGGGGCTGTGGCATTTTGCTTCTTAGTTGAAATTTGCTTGGTTCAGTGGCACAAAAAATTGGAGTGATTCTGTCTGGTGAGGAAATGATTTAACCTCTCTAAGCATTAAGTTTTTCTTGAATAATTGTAACCTGTTTTACAGACTCATTCTGTGGATCAGATAAGATCAAATAAGATGATACAAAATACTATAAAAGCTTAAGCTATTGTTATCACTGAAAATGCATCCTTTGGGCTGGGCTTATGTGATTAAAGGCAATAGCCAATTATGCCATATCCTTTATGAAAAATGTGATCTTGGACATGTTGCTCTGCAAGTCTGTATTAATACACCAGGAGGCTCAGTGGCCTCTTAAGATTCTTTTTTTTTTTTCACTTTTTTAAAAAAAAATTAAATTTATTTATTTTAATTGGAGGCTAATTACTTTACAATATTGTATTGGTTTTGCCATACATCAACTGAATCCGCCACGGGTGTACACGTGTTCCCCATCCTGAAACCGCCTCCCACTTCCCTCCCCGTAGCATCCCTCTGGGTCATCCCCTCTATGCTTTTCCCCATTTTCCTCGGTGAGCTGCCCTTTCTCGGCTTGTCTTTCCTTTCCTGTTGTATATACAAATGTTGTGTGTTAAGATCAAGGAGGTGGACACCTGGTTTGCTTCTCGGAGTGCTATCACTCACTCTCATAAGGATTTTGCTCTGGGCATTGCAGCTGGCATTCTTCTCTTTCTTTGCCTTGCTGCCGGAGAGTTCCACAGGAAAGAATCATGAAGGCTTAGACTTTTCAATTCTACTTCCTCTCTACCTCTCATCCTCCTGTTACCAAAGGGGAAACACATGTTTTTTAAATTCAATTTTTTTCTGATGAAAATTTTGTTCAATTTCACAGTTTGACTTCAGAATTCTCTCAAGTGACGGTAAATTCCATTCCCTTGCAAACAAGGAAAAAATGTTTGGAAGGAAAACTTAGAAAGTTCCCTTAAGCTTTAAGTATCAGATAAATACAAGGGGAAAAAATGTGTTTTGCCAGGCTCTCTGTCATACAGAATACTAACATGTTTAATAATTGTAAATTTGGCAAAAATATTTAACATAGGTGAGTGGAATTTATTAAGTTACAAAAATGTAAACTTTGAAGCACAGATATTTTTAGCAGTGGTAGCATTTGGACAATGAATAGACAAGGATAGAAGTGAAGCTAGTAGGTGGCTAGGGTTGAACGCATTTTTGTTGAATAAATTTTAGTTGAAAAGAGTGCTCAATTAGGTTTTATTCTTGTGTCTTATATTATTCTGCTTAAAATAGTTTTTTAATAACATTTTTACTTGTGAAAATGTATTTCTCTTATTCCTTTACTTGATAGTTATTTAAACCATTATAATCCCAAGTTTCTTTTTCTTTCCTTAGTTCACTACAGCCCTGGTAAAGCCCTTGCTATAGGTCACTTTCATTACAGGTGTTATAAAAATAAATGGCTTGTAACAGGTAGGCAAAACATGAACCGGGAGGAATGGTCCAGAAGCTTATTTCCCAGCAGTGCTATAGGGAGCCTTCATGTTCTTTGGGGTTTTATTTCTGTGTTCAGTTCAGGCTAAGTAAAACCCCCCACTTGGGTGTCAATGGCTAGTACTGAAAACTACAAAAGGCAAGAGAGACCTTTTTTTCCCTGAAAGGGGTTTTGGAAGTGAGCTAGTTTATATAATCCCCAGGCAAACCTGAAGTCAAGCTAATCAGAATGAGAGCAACAGCTACTACATGTGCACTAAGACAGTGAGAAATTGTTTTTCAGCATGGTTTATAGCCAAAATCCTTCAAGGGTATGGAAGAGCTCTCCAACCAGGGGCACAAATATTCAAGGAGAGCTTGTTTGCTTTATGGCTATTTTTATCCCACAATAAACAGCTTAAATTTGCAGACTATACTTTTTGACTATAAAGTGGGTTATTTCTCAAGATGCTGGTGCTTTGCAATAACAGATGGAATAAATAGAAGAAAATGCTGAGAATACACCACTGAAATTCTGATTTATTCAATCATTAGCAAAAAGAAGGACAATTTCAATCGTAATAGAATGAAAACCTGTTTCTGCTTTCCTTCTGAAACCTTATTTCCTATTGAAAATGTTACTCTTAGGTAAACACCTATTCAAACCTCAGTGATGGGTAATCCTAACTTCAGGGAGCATGATTTTGTAGGTTCAGTAATTTGTAATATCTATGCAACTAGGGATAAAATATTAACTTTCAATAACAGAAGCAGTATCTGTAGTACAAATAGTGAAAGAGCACATTATCTTCTAAGAAAATGTATGTGCATATATATATATATACACACACACACATATATATGCATAAGTATATATATGCATATGTGTATACATGTATATAGATAGATACTCTGTACTTGGCTTTCAATGCTTCTTAAAATAGTTACCATGCAGCGTATTAGAGGAAACATAGTCCATGCATACTCTCTGGGAACTTGGCACTAAGTAGACAACCAATCAGTTTAGCATCTCTTTCTCAGAAGACAATTAGGAAAGAAGGAAACAAAAGGCATTTGAAGTGCAACAATGCATAAAATAATCTTAGCAAGAGGCTACTTTCAGGTCGGAAGCCACACTAAATGCTTTCTTTGAAAATACTTTGAATGCAATAAAAGTAAATAAAAAAGACAGAAAACTGAAAATAAGAAGTCTGTGATACACACACATGCATGCACACTAACAGGATATGTAAGAAGGTGGAACATTTCCATTTATTTGAATGGTATATCACAATAAACCTGTGGGGTATAAAGATTTCAATATATACCTGCTTAAAACTTTCTAAGAATTTGAAGTTCTGTGATCAGTCCTTGATCTGGATGGATCTAACAGAATTTATTTGATGTAGAGCCAGAAACCTAAGATTGGAACCTGGCTCTGTTAATCTGTGGTGGAGCCTCGGCTAAAGCAATCATTTTACCACCTGGAATCTCTTTTTTTTTTAATTTGGTAATTGGACTTAGTCTAAATCAAGGGTACCCAATCTCTGGGCTGTGGACTGGTACCTCCTGTAAGATCAGTGGTGGCATTAGAAATAAAGTACATAATAATATAATGTGCTTGAATCATCCCCAAACCACCCTCCTCATCCCCGGTCCATGGAAGAATGTCTTACAGGAAAGACATTGGCCCCTGGTGCTGAAAAGTTTGGGGCCTGTTGTTCTAAATGATCTGTAAGGGCCCTTCTGATTCTAAAATCTTACTATCTAAAGCCTTTCTTTCTTTTTATTTTCAATTATTACCTTCCTTACTTTAACCTTGAAGTGAAGTGAAGTCACTCAGTCGTGTCTGACTCTTTGCGACCCCATGGACTGTAGCCTACTAGGCTCCTCTGTCCATGGGATTTTCCAGGCAATAATACTGGAGTGGATTGCCATTTCCTTCTCCAGGGGATCTTCTCAACCCAGGGATCGAACCTGGGTGTCCCACATTGTAGACAGACACTTTACCATCTGAGCCACCAGGGAAGTTAAAAGAAATCAACATTGAATTATCTTTATGTTATGCAGCTACCTAGATGTACTAAACAGATATATGTTTGTGAGAGCAACCATTCAGCTTTGTCCTTTATCATCTTTAGTTTCTATCAGATGAAAACTTCTCCAGCAGCTAGAAATAATAACAGTTGCAATCTACTAAGGTTAGAATGAAAATTCATTAAATCATTTTATAAATGAGAGCTGTTTGATAGATTCACTTATCTCTTACTTATCCCGCTCGTTCCCCTTTTATGTCAGCCCTCAGTCCAATTTTTAAAATCTTAGAATGGACCTTCATGGTAGACTCCCCAGGAGTTCTGACAAAGCTATGTGTATAAATACAGCCTAGCTAAACATTTTAAATCTACACATTCTGAAAGTTGATGTAGCTTCTGTCTTCTGCCCTAACAATGTGAGCAGAATGCAACAACGTTACTGCTTAAACCAGCAAGATCTTTTAAAATGTGCTGTCCTTTTCCTTTTTCAATCCACCTGAATGATGCTGTTCTTTTCAAACCTCTTTGGCTCTCTGTGCTTGTACAGTTCCATGCCATTCTCCTGTGGCAGGTGAATGTTTCGTGGGGGTTTGTTTACACTGGTGGGTTTGATTGTAAAAGCCCTGTATTATGAATAAACCAATGCCTGAAATGGAGTGGAACCTTGATTTGTTTGGGTAGGACTGTTTTCCAACTCCGTAAATCAGACTTTGGTGTTCATTTACCTTTGTATTCTTTTTGAGCCACCGGCACGGATGCTGACGAATGGGAATCAAATGAAGTGTGCTAAGTGCTTCTGCCAGAGGGTTCCATCTTCCCACATGCCGGGATGTGATTTATCTCTGCAATACATCATGCAACTTATTTTCCTTTACTTATTTTATTTAGTGTTGTCACAAATAATATCAATTGGCCATTGACTGTGAACCCTAAACAGTAGTAAATTAATGAAATAAGCTTCATCTACAGAACTCATCTGTCGCTAATTTGATTAGAGCCACTTTGGTTGCACCAAGACATTTACTATAGATGAACCTCATTTATTAAACAAGCAGCTTCATGAGTTTTGTCTAAATCATTATGCATAGTATTTGCAGTGATTTTAATGAAACACTTAAAGCTGACTCTTTTCTATCTCAATCACAAAGAATATTTTATGCTTGCAAAATAGGCATTTTCAGACATCCTGTGACTTCAGCCTAAGTAACTCTATCTGAAGTTAGTTGCCCATTTATGAAAGGGGGTGGTCTTTCTTTCTTTTGTTTCTGGGGAGATGATGGGAGCAGGGAAGGGGCACAGGGCTTTTTTTAAGAGGAAAGGCTTCTTGGAAAAGGTGTCCTAAAGGTTGTGATTAAAGTTCCATCACAACACAGGGAAAACTATCACAGCCTCTGCCTCAGCATCCCAGCACTCTTCTGCTTTCTTTAGCATAAGAATTTCAGAATTCCACAGGCGTACAGGAATCCTAGTGGTCAATTTACCTTGGAATTTAGAAAGGTAAGTTTCATCAAAGATTGGCTTCACTAAAAACAATCTGAATAATTTAAATTGACAATGTCCATGTTTCTGTGTAGTGGCTATAAAAATGTAAAAATGTAATGCTAATTAATGTCCCAGAATTAGCACAGAGAGGTCTGTAAAACAAAAACAGGGGAAACATAAGCAAGTTCAATATGAAACAAGGTGACAGCCTCTGGGCACTAAAGAATTGCACAAAAGCAGGAGCGAAAGTGAGCAGTGTAACCAAGGGGGACATATACTTGGACTTGGAGTAGAAGGGGTTGATTGTACAACTTTAGTGAAGGGCAGACGAACAAAGCAGAGAAACAAAAAAGTCCTGGTGGATGAGATAAGAACATTCCTGAGAAGTATCTGTGTGAAACTAAAGCAGAATAAAAATTGGAAACATTTGCTAGAGCTTGTATTTTTCCAGAACATAAATGAAGGTGGGTGGCGGTGATGTCATACAGAGTCCTCCAGCAAGTCTTTGCTGAGGACATATGCCCTCCTCATGAATCCACATGACGAGATCTACTGCAGTCAAGGTCTGATTAAAGAGCTGTGAGAAAAATCACAGCAATGCTGTGTTAATATTAAAAGCATATTCGATATTCTTGTTTTTCTGAAGAATCTGATGCATACCAGGACCTTGAACCCTCAGATGTTTTCAAAGAAGTTTAGAACCCGCAATTCTCGAACTTAAAAACTAGAAATGAAGGAATTTAGCTATCTGAGCCCCACAGACTGTGTGAATCCGCAATTCTCGAACTTAAAAACTAGAAATGAAGGAATTTAGCTATCTGAGCCCCACAGACTGTGTGAATGGAGCTTCCCAGGAGTTATTGTATATATGTTTTCCCATATATAGTTATTAATTATCTAATTTACTGGTAAAAATTCATTGACTTAAATAAAAACTGCATAGGTCATGGAAACAATCTCTTCATTAGAGGAACATATCAAGGAAGGAAGGGGAAGGGAGGGAGTGGGAAGGAAGAAAGGAGGTGGATTTATGCACATGTATTTTTATCACTGAACTATTTTTATACTACACTATACAACATATGAATACAATGTAACAGTTTGAAGAAAAAGGAACTGGAAAATACTAGATAAAATATGTCTAATGCAGTATGCCTCAAAGTGAGTTTCTGAAAAAATGATTTTTTGGTCAAAAATGTTTGGGAAACTGTAATGATACATATTTCTTCAATAGTCACAGTGGATATAGTAAGGTTCTGAGGAGTGCTGCAGTAAAAAAAAAAATATCTAAATTTGTTTTAACCTGCATTTCAAAAATACATTTCACTAGGATAGCTTTGTTGCCTTTAATACCTATTAACAGCCTATGTCACAAGCATTCCATATTTTGGGAAGCTGCTCTCAGTACTTCTGCAGAACTCACCTACAGAGTCTTTTAGAGATCATGCAAAGGAAAGTGTGTCCAAGCATAGAATTACCTATAAGGAAAGCAGTTTATAAAGGGAATTCTTAACTCTGAAATCTTCTGAAGTGATGGATGAGAGAATGAAAATCTTATTTGGGGAGTTCCCAAACATCAAATATGCTCTAGTTTTCCCATAACCAAACTTGAAGTTACAAACTCAGCCTTTAGAATGCAGTAGCATTGAAAAATAAAACCGAACCATAACTGTGTAGATAGCATACCACAGTTAACTACATTCTTTTTTTCCCATTTTTAAAGCTGTGAGCATGACTGAAATCCACTTATGAAAATTGCAGTTCCTGTTCAACAACTTTGTTATCTGAATTCCACATCTTCTAAGCAATTACTACATAAATCTCTCTCTCCAAAATTAGCAATTACTCCCTTCTGATTATTTCTCAGATTCAACTCCCCTGGTGTCTGAGAGGCATTTGATAGTGTTGATCATCACCTCTTGCATGTATTATGGTTCAGGTCCTCTGTGCCACATCATCCTTATTCTCTCTCCCACCTCTCACCAGGCTTCCCTGGTGGCTCAGAAGGTAAAGAATCTGTTTGCAATTCAGAAGACCTGGCTTTGATCCCTGGGTTGGGAAGATCCCCTGTAGAAGGAAGTGGCAACCCACTCCAGTAGTCTTGCCTGGAGAATCCCATGGACAGAGGAGCCTGGTGGGCTACAGTCCAAGGGGTCACAAAGCGTCGGACATGACCAAGTAACTAGCACTCACTTTTTAGCTTCTCAGATTACTCTCTCGATCACTATTTCCTGATTCAGTAAGTCACTGCTCCTCTCATGTCACATGGTCCATGTTCTAAGCAGATACGTATTTCCCTTCATGTTTATTCCTTTAAAGTTTATACCTAGTCTCCATGTTATCACCTCTAAAAATATGCCTGTCCAGTGATGCATATCTCTTCCTAGTTTAAGAACCACTTCTGCAGTTCCAGGAATACCAGAATTTTATTTTTTTCTCAAATACCCCTTGACATATCCAATTGAACAAGAAAACACTAAACTTCCCATCTACTCTAAGCCACCTCTATTGACTAATGATCTCTATTACTCCGTGTAGCAACATTATTTTTTCATGTTTAAGATGTAAGTTTTTCTAGTGCTTTGTTTACATTTGCCTTCCACTTGTCATGACATTTTACATATTATGCATCAACCATTTATTAAACTCTTAGAATATGCCACTACCCTGGTAGGCACTATAGATGCAACCTTGCTTGACCTTTAAGAAACTCATGATTTAACATGAGAAGAAGGAATATAAACATAAAACTTAAATAAGCTGCATGCTACAAGTACAAGTTGTTATGGAAGGGAAAAACAATTTCAGAGAAGCATGAGACAATATTGTTGTTTAGTTGCTAAATCCTGTCTGACTCTTTTGTGACCCTAGACTTTAACCCTCCAGATTTCTCTGTCAATGGACTTTCCCAGGCAAGAATACTGGAATGAGCAGCTATTCCCTTCTCCAGGGGATCTTCCTGACCCAGGGATTGAAGCTGCATTTCTTGCATCACCTATATTGGCAAATAGATTCTTTACCACTGAGCCACCTGGGAAGCCCAATGGGACAATCTTAGAAAAGGTTTAAAAGGAAAGTCAACATTTAAGATCTATCTTAAAAGATAAATTGAAGATAATATGAGGGAAAATAGAAAGAGCAATGTCACCCCAGGCTGTAAATATTCATAACTTATTTAAAGGAAGAGCAAAAACCTTGGCATGCCTGTGGGGTGAGGATAGGGTTTATGTCACATGTTTGGGTTTGAACAGGTTGTTAGGAGATGAGACCTAAAAGATGTGGAACATGGTTTACTATGGATCTTGAATGAACCGATAAGGAGTTTGAACTTGACCCTGAAGATGGGGTAGATGATCAGAGTTTGAGCAGCCAAGTGCATAATCAATCTATATCTAAGAATGATCATGCTAGCAAGACAGAGAATGGAAAATAGAGGATGGGATGGAGGACATGAAAATAATCTCCCAACTAAACTTTTCTTGTTCTTAGCTCTTTACTTAATTCCAATCTTCCTGGATGACTATATGACATTTTATTGCACACATGCACACACAAACACATACAATTCAGAAGTAACTATCCCTTTCTTATGACATCAAAATTAAACTCTTCCTGACTCTCATTGTCTGCTATAGACTGAATGGTTGCATCCCTCAAACTTCATATGTTGAAACCTAATCCCCAGTGTGATGATACTTGGAGGTAGGGTCATTGGGAAGTGATTAGATCATGAAGGCAGAGCCCTTTAGAATGGGGTTAGTGTTCTTATAAAAGAGAGCAGCCACAGAGCTCCCTCACCTCTTCCACCATTTGAGGACACAGCATGAAGATGACCATCTTTGAACCAGGAAGTGTCCACACCAGACACTGAATTTGCTGGCACCCTAGCATAGGACTTTCAGATTCTAGAATTGTGGGAAAAATAAATTCTGTTTTAAGGCATCATCTGTGGTATTCTGTAGCAGCAGTCTGAATGGGCTAAAACAATATACTTCATGTTTCCTGAAGGACTCATTATCCTGCATATGGAAGTGTCCTCCTCTTCCAAATGCTCGCATTATTCTTGTTTCTCACCAACATCACCCTCAGCTTTATCCCGTAGTCATTCCATCTGAACTCCTAATTCTTCTTCTCTCCTCTCCCGTGGAAAGCTCTTATTCATGAATTCAGATCAAGCCTATTTTCCAATATCAAATACAAATCCTCCCTTCTCCCACAAAGCCTTTCCTGAAGACTTTCTTGCATCTTGCCCTTGCACTTACTGGTATTTTTCTTTTCCCAAATGTTTTGGTATATCCTGTATCTCACAATTCATGTATTATCTTCATCATTTACTACTTTTATATTTGAATATCACTGAAGATGGTGACTATAATGAAATCAAAAGACTCCTGCTCCTAGGAAGGAAAGCTATGACAGACCTAGATAGTACATTAAAAAGCAGAGACATCATTTTGCTAACCAAGATCTGTAAAGTCATAGTTTTTCCAGTAGTCAGCTATGGATGTAAGAGTTGGACCATAAAGAATGCTGAATACTGAAGAATTGATGCTTTTGAACTGTGGTGTTGGAGAAGATGGTTGAGAGTCCCTTGGACTGCAAGGAGACTGAAGAAGTCCATCCTAAAGGAAATCAGTCCTGAATAGTCATTGGAAGAACTGATGCTGAAGCTCCAGTACTTTGGCCACCTGATGCAAAGAGCCAACTCATTGGAAAAGACCCCAATGATGGGAAAGATTGAAGGTCAAAGGAGAAGGGGGTGGCAGAGGATGAGATGGTTAGAGGCATCACCAATTCAATGGACATAAATCTGAGGAAATTCTGGGAGATAGTGGAAGACAGGAAAGTTTGGTGTGCTGCAGTTCATGGAGTTGCAAGAGGTTGAACATAACTAAGTGACTGAACAACAATTAATTTCAAATAACTTTTTTGTTCCTTGAGGAACAGGACTATGTACCTAATGTGCTCCTTAGTTTTTTACATTTTAATGAACACATTACAAATAATCAACTTCCAAAAAAAGAAAAATCTACAAGAATTCTGTTAGAATGTTATTCTTATTTTCATTTCAATTCGAGAATCTGCAATAAGAAAAACAATGTCTAGATTTATTGAACATATATGGAAAGCACTGCACTAGTGTATGTGTGTGTAATACGATACAACTTGGTATGCACTATTATTGTTATGATTATTAGATCATGGCTTATTATATCATTATTAAATTAATAACCATAACCACCATATCCATATAAGAAAACTGAGAGATTACATTAAACAATTACTTGAGGTCACTGATTCAACCATCCACGCAATACATTTTTATTCAGTTTTTATAATGTCCCAGACATGGTTCTTAGCACCTAGGAAGTAACAGTGGATAAAAATAAAAAGTATTATTTTAGAAGTAGGCCATTTTGTTTAGGGGAAGATAGACCATTAAAAATTGAAACATTTTAATAAAATAGTTTAACAAAGAATCTTATAACAATGTCTGGTAAGTGATACATGCTATAAAAATAAACCAATGCAGTAGCATGCAGTGCAACCTATAGGGAATCATCAAGACAGCATGGAAATGTCAGACTCTAATTCTCTGTATTAAACCTCCCCATTATCATCAGCTTGAGGTGCTGGCACTTAAGCCCTGCAATAATCTCTCCTCACATGTATATTTGAATGTAACTTAAGTCTCATCAACATCAAGTTTACATTCTAATCAGACAAAAGTATTTATCTTCACTTAAAATGTACTACTATGGCTTGGCTTTTGTGTTTGGTTCACACTGTTCCTTTAGTGTATGTTCACACACACATACACACACACATCTGCACACAGTCTTTTTTGCTTTAATTGAGATTCAACTTCTTCTGTAAAATCTTTTTTGTCTGTTAAAAACAAGAGTTGCATCTTCAATTTAGTTGGCAATTTCCATTATATATACTTTTAATCTAGGCAATTTATACATATTTATAAAGGAAAACAATATGAAATTTTTCAAACCCTGAAGACCAAAAGAACTATAACTTTGGGTCTAACTTTTTGTAACATCTGCACTGATAATTATTTTAAAACTTAAGTTATAAAATCTGAAAAAATCTTTGAAGTATTGAATTTTCTGATTAAGATAAAACATTAAGAACAAATACAAATTTGATCTGCTTGATGTTAGACTCTCGAGAATTTAGCAGCATTAAATTCAAGATAACCTTTAGAACTTGTGCATTGATATTATTTGAATTTTATATCCTCCCATTCCCAAAAATGAAGAAATAAAATAGTCCTTTATGTCATTTTAACCTTTAAATGTTTCAGTTCAGTTCAGTTCAGTCATTCAGTTGTGTCTGACTCTGCAACCCCATGAATTGCAGCACGCCAGGCCTCCCTGTCCATCACCAACTCCCGGAGTTCACTCAGACTCACATCCATCGAGTCGGTGATGCCATCAAACCATCTCATCCTCTGTTGTCCCCTTCTCCTCCTGCCCCCAATCCCTCCCAGCATCAGAGTCTTTTCCAATGAGTTAACTCTGCATGACGTGGCCAAAGTACTGGAATTTCAGCTTTAGCATCAGTCCTTCCAGTGAACACCCAGGGCTGATCTCCTTCAGAACGGACTGGTTGGATCTCCTTGCAGTCCAAGGGACTCTGAAGAGTCTTCTCCAACACCAGTTCAAAAGCATCAATTCTTCAACACTCAGCTTTCTTCACAGTCCAACTCTCACATCCATACATGACCACTGGAAAAAAACATAGCCTTGACTAGACGGACCTTTGTTGGCAAAGTAATGTCTCTGGTTTTGAATATGCTATCTAGGTTGGTCATAACTTTCCTTCCAAGGAGTATGCTTCTTTTAATTTCATGGCTGCAATAAAATACTTTTAAAAGTGATGACTCAGTCTTAATAAAGAAAATGATTTCTTTCTAAAGAAGATGAAGTGGATGTATTCACAGCTAAATGGGGGAAAAAAAAAAAAAAACATGTTTGAGAAGAAGCAACAAGCTGAGGATTCATATATTAACACCATCTCAAACTAATGCGCCAGTGACCTTGCCAGTAACATTTATTCTATACAACCAAACAGGGAAAGAACCAGCTTCTCAATACAAAAATGTATTCATCCTGCTTTTTAAAAATATTTCCAACAGTAATAAAATGTCAGAAACAGGCCTTGACTGGACACTGATTGCTATTCCTGCTTTCTGACACCTTTCCAATTTTAAAATATAATTTAAAATACAACTTGTAAATCTTTGTAAACAGCAGAACTATTCTATACTGTGTGCGTGTGTCAGCCACTCAGTCGTGTCCAACTCTGTGATGCCATGGACTGTAGCTTGCCACCAAGTTCCTCCGTCCATGGACTTCTTCAGGCAAGAATACTGGAGTAGGTTGCCATTCTCTTTCCCAGAAGATCTTTCCAAACCAGAGATCGAACCCAGGTCTCCTGCATTGCAGGCAAATTCTTTACCATCTGAGTCCCCAGGGAAGTCCATTCTGTACTGTACTCAGTAGCAACTAGGATGTGTTGTTAAATTTGGCAGATTTAACCAGAAAAACACAAATAATAGTTAATAGTTCAAATCTTTAAGTTGCTGCTTTTCCAGATACAGTATATTGATACTAATTTGTTAGGGTTGCCTTAACTAAAACTTATTGACTTATAGTTCTGGAGACTAGAAGTACAAAATCAATTTCTTGGCAGGGCTGGTTCCTTCTGAAGTCTGTGAGGGAAGCCTCTGTACCAGACCTCTCTCCTTCATGCAGTTCACCATCTTCATGTCCACGTGATGTTTTCATATATATATATATATATACACACACATATATATTTCTATCACCAAATTTCCCTTTAACTTTGAAAAGAACTGACCTTAATGGCCTCATCTTATTTTGATTACCTCTCTAAAGGATCTCTTCTCTCCCCAAATAAGACTACATTTGGATGTATTGAGGTTTAGGATTTCAACATATAAATTTTGAGGGGAAACAATTCATCCCATAACAGGTAATTTCTTCATTATTAGTTGAAATATTATTTCAGATTAGATCAGATCAGTCACTCAGTCGTGTCCGACTCTTTGCGACCCCATGAATCGCAGCTTGCCAGGCCTTCCTGTCCATCACCAACTCCCGGAGTCCACTCAGATTCACGTCCATTGAGTCAGTGATGCCATCCAGCCATCTCATCCTCTGTCGTCCCCTTCTCCTCCTGCCCCCAATCCCTCCCAGCATCAGAGTCTTTTCCAATGAGTCAACTCTTCACATGAGATGGCCAAAGTACTGGAGTTTCAGCTTTAGCATCATTCCTTCCAAAGAAATCCCAGGGCTGATCTCCTTCAGAATGGACTGATTGGATCACCTTGCAGTCCAAGGGACTCTCAAGAGTCTTCTCCAACACCACAGTTCAAAAGCATCAATTCTTCAGCACTCAGCCTTCTTCGCAGTCCAACTCTCACATCCATACATGACCACAGGAAAAACCATAGCCTTGACTAGACGAACCTTTGTTGGCAAAGTAATGTCTCTGCTTTTGAATATGCTATCTAGGTTGGTCATAACTTTCCTTCCAAGGAGTAAGTGTCTTTTAATAATTTCATGGCTGCAGTCACCATCTGCAGTGATTTTGGAGCCCAGAAAAATAAAGTTATTGCCTAAAATCTATAGATTATAAAAGTATGTATTAGGGATAGTATTTGGACGATTCTTTACAGCTACATAAATGTATCCAAATTGGAAAGGAATAACTTGAATTTCCTGTTTTAAAATGGCATGATCTTATACAAAGAAAATTCTAAAAACTTCACACACACACACACACAAACCTGTTATGTTGCAGGATACAAAATCAATATACAGAAATCAGTTGCATTTTGATACACTAACAATAAACTGTCCAAAAAAGAAATGAAGAAAACAATCCTATTTACAATAACATCAAAAATTTATGGAAAGAAAAAGTTGAACAATGGTTACTACAGCCCTGGACATGAGAGAAATAGAGAGATGTTGGTCAAAGGGCACACATTTTTATGATATACAGGTTCTGGAGATCTATTTGTTAGCATGATGACTATAGTTAACAATCCTCTATTGTATACTTTAAGTTTGTTAAGATAATAAACATTTGTTCTCACCACTCACATACACAAAAAGGTAAGTACATGAGGCAATATACATAACTAACCAGATTGTGGCAATCATTCCATGACATATACATATATGAATTTATTACATTGTATATTTTTACAAAATCACATTGCAAAACATAAATATGTGCAATTTTTTGTCAATCATACCTCAATAAAGCTGAAAAGTAAGAAATAAGTAAAAATAAAGAGAAAAGAGAAATCTGAAAAATATATAAATTTAAAATCATAAAGTAAATAAAAGTATATTCTATGTTGTTTGTTTTAATTTTGAAACATTTAAACTTCTAATGTCCTATAGATATCAATTAGGTCTAACTGGTTTATTGTATCGTTTAAAGTTTGTGTTTCCTTGTTAATTTTCTGTTTAGTTGATCTATCCATAGGTGTGAGTGGGGTATTAAAGTCTCCCACTATTATTGTGTTATTGTTAATTTCTCCTTTCATACTTGTTAGCATTTGTCTTACATACTGGGGTGCTCCCATGTTGGGTGCATATATATTTATAATTGCTATATCTTCTTCTTGGATTGATCCTTTGATCATTATGTAGTGACCTTCTTTGTCCCTTTTCACAGCCTTTGTTTTAAAGTCTATTTTATCTGATATGAGTATTGCTACTCCTGCTTTCTTTTGGTCCCTATTGCATGGAAAATCTTTTTCCAGCCCTTCACTTTCAGTCTGTATGTGTCCCCTGTTTTGAGGTGGGTCTCTTGTAGACAACATATGTAGGGGTCTTGTTTTTGTATCCATTCAGCCAGTCTTTGTCTTTTGGTTGGAGCATTCAACCCATTTACGTTTAAGGTAATTACTGATAAGTATGATCCCGTTGCCATTTACCTTATTGTTTTGGGTTCGAATTTATACACCGTTTTTGTGTTTCCTGTCTAGAGAAGATCGTTTAGTATTTGTTGGAGAGCTGGTTTGGTGGTGCAGAATTCTCTCAGCTTTTGCTTGTCTGAAAAGCTTTTGATTTCTCCTTCATACTTGAATGAGATCCTTGCTGGGTACAATAATCTGGGCTGTAGGTTCTTTTCTTTCATCATTTTAAGTATGTCTTGCCATTCCCTCCTGGCTTGAAGAGTTTCTATTGAAAGATCACCTGTTATCCTTATGGGTATTCCCTTGTGTGTTATTTGTTATTTTTCCCTTGCTGCTTTTAATATTTGTTCTTTGTGTTTGATCTTTGTGAATTTGATTACTATGTGTCTTGGGGTGTTTCGCCTTGGGTTTATCCTGTTTGGGACTCTCTGGGTTTCTTGGACTTGGGTGATTATTTCCTTCCCCATTTTAGGGAAGTTTTCAACTATTATCTCCTCAAGTATTTTCTCATGGTCTTTCTTTTTGTCTTCTTCTTCTGGGACCCCTATGATTCGAATGTTGTAGCGTTTAATATTGTCCTGGAGGTCTCTGAGATTGTCCTCATTTCTTTTAATTTGTTTTTCTTTTATCCTCTCTGATTCATTTATTTCTACCATTCTAACTTCTAATTCACTAATTCTGTCTTCTGCCTCTGTTATTCTACTATTTGTTGCCTCCAGAGTGTTTTTAATTTCACTTATTGCATTATTCATTATATATTGACTCTTTTTTATTTCTTCTAAGTCCTTGTTAAACCTTTCTTGCATCTTCTCAATCCTTGCCTCCAGGCTATTTATCTGTGATTCCATTTTAATTTCAAGATTTTGGATCAATTTCACTATCATTATTCGGAATTCTTTATCAGGTAGATTCCCTATCTCTTCCTCTTTTGTTTGGTTTGGTGGGCATTTATCCTCTTCCCTTATCTGCTGGGTATTCCTCTGTCTCTTCATCTTGTTTAAATTGCTGAGTTTGGGGTGTCCTTTCTGTATTCTGGTAGTTTGTGGAGTTCTCTTAATTGTGGCGTTTCCTCACTGTGTGTGGGTTTGTACAGGTGGCTTGTCAAGGTTTCCTGGTTAGGGAAGCTTGTGTCAATGTTCTGGTGGATGGAGCTGTATTTCTTCTCTCTGGAGTGTAATGAAATGTCCAGTAATGAGTTATGAGATCCCAAAACAATGAATTTCACCTTTTTCTCAAGCGCACATGGAACCTTCTCCAGGATAGATCACATCCTGGGCCATAAAGCTAGTCTTGGTAAATTCAAAAAAATAGAAATCATTCCAAGCATCTTTTATGACCACAATGCAGTAAGATTAGATCTCAATTACAGGAGAAAAACTATTAAAAATTCCAACATATGGAGGCTGAACAACACTCTGCTGAATAACCAACAAATCACAGAAGAAATCAAAAAAGAAATCAAAATTTGCATAGAAACGAATGAAAATGAAAACACAACAACCCAAAACCTGTGGGACACGGTAAAAGCAGTCCTAAGGGGAAAGTTCATAGCAATACAGGCACACCTCAAGAAACAAGAAAAAAGTCAAATAAATAACCTAACTCTACACCTAAAGCAACTAGAAAAGGAAGAAATGAAGAACCCCAGGGTTAGTAGAAGGAAAGAAATCTTAAAACTTAGAGCAGAAATAAATGCAAAAGAAACAAAAGAGATCATAGCAAAAATCAACAAAACCAAAAGCTGGTTTTTTGAAAGGATAAATAAAATTGACAAACCATTAGCAAGACTCATCAAGAAACAAAGGGAGAAAAATCAAATCAATAAAATTAGAAATGAAAATGGAGAGATCACAACACACAACACAGAAATACAAAGGATCATAAGAGACTACTATCAACAATTATATGCCAATAAAATGGACAACTTGGAAGAAATGGACAAATTCTTAGAAAAGTACAACTTTCCAAAACTCGACCAGGAAGAAATAGAAAATCTTAACAGACCCATCACAAGCATGGAAATTGAAACTGTAATCAAAAATCTTCCAGCAAACAAAAGCCCAGGTCCAGACGGCTTCACAGCTGAATTCTACCAAAAATTTAGAGAAGAGCTAACACCTATCCTGCTCAAACTCTTCCAGAAAATTGCAGAGGATGGTAAACTTCCAAACTCATTCTATGAGGCCACCATCACCCTAATACCAAAACCTGACAAAGATCCCACAAAAAAAGAAAACTACAGGCCAATATCACTGATGAACATAGATGCAAAAATCCTTAACAAAATTCTAGCAATCAGAATCCAACAACACAGTAAAAAGATCATACACCATGACCAAGTGGGCTTTATCCCAGGGATGCAAGGATTCTTCAATATCCGCAAATCAATCAATGTAATACACCACATTAACAAATTGAAAAATAAAAACCATATGATTATCTCCATAGATGCAGAGAAAGCCTTTGACAAAATTCAACATCCATTTATGATCAAAACTCTCCAGAAAGCAGGAATAGAAGGAACATACCTCAACATAATCAAAGCTATATATGACAAACCCACAGCAAACATTATCCTCAATGGTGAAAAATTGAAAGCATTTCCTCTAAAGTCAGGAACAAGACAAGGGTGCCCACTTTCACCATTACTATTCAACATAGTTTTGGAAGTTTTGGCCACAGCAATCAGAGCAGAAAAAGAAATCAAAGGAATCCGAATTGGAAAAGAAGAAGTAAAGCTCTCACTATTTGCAGATGACATGATCCTCTACATAGAAAACCCTAAAGACTCCACCAGAAAATTACTAGAACTAATCAATGACTATAGTAAAGTTGCAGGATATAAAATCAACACACAGAAATCCCTTGCATTCCTATACACTAATAATGAGAAAACAGAAAGAGAAATTAAGGAAACAATTCCATTCACCATTGCAACGGAAAGAATAAAATACTTAGGACTATATCTACCTAAAGAAACTAAAGACCTATATAAAGAAAACTATAAAACACTGGTGAAAGAAATCAAAGAGGACACTAACAGATGGAGAAATATACCATGTTCATGGATTGGAAGAATCAATATAGTGAAAATGAGTATGCTACCCAAAGCAATTTATAGATTCAATGCAATCCCTATCAAGCTACCAACAGTATTCTTCACAGAGCTAGAACAAATAATTTCACAATTTGTGTAGAAATACAAAAAACCTCGAATAGCCAAAGTGATCTTGAGAAAGAAGAATGGAACTGGAGGAATCAACCTACCTGACTTCAGGCTCTACTACAAAGCCACAGTCATCAAGACAGTATGGTACTGACACAAAGACAGAAATATAGATCAATGGAACAAAATAGAAAGCCCAGAGATAAATCCATGCACATATGGACACCTTATCTTTGACAAAGGAGGCAAGAATATACAATGGATTAAAGACAATCTCTTTAACAAGTGGTGCTGGGAAATCTGGTCAACCACTTGTAAAAGAATGAAACTAGAACACTTTCTAACACCATACACAAAAATAAACTCAAAATGGATTAAAGATCTAAACGTAAGACCAGAAACTATAAAACTCCTAGAGGAGAACATAGGCAAAACACTCTCTGACATACATCACAGCAGGATCCTCCATGACCCACCTCCCAGAATATTGGAAATAAAAGCAAAAATAAACAAATGGGACCTAATTAACCTTAAAAGCTTCTGCACATCAAAGGAAACTATTAGCAAGGTGAAAAGACAGCCTTCAGAATGGGAGAAGATAATAGCAAATGAAGCAACTGAGAAATAACTAATCTCGAGAATATACAAGCAACTCCTACAGCTCAACTCCAGAAAAATAAATGACCCAATCAAAAAATGGGCCAAATAACTAAATAGGCATTTATCCAAAGAAGACATACAGATGGCTAACAAACACATGGAAAGATGCTCAACATCACTCATTATCAGAGAAATGCAAATCAAAACCACAATGAGGTACCATTTCACACCAGTCAGAATGGCTGCGATCCAAAAGTCTACAAGTCATAAATGCTGGAGAGGGTGTGGAGAAAAGGGAACCCTCTTACACTGTTGGTGGGAATGCAAACTAGTACAGCCACTATGGAGAACAGTGTGGAGATTCCTTAAAAAACTGGAAATAGAACTGCCTTATGATCCAGCAATCCCACTGCTGGGCATACACACTGAGGAAACCAGAAGGGAAAGAGACACGTTGTACCCCAATGTTCATCACAGCACTGTTTATAATAGCCAGGACATGGAAGCAACCTAGATGTCCATCAGCAGATGAATGGATAAGAAAGCTGAGGTACATATACACAATGGATTATAACTCAGCCATTAAAAAGAATACATTTGAATCAGTTCTAATGAGGTGGATGAAACTGGAGCCTATTATACAGAGTGAAGTAAGCCAGAAAGAAAAACACCAATACAGTATACTAACACATATATATGGAATTTAGAAAGATGGTAACAATAACCCTGTGTACGAGACAGCAAAAGAGACACTGATGTATAGAACAGTCTTATGGACTCTGTGGGAGAGGGAGAGGGTGGGAAGATTTGGGAGAATGGCATTGAATCATGTAAAATATCATGTATGAAATGAGTTGCCAGTCCAGGTTCGATGCACGATGCTGGATGCTTGGGGCTGGTGCACTGGGACGACCCAGAGGGATGGTATGGGGAGGGAGGAGGGTTCAGGATGGGGAACACATGTATACCTGTGGCGGATTCATTTTGATATTTGGCAAAACTAATACAATTATGTAAAATTTAAAAATAATAAAAAAAAAGAATCAGAAAAAAATAAAAAAATAAACTTCTAATGAATTAGGAATCGAAAAGTAACTAAACACTGCTATTCAAGTTCATAGACTAACTGGACAGCTGCCTATATTGTGAGATACATTTGAGCTGCTGGGAATTGCTCCTACCTTCAACATATGTGTACTGTCAGTGTCTGCCGAATATCTGAACTTTCACTAGAATATTGTCTCATGTTGAAATGTATGTGTTTCAGAAAGTAGAGACAGATCAAGCCAATCATCAATTGCAAAAGTTGTGTTGAAAGTAATTTAACAGATTTCTTCCAGCCAATGCTTTTTCACCATCCAACAGCATGGAGCGCTGTCACACTCCCCACCTGCCTCTCTAGTATGGGTTAGGGTTCTCTACACTGTCAACTTCAAAACCAACATATGAAAATTTTGCCGAAACTGCTGAAATGGGATCTTAACCAAATATATACCTTAATTCCCTTTTTAGACAAATATTTATGGGGCTTCTACCATGTACCAAACACTATCATAGATCCTTGAGTACTTTTTGTGAGGACAAAGCATCCCTGTCTTTGTAGGTTGTATCTAGGGAAATATGGAAATGCCTCATTTTTTGTCTCCCTGAAATTAGTTATTTGCATAACATCCAGAGTGATCTTTTCAAAGAGAATTCTGAGGCTGCCTCTACTTCTTTAGAACCTTTTCATACTTTCCAATTGCTCTTGATTAAACCTGAAGAGCAATTTGTATAGCCTTCTAGGTTCTGTGGAATCTGATTCCTGTTGATTTTACCATTTCATTTCATATTGTTTTCTACCTCACCCACTCTGTCCCAGCCACATTGGCCTTCTAGCTAATGGTGATATTAACCAAATCTCTCCTGTCTCAGAGCATTCACACATTTGTTTCTTCATTCAGGAGCTTTCTTACTCCTCACATACCCACTTAGAACTCTTCCTTTACATCTCAGGAGAAATACCACTTATTTATGGGTGTTTTCCTAACCCACCACATTAAGTTCATTGTTCCTATAATACCTCTTAGAACTTCTCATTTATAATAATTATTAATATATGTATACTTTTATTATTTGTAAATGTCTAAATCATTATCTGTATAATACCTATCTCTCTAATTGGATTCAATTCAGTTAGGACAAAGATCATGTAGGTTTACACTTATCTCCGTATTCTTTGCACAGTACTGGATAGATGAAAAGTACTCAGTGTTTATTGACTTTAAGAGGAATGAGGTACAAGAGAAAAGAGAAATAATATCTTGACTGTTGGAAAGGTCTATATTACATTGGAATGAGGTTAAATTAGAAAGGACAGTAATTTAAGGCTAGAGATTCAGGTTCTGGGCAGAAAACCTCAGATAAAATAACTTATTTTAGCCAATGTTTTCCAAGTACATTTAATGGTGTACTGTCCCCATAAACTGCTTTTCAAAAGCATGATACCATGGTTAAAGAACATTGTCCAATATCTTCTGCCTCTCAGGATTCGTAGTGCCTATCATGAGTTCCTAATAAGAGCTCTAGGAACTGTTCTGGTAAAGAAATCTGTTTAACAAATCCCCCTCTTCCTCTGTAATAGCTAGTAACACTTTGGGCATTTGCTGAAAAAGACTTCTGAGATATAATACACCTCTTCCACTCCCTTATTTTTCTCTTACAATTGAAGGCATTTAGTGGAAAATTTCATTCTGCATGTTTTCTTGCCTCAAAAGAGAGTCTTCTTATCTTTAGAGATTTTGTTTTAACTTATTGACTGAAAACCGATATATAGCATCAGGAATTTTAGCCCCCTTTTTATAGCATAGGATTTATGTATTTTTTATAATTAATGTATCAATATATATGGATTTATAGCATGATACAAGTGGCCAATAAGTTTCCATCTAGAATTCTTTTAGCCTAATTGTATTGTAGACTGGAAATCAACAAATAATTTTGCATGAAAATTTCTAGTATTTGTATATTTATAGTGTTATAGTGGAGAAGGCAATGGCACCCCACTCCAGTACTCTTGCCTGGAAAATCCCATGGATGGAGGAGCCTGGTAGGCTGCAGTCCATGGGATCGCTAAGAGTTGGACACGACTGAGCGACTTCACTTTCACTTTTCACTTTCATGCACTGGAGGAGGAAATGGCAACCCACTCCCGTGTTCTTGCCTGGAGAATTCCAGGGACGGTGGGGCCTGGTGGGCTGCCGTCTCTGGGGTCGCACAGAGTTGGACATGACTGAAGTGACTTAGCAGCAGCAGCAGCAGTGTTATAGTAAACCAACATATAATTTAATGTATCACCACGCATGCTTAGTTGCTCAGTCATGTCCAACTCTTTACAACCTCCTTGACTACAGCCCAGCAGGATCCTGTGTCCATAGGGATTCTCCATGCAAGAATCTGAAGTGGACTGCCATGCCCTCCTCCAGCGGATCTTCCCAACTCAGGGATCACACACAGGTCTCCCGTATTTCAGGCCAATTCTTTACCATCTGAGCCACCAGGAAAGCCCAAGAATACTGGAGTGAATAGCTTATCCCTTCTCCAGGGGATCTTCCCTAGCCAGGAATCAAACCGGGGTCTCCTGCATTGCAGGTGGATTCTTTATAAGCTGAGTTACCAGGGAAGACCAATGTATCACTATACTCTCATATAATTTATTTTATAAAATATATTCCAAAATAAAAGTTTTAAATACTGATGTGAAATAAATATAATGAAAGGTCTTCATACTTTTTTCTACTATCTCATTAATCATCATGCATATTTCCCGGATTCCATGCATTCACCTTATATTAGATATAAATTTTATAAACTGTGACTGGGTTGGAACTCACCAAGGAATGTTGAGGCCTAGGATTATTGTTCAAGAATAATAATTCATTTGAGGACTTACAGTCTTCATTTACTCTGTAAATGATCAGCTACTATTAATATCCACTGACTGTGGCTTATTAAGTGGTTAAAAGGAACTAAATTCAGAGGGTTTGTAGAAGATATTAACATGTGGACAAGGGCTATAGCTTTATAAAATTTGTGTCAGGATTGAGATGTTGCATAATTTACTGGTACATGGATACCAGATGGAGCCATGTCTTTACCTTGGCCTAGTACCCTAGCAGCACAATTTCAAAGGCACATGGTCCTCCAAGATGACCAAACTACAAGGCCATGTGATTACTTGAGCACAGATCTATCAAAGTGCAGAAAGTGGGGGTTATAAAAGATGACTTCTGAGCTGTTTTCTGGGCTTCCCAGGTGGCTCAGCAGTAAAGAATTTGTCTGCATTGCAAGAAGATGCAGGAGATGCTGAGAGTTCGATCCCTGGGTCAGGAAGATCCCCTGGAGGAGGGCCTGGCAACCTACTCCAATATTCTTGTGTTGGTGAATCCCATGAACAGAGGAGCCTGGATCCCTGTCTATGGGATTCGCCAAGGCAATAATACTGGAGTAGGTAGCCATTCCCTTCTTCAGGGGATCTTCCTCACCCAGGGATCAAACCCACAATGTGGGCAGGGGTCTCCCAATTGCAGGCAGATTCTTTACCATCTGAGCCACCTGGGAAGCCATTGTGAACACCTGAATGAGAAGTAGTATTGCTGAATGATTAGAAACTCTGACTTTGAAGAGAGATGGGTCTGATGTCATTTTCCACTTTAAACAACTTAAAAGCAATATCATCAGGGACAAGATATTTGATCTGTCTGAAATACCATAAAACATAAATAACTATAGTCCCACAAATCCTGCCTTGAGTTAAAGCTCTTAGCAGAATGATGCTGTAGTTGGCATTCAAGAAAAGTAGTAATACTTCTTCTTATCATTATTATTATTTTTTACTTCCAAGAAAGAAGTGAGAATTATTTATGGTGCTAAGCATTTTCCAGGTATGTCACTGAACCCTAAATTTGATCTTTATGTTTCATATAAATGCATTTGACTACTTTTTACCTAGTGACCACATGTCAGCTGACAATTTTGATTAAGGAATTTTCAATTTGAACTTTACTTAATCTTTAGCTCAAGTGGGAGATCTGGTAGTAAGGCTGTCTCTCCTTTTGAGGTTCTGTTAAACACTGTGGTCCATGGTAAATTAAACCAAGGAAACACACCAAAGAAAAAATTCTGTGGAACTGAACCCAGAAGCAATCAATGGCTGCAGGAAAATAACTAATCAACACTGCCAAGGCAAATGCCTCTGCATCCTGTACTGGCAAAATCTGAGACAAAATAAGTTCCACAAATTAAAACCCTTTCAGAATAATAAGTTACAGATAACACGCCCATCAATCTTGATTTTTGAATGATACTCTAGAACAACTTGAGTTCTGGCACATTCAGAACAATTGTCAAAGTTCACCACTAGAGACTGTGTTAAAAAGTAATCAACAATAAGTTTTATAGGTTTTATGTGTTGCATTAGTCTTATCAACTACTAGGGGTAAGGGCTAGAATTAGAGTTGAAAGTACAAATGTTCAATTCTTCCATTTCTTCGAAGAAAACATACATATTTATAAAGCGATTTTTTCTTTTACAAAGAAGGATCCAGGGTCCAGAATTTAATAGGGTAAGGTAGACTCATTGATTGATCTTTTAGGGTCTGGAACAGTCCAAGAAGGCACAGAATGGAACAGAAATACTTCAGCAGAGAATTGATGCTCCAGTTCATGCTCTGTAGAATTACAAATGTCTGGGCTTTCCATTGTGATACATTTCCTCCTATGGATCTGCAAAGAATTGTGCAATATATTTAGGAAAATCTTGTGATTTTACTTTCAAGATCTAGGAGATTTCAGGTTTCTTAACTCCTTATTATCCTGGAATAATCAAGACTAAGCTGATTTCCTGAAGAAATTGCATTCATTTTTTTGTATAAATTATTTTCTTAACATAAAGGTATCACTAATGGAGAACACACGTAAAACTTTAAACTTCTGCAAAGCAACACAACTTCCCATGCATGCAGCAAAGATTGACTGCCATCAAACACTTTAATTTTTTGGACCAGCTTAAAAATAGAGTACACTCATTTTGCACCACTACAACATGGTCATTTTTACTAGAGTAAGCATTGGATTCATTAGCCTAACACCCTCAAGGCAAAATTCTAATGACCCCTGGATCATAACGAGATGGGGGGCACAGGAGAGCCATTTAACTTGATTCCTAACATAAAGTTATTTATGGAAAAAGATACAACTGAATTGTTTTTTGCACAAATGCTATAAAATATTTTTATTAAAATAAAAACAGTGATAGGAAAAACAGAAAAGGAAAGAAAATATCCAAAAGCAGCCAAACATATTTAACAGAGATGAAGTCCATTCTATTTCCCTGGAGTGCAAATGTGTGGTTTAACATATGAGAAGGATATTTCACTTGGTGTATGTTACCCATCACAGGGGCACCAGCAGGAGCAGCTACAGAAAATGGTCCATTAGTTTTGCCATAATAAACTCTTTTTTCACTGGTACACTCCTGGGATTCTTTGACATTACTTCAGTGTAGTTATTGGTGGAAGACCTTAATAATTGGAACTCTCACAATTTGAAATTAACATTTTCCATGTCACTCTGCTGCTGCTGCTAAGTCACTTCAGTCATGCCCGACTCTGTGTGACCCCATAGATGGCAGCCCACCAGGGTCCTCTGTCTCTGGTATTCTCCAGGAAAGAATACTGGAGTGGTTGCCATTTCCTTCTCCAACGCATGCATGCATGCTAAGTCTCTTCAGTTGTGTCCAATGCTGCGCAACCCTATGGACAGCAGCAGAGGACCAGGCTCCTCTGTCCATGGGATTCTCTAGGCAAGAATACTGGAGTGGGTTGCCATTTCCTTCTCCTCCATGTCACTCTGCTATTGCTGCTGCTGCTGCTGCTAAGTCGCTTCAGTCATGTCTGACTCTGCGCGACCCCATAGATGGCAGCCCACCAGGCTCCCCCATCCCTAGAATTCCCAGGCAAGAACACTGGAGTGGGTTGCCATTTCCTTCTCCAATGCATGAAAGTGAAAAGTGGAAGTGAAGTCGTGTCCAACGCTTAGTGACCCCATGGACTGCAGCCTACCAGGCTCCTCCATCCGTGGGATTTTCCAGGCAAAAGAGTTCTGGAGTGGGTTGCCATTGCCTTCTCCACGATATCACTCTAGTATATGTTAAATATTGCAAAACTTGATTTTATGGGCATCCTCTCCAATAGGTATGATTCCAAAAGGCAAAATTGTAAATGCAAAATGCTCTTTGTGTCTTTGCATTTTAGATTTGCACTTGTTTCTTAAATTAGCATGTCAAGACACCTATTCAGTCAGTATGACTTTATCATGCTCAAGGAAGGACTAGTGAATGAGAGCTAACCACTCCCAGTTGGAGTCTCCAGTGTGTCTAACTTATAAGGCAATAGCCTCCACACAAGGGAGTTCTCAGAAAATATGTGCCCTAAAATGTACAAGCACATGTGAGAATTGGATGGAAGTCTTCACTGAGGCAAAAAAACAAAAAGTCAGCACCTAGTTGTGCCAAGTGCCAGGAAGAAGATATGGTGTTTATGCTAAAAGGAAATCACAATCTAATACAGAAGCTAGAATTTTGGCAACATAATGAAGTAAGTTCAGTCAGAGAAATATACAGGATTTAAGAAAGAACACAGAAGAAATGTGATTCGTTGTGCCAAAACACTCTTTGGAAATTTTTCTTACAGCTGCAAAGGATATTAGACGTCATCTCCTTTATGTCCTCTCTAAATGCTATGTGGTGTTGTGTTTTAGTCTCTCAGTCACGTCCAACTCTTTGTAACTCCATGGACTGTATTCTGCCAAGCTCCTCTGTGCATGGAATTCTCCAGGTGATAATACTGGTGTCGTAGTCATTTCCTTCTCCAGGGGATCTTCCTGACCCAGAGATCGAACTCCAGTCTCCTGCATTGCATGCAGATTCTTTACCCTCTGAGTCACCAGGGAACCCCCTCTAGATGTTATGGATAAGACTGAAACTTAAAAAAGGAACATGATTCATTCAAGGACCCACAGCTCATTTATTTCATAGCTCCAAATTCCAAATCTAATGTTTTATTGACTACAGCAGACACTTTTAGGGAAATATATGGCAATGTATCCCTAATTCACAATGCTAATTTGCACATTATTCCTCTCTTCTCAAAGACTGTAATAAATTAGGGAGGGTGTGGCCTGAGGGATAACAATTAATCTCTTACTTACGTTTCCTTTCAATTGTGCTATATAATAAAGGAATCATCACTGAGAGACCAAGGACTTGGAAACAAAGTTGAGCTAAAGGTATGAGAGAATAGTCAAAAAAGAAAAATAGTCCTTGGACTCAGGCCATGGAATAAGAGATGAGAGTTTCAGCATTAATAAAAAGTATCTTAATAACTCTTACAAAATGGGTAAGATTTCTTGAGGCAAAGAAAAGAAATAATAATCACAAAAATTCAATCTGCTTAAATAATGTCAATCAAGAAATATTTACTAAACATTTATTATGTCTCATCAACAATATTGGGCTTCCATGGTGGCTCAGATGGTAAAGTGTCTGCCTGCAGTCCTGGAGACCAAGGTTTGATCCCTGGGTTAGAAAGATCACCTGGAGAAGGAAACAGCAACCCACTCTGGTACTCTTGCCTGAAAAATTCCATGGATAGAGGGGCCTGGTGGGCTACAGTCCATGAGGATGCAAAAATTCAGACACGACTGAGCAACTTCACTCACTATGAACAATATTGGATACTCGATGTTGTACAGGAGAGGTCAAAGATTCTGTTTTTAAAAACAGAATTGAACAATCACATGAATAATTCAATACAAGTCAAGTGCTCTGTCACAGGAGTGTGGTTCCATGGGGGGTTATGACAAAGAATTCTGACATAGTTTGGGAGGTCAAAGAAGTTCTCCTGTACAAATTGATACTTAAGTAAGATAAAGGATAAATGAAAATTAACTATTAATAGGTTAAATGTAGGAGGGAAAGGAAGTAATATTTAGACAGGTAAGGGGAGAGAACTGTGAGGCTAGTCTGTGGTCTAGGGACCGTATTAGCACATATGAAAGACTGAGGTCTTTGTAGTAGATTGATTACATAAACAGCCCCAATCTATCACACCTTCCTGAATTCATGCTCTTCTACTTCCTTCCTATAACAACTCCAAGCTTGTCCTGTGGCTTGCTTTGGCCAGTAGAACAATAGCACGCTGTACGCAAGCAGAATTTTGAAAAAGCACTTGCACATTGTGACTTCCTGTCGCTCCACCGTGAAAACATGCTTGGGCTAGCTTGCTGAATAAGGAAATGTGGAGCAGAGCCCTGGTGCCCAGTTGTCTCTGCTGAGGGCTACCCAGACCATCCAACCACCAGGCAGATACTTGGAGGAGCTCAGTAAAGATAAGCAAAGAAACGGGTTGATCTCTAACTAGTGGATGACTCCTGCTAAGCCCTGCTTATATCAGTAGTGCTCCTCGGGTAAACCCAAAAGAATAGCACAATCAATCCACAGGTTTGTGAGCTAAATATATATTTAATGTCTTAAGCCACTAGTATTTGTGATTGTTAGGTGGCATAAACATAGCTATAGATAACTGATATGGTGGTAAATGTGAAAAATGGATAATCAGTGGTATATAGTGTGCATGAATGGAATGATTTTAGTGGAATGATTTTCAGGCTGTTGCAATAAGAGATAATGGCAACTTGGACTAATTGATAGTGAGCATGTAGACAAGGCTATAGAATCAGGGCAACTTGGATTTAATTCTCTAGAAAATGGTGAACTACTAAAGGCTTTTATGCAGACGGATAGTGACATGAACAGAGCTCTACTAATTTAGGGAAATTAAATTGACTGTGTTTTCATGAACAGATTACACTAGAAGGAGAGTTGAAGCACAGAATAAAAGAACAAAATATTGAACCCCCACCCCCCCCAGAAAAAAGTTAAATGCCAAGAGAGTATATTTTCACAACATGATATTTAATGAAGAGCTTCAGACAATGAAACCACTCTGAGGCCCATTATCAAGAATAGATTCTCACTCTTAATCTTTTTAGATGTTAATAGTTTAATTAGAGGCCCTTTGACAGCTCAAATTCAATTAGTTGGTAGCTTGAAAGTGAAATGGAATCTATGGATTTAAAACATGATAAATTAGTTCCAAGACCACTTTGCATTAAGTAGTCTAGTGGCTGAGAAATTAATATAAAGATATAAACAGTTTAAAGAGCATGGGCTCCATTTTAATATTCACTTCCACATTATTGGCAAAGGCTATCTATAGATTAAGACCCTAATATAGATACTTCCCTTGTAGCTCAGTCAGTAAAGAATCTGCCGGCAGTGCAGGAGACCCGGGTTCAATCCCTGGGTTGGGAAGATCCTCTGGAGAAGGAAATGGCAACCCACTCCAGTATCCTTGTCTGGAAAATCTCATGGACAGAGGAGCCTGGTGGGCTGCAGTCCATGGGGTCACAAAGAGTCGGGCACGACTGAGCGACTAACACTTATTACTTATAGACAACAGGCTACTCCTTTCCGACTTTTCAAAATATTCTCAACTTTATCCTCATGGTCATAATAGTTACCTTATTCCATAATACATAAAAACACATTATAGTCTCTCAGAGAGTGTGTAGTCATTCCATAATATTTATGGTGTAATATGGAATAGAAATGCTTAGGAAAGTGAGCAATGGATTTTAGTCATATATCTATTTGAAGTCAATCCCTTCTCTTCTGTGTAATTCCCATCTCCTCATGCTGGTTTAAGGACATTATTCCAGGAATTCTTTGAACAGCATCACTCCAGCAATTTTTTTCTTTTCCTCCTACTTATTTATCTCTCTTTCTCCTGTATAGCTGAAATCAGTGTACACATACCATTATAGAAATTCTCTTGTTTCATCTTCCATCACTTATCTATCTATTGCTTGATTGTATTTATTGAAAAACTCCAAGAGAGTTATCTATTCTCATCATTTCTCATTATCTCCACCCATATTCCTTCAAACCCACACAAGTTGGGTCTTTACCTCCATCACTCTATCAAAATATTTCACCATGTGTACCATTGATGTCCATACTGGGAAATCCAGAGTCTACTGTCAGCAGCAGACTCACCACTTTGACCCATTTTTTGCACTTGCATTTCATACCACCCATTCATTCCCTTGTTTATCCTTCTTCTTAATGAATTTTTTTTTTAAACTTGGTTATTGAATTTTTTTCTATTCCCTGATCTCTTACACTTGGAGCACACAACAGCCTTGTCCATGGACTTCCCTTCATTCTCGCTTCACACTTTTGATTATCTCATCCAATCAAATGGATTTAAGTATAATTCATATGGAAACTGCTCACAAATTTTTATCTCTAGTCTGGACATCTACTCCAAATACCACACATATCTCTGCCTAGTTAACCACTTGAAAATCTTGAATGGGCATTTCAAACTGAGACTCTGCCCTAAAATAAACACATAACTATATCATCTGCAATCAGTTGATGGAAATTTCATCCATTAATTGCTCAGAAAAAAATACATACATATATATATATTTATCAGAAAAATACATGCCTTTATTTATTTATTTATCCTTGAGTCTTCTATTTTTTTAACACTTTACATTCATCATATCAGTCAATTCTAATATATTTCCAGAATTTCATCATTTCTTTTCATCCCTACTGATACCACTCTGGTGTGTGCTACTATGATTACTTGAATTACTGTGATGCCCTCCTAACTGGTTTCTACCTTTTTCTCCTGACAGCCTGTTCTTAACAGAAATCAGAGTAATACCTTTAATATTAAGACAGATCATACCATTCCTGTATTAAAAACTGTGCAATATCATCTCCATACTCATGCAGGCTAGGAGCCAAAAATTTAAAATAGTAAATGACCCCTACCTCTGTACCTGAGTGCAGTTATTCCAATAAATGTATCTCCTAAGATTCTACACCCCACTCCCCGAACCACTATGTCTCTTTACTTTTTCTTAAACATGATGAACATACTTTCACCTTAAGGGATTTGATCTCATTATCTGCTTAGAATACTCTTCCTCCAGGTGTGTGCATCTCTCTCAACCTTTCTTTGAATTTCTGTTCAAATGTCATCTGCTCAGTGATGCTACCCTGACCTTAGTATTTAATATGACAGTCTAACTCCCTTCCCCAAACTCTGGGACTATTGATTCCCTTTGCCTTATTCTATTTTTCCCCATAACACATATTTAATATGAATACAGTAAATAATTTACTTATTTATTATATTTGTTGTTTATTTTCTCTCTCTCCTCTTAAACATGTGAGGTCAGAAATCCTTAGTTCTATTGAATAAAATATTTCCAAGAATAAATAGTGGTTAACACACACACTAAATAATTATGTATTGATTGAATGAGTGAACAAGATGATATTCTGATTTATTTGAAATGACATACCCCATTCCACAACTAAACCCTAAAAATGTATGTATTATGAATTGTTTCTGTGTCTGCAATGACTCCTTTTCTGTTGGCTTATACTTCAGAATGAGTTTTTAATCTGAATTAAGGCATCCTCATCTCACTATTGTCCTATTTATAACTTAATCATCTACCATTACTGCTACTTTTCATGCTATGTGGAAGCCCTGGCCTCACTGAAGACAAAACATAGGAACAGTTGACAGTATTGAATGACTTGTTGGATGTAGGGAGTGTAAAATGGCAAGTAGGAGTCAAAACTCTATGAGACAGAAAGGGCAGAAATTTAGTTGAGTGATGTACTAAGAATTACAGAATAAATTAGCAACAACAACGGAATAATGTAGGATTTCTACTTTCTGGTGAAGTTTATAGCCACTAGAATTTACCCTTCAGAGTCTAGTTCTAGTTCTAGACTATGGTTGCTTCCATCAGAATGAAAAATCTCATGCTAAGTCCTAGATGATATGTTCTTCTCATCCGAGATACATGCTGGATAGTCCTCACCATTGCTTTTGTTCTTGCTCATTATATTAAAGTTGAGAGCCCATAGTGTTTTAGGCCTTGTATTTCCTGGCATAGCATTATGGCAATTAGTTTGGTGTTTGAGTGTGTGCATGTATATGTATATGTAATGGGGAAAACTTTTTAAAAAACAGAGATGGTGAGAGATCGTTTATGGCAAAAAAAAATATGAACAATTTCATGTTGATATTAGCAAAAAGCATACTTTAACTCGCTGTTCTACTTTTCTTCTTATATCTATCACATATTAGTGCAAATCATTATATGTTATTTATATCCTGCCTGCATTTTGCTAGAGTTGTTCTGTGCTTAGATAGTGAATCCTCACAGAACCTAATCAGCCAGTTCACAGAATATTTCATCATTCTATGCTCTGATTCTAGTTTCATATCTAGACATAATATTGATTGTTGATGCAAAATTAAGGACAGAAAGAGAAATTTAGAATAAAGGCAAATGAATGAAAAAAAAACCAAATATGATTAATTACTGGGCAATCCTCTTAATTAAACAATAACATGAACCGTGAACTTCCAGATGTTTAAGCTGGTTTTAGAAAAGGCAGAGGAACCAGAGATCAAATTGCCAACATCCCCTGGATCATCAAAAAAGTAAGAGAGTTGCAGAAAAGCATCTATTTCTGCTTTATTGCCTATGCCAAAGCCTTTGACTGTGTGGATCACCACAAACAGTGGAGAATTCTGGAAAAGATGGGAATGCCAGACCACCTGACCTGCCTCTTGAGAAACCTATATGCAGGTCAGGAAGCAACAGTTAGAACTGGACTTGGAACAACAGACTGGTTCCAAATTGGAAAAGGAGTACGTCAAGGCTGTATGTTGTCAGCCTGCTTATTTAACTTATATGCAGAGTACATTATGAGAAACGCTGGGTTGGAAGAAGCACAAGCTGGAATCAAGGCTGCCGGGAGATGCTGCTCAGATATGCAGATGAAAACCACCCTTAATGGCAGAAAGTGAAGAGGAACTAAAGAGTCTCTTGATGAAAGTGAAAGAGGATAGTGAAAAAGTTGGCTTAAAGCTCAACATTTAGAAAACTAAGATCATGGCCTCTGGTCCCATCACTTTATGGGAAATAGATGGGGAAACAGTGGAAACAGTGTCAGACTATGTTTTTGGGCTCCAAAATCACTGCAGATGGTGATTGCAGCCATGAAATTAAAAGAAGCTTACTCCTTGGAAGGAAAGTTATGATCAGCCTAAAAGGAGATCCAACCAGTCCATTCTGAAGGAGATCAGCCCTGGGATTTCTTTGGAAGGAATGATGCTAAAGCTGAAACTCCAGTACTTTGGCCACCTCATGTGAAGAGTTGACTCATTGGAAAAGACTCTGATGCTGGGAGGGATTGGGGGCAGGAGGAGAAGGGGACGACAGAGGATGAGATAGCTGGATGGCATCACTGACTCAATGGATGTGAGTCTGAGTGAACTCCGGGAGTTGGTGATGAACAGGGAGGCCTGGCGTGCTGCCATTCATGGGGTCACAAAGAGTTGGACATGACTGAGTGACTGATCTGATCTGATCTGATCTGAGATAGCATATTCAAAGCAGAGACATTACTTTGCCAACAAAGGTCTGTCTAGTCAAGGCTATGGTTTCTCCAGTGGTCATGTATGGATGTGAGAGTTGGACTGTGAAGAAAGCTGAGTGCCGAAGAATTGATGCTTTTGAACTGTGGTGCTGGAAAAGGCTCTTGAGAGTCCCTTGGACTGCAAGGAGATCCAACCAGTCTATCCTAAAGGAGACCAGTCCTGATGTTCATTGGAAGGACTGATGCTGGAACTGAAACTCCAATACTTTGGCCACCTCATGTGAAGAGTTGACTCATTGGAAAACACCCTGATGCTGGGAGGGATTGGGGGCAGGAGGAGAAGGGGACAACAGAGGATGAGATGGCTGGATGACATCACCGACTCAATGCACATGAGTTTGGGTGAACTCTGGGAGTTGGTGATGGACAGGGAGGCCTGGCGTGCTGCGATTCATGGTGTCACAAAGAGTCGGACAGGACTGAGTGACTGAACTGAACTGAACAGAAACAATAACAAAATAAATGGCAGCTTATGCAATAAATTCAAATAGTGAAAAGAAGTTGATTTTTCCTATAGCATTTTCTTTTCCATATTTTAGTACCAGTTTCCCCCACTATCCAAAAGTAAAGCATGCAAAAGTAAATCTTGTGTAAGCCAAAATGACCACAAAGCAAAGAAACAATCACCTTTTATTTTCCATTAAAGTAAAAAATTATCTTAGAATTTCTTTTTTTCGTGAAAATAGGTAGGTCTTTTGTAAAATTGAAGTGCTATAAAGCAAAATTTTGAAAAGCAGGCGATGACTGTATTAAACCATTTGATGACATTTATTATTTTAATTAATTATTATTTTTGGCTGTGCTTGGTCTTCATTGCTGCAAGGGATTTTCTCCAGTTGTGGTAAGTGGGGGCTTCTTGTTGTGGTATTAATAGCTTTTCTTATTGCAGAGCTCAGACTCTCTAGCCTGGGCTCAGTAGTTTTGGTACATGAATTTGATACGTGGGATCTTCCTGGACCAGGAATCAAACTCATGACTCTTGAATTGGAAGCAGATTCTTTTCCAGAGCTACCAGAGAAGCCCAATTTGATGACTTTTAAGCTGTGATCTGTTCTCATGTTCAATGATGTTTACTGCTCAGGGATACTTATTTTATGTAGAATACTGGATTCTGTTAAGGTTTAGCTAACTATTAACTTCACGGGATGAATTTGTACGAATGGTATTTGAAACTTCATCACTGCAATGATTCTAAATTTTCCACCATATAACCAAAGGATGTGGTTCCTTATGTTCACAACTTCTTAAGGACCACATTATTTCTTTCCCAAATCCATTTTCCAGTAAATTATCTTGTGTAAAAGAAGTGCTTTACCTCATCTCAGTTTCTCTCAATGAGTTTATCTTCTGATCCAGAATCTTTCTGCATCACCCATAATAAAAAATAATGAAATGAATAGCCTTTTACTTATTCCAAATTTTAACTAATTTATTTAAATTATGTATTTTTAAAGCACATCTTAAAAGTCCATCCATGCTATTATTGTTATAAAGACCTTAAATCCCTATAAGTGAAAGAAAGAGTACATTTGAATGATTCCATAGAGTATTATGCAAATAAATACAAAACATTCAGATAGTGATAATAGTTATTATATTAGATTTTAAAATTCAGTTTGATAACATTGCCTTAACCAGTCACATATTAGCTATGATGAGTTCTATAGAACAGGAATATTGAAAAGAGGGTTGAAAATTGATATTTTTTTATGAAGTCTGCACCAGTTAGTAAAAAGCTACCTCTCTCCTCCTCAAATGTGTTTTGAGGCTAGAAAGTCTGAGTGGGTAGGCTTGAGTAAACTTAAACAGAAAGTGTGTTTACTCCTCACTTTTTCATTGGCTAAGTCTGCAGCTGAAATGGTGTCCTAGTGCCAGTTGTCTTTCCTTCCATTTATCTATCTTTGAAGCAGTCTTAGTGGTATTTTTCAATAACTATTTGTGGTCAGAGACCAAGTAAATAAATAATTATAATATTTTAAAACTATAATGCAATAAAAGTAGAGTGCTTAAAAGTCATTTTTATTCCCAGACTAGTTTATTTAACTAATGTCCTACAGGAAAAAAATCCTGCAAAAGGCAATCCATTTGCCCTAATTCTCTCTCCAACATTAACACAGTTCCAGGTGAAGTTCTGTTTATTCCTTTTGGTCTAGCAAGCAAAAGAGGTGTTTTTAATTTTCTAAAGTGTTGGTTTCTAGGCACAGATAACTAATATCTGGTGTTTGAAGAATTGTTTAGTCAGATCTAAAACGCATGCTTTTAAGCCAATGAAAAAATTCAGTTAAGTAGAAACCAAGATAAAAAGCATGGATATCTGATGACAGGTTCCATGAGTGGTTTAGGAAATGCTTTTGTAGGCACTGTGGAGGCACCCCACTCCAGTACTCTTGCCTGGAAAATCCCATGGATGGAGAAGCCTGGTAGCCTGCAGTCCATGGGGTTGCTAAGAGTCGGACACGACTGAGCAACTTCACTTTCACTTTTCACTTTTCAGTTTCATGCATTGGAGAAGGAAATGGCAACCCACTCCAGTGTTCTTGCCTGGAGAATCCCAGGGACGGGGGAGCCTGGTGGGCTGCCATCTATGGGGTCACACAGAGTCGGACACAACTGAAGCGACTTAGCAGCAGCAGCAGCAGTGGAGGGTGTCAATCAGTAAAAAGGGCAAAATTGAGGAAGAGTGATTTTGGAACAAAATTTACTCCAGAATCTACAGGCAAAAACTAGATGAACTTTCAGGTGGAGGAGAGAACTTGAAGACACCCCAACTCCAACTCAAAAACATTTCTGGTGGATTGAAGGAAAAATGAGGAGTTTTTCATTAAATACATTTTCTATGAAAGAGAAGTGAAATAGTCTGCTGTGAGGGAAAAAAATAAAAATTCTTGGAAGAATGCTATTTGGAGGTTATTACAGAAGAAGAAAGCAATCAATTGGCAAATATAAAGCAGAATAACCTACCTCTATAATAGGATCAGGGCCTTCCCAAGTGGAACAATGATAAAGAATCTGCCTGCCATTGCAGGAGACACAGGAGACATGGGTGTGATCCCTGGGTTAGGAAGATTCCCTGGCGTAGGAAGTGGCAACCCACCATTTTCCAAATATGTCTAAAATACATTGTTTTTTAGACTTTGTATCCCCTATTATCAATATGTAGATATTTAATTAATATTTAGTTGTGAAAAAGTGAAAGTGTTAGTCACTCAGTTGTGTCCCACTCTTTGTGACCCATATTCCATAACCTGCCGGCCTCCTCTGTCCATGGGATTCTCCAAGCAAAGGTACTAGAATGGGTGGCCATTCCCTTCTCTAGGAAATCATTTTTCCCTTAGTGTTTAGAAATTTGGGGGGAATCTCGCACACAAAATAACTAGGACTATTTGGATTTCAGAGCCCTCCACCCAAGTAGGCCATGTCAGGAGTACAGTGTTCAGTTTCAGATGTCTCACCATCGACAAAGCATCCACAGAGAATTAGCAGGATGTTGAGGACACTGGTCAGGCCATCTGAGAAATACTTTAGGAACATAAGGCTCTTCTTCTAGAAAATCAAAGAAATGGAAGGATTCCTAAAGGTCATCTTTTCCAAGTGCTTGATGTGAGAGCTTTCAGATTCCCCAGCAGATGTTACAAAGAAGCTTTGGCTGTCCTTACTGAAACTAACTCTTCCAGCGAGATTCTTTTCCTTTGCTCTCCAGGAAAAAAGGCTCTATAGTTGAGACAGCTAGATAGAGAAATATAATTCCCGCTTTATTTCTCTAAAGCCATGATTTTGAAACTGAGCTATAGACAAGTATCTTTCTGTTCTTCAGAACAGAAAGAGTCTGTTGCTGAGTTTTCAAGACCCTAAAGTTCTGCCCCACAGTGTATTTACTAATTTTATTTCTCTCCATTGTGCAGACAGGCTAATCTGACTCCATTCTACACAACAGAGGGTTCTCATTCTGTTCTAGTGGCTATTTTGGGTTTCTATTACTGTGTAGCAAACCCCTGCAAAACCAGGTGGCTTTAAAACAGCACTTTTAGTTTTTATTCACAAGATTCTACGGATCAGGAATTCAGGAAGGATTCAGATGGAATGTTTTTGGCTTTACCTGATTTCATTAGCAGTCATTCATTTAATAGTCATATTTAAATATTAGAACATAAAGAATACAATCTTTATAGTAACTTCATTGCAGTATTTTTATAAAGGTATAAATCTATTTAGTCCTCTATTGATGGGTATTTAGATTGTTTCTAATTTTTTTCACCACTGCCAACATTACTGTACTTAATGCTCTTTGAGAACTTATTTGGATGCATCTGTATAGGAGAAGGAAATGGCAACCCACTCCAGTGTTCTCACCTGGAGAATCCCAGGGACGGCGGAGCCTGGTGGGCTGCCGTCTATGGGGTCACAAAGAGTCGGACACGACTGAAGCGACTTAGCAGCAGCAGTAGCAGCTGTTGTATAAAGTTCTACAGTAATTTCTGAATAAAATATAAATTCATATACATTTTAGTACAAATGGATAAACCAACAAATAAAGGTAGTCCAGTCTGGACCAGCTTAGGAGAATGATCACTTTTCCATCTTTTCTCTGTTTCCATTCTGCAGTCTGATAGTGAATTGTATTACTGTTATTTTCATTTGCATTTCTCTGAGTATTAGTGAGGTTGAGCACTTTTTTATGTTTAATGATTATTTGTATTTTTTCTGAATTTTCTTTTCATATCATTTTCCCATTTTCATAGGGATATTTTATTTTTTATTGTATTGGTAAGTAGTAGGTATAACAAATATATTGTTTTTGACAACTACAGTAATTTTCCTCAAAGAAATTCTCTTTTAACTTTATTTATAATGAATATGTCCCATAAAGAAAATGTTTCAAATAAAATTTGTGTTTTCCTTTTGGTACTTCTGGTTTTGGTTTCATGTTCCTCAATTATCAAAATATTTACTTATATTTTGTTTCAGTGTTTTTGTTGCTTCATGTTTTATATAAATATTTCATCTATCTGGATATGTATGTGTGTGTGTGTGTATACTGTAATAGAGATTTTTTTTTTCTCAAATGGATAGGTGGCTAATCCACTGTTATTTATTTAATAATGCATTCCTCCTCAACTAATCTGTAAAATCAAGTTATTATAGCTAGACTTTATTCTGTACTTCAATTTCTTTGTCTCTTCCTCCATAAGGAATAGATAGATAAATATAAACTGCTTTAACTTCTGTAGTTATATATACATGTTCCTTTTCTGATTTCATATCTGTGACATAAGTTTTTATATTATTGTCAAATTTTCTGGGTATTCTTGCAAATGCATTCTTCTAAATGAAAAAAAAAATTTACCAGTTGTGCCATACAGTAGCATATAAATTTTTATTGAGTTAAAATTATAAATTAAGTGGGAAAAAGTAAAAAAATATATAACATTGAATTTACTCACCAAGAAACATATTATGATTATTTTTACATTTATATAAATACTCCTTTATAGTCTTAAGCTTTATGGAGTTATTTTATGTAGTTATTTTCTTTTTATGCTGTAATAAAATTTTTCCTATTATGTTTTCCTATTATTTTCTCTTTCTTGCTTGCTATTAGTAGAATAAAAGAAAGCTATCACTTTTTTTATGCAATACCAAAAACATTTTTACAATATCAGATTTTTATATTAACCAAGTATTGTGTCATTTAAATGACTTAACTAATTGTTTCTTTCAGCTGGTCATTTGATTAACAAGGTTTCTAGGTAAATATTTGTAATATGTTCAAATAACAATCTTTTAGAATCTGCCTTTAAATTAAGGATACTCTTTATTTATTATTGCATCAGTGTTTTATTTTAATGGTTAATTTCTCTTAAATAATGTTAAGTAACTTTTGAGTAATTTGAAACTCACAAAGATATATTTCTTAAAAAGTAGTTAAATTTCCTTGATGTTATTGAGTTTATGAAGTGGTACTAGGCATTATAATACTACTGTTACGTGGAATAAAAATTAACACTAGCTGGTCAACTTCTATGTAAGGCTTTTACTTTCAATATGTAATGTACTTGACAGCATTTCAGGATATTTTAAGACTGAGGAAAAAGGTCACTGATTTCTTTGGAAAAATAAATGGTTCAGTTTGAGATTGGGGGGTTATAATTCATTTTGTTTTGATTTTAATTAATTTGTGTTTGTCTTTCTTGGATGAAAAGAAAAATGGAGGAAAGTTAGAATAGTAGGCAGAGCAAAGGCAGAGATTGATGAAGAAGCCATAGGCAAAACTTGAATGGATGTGTGATGATCAAGTAATGAGCAGAGGAAAAACATGTGTAACTTGAAGGAATGGGCCTTGTGTCTTTTATTTTACTATATACTTTTAGAAGCTGGTAGTATGATAAGCATATAGAAGTGTTTAATAAATTTGCTGAATGAATAGACGAAAAATCAGTGTCAATCTATGAATTAGGTGCCCATCTTTAATCCAAATGGTAGGTTGTCCACCTCCAGATAATTCCCACATTAGGTGGGATGCATGAACATCCTTAAACATCTTCACTGAGTCTGCTGATTCACACAAGGAGTCGGACATGACTGAGCAACTTTCACTTCACTTGGGGGAGGAGAGAGATCTTGGATAAGACAAGAAAAATAATTATTCAATTATCTTAAATAAGTTCTTGGTGTTCCAGGCTGTCCTTTTTCTATTGAGTCTTTTCAAAGAAAATGGAAAGTATGCTATTTGATGATGAGGGAAATTTCAAACTATCTACTTCTGTTTCAATGCTGTTTGTGATCCACAATAATATTATACTTTAAAAAAATGTGAACAAAAATGAATTCAACGTCCAATACCTTTTCTCTGAAGCAAGACTAGAGAGCTACTCACATAAGAAGTCTGAATAAAGTCACTATTTATATGACAACACAGAAGAGTATTTAGTTAAGACCTAAAGAAATTAGATCTAAGCTCTGCATTGAAAAGCACATTTCTAAGCCTCAGTAACTTAGTAATGTCTAAATACAGTCTTTTTGATCAAGAAGGTTTCGAGTCAAAAGTGCCCTGATGATTCAACCAAGCTTTAGGGTACTTGTTTCAAATATCACAGTATTATACATCCACATAAGCAGAAATGCAACACCATAAAATATTAATTACTACAAAAAGTTCTGAAAACTAAAACAAAATCCTGTGGCAACAAAAACAGTGCAAGGAGACTTCATATGCTCTGATTTATTCATAACTGTGGGCTTCCTTAATGCTCTTCATATGGTGCATTAGTTCAAACATCCCAGATTACTGAAATGCATATTACTAATTTAAGTAAACTTCTGTATAAAGTTTTTATAGGAGGCTAATTTTGTACTGAATTTTGTCATATATTGGAAAAAGTGTGGAGATAGGAAAACTAGGTTCTACCTGGGCTCTGATTAGCTCAATGTCTGTTGAACATGTTATTCACAGAGCCTAATTTCTCTAGGACCGAAATATAAAATGAACCATTTTATTGCTAAAGTTGATCCTTTCTCAGCTACGTAAGGCCAAGTGGGAGTGGACATGTGGTTGGATTTTGAAAATTGAACTTAGCAGAAGGTAATTGAACTCATAGGTGATAAATGCAATAAATTTAAGCAATTTAACCAGAAAATTTAAATTAAAGGGAAGAATAGAGCCTGGCATAGACTGAGATAGAAATGTGGTTAGGAAAAAAGATAAGATGTTCTATTTGGGAGAGGAAAGCTTGTGGTTTAATGTCATTCTACTTATATACTTCAATTTTGGACACTCTGAGTGACTTCTTTTGAGTGTGCTAGAAGCTTGAGTGGGAGAGAATTGCAGATAAAAATACTATATCAAACCTAAAAAAATTGATATCACCCTCTACCAGAACTATCATGCCTGGATGTCAAATCCATAATTCTCAGCAACATCTGGAAAGATTTTATATCACAGGTTGTATTAGCTGGTTTCACTGGGCCAAATAAGCTTACCACCTGTTCCATGGTGTGCCATATGTAGTGAGGTAATTGCAATAGGCTAGGAAGAGACATGCTAGGAAGAGACATTGTATATGGATACCCCCTAGGTCTATCTATATGACCAAGTGACAAAACAGACCTAAAATGGACTCTGCCCAGCTGATTCTGTTTCCTTGGCCATATCAATTGGCCATATCGTATCCATTGTCTGTCGAATGGTGGGTGCAATCTGTTTGAAACTGTGCTGCAGGGTAATTGCTGGGAAGTTCTGAATCAGCTACACTACGGTGATCTGTCAACACTAGGGTTTGTGTTCTGTCAATGTGGTCCCCATCCTCACTTCAGATTCAGTGGCAAAACTGTTGAATGTGGAAAACTCAAGTACAGGGGAAAGACTTATTAGCATGTTATCTAGACTGGGCTATTTTTAATTCCTGGAGGTTTCTGGGAGACTAGAAGATTAATAGGAAATGCTCACCTAGAATCTCCATGAAAGAATTCCCAGTCACCCTGGGCAAAGGTCTGTGCTTGCTTCACTTTCACACTTACACACTTGGGATATAGGAAAGTGGAGGTGAAAGAAACAAAGCCAGAAATAAAAGGGCAAGGGTTCAATATATGTAAATGTTTCTATAGAAGTTGATAAAAAACACATGACTCTGAATGACTTCCAAAATATTGAATCCTATAAGACACTCAAAAAAAAAAAAAAAAAAAAGAATGATCTGAACACCATCTGTTTGTCCTTTTGGTACATGTGGTAATGGTCACTTATCTGACTACCTGTGGATATGGAAATGCATTTGAAATAATGAAGGACCCTCTGCTCTATTATAATGACAACTACCAGTGACACTTATAACCTTAGCAGCAGGTTAGAAACTATTTATGTCCACTCCCATTAAGAATTTTACCTTTTTTGACACATCCATTTGGTTCTGTTTGAAAGAAAAAATCATTAGTCTGACCTAAAACCACAAATGAAGACCAACTTCTCTCAAGTAATTTGCATATGCTTAACTATTCATGAGTTCCCTGCTGAGCATCAGAGGTGGTTATCAATCTACCTACACCCCAAACTTCTATAGAATTCTCAGTTTCTGTTAAAGCATGCTCAATTCCCTGTGAAATAAAACTTGAGATAAGAAGCATACTAGGCAGTGCTTACTTTTTCTTGGGAAGCATTGTGTTTGGCATTTTCTGCAATGATACAGTTTATCTGTTCATTGTACAGATATTTATTATGTAGCTACAATCTGCTGAGTACCTAGTCCAATTGTGGAACGTGTTGTGTATTAAAATCAATCTTACTTTAATAAGAATAGTATATTAAAATTGATCTTATTTACCATCATCTATTCTTTCAGCAGCATTCACAATCACTCCCTCCTCTTACTATAATTCAATTTGTCATTTGTTGATAGATGGGCTAGAAGACAAAATTTGGCAAAATACAAAACATGGAATATCTTCTATTTTTGAAGCATGTGTACTAGTAGAATTTTGGGTCTATAACCTACACTAACAGCACTTGAATATGCACTTATCTTTTAATTTTTATATTTATGTTTTCATGCTTTTGAGTTTTCATCTGATTAAAACAAAATATTAATACTGCTATATTTAATATTTCAGTGCCTATACTGGTGAGGCAGAGATCTCAAGGAAATTACTGCTGTTGAATGTAAATAAGTTATTTATTGTTTTGTTGAAGGAGTTACACTTCCAATGTGCGGTGCATTATGCTTTGTTTATTTTACATTTTTGATGCAAATGACTTGCCATCTTAATCTCAGAGTACATCAGAAACAGAGTGATAGAAACTTTGTCAAAACTACCAATGCTCAGCACTTTTTTTTTTCTTAAAATTACATGGGTCGAATAGCAAGAAGATTATTTAGGAGGTACAAAATAGCATCAGAGAGCTTTTGGAAAAGATCATTTTATATACATCTGACCACTAACGACTTCTGAAGTCTTTAGCTCACAGCAAGAAAACTATACTAGAAATAAAACAAAAATATGTTCACTAATGCCTCTTTCAATTAGTCTTTGTTTTTAGTATAAAATATAGAGTGTATTTGGTTTTTATTTCAAAAATGCATAGAATCTATTGAATTCCAGCTGATACTGCTCTAGGCAAATTTTTAAGATTTTCCATTGTATGATGAAAATCTTATTTACATTACTTTGCATCATATTTCTGTGTTGTATAGTTATCAAATAAACCATTTAGGAGTTATAGGGGGGAAGAGTAGGGGGAAAAACCCTCAACCATCTTCCTGGGGTTTTGTTTGTTTTCTTTCTCTCTTTTTTCATAAAGTGTTTATAAAATGGGCAAGTCTAGGGAAACTTTCTAATTTGTGGATGGCGGTTCCAAGCTGTGCCTATACAGTTTAATGACTGCTTAGTTCCAAAATATATAAACACATTACCCTTCTACATAGCAAAATGCCCAGGAGAAGGCAATGTAGAAGAAATGAAGCAGAAGAAAATATATCGCACCATTTTCTTTTTTTCCATTTAATTTAAAATTGACATAAAGTGTTTTCAGCTTTGAGGAGCTAGTGAATGCTTTCCACTTGCTGCTTCCTCATTTTATCTTAGATGCCGTTGGCCAATATACCAACCCTACACAGCTTCTGGGAAAGTCTTCTCAAGCAGATTTTGAAGGAAGATACAGCCTTTCCTCTGAGAGTCAGCAGTCAAAGTTCTTATTATTTATTTTGAAGATAAATGATTTTTTTATTTTAAGAGTGTGTACGTGGGCATGTGTGTGTATGTGTGTGTGTAATTCTTCATAGTCTTATCTTTGTTATGCAAAACAACTTTTCAGCAGGACCTGCAAAGTTTAGCCATCTACCAACAAAATATTTGGTACATCAGCTTCAGAACAAAATGTCTGGATGTCAAGTTGCCTTACTGTATCCTATATTTTAGTATGCTGTATGCATAAGCAGTTGGTATGCAACTGAAAGAAAATTCTGTATTTGAGAATGGAGGGGGGCTGAAAAGCATAATTAGAGTGAAATTCTCCATTATTCTGTGATGATTAATGTAAAATACATGAGGAAAAGCTCAGCAATGTTTTTGAAACATTAGTTTCAAATTAGTAGGATTTAACTAAGTTGAATTAGTAGGATTCAACTAAGTTGTACTTGAATCCGAATGTTATGAAGCCTCAATGTATTCCATGTTTTGGAGAAAAATAGTGAAGTATATTCCTGCTTATGTAGAAGAAAGGAGTGTACAACTTGTCCAGACCAGAGCGGGTAATCGAACAAAAATTTTACTCTGGTACCAGCTCTACTGGGAATGTGGCCACAAGAATAGCAAACAATCCAGACTCTGTTCATGAATATGAGAGGGACTCAGAGACATGTGGCAATTGCCATTCTTCCTTTTGCACAGCACACAATCCTAGAGAGGGTAATTGGCTGTCACTCTTTCTACCATTTACTCCTCAAGTCATTAAACAGTCTGCTCACAGAGTGGCTTTTGCCTTCACTCCCCATGCAAACTGTTCATTCCAAAATCCACCACAAGGTCAGTGGCCAGTGAAAAGATCTGCTTTCATGACTCATTTTTTGAGACACATTTGATACATCATCTCTTTAAAACAGACCTTAACCTCTGCAGCCAATTTTAGTTCCTTTCTCCTTTGTGTTTTCACAACAAAATTTTTATAATTATGTTATTATAGTAACTTTGCACATCTGTGTACAAAGTGGCTGCTCTAACTAGACATTAAACTCCTTAAAAACAAATGTTAATTCATTTTTTGTAACACTAACATGCAAAAGATATTCTGACCATAATGTAAGGGCACAATAAATACTGAATGAGTGAATATTGGAGATACCTGACCAGTTTTAGAACAGCCTTGTTGTATTCTATGATATAAAAAGCCCTATCACTTATATCAGGAAAATGAATCAAAAGACTGCAACGATTTTTAGGCATGGCTTTCTCATACTAGCATATACAGCCTTCCTGGAATACAATTTTTTTGTTGTTTTAAACCTCTGCTCCATCACTCATGTAACTAACATTGCTGCTGCTGCTGCTAAGTCACGTCAGTCGTGTCTGATTCTGTGCGACCCCATAGACGGCAGCCCACCAGCCTCCCCTGTCCCTGGGATTCTCCAGGCAAGAACACTGGAGTGGGTTGCCATTTCCTTCTCCAATGCAGAAAAGTGAAAAGTGAAAGTGAAGTCCCTCAGTAGTGTCCGACTCTTCACGACCCCATGGACTGTAGCCTACCAGGCTCCTCCATCCATGGGATTTTCCAGACAAGAGTACTGGAGTGGGGTGCCATTGTGTTCTCTGTAACTAACATTAAGCATCTACAAACAGAAGTCTTTAATGACTCCTTTCAGTCTGTACAATTTAGTCAAAACTTGGGATTTTCCAGCATTTTTAACATGCTATATTTTTCCAATATGTTCAACTAAAACTCATGATATAGAGGTTACTTGTCTCTGACATCTTTAAAGTATCATCACTTTACTGAATGATCCAAAGGTGGTAAAAGGAAAGAAGAGAGAGATGAAGGGATGAAAAATTTCCAAATGTATTTCTATTTCTTTATCAGAATAGGGGAAGTATATCAAAATATAAATTCAGATTGATTTGCTATTTGATGGCATTTATGTTTCAAATGTTTGATTTTCCAAAAAGACAAAATGTAAATTAAAAGCAGAATGTCAAACTGGAAAATAGTAATTCAGGTAGAAGATTATTTCTTTATGGGGAAAAAAAAAAAAAAAAACCCTAAAATGTACAAAACCACACACACACACACACACACACACACAGAAATTTGAATGGCCAGAAAAAAGTTTAACTGATAACAGGATATTGCTTTATCTAGAACATGATGCTATTTTTCACTGGTGAAAATGTGAATGTGAATTTTCAGAATGTGAAAAGCATGTGCAGGAGGAGGAAACAAGAAACAGGTCAGAGAGAACTTCCATCAAGAGTGTGAAAGCTCCTCAGACATTTCCTGCTTGTCAGTTCAGTTCAGTGGCTCAGTCGTGTCCGACTCTTTGTGACCCCATGAATCGCAGCACGCCAGGCCTCCCTGTCCATCACAACTCCCGGAGTTCACCCAAACTCATGTCCATCGAGTCGGTGGGCCATCCAGTCATCTCATCCTTTGTCGTCCCCTTCTCCTCCTGCCCTCAATCCCTCCCAGAATCAGGGTCTTTTCCAATGAGTCAACGCTTCGCATGAGGTAGCCAAAGTATTGGAGCTTCAGCCTCAGCATCAGTCCTTTCCAATGAACACCCAGGACTGATCTCCTTTAAAATGGACTGCTTGAATGTCCTTGCAGTCCAAGGAACTCTCAAGAGTCTTCTCCAATACCACAGTTCAAAAGCATCAATTCTTCGGCACTCAGCTTTATTCACAGTCCAACTCTTACATCCATACATGACCACTGGAAAAACCATAGCCTTGACTAGATGGACCTTTGTTGGCAAATTAATGTCTCTGCTTTTGAATATGCTTTCTAGCTTGGTCATAACTTTACTTCCAAGGAGTAAGCGTCTTTTAATTTCATGGCTGCAGTCACCATCTGTAGTGATTTTGGAGCCCAGAAAAATAAAGTCTGACACTGTTTCCACTGTTTCCCCATCTATTTCCCATGAAGTGATAGAACCAGATGCCATGATCTTTGTTTTCTGAATGTTGAGCTTTGAGCCAACTTTTTTACTCTCCTCTTTCACTTTAATCAAGAGGCTTTTTAGTTCCTCTTCACTTTCTGCCATAAGGGTGCTGTCATCTGCATATCTGAGGTCATTGATATTTCTCACGGCAATCTTGATTACAGCTTGTGCTTCTTCCAGCCCAGCTTTTCTCACGATGTACTCTGCATATAAGTTAAATAAGCAGGGTGATGATATACAGCCTTGACGTACTCCTTTTCCTATTTGGAACCAGTCTGTTGTTCCATGTCCACTTCTAACTATTGCTTCCAGACCTGCATATAGGTTTCTCAAGAGGCAGGTCAGGTGGTCTGGTATCCCCGTCTCTTTCAGAATTTTCCACAGTTTATTGTGATCTACACAGTCAAAGGCTTTGTCATAGTCAGTAAAGCAGAAATAGATGTTTTTCTGGAACTCTCTTGCTTTTTTGATGATCCAGCAGATGTTGGCAATTTTATCTCTGGTTTCTGCCTTTCTAAAACCAACTTGAACATCTGGAAGTTCACAGTTCACGTAATGCTGAAGCCTGGCTTGGAGAATTTTGAGCATTACTTTACTAGCGTGTGAGATTAGTGCAATTTTGCGGTAGTTTGAGCATTCTTTGGCATTGCCTTTCTTTGGGATTGGAATGAAAACTGACCTTTTCCAGTCCTGTGGCCACTGCTGAGTTTTCCAAATTTGCTGGCATATTGAGTGCAGCATTTTCACAGCATCATCTTTTAGGATTTGAAATAGCTCAACTGGAATTCTATCACCTCCACTAGCTTTGTTCCTGGTGATGCTTTCTAAGGCCCACTTGACTTCACATTCCAGGATGTCTGGCTCTAGGTGAGTGATCACACCATCATGATTATCTGGGTCATGAAGATCATTTTTGTACAGTTCTTCTGTGTATTCTTGCCACCTTTTCTTATTATCTTCTGCTTCTGTTAGGTCCATACCATTTCTGTCCTTTATCGAGCCCATCTTTGCATGAAATGTTCCCTTGGTATCTCTAATTTTCTTGAAGAGATCTCTAGTCTTTCCCATTCTGTTGTTTTCCTCTGTTTCTTTGCATTGACTCAGATGGCCTTTATATCTACTACTGTGGGCATGAATCCCTTAGAAGAAATGGAGTAGCCATCATGGGCAACAAAAGAGTCCAAAATCCAGTAGTTGGATGTAATCTCAAAAAAGACAGAATGATATCTGTTCGTTTCCAAGGCAAACCATTCAATATCACAGTACTCCAAGCCTATGCCCCAACCAGTAACGCTGAAGAAGCTGAAGTTGAATGGTTCTATGAAGATCTACAAGACCTTTTAAAACTAACACCCCAAAAAAGATGTCCTTTTCGTTATAGGAGACTGGAATCCAAAAGTAAGAAGTCAAGAAACACCTGGAGTAACAGGCAAATTTGGCCTTGGAATATGGAATGAAGCAGGGCAAAGACTAATAGAGTTTTGCCAAGAGAACACACTGTTCATAGCAAACACCCTCTTCCAACAACACAAGAGAAGACTCTACACATGGACATCACCAGATGGTCAACACCGAAATCAGATTGATTCTATTCTTTGCAGCCAAAGATGGAGAAGCTCTATAAAGTCCTCAAAAACAAGACTGGGAGCTGACTGTGGCTCAGATAATGAACTCCTTATTGCCAAATTCAGACTTAAATTGAAGAAAGTGGGGAAAACCACTAGACCATTCAGGTATGACCTAAATCAAATCCCTTATGATTATACAGTGGAAGTGAGAAATGTTTTAAAGTACTAGATCTGATAGACAGAGTGTCTGATGAAATATGGACAGAGCTTCATGACATGGTACAGGAGACAGGGATCAAGACCATCCCCATGGAAAAGAAATGCAAAAAAAAAAAAAAAAAGGCTGTCTGAGGAGGCCTTACAAATAGCTGTGAAAAGAAGAGAAGCAAAAAGCAAAGAAGAAAATGAAAGATATAAGCATCTGAATGCAGAGTTCCAAAGAATGGCAAGGAGAGTTAAGAAAGCCTTCCTCAGTGATCAATTTCTGCTCATAACCTGCGATAGTCTTAGAAATTGGAATAACAGATAGAAAGGAAGGTGAAGAAGAGCCGTGGGATTTCATCGAACTCCAAGTTATGGCTGCATCTTTGTATCCAAGGACCTGCAACTAAGAAAAGGAGTCTCTACTGAAATGAGGTTGGCAGGTTGCGGGAGGCAGGGGGAGCTTCCCAAGTAGTGGTAGTGGTAAAAAAAATCCTTCTGCTAATGCAAGAGATGCAGGTTTGATGCATCCCTGGATTGGGAAGATTACCTGGAGGAGGAAAATGGCAATACACTCCAGTATTTTCTTGCTTGAAAAATCCATGGAGAAATGGAGCCTGGTAAGCTACAGTCCATGGAATCTCAAAGAGTCAGACATGACTAAGTAACTGAGCACTGTGATAGGAATAACTAACTCTGAGCAGCAGGTTACAGCAGGACTCCATTAACAGAGTGGGTGCAAGAAGGATGTTTCCTTGCAGCACTCACTGTAAGGGTGCAAGGCATGCACAGTCCCACTCCAGCCTAAAGGGTATAATTGTCAAATGCCATGGACTGAATACTTTAATTACCCTAAAATTCATGTGAGGTAGGTCCTTGGGAGAAAATAATTAGATCCCTCATGAATGAAATCATTGCCCTTGTAAGAAAAGACCAGAGAACAAGCTTTCTTTCCATGTGAAGATACAAAGAGGAGTCAACTCTGCAATGGACGAGGGCTCTTATCAGACCCTGACCATGCTAAAACCCTGAACTCTGATTTCCAACCTCTACAACTGTGAGAAACAAGCACAGTAAGTCCTTTACATATGAACCTATAAGTTGTGAATTTTGAAAGATGCTAATACATGTTCACTTGTCCAATCATGTAAGTTAGTTCACATGTCTGGCGTACATTGTCATAGCAGGCATCATCTTCCAGTGATTGTGCTTTTGTGTATTTATGTACAGTAAGTATAGAACACAGTAGCACAGTATCTTTATTTCGAGTGTTTGTTTTTTATGTGTTATTTATGAGAAAACTATTATAAACATATTAAAGTACAGTACTATATAGCTAATTATATTAGTTGGGTACCTAGGCTAACTTTGTTATTCATGTTAGTTGCTCAGTCGTGTCTGATGCTTTGCAACCCCATGGACTGTAGCTCACTAGGCTCCTCTGTCCATGGAATTCTCCAGGCAATAATATTGGAGTGGGTAGCTCTTCCCTTCTCTGGGAGATCTTCCTGACCCAGGGATCAAATCCAGGTTTCCTGTATTGCACACAGATATTTATCATTAGGGGAACCCAACATTGTTGGATTACAAATCATCTGGACTTACAGACACACTCTCAGAATGGAACTCATTCATATGGGGAGGACCTCCTGTATTGTTGTCTAAGTCCCACAGTTAATGGCAGCTTTTAATAGTGGTAAGCTAAAACAGCGGACTTCCCTGGTGGCTCAGATGGTAAAGGGTCTGTCTACCATGCAGGACACCCGGGTTCAAGCCCTGGGTTGGGAAGATCCCCTGGAGAAGGAAATGGCAATCCACTCCAGTACTATTGCCTGGAAAATCCCATGGACAGAGGAGCCTGGTAGGCTACAGTCTATGGGGTCGCAAAGAGTCGGACACAACTGAGCGACTTCACTTTCAAACTTTCTTTCAGAACAGCAGTCTACAGCTCATACTCCACACATGTATACCTGTGGTGGATTCATTTTGATATTTGGCAAAACTAATACAGTTATGTAAAGTTTTAAAATAAAATAAAATTTAAAAAAAAAAAAAAGAAAAAAAAAAAAAAAAAAAGAAGATTTGGATTACTCCATAAGGTAAATTTCCGGGTCCTTCTGAGATGATAGATGAGAGTGAGAATTCCACCATTTAGGATGGATAGTGGAAGAGGAAGAGGATGATTGTCAGTGGTAGTCTTGAGACTACCTACACAATGAGTCCAAGTTCATCTCACAAGTTCAGTTTTGTGTTTTTTTGTTTTTTTTTTTTTCTCCCGAGGAATAAAGGCCTACAGATCTATGGATGACCTGCTCTCCATCTTGTAGATCTGTGAGACACATAGGAAGGACCATGATGACAATGAAAAGTCAGATTTCCTGCTACAAGAAGTTTAATTGATTCATTGCCTTAGCTGCTGCTCTTATGGATCCACCATTAATGCAATCCATAGCCTGCTTCCACATAGTGAGTGAGTGAGTACAGCAGGAGTTTCAATAAAAACCTAACCTATGAGATGTACAACTTCCTTAAGTTGTATCTTTTGCTCAAGAACATTCAGTGGCATTATCAAAGCTTTCTCAAAATAATTTAAAATTCAGAGTCCAAAACCCACAATTACTTTTGCATCAATTAGTAATAGCAATAGTATCACTATTAAATTGATAGTAAATTAATAGTATCAAATTAGTATCTCTCAAATACTATTTGTTGTTCAGTCACTCAGTCATGTCCAACTCCTTGCGACCCCATGGAGAGCAGCACACCAGGCTTCCCTGTCCTTCACTATCTCTTGGAGTTTGCTCTAATTCACATCTGTTGAGTCGATGATGACATACAACCATATCATTCTCTGTCGTCCCCTTCTCCTCCTGCCTTCAATCTTTCTAACCATCAGGGTCTTTTCCAATGAGTCAACTCTCCTCATCAGGTGGCAACCATTGTCCTTCCAGTGAATATTCAGGGTTGATTTCCTTTAGGATGGACTGGTTGGATCTCCTTGCAGTCCAAGGGACTCTCAAGAGTCTTCTCCAACACCACAGTTCAAAAGCATCAGTTCTTCAGCGCTCAGCTTTCTTCACAGTCCACCTCTCACATTCATACATGACTACTGGAAAAACCATAGCCTTGACTAGATGGACCTTTGTTAATAAAGTAATGTCTCTGCTTTTTAATACGCTGCTAGATTGGTCATAACTTTCCTTCCAAGGAGTATGTGTCTTTTAATTTCATGGCTGCAATCACCATCTGCAGTGATTTTGGAGCCCCCAAAAATAAAGTCAGTCACTGTTTCCCCATATATTTGCCATGAAGTGATGGGACTAGATGCCATGATCTTAGTTTTTTTTTTTTGTTTTTTTTTTAATGTTTAATTTTAAGCCAGCTTTTTCACTCTCCTCTTTCACCTTTATCAAGAGGCTCTTGAGTTCCTCTTTGCTTTCTGCCATTAGGATGGTATCATCTGTATGTCTGAGATTATTGATATTTCTCCAAGCAATCTTGATCCCAGCTTGTGAGTCATCCAGCCCAGCATTTCACATGATGTACTCTGTTTATAAGTTAAATAAGCAGGGTGACAATATACAGTCTTGACATACTCCTTTCCCAATTTGGAACTAGTCCACTGTTCTGTGTCCAATTATAATGTTGTTTCTTGACCTGCATACAATTTTCTCAGGAGGCAGGTAAGGTGGTATGGTATTCCAGTCTCTTGAAGAATTTTCCACAGTTTGTTATGATCCACACAGTCAAAGACTTTAGCATAGTCAATGAAGCAGATGTAGATGTTTTTCTCGAATTCTTTTGTTTTTTTCTGTGATCCAACAGATGTTGTCAATTTCATCTCTGTTTCTTCTTCCTTTTCTAAATCCATCTTGTACATCTGGAAGTTCTCAGTTCACATACTATTGAAGCCTAGCTTGAAGGATTTTGAGCATTATATTGTTAGCATGTGAAATGAGCACAGTTGTGAAGTAGTTTGAACATTCTTTGACATTGACTTTCTTTGGGATTGGAATGAAAACTAATCTTTTCCAGACCTGTGGCCACTGATGAGTTTTCCAAATTTGCTGGCATATTGAGTGCAACACTTTAACAGCATCATCTTTTAGAGTTTTAAATAGTTCAGCTGGCATTTCATCACCTCCACTAGCTTTGTTTGTAGTAACACTTCCTAGGATCACTTGACTTAACACTCCAGGATGTCTGGCTCTAGGTGAGTGACCACACCATTTTGGCTATCTGGGTCACTAAAACCTTTTTTTTTTTTTTTTGTACATTTCTTCTATATATTTTTGCTACCACTTCTTAATATCTTTTGTTTCTGTTAGGTCCATACTGTTTTGGTCCTTCATTGTGTCTATCTTTGCAAGTAATGTTCCCTTGGTATCTCTAATTTTCTTGAAGAGATCCCTGGTCTTTCCTGTTATATTGGTTTCCTCTGTTTCTTTGCACTGTTCACTTAAGAAGCCTTTCTTATCTCTCCTTGCTATACTTTGGAACTCTACATTCAGTTGAGTATATCTTTCCCTTTCTCCCTTGCCTTTCACTGCTCTTCTTTTCTCAGTTATTTGTAAGGCCTTCTCAGACAACCATTTTGCCTTGTTGCATTTCTTTCTGGGGGGATGGTGGGGATAGTTTTGGTCATCACTTCCTGTACAATGTTACAAACGTCTGTCCATAGTTCTTTGGGCATTCTGTCTATCAGATCTAATCCCTTGAATCTATTTATCACTTTCACTTTATAATCATGAGAGATTTGATTTAGGTCATACCTGAATAGCCTAGTCGTTTTCCCTAATTTCTTCAAATTAAGCCTGAATTTTGCAATAAGGGGCTCCTTATTTGAGCCACAGTTGGATCCCTGTATTGTTTGTGCTGACTCTATAGAGCTTCTCCATTTGGGGGGGCAGATAATATATTCAATCTGATTTCTGTATTGACCATCTGGTGATGTCCAATTGTCTTTTGTGTTGTAGGAAAAGGATGTTTGCTATGACAGCACTGTTCTCTTGGCAAAAGTCTATTAGCCTTTGCCCTGCTTCATTTTGTACTCCAAGGCCAAACTTGACTGTTCCTCCAGGTATTTCTTGACTTCCTCCCTTTGCATTCCAGTCCCCTATGATGAAAGCGACATCTTTTTTTTTTTTGGTGTTAGTTCTAGAAGGTTTTGTAGGTCTTCATTGACCCATTCAATTTTAGCATTAGTGATTGGGGCATAGACTTGGATTACTGTAATGTTGAATGATTTGCCTTGGAAATGAACCAAGATCACTCTGCCATTTTTGAGATACCCAAGTACCCAAGTACTGCATTTTGGAGAATGACTATGAGGGCTACTCCATTTCTTCTAAGGTATTCTTGCCCACAGTATTAGATGTAATGGTCATCTGAATCAAATTCACCCATTCTGGTCCATTTTACTTCACTGATTCCTAAAATGTCAATGTTCATTCTTGCCATCTCTTGTTTGGCCACATCCAGTTTACCTTGTGAAGAAGGAATGGCAAGCTACTGCAGTATTCTTGCCTGGAAAATTCCGTAGACAGAGGAGCCTGGCTGCCTACAGTCCATGGGTTGCAAAGAGCCGAACACAACTTATCAACTGAACAACAACAATTTATGATTCATGGACTTAACATTCCAGGTTCCTATGCAATACTATTCTTTGCAGCATCAGACTTTACTTTTAGCATCAGACACATCCACAGCTGGCATCATTTCTACTTTGATTCACCTCTTCATTCTTTCTAGAGCTATTTCTCCACACTTCCCCAGTAGCATATTGGACACCTATCAACCTGGGAGGTCTCATCTTTCAGTGCCATATCTTATTGCCTATTCAAAGATCAATAAACATAAAAATAGGTTTAATGTCTATAATCACATATATGTATATTACAGCAAAAAGTAGGTTCTTTTTTCACTTGTAAAAATTAAAATGATAAAATTGATTGAGAGTAGGAGAACTCTTATGAATGACATGAGAAGAATTAAAACAGTTTTTCTGAAATCAATTTAACAATATATATACAGTCTTGAAAGTGTTCTGCCCTTTGAACTAGTAATTCCACTTCTAGAAATCTGTTTTCAGAGAATAATAAGCAATGGAGTCAGAGATTTATGTACTTGAACACAGTTGCATTTGTAATGATGAAAATTTTAAATAATCTAAGTGTTCAACATTAGGAGACTATTTTAAGAAAGTATGGGACACATATTATACAGCTACTAAATTTTTTGTTTATAAGGATTATTTGACATGAAAAATTACAAGATATACTTTTCAGTTAAAAATCTCAAATAAAGAGATATAAAAGCTATTATAAATACCAGATGTTTTCATATACATAAAAAGAATAAAAATATTCTAGCTATTACATTCTGTTGTGTACGATATATTTTAAATTTTATCTGCATTATTTTTCTCATTTTTCTACAATTGATTTTTAAATGTATGTGTATATAAATATATATATACATATATTCATTAATTAATGGAAAATCAGGAAGTGAACAGAAGTACAATATAAAACTTATTTGTTTTATTTCCTGGGGCTCATGATTTTTGTGTTAAAATTGTTAGGAGATAGTAATTTCTCTACCAAAGTAACTGGTGATCTAAAGAAAAGAAATGGCCGTTTAGTCAAGCACAAACTTCAGAAGTGTATACTTCAGTACTTGATTTTTCTTCCCTGTGATCCCATTATCTACCAGGCTCTGCTTTCACTTATTTCCCTATCTAAACTGGTCCCTATGATCGCTAAGTTCAAATTTCTTACTAACATCTTCAATTTACTCTCCATCTTTCTACCATAACCATCAAGGCACTCTCCAAACATTAGTATATAAAACTATTTCATCTACCTCTTTCTTTTTCTTGGGACACTAAAAATATCCAAAAAAATGTATAAAAAATGGTTAAGTACTTTTCAAATTTCCATTTAACCCAGCTTCTCAAGTGAAAGGAGATCCCTCTTTCTTTCCTGGACATTCTCTCTTTTTCTCTCCTATAGCCAAGTCTGTCCTGTCTCAAATCTTCTCTCCTTCCTTTCCAGCTACAAGGAGCTGGATCATAGATCATATCTGATGAGGTCTCAGCCATGAAGCCTATAGAACCAACGTGACAGGCAAGGGTTCAGGGACGGTAAGGCTGAGCACATGACCAGGTAACAGGGCTGCAAATTGCTCCTCCTCAAGGAGAAAACTGGAAGTTGCATTACCAGAGTACAAACAGAGGCAGGAGGCTAATATTCCATCAAAAGGCAGTATACCAACACAAACTAACTCAGGAGGAAGATGATTGAGGTTTAAATCAGGGCTCTGCCACTTGATAGCCCTGTGACTTTGTCACAATTTCCTTCTCCAGGGGATCTTCCCGACCCAGGGATCGAACCCGGGTCTCCTGCATTCCAGGCAGACACTTTAACCTCTGAGCCACCAGGGAAGCCCTACTTAATCCTAGGGCCTCAGTTTTCTCCTGTGTAAAATGGGGCTCATGTGATTTACATCAGTATTAGCACAGGAAGTCTGTGTGCAGATCAAAAGTATAATCAAATAATTCTAACAAGTAATTTGTTAGAATGCCTCATACAGTAAATAAGCAATAAAATTAGTAGCTATCATTGATTCTGGTGATTTGGTGGTTTGGTGATCCGGTGGTTTCTATAACCAGATTTGTATGGTCAGACACAAAGTAATTATTTAGTCCTGTGCTTTCCCTCTGATGTGAAGCCAGAATTCAATGAAACAGCCAGAGTACTTCATAGGTAAATACAGCTCCAGGAGTCTTAATGAACCACTAGCTTGACTGAAATAACTCTGGGTGAGCCTGCCAATTTGGGAGAGCTTGTGAGAGTTCATAATTAGGCAGCCAGCATGGAGTGGACAATCTTAGAAAGCTTCCCTGAAGAAGAAACATTTATGGTTTGAATGGAAGCAGGTAGATGAAAATGGAGAATGGAAGAGAAAAGGGTAGTTGCAAAGACACTGTGTGGAAAGGAGTCTATCACAGAGAAATCAAATCCAGTGGGGTCAGTGTATGGTGAGCATGGGAATAAGTGGCTCAGGATGAGACTGAAGTGAATGATGAAAACCAAATCATTCAGACCCGATAAGTCATGCTGAGGGAGTCAAGGCAAAATCTGAGGAGTAATGAAGGGAAGGGGAAACATGTGTCTTCTGAGATGACTTCTGCATTCCCATTTACTTCAAATTCCTGTTGATTCTTACAGATAATCATTCCCTGGGTCCAAATCAACACTGATCAGTATTGAAAAATGAAAGTCACACACACACACACACACACACATGCCACATATGCAAAACAAAAAAAAAATACAGTTCCCAGAGGAAATTTAAAACAGGCAAGTTAGAGATGAATGACTTCCTTGTCACCCTTTGTTGACAGGTATCCCCCTATATTCCTCAGTGGCACAGATGTGAAGACATAGAAGTTCTTGATTATAATATCTGGACAGCTGAGGAATGTGACTGAGGCTCAGAGGAGCTGCCAGTTTAATAGCATGTAAAGATGTAAGAAAGGCTTCCTCAGTGGCTCAGTGGTAAAGAATCCACCTACAAAGCAGGAGCCACAGGAGACGTGGGTTTGATCCCTGGGTTGGGAAGATCCCCTGGAGGAGGGCATAGCAACCCGTTCCAGCATTCTTGTCTGGAGAATCCTATAGACACAGGAGAATGGTGGGCTACAGTCCAGGGGGTCTTAAAGAGTCAGACATGACTGAAGTGACTGAGCAAGCACGCATGCATGCAAAGAAGTAAGAGGTCAGGAAATGTGGATTTGCAGACGTGCATATTATAGTAGTTGTGTTAGTTGCTCAGTCCTGTCTGACTCTTTGTGACCCCATGGACTGTAGCCTGCCAGGCTCCTCTGTCCATGGATTCTCCAGGCAAGAATACTGGAGTGGGTAGCCATTTCCTTTCCCAGGGAATTTTCCTGACCCAGGGTTCAAAGCCAGGTCTCCAGCATTGTGGCTCTAGAAATCTACATGAGAGAATTAAGTAAATTTACTTCTCCAGTTTCTTAATCAGACAAAACAAGATAAAACCCAGCCACAGTTACCATATGACACTTTCACAGGAATCATGCACACCCTGAGAGACCTGAGAAATGGCCTATTGATTAAGAAGAGCCTTCCCTGTTGGATTGGAGACCTACAAGAAGACTCAGTAGAATCTGAAATGCTTAGGCACATCTCGCACATCAAACCCTTGGAACCACTTCCTATCAAACTATACCCCATACTTAGCTTGATAACCAAGATTAAGCTGAAGTTACATATGTAGTAGGATATTAATCTGATTTAGGTTTAAGATTGTGACAAAAGCAAAGTGACTAACAGGGGTGGTACTATAAGGAACAAGGATAACTCAAAAAATTGCTGTTGCATGAGTCACAGTAATTTATTTAATAAATATTTATTGAGTACTTTCTATGGGTCAGACTCTGTTCTAAAGCATTGGGTAAAAGAGCAGTGAAGAAAACAAAACTCTTTATTAACATATATTCTAGTTAGAAATGGTAATGCTGCTTCCTGGTGAGGCTTTGGTGTTTGACTAAGGCTGTTACATAAGCAGCCCAATAAGTTTCTGTTTAATAATCTGTGCGGTCAGAGGAACCTGAAGGCCTTAGTTTCAGTCTATGTGGTTTGCATGCCATCACAGACATACAGTGAGATGAACTGTGCTCTAATAAATACATTAGACTGGCCTGATCAATCAATAGACAATTCAGTCTACTTTGTTAATCTCCCTCTCTAGAATAAACCTCACAGTGTGACTATATTTGTGGAAAGTTCTCCATATTTCTAGAGCTTATCATACATGTGCTATGCTTAGTCGCTCAGCTGTGTCTGACTCTCTGGAACCCATGTACTGTAGCCGGACAGGCTTCCCTGTCAATGGGGATTCTCCAGGCAAGAATACTGGAGTGGGTTGCCATGCCTTCCTTCAGGGGATCTTCCCAAACCAAGGATCGAACCCAGGTATCTCACACTGCAGGGCTGTCTGAGCCACCAGGGTTCTTATTGAAAACAGCAAGCTGTGAGAATACAACAATAACTGAGTTTTGGTTTACATTTGCTTTAAAATAAGTATAATGAAGCCTCCAAATTTCTTCAATTATTTTTCTAACTATTGAATATATAATTGGTGTAGATAGGCTTGGTGGAGACTCAAAGAATTACCATATATCCTAGAGATTATTTCTTATTCCATTTAGAAAAAGTGAGTGAATATTATTGGAGCTTTCTTGCCTACTAATATTTTTTAAACACAAGGATTATGGTAATATCTTGGAGTGAGTTTCTGTGTTCATTAAGGGTTTGTTAGAGATCAGAGTGTTTTTGGTAAATTACACAGTTTGACAAGTTGAAAAGATAGATGAGACATAGATAATGACTATTAATTAATAAGTCGCTAATAAATCATGAAAAAGCTCCCTATATATACTACTTTTTCAACAAACTTTCATTGACAGCTGATAGTGTTTCAGACTCTTGACCTCATAGAATGTATAACCTAGACTAGCATTAAAAAATAAGTATATATTTCTACTTATATATAATATATAAATATATATATTTATATATAAGTATATAAATAAAACTATATTTACAAATTACATTGAATATTGTTAATAAAAGTTTAGGGTACATTTTATATATATATATATATATATATATATACACACACACACACATATGATAAGAAGTGCCATTAATTGGGATGTAGAAGTCTAGAAACCTGGCAGATTTGGGAGGGTCATGAGTTCAGTTTTGGATGTATTAAGAAGATGCCTGTGAGACTTTCAGCAGTAGAGATGTCACACTGAAATTCACAGATATAATTTTCAAGCTGTATTTTTTTCACAAAAAGAAGACTTCTATATCACAGTAACTACTGCTGCTGCTGCTGTTTAGCCACTAAATTGTGTTCTACTCTGTGACCTGTAGCCTGCCAGGCTCCTCTGTCCATGGGATTCTCCAGGCAAGAATACTGGAGTGGGTCACCATTTCCTTCTCCAGGGGATCTTCCTGATCTAGGAATCAAACCTGCATCTCCTGCTTGACTGATAGGTTCTTTACCACTGTGCCACCTGGGAAGCCTCATAATAGTAACTAGAAAGCAATTAATCTAATAAAGGTATCCTTAAAATAATGGGAAAGCAATGTTGAATATGTGTTAATTTGGCCTGGAAGTAGTGGAATAGAAACAACGAAAGCCATGACTCTGCTCCATACATTCCAATTTGGCAAAGGTTCTACAGATTAACAAATTGTGTTTGGCAAACGAAATACATTTACTCTTTTTCCAGGGGAAAAAACACAAAGATAAATATCAAAGGATTTTTTTTTTATTCACCCTGCTTGAGCACCACCACTCTGCTATCCTACAAAATATTACCCCCAAGGCTATAGATCTCTCTGAAAAATTACCTACATGACACAGAAAGATCAACTTTTCAAAGTGGAGGTGGAAGAGGGGGGACAACTAGCACAGTAGTTCTGGGGAAATCAACAGCAAGCACTGTGATCTGAGTCAAAGTTAAGTAGCCCAGATTAAAAGTAGCTGCTGAGAAGTGAAAAGCAGAGCATAGTGGCAAAAAAAAAAAAAAAAAAATGAAATCAGAGTGTTTTCTGAACTTGCATTAATTTGGTTGAAAGTCTCTTCGATAAACAGGTTTTATACCAGCTCTATAATGGGAAGCTTAAAAGATCATTTACTAATTTGAATTTCTATGAGGAATAGGGCAAGTGCTTCCTAGACCATGAAAGATTATAAGTTAACTGCTCATACTTGCAACTGTGATGAGGTGATGAATGCTGACGTCAAAACCTCAGCCCCAAGGTCCTGGAAGATGTTTGACAGCCGTAGAGTTCAAAAACTGGTGTGCTTTCTTCCACTGGCTATACACATGGAAACTAAGTAAAAATCTTGAAAGTGAAATATCCTGAGAATAGAATCATTCAACATATAAACTTGTTTTGACTTCTTGAGAAAAACAAGGGGGAGAACGAAAAAGGAAAGAAAAAGAGATTCAACCATTACATTTTTCTGCTGATCCTGAAGGCATGTGTGTTATTTTTTGATATGATTTAATTACAGACAATTTGATTCACTTAAAAAATATGATAGAAAGACAAGGAAAGAAGGGAGGCACAGAAGGAAGGGTAGGACAAAAAGAAAAAGAAAAATCTTAAAATGAAATCATTAAAATCTGTAAACTGTAAGGAGCTTGAGAAGTGTTCTAAATCAGATCACATTTGGGTAATCTCTTCTTTCCCTCTGACTACTGTTCACCCACCTTCTTCTTGATCAATCACACTGAAAGGAAAGCTGGCCCATTCTCGTGTTAGATGCATCTAATGTATTCTTCAGTTTTTCCTTATGTTGAATTTTAATCTGCATTCTAATAACTTATACTTAAGGGTTCTTGTTTTCTCCTCTAAGTTTACCAAGTTATGTTCACTTCCTTTTTCTCACAAGCCCTTTAGTACATGAAGACCTATAGTTTCAGCCACCTCAGACCCCCAGATCTATGAGAAACCCCAATCTAAGCAGAAGCACAACAAGCAGAAGCAGACCGTCCCTCAAAGGAAATGCTGCTTCGGGAGCCGGCTATAACATCATTGTGATTAGAGAAGATGTTGTAGCTGGACCCCTGGGTTGTCGAGCATTTGTTAAACATTAAGCAGTGAAGCCCATCTCCACAGGGAAACTAGAAACAACTGCAAATGGGGTCAGACTTGCCCAAGGGAGCCTGAGGCAGAAGCATTCTGACATGAACAGAAAGGATTGATGTCTCTGATGTAGTTAGTAAGGCAGTTCTTACATTGCAGTTTGGTTCAGTAACATGGGAATTATTTGAGTCTACTGAAGCTAAAGCAGAAAGCCTGTTCATAAAGGCATTGTTTTGTCCTATGCAGGGAGACTACAGGGAACTAAAGAATCTATGAAGGAGGCTAGAAGATGGTGAACACAGTGGAGCATCCAGCTCCAGGAAGACTAACAGGAAGTTCCACAGCCGCTCAAACACAGGGCCCTCGAGATGATAGATGAGCCCTGTGTAGGGAGAGTGATCGCAATAAACTGTGTGAACTCAAAACTCAGGCAGGAAGGAAAGCAAGACTGAAGAGAGCATGCTCTTTATAGAAAAGGGATATTTTTCCTTCAAAATTTCTGTTGCAGATTTTCTGCAGATACATTTGAAGTTGTGACCCAAGAACTGGTACACAGAGAGTAATGTTTAAAATGTGGTAGCTAACAAATTTAGAATAAAGTTTCTTTGTTCTTGTAGAAAAATTCTTCACATTCAAACCCACTGCATAAAAGAGAGAGGACTAAATATCCAAGAAATGAATCTTAGATAAGAAAGCAAAACACACTGAGGTCAACAGGCAAGTTACATTAGTGGGAATAAATCAGTGGATTATAGGCCCTCTGACCATCAAGACAATCCTTATCCATGACCCTAATGAAAGGAATGGACAGGAATTGTTTGGACCCACCTATCAGATCTTGATTGGACCCAAAAATCAATAGCTTCACTAGCATCTTGATAGCACTAATAGGAAAAGTCATATTTCCTATAACTGAATGACTATAAGTAAAATGTTAGAATTAAAGAAATTTGCAAGTGATTCCAAACAAAACAAAACAAAATTTGCATTCGTGTTTCTTTATGTTATTAAATTAGGCAACATTATTCTTAGAAATTACACTTTTTGGGTGGTTTCTCAACTCACAATGAACTCTCTTTTTGACCCATTTACCTTCTGAAACAAGCCCTTTGATGACTTTATTTGTATTAATTTGTTCCCAAGTTAGAGCAATTGTATTTTCCATAGATATTATGCAGAAGGAATTCTAGCTCAGTTTGGTTCTGTGTTTTTAACAGGGTGTTATAGACTCAGTGTCCGCCATGTGGTCTGAAAAGCAGAAGAAAAGCCTACAGAGGAAGAATTCTGCAATGAAAATGCAAACAGGCAAATATGAGGTATACAGTCTTTTCTAATTTATGAGTCTAACTTTACTTCCTAATTTCAATTTTCTTCTGGACTGAGGGCCAATATACACTTTCCAATATTTTTCAAGAGGTACCTGTATATATGTCTCTCTTTTGCTTTAATTGGTTTAATTATTTTTATTTGTTTTTACTGATGCGCAGAGTGCTATATACTATAGAACAGGACTGTGTTTCCGTTTTGAGCAAGATTTTCCACAGACCTAAGTTCAGGCATAAAATTATGTTTTTTACCAATGCTTTCCTGAGTCAATCTGAACAGCCTAGCATAAGCCTGGGAACTGCAAGCCTCTCAGAGAAGGCCTCTGGCAGAACTGAACTCACCTTAGCAAACATATCCATACCTGAGGCACCTGTCACGTGTCTGTACACTGATCTTGGTGCAAGAGTTTCCCTAGTGGACAAGATGCAGTCCTAACTTACAAGAAGACTGTAAAGTCTATGGAGGAGTCTACAAAGGAAATTTCAGTGCAATGTAGTAAGTCCTAAAATAGGAATAAACCTGGATGATATGAGAACAGATATAAGAACAGATATTTCATTTTATAGAGACCCAGAAAAGATTTCCAAGGAAAATGAGGCGAAAGGCAATATCCAAAAGATAAGTAAAAATTAAGCCAGACTAAACAGTTAGGATAAAGAGAGCAGACTCCTATGTCAAAAGTCAAGCATGTCCCAAGCCTTATAGGCAATAGTTAGCGTAAGTAACTCTTCACTGTGTCTGGCACCTAAAATTCAGAATAGGAATAAAGTGAAAAAGAGCAAAGTCCAGATCCAAAGTGAGGAACTTGGATTTGATGCTAAAGGAAATGGAAAATATTTAATGGATTCCAAACAGGGGAGTTCCAAGATCAAAAATGTGTTTTAGGAAGATCATACTCTCCTAAACAGTTTGGAGGATGGTAAGCCTGCCTTCAAAGAGACCTGGAGAAGTAAATCGGTTCAGTGATCCATGCCAAACATAATGCCTAAGATTAACAGAGTAAGTGTAGGGATTGAGAAAATGAGAAAATATAGTGAGTTAATGACCAAAGTGTTCTGCCGGGGAAATTGTATCTAAAAAATATGAGCTAAAGGATCATGCCACTTCTTACCATGATCCAAAAACAAAAGGCCCTGATGATAAATATAATCACATCAGAATATTTCAAGAATAGCTTTTTGTTCCAGAAGAAAACTTTAAGTCTTAGTAATTTGTCGTTATCTTAGCCTCAAAGGGCTCCAAGACTGGATTGAAAACTTTACTTAACCACTTTACTGCCACATAAGTTACAAAGTCTGGGGCCGGCCATAAAGTTGTTAATTTAATGAATATTCATAATCAATAAATATTCATTAAACAACATTTCCGTTACAGGCATGCTGTTGCTTCTGGCAGGTCCCGCCTGCATGGCAGAGTGCACTTGTTAAATGAGTGTTGCTCATCGCAGAAACACCTTATGGGATTTCATGAAAGAAGCTGTGTTCATCTGCAATACATACAGATATGTAGAGACAAGTTTGAACAAATTCTGTACAAAAGAAAAAAAAAGCTTTTCATCTTTGGTAAAATGCTTGTGTTTCATACGTCAAATGTGTGGCCAAATATGTGAAATTCTATGGGGGAAACCAAGTAGAATTCAAAGAGTTTTATTTCTATTTCTATATGCTATGTAAGTGCAAAGGCAGTGGTCTCTAACAAGCTTGATGGCTGTCTGATGGAAGTTTTTAAATGCAAATGGAGAGTTGTGAGCATAAATGCTCAAAAAATTTTTTTTCATTGGATGATGACTTCTGAGAAAACAATCTATTTAATATTAGATGAAATTGCTTTGATGCTGTATACATTTCAATTGGAGGATGTGTGTTCTGTTAAGATAAATTCTTTTTCTGAAAAATTTCACAAGCATTTTCATTAAAAACCCAGAAGAATTCTGTGTGACCACCACCCAAAGAATCTTCACATGTTCTTACACACTGATAATAATTTACAAAACTTATTGGATAGTGACAGTAAACAGAGAAATACAATACACAGTGTTATCTGGTTCAAAATTTCCTGCTTAAAAATGCTGAAAAAAGAATCAAATATTCAACAGTTTTCTACATACACAAGATCCTTTAGGACCCTTGTTTTCTGTTGATTCCATAGATTTCCTCAGGGAAGCAATTCTATTTTGTTGTGATCTAAAAGTATGATGAGCTTCTAGTTGGCATATAGTAAAATTACTCTTCTTTCAGATACCTAACAGTCTTACAAGCCTGGATATGCACAGGCTTTACCCTAATTGGTGGGCAGTTAAGATAAGAAAAAAGTCCAGTTGTTCTCACACCAGGTAACTAATTCAGTTAAAAAGAAGATTCACTTGGCAAAAAGCATCTTAAGTACATGGCTTTAGTCTCTCTGAAAGAGCAAGGCAAATTAAGAAGCTATGGAAGACTCAGCAGCTTTGTGGGAAACTTGGTGAGTTTTGTTATTGCTGTTCTCAATTTTGTTGTTCACGTTGATTTTCATCATTGTGTAGTTTCTTCCATTGCACTTCCCTTCACATACTCTCAAACAACCTTCATTCCAAGTAAAATTAGTATACATGTAAAGGTAAGTTTGTCTCTCACAATTTGATCTTTATTTTTTCTTCACATCTTGGAACTTTGACTAATACTTGCATACTTTGGATAAAGTACTAAGTTTCATGCTTCTATATATTTACTGCTATCTGCCTTGACAGTCTTTGAATAGAAAATACAAGAGGAGAAAGGTTGGTGGAAAGGGCTTATTGCCTCAAGCATACGGATGGAATAAGATGCCTCAGCATGGACATACCCTCAAAGGAAAAATGATACTCTTAAATTTTTCCAACTTTGCTTTCTGAGTGAACCTTCTCTTAGTAGGCCTTATATCACATAGTTTTCCTTTTAAAAAGGATGGTATAGAAACCACAGGACTCTCAAAGCCAAAGTAACTGCCTGCCTGTCAAATCCAAGTCATTAAGTAGCCAAATTAAATTTTTCGTATACTCAACAACTCTCACTATTGTTGTTTAATTGCTGTCATGTCCAATTCTTATAACCCCATGGACTGTAGCCCACTATGGTCCTCTGTCCATGGGATTTCCCAGGCAAGAATACTGAAGTGGTTTTTCACTTCCTTCTCCACATTTTCCTGACCCAGGAATCAAACCTGCTTATCCTGCTTTGCAGTCAGATTCTTTACCACTGAACCACCTGGGAAGCCCACTCTCATAATTGCTAGTGCTGCTGCTGCTGCTAAGTCACTTCAGTCTATTATTTCTCCAAAAGAGGCTCTAAAAAATGGTTATCCTATCACCTAAACAATTGTAATTACAATTTGTGGTTTTTTATTAGTGAGTTGCTTAAGCTTGCTCATGAATAATAACTGCAAAATACAATAAATTTTTAAATACAAATTATAAGAAAAGTGAAGTCAAATACTTTTCTAGGAGATCAATTTTAACTCAAGTTGAGCTTTGTCTATTGAAGAAGGGATTCATAGGGCCTGGACTCCATCTTAGGCCTGTTTATGCTGATCATGCTCGGCCACCTTTCCAATGGACTCTGAACTCTGTGTTTAGTGCCTATGAAAACAACAACAGAAGGATAAGACCCCCTCCAGACAGGGGAACCTTGAAGATCGTATCTAGGTTACTCATCACCTAAGAGAAAACATACACTAATCACCTCTTCCTCCAGACAGACCATACATTTTTCTGTATCTATCAGAGTGTAACCTTAGGCTTATTGATTATTTGCTAATTGTTTGACTGTTTGAGCACATGAGCACACAGAACATGAATCATGGGGTTATTGGGATTGTATTTTCCTTGGTTTTTGTAAGTCTCAAGGAATTTGGGGTGGTGGGTTCAGACACATACACATGGGGTATAAAAGATTTTCACAAATGCTGGTCGGGGTCCTTGGCTAAGAGGAGACTCTGCCTTGGGCCCGCTGGTGTGATAAACAGCACTCCACTATCTGCATTGTCCTTCTGAGTGAGTTTGTTTCCCAGAACGTGTGGCTACAACACTATAAATTTAATTTTCTTTAGTGAGACTGGAACACTACAGTGGAAAAGTTTCATCTTAATTGACTCCATGTGACACTATATCTTACCTAATCATAGTTTCAGTTCAGTTCAGTTCAGTCACTCAGTCATGTCCGACTCTTTGCGACCCCATGAATCGCAGCATGCCAGGCCTCCCTGTCCATCACCAACTCCCAGAGTTCACTCAGACTCATGACCATCGAGTCAGTGATGCCATCCAGCCATCTCATCCTCTGTTGTCCTCTTCTCCTCCTGCCCCCAATCCCTCCCAATCATAGTTTAGGGAAGTGTAGCAAAATTATTTGAAAACTCTATATTGCTAATAATACCTTTGTTACTATGATGACTTTAATTACAAAGGTCCTTTTATCCTAGATCTCGATGATTTAGCAAATACAGATTATTTCTTTGACCTCATTTGCACAAAGATAACATTTCCAAGGGCATTTCAAGAAAAAAAAATGAGTTAAACTATCCACCCTGTCTTTAAATAGAACTTTTTAATTGCCATTAATACTGCATTCCATGTAACCAGGCCATTTTTTTGAAACACTACATGAATATTATCTTCTGGAGCAATGCAACAGGGTGGAAAGGATGAAGGTGCTGTGTTCTCATATTCAAATCCTATGTTACCTCAAATTTTACCCAATTTGAAATGTTACTATGGAATTAAATATGATAGTATTTTTATCAAAGTAGATGTTCTTTCAGTTGATTAAACATCCTAAGAAACTCTTTTGCAAATATGCTTTCTAACAAAAATCTCTCCACCACTGATGCTCTTCTCCAGTCTTTTTTCTCAAATAAAACAGACATTCTTGCCACCTTGACTTTGCTCCAGATGTGCCTCTTCCCACAGTTTGTTCTCCAGTTATTGAAGCCAGGAGTTGCAAACCCAAAAGTGTGAAATGGCAGCTTGCAATCCCCTAAGGTGTCAATAAGGCTGGGGAAAGAGAATCATAGTTTTTGAGCATTTGGGCTCACAACTCAGAACAAAACCAAGCAAAACAACAGCAGCAAACCTTACCAAAGCATGTCTTTTAGCTTATTTTATCTCATGAGGAGCCAGCCAGTCACCCTGGTTTAAATCCTGCTGTTCAAAGCTTGTTAACTCTTGAGGTGCTGCAGTACATGGAGACAAAGAGCTGAAACAAGACTCAAAAACAAAAAAGACGTATTCAACTCTCTTGATTTTAATATATGTGACTTGGAGAACGAAGGACATGGAATGGAGTGATGTCAGAGTTTGTATCCTGAGGGACATTGTTTTTTATTCTTTTAACATCTTCAACAGATCATATCTTGTAGTCTCAGGATCTGTGCTAGTCTTGTTTGGAAATATCACCTTCAAAACCAAATAACTTTTAATTGCTATCATTACCAGGTTACTGATATAACATATGACAGCTATAATCCAATCATGTCTATCATATATTTAATGGGAAGGCTTATCAGCTGCAGAGGAAACTTAATTAATTAGGTATTCTCCATTGTAAAGTAATACACAAACATTCAGATCACACTTACATGAGATAAGCAGCATGAGTCATGGTACAATAATACACTCGTTATGTGACAGGAGAAACTGAGACTAAGCCGTTAAAAATGACTCATTCAAGGACACAGAAATCATCAAGAACAGAACTCAGAAGGGAGCTTACATTTCCTGCCTCTTATGCTAGTTCTCAGAAAACCATTCTATTACCATGAGAGGCAACTGTAGCAACCAGAGTGTTTTGCATACAGATTTAAATTCACAGAAATGGATTTTAAAAGCAGCTGCAGAACATAGTAGAGACAGCTGACTTTGCTAACTGTAAACTGATAATCTAGTTGGTTTTCTAATCTCCTTTCTCTATGTTCCTCTAACTAAAGGAAAGTGGCACCCATAAGTACCTTCAAGCCTAGCAATTTGCTTTTTTAGCTAGATACACTTTGGAAAGATGAAATATGTATGCCACTTTGCAAAACAGCATGACTCTGGTAGCCTTTGCTTGCTTTATCATGAGCCAAAAAAAAAAAAAAAACGTAGATCTGATAGCATCTGTTTCCACTACCCATGCTAGCCCAATCATCAGAAAAGCATAAGGGTTGGGAAGGAAGTTCTGTAAGCTTTCAACGTGCTTGTTCCTTACCAGGAAAGTCACTTTTTTCCATGCATTCATTCTGCTTGTCTTCCTTATGTTTGACTCACATGTTCAGCTGGGAGTTAACTTAGGAGGAAATCAAGGGGAAAAGATCAAGGGTTAAGCGTTGTATTAAGTTTCATCATTATGGGAAAAAAAAAAAAAGATGTCAAGTGTTTTCAAATGGAAGCTAAACAGAATGATCTTTAAAAGTTAAGAGGGTGGGAGTTCCCCAGTGACCTAGTGGTTAGGATTTCGGGATTTCACTGTTGTGGCCAGGTTTCAGTCCCTGGTCAGGGACTGAGATCCTGAAACCTGCAAGCCACACGACATGACCAAAAAAGAGTTTGTTTTTGTTTTGTTTTTATTTTTAATAAAAATAAAAACATCTTAAAAAAAGAGAAAGAGAAACAATCATCCCCGGATCCTCTGAAAATTGTGTCAGCACATATTAGACTAGGCAAAAGAAATTTAACTTTACTGGAAACTTTCAGGAGACAGATCAAAATGTCTTAAAATACAGAATAATAGAAAAAAACGCACATTTATTACATCAATTTCCTTTTTGAAAAAGGAAACGGAAAACAGGATTTCTAAAAGCAAACACATACAATGGCATTCTCTTCCTTGCTCTTACTTTTTACTTTATTTTTCTTCATATAAATCAAGAATAATTCACCAATAAAGACTGTGAAAATATGAATTAATTTAGAAAAAAGAAAAAATTTGTGTAACAGTTAAACTAATGTGTTGAACTTTATACTATAAATAACTCAATATTGTGGCAAGAAGATGGACAGGAGATCAAAGAGGGATATTTAGAGGAGAAAAATTCTCTTTTTGTTTTGTTGTACATGACCTTGAGGGATCGCTTGACATTCGTAAGCCATTAACAACATTGAAGGATATAAAGAAATACTTTGAGCATTGGTTATCATAGACAGTACTTTGCAAAGCTTATTAATAGGAAAACAGTCACAGTGATATGAAGATTTTTGTGGATATTTTATTTACATTTCAGAAACATATGTACAGAAATGCATACACATTCATATAAGTTCAACTGCTTATTATTCTATTTTAAATATTAATAAATTCATATAAAGTAAACCCCCATTTACAGCTCAAACTTTATTTAGATCTCTATGAATGCTTTCCTATTAATAAGCTTGGAAAACACTTTCCATAATAATTCAATGCTCAAAATTTTCTATATCACTCACCATGGGCAATAGGATAAGGTCAATGGATTTTTCAAGGTTATATATAAGTACTTGTGTCTCAATCTCTTTATAAACTAGGATTAGAATTATTCATACATATTCATATCTGATTCCCAAAACTTACAAATCTTTCACTTAAAAGGTTCATGCCACATTTTTAATATTGGAGAGTAGGCTGATCTGATATACATGATTTTGCTTCATATTTACTATTCACAGCCCTTTCTCTTTCCATCTGAAACTTAGTATAGCTGTGAAGAGAAGCAAAAAGCAAAGGAGAAAAGGAAAGATATACCCATTTGAATGCAGAGTTCCAAAGAATAGCAAGGAGAGATAAGAAAGCCTTCCTCAGCGATCATGCAAAGAAATGGAGGAAAACAATAGAATGGGAAAGACTAGAGATCTCTTCAAGAAATTTAGAGATGCCAAGAGAACATTTCATGCAAAGATGGGCTCAATAAATGACAGAAATGGGATGGATCTAACAGAAGCAGAAGACATTAAAAACAGGCGGCAAGAACACACAGAAGAACAGTACAAAAAAGATCTTCATGATTCAGATAATCACAATGGTGTGATCACTCACCTAGAGCCAGACATCCTGGAATGTGAAGTCAAGTGGGCCTTAGAAAGCATCACCAGGAACAAAGCTAGTGGAGGTGATGGAATTCCAGTTGAGCTATTTCAAATCCTAAAAGATGATGCTCTGAAAGTGCTGCACACAATATGCCAGCAAATTTGGAAAACTCAGCAGTGGCCACAGGACTGGAAAAGGTCAGTTTTCATTCCAATCCCAAAGAAAGGCAATGCCAAAGAAAGCTCAAACTACTGCACAATTGCACTCATCTCACACGCTAGAGTAAAGTAATGCTACAAATTCTCCAAGCCAGGCTTCAGCAGTACGTGAACTGTGAGGTTCCAGATGTTCAAGCTGGTTTTAGAAAAGGCAGAGAAATCAGAGATCAAATTGCCAACATCCATTGGATTATGGAAAAAGCAAGAGAGTTCCAGAATAACATCTATTTCTGCTTTATTGACTATGCCAAAGCCTTTGACTGTGTGGATCACAATAAACTGTGGAAAATTCTTAAAGAGATGGGAATACCAGACCTCCTGACCTGCCTTTTGAGAAATCCATATGCAGGTTAGGAAGCAACAGTTAGAACTGGGCATAGAACAACAGACTAGTTCCAAATAGGAAAAGGAGTACGCCAAGGCTGTATATTGTCACCATGCTTATTTAATATATATGCAGAGTATAACCTGAGAAATGCTGGGCTGGATGAAACACAAACTGGAATCAAGATTGCCAGGAGAAATATCAATAACCTCAGATATGCAGATGACACCACCCTCATGGCAGAAAGTGAAGAACTAGAGCCTCTTGATGAAAGTGAAAGAGGAGAGTGAAAAAGTTGGCTTCAAGCTCAACATTCAGAAAACTAAGATCATGGCATCTGGTCCCATCACTTCATGGGAATAGATGGGGAAACAGTGGAAACAGTGTCAGAGTTTATTTTTGGGGGCTTCAAAATCACTGCAGATGGTGATTGCAGCCATGAAATTAAAAGACACTTACTCCTTGAAGGAAAGTTATGACAAATCTAGACAGCATATTAAAAAGCAGAGACATTACTTTGCCAACAAAGGTATATCTAGTCAAAGATATGGTTTTTCCAGTAGTCATATATGGATGTGAGAGTTGGACTATAAAGAAATCTGGGCACTGAAGAATTGATGGTATTGAACCGTGGTGTTGGAGAAGACTCTTGAGAGTCCCTTGGACTGCAAGGAGATCCAAGCTGTCCATCCTAAAGGAAATCAGTCCTGAATGTTCATTGGAAGGACTGATAGTGAAGCTGAAACTCCAATACTTTGGCCACCTGGTGCGAAGCACTGACTCATTTGAAAAGACCTTGATGCTGGGAAAGATTGAAGACGGGAGGAGAAGGGGACAACAGAGCATGAGGTGGTTGGATGGTATCATGGACTCGATGGACATGAGTTTGAGTAAACTCTGGGAGTTGGTGATGGACAGAGAGGCCTTGCGTGCTGCAGTTCATGGGGTTGCAAAGAGTCAGACACAACTGTGAGACTGAACTGAACTGAACTGAGAAATCTAGTATATGAGCCAAGAACTTTGTGGCATTAAGCCATTTATCTAGCTTTATATGTTTTGACTCATAATGGGAAATCAATGACTTCCCAGAAAATTAATAGAGGCTTTCACAAGTTTCTATTAATGAATGGTAACTTTTCTATTGTAGTCTTCGCAGAAGTTAACATTACATTAACCTCCCAAATAATATACATTTTTATTATTAAGCTCTTACAAAATATACAAACTTCTTTCCCTATCTTCTGTTTTTGCTGTAGTTGTTGTTTAGTCATTAAGTTGTGACTGACTCTTTGCAACCCCATGGACTCTAGCCCACCAGATTCCTCTGTCCATGGGATTTCCCAAGCAAGAATACTGGAGTGAGTTACCATTTCTTTTTCCAGGGGTTTTCCAGACCCAGGGATTGAACCTGCCTCTCCTACATTGGCAGGAGAATTCCTTACCACTGAGCTACCAGGGAAACCCAAAGAAATGATATAAGGGCACAAATAATTTTTTCACATTACTTAAATGTGTTCAAGGAAGAAAGTGCTCCTTATGGACCATGGCTTTTGCTCATCCCTTTAATCTTGATTCTGATAAGTAGTGTAATATCCTGGTGATTAATAAACACATAATAAACTAAGGATTTCTTTTTTGGCTAAAATCTAAACTTGAGAATGAACATTCTTTATTTATTTCCTGTTCTTACCCTTTAACTATCAAGGTAATTGCATTTTTGCACCATTAGAGGCTTACTCTCATCTCTGCATCTTTCCTGGCATATTTATGCTATTCCTTTTGCCTGAATCCCTTCTGCCAACTACTATTCCTATCTTCTGTTTACATGGCCATAAACCCTAAGTATTTACTCAAAGATTTTAAGTGCATTCTTTATCAAACTAAAGAGTAACTATGTAGAAAGTTAAAACGGGGAACCTGTCTAAAGTATACATGCACGTGTGGCAGTAAGCATACCACAGTGCAATATTTAGAATATTTTCTAAAATTGAATACAATAAATATTTCATAAATGTGCCAACTTACCAAGTCACTATTTACTTAATTGCTTACTCAGATAAAAATAAGTTAAATCATAGAATAGCCTTCACATAAATGGAACACTGTGTTTAGATATATGTATCCCTGTGTGTCAGCTCATAAGAGCACCTTCCAAGATAGACTAATGCATTTGGAAGAAAAAGAGTCTGGTTGTACTATCTTGCCCAGATACTCAAAGAAAGCAGACTGGTTTTAACTATGCATTTTCACTTACCCATTGGAAGCATAGTCACTTAAATGCATTGTAGTATAAATATGCAAGTTAAACCACTCTTCATTAAGAAGTTTCAAAGCTATTTTTTTAAGTGGAATTTTAGTTGTCTATACTAGCAAAGTAATGTATAAGTAACCGCTTAAATAATTCATACCAAGGGAACATATCATTTTGTAAAAGATGGCTGCTTAAAAGTAAATCTATTTCAATTTTTACTTAAATTATTAGAATAATTATTTCAGTTCATTTGATAAGTATAACAGAGATGGAAAAGTTGATTCAGGATGTGACCCAAAGAAAATATCTGTGAGTCACTTCATGTTTCCTGAAAGATTAACATTTTTGTTAATTAATTAGTTTTGGAAATAAGTAGATTTAGTTAGAATTATTTAACTGATTTAAGTGTTTGTTAGTTGCTTAGATATTTATAAAGTACCTTGTCATTGTTTTTTAGAAAGCATGAATTTTTAAAAAGAAAACAAAGACGCAAGCCTAGGGCAAAATTATATCCTTTTAAAAAGTGGCTCAAAAGAGAAAACACATTGAGATTTCCTGTACTTGATTCTGATTCCAACTAGGTATCTTATTTAGCTGTATGATTGTAAGCAAATCTGTTAACCTCTTCAGACTTGTTTTAGTGAGCAAGATTATTATGAAAAGCAAGAATAATTTTGTGATAGGTATAATACAATATCTTTCTTGTAGAATAAACCCAGAAAGAAATAATTTTTAAAAAATATTTTATTGCTATTTATTTAATTTATATAATTTTTACCTTAAATTGGACTACCACTTGACTAAAGTTTTTAGTATAAAAATCAAAATAATTAGTGGTTTGTTAGAGTCACACATGGACATGAACAAAAAATAAATAAATACATGGGGTGCTATCTTTGTGCTTCACGTTATTTCTACCTTCAGAGTTTTAATTGTCTACTTGTAGCTCAAGGGAGCTCACATCCTATGGGTGTGACCTAGAGAATCTCAACTTTCTCATTTCCTGACTTCCCTATGTCTGCATTTGTAATCAAGTGACGTTAATAGAGTTTACAATTACAATTTATAGAAGATAACTTATGCAAGCTGATGTTCCACTGTTAGAAATTATGAGTTCCAGTTTTACTGTATGTTCCCATGAAAGTGTCATCTCAAACTCGGTGTCCCTTGAGTCCTGGTGAAGCAATTAAGGGGGACTTTGGATCCTATTATGTTGACTTGGTTGAGCTCTCATCTACCTCATGTCAGAAATTTTACTGTTTGAGTGATGGCAGCAAAATTTTGAAAAAATACAAGACCACCTAAATATTATACTAAGGTTTTTCATGAGCCATTATCATGATCACTACAGTTTTTAAGTTAATAATGTAGAGAATCAAAGAAAACAGTATTAGAATGAAAAAGGAGTAGGTGAAATAGAATCAGGGATGTTTAAACTGATTGGAGTACAGTTTTCAAGTACTTAATTTTGCTACTTCACTTTTGTGATTTTACAGGATTTTTCTCCTAAAAATATCAGAACTTCTGAAAGAAATTAAGAAATTGCTGCTAAAAGGTTAAACAAATAAAAATTTCATTTATTATTTTCAAAAAAATTTACCAGTTGTTCTAGCAAAGAATTCCTTATGCCAGAAGTAAAGAGCTTATCCTTTGGGGCCACAATAACATGAGTAGGATACCCAGATAGAAAGTAGGATACCCATTTGCTAGGGTTCAGATCTTACGGAAATCATTTAACCTTGTGAATCTTAATTTCACCATCGAGAACATAGCATAATAATAGTGCTAGCTTCATTAAATCAGTTGAAGATTAAATTAGCTAATAAATAAAGTACTAGCAGAATGCTGGCATATATAAAATACTCAATAAATATTAATTATAATTATTAATATATTTTCCACTACTAGCTATAAATATGCTTCATTTGACCAAGATAAATTTTATAGAGAACACATTGTACTATACTTTTTTAGGTAAAGATATATCTTATCAGTGGGACTTAGTAACAATTGTTGCAAAATGAGGATTAAATAGAAGATATGATGTGCGTGTCTAAATACTCTGTTGAAGAATGAAAACACATATGTTCAACAGCACATTATGGCTCAGGGAGATGTCATTGCCATGAGAGGAAATGAACTTTTCAATATAAAAAAAATAGATGTGATACAGCCAAAACTGCCAGATCATAATTCCTTTTCTATTAAACTGCTTAGTTGTCTGTTTCTTCCTCTAACACAATAGTGAAATATACATTGCCAACGTTCCCTTTATCACTTGAAAATTAAAGAATACAATAAGGTCCATGCAAAATCAAGTCGTTCTAAAGCAAAATAATAAAGGGGAGCTAACTAACATATACTCATTATTTTTCTTTAAACTTTAGTAAAATGACAGACTTTGAAATGACTTAAGGATGTGAGTGTCTTTCTGTGTGTCTAGTACAGTGATGTAGTAGTCTCAAAGACAGCATGCAATGTGGCAGTTGCTATGGTAACAAGATGTTTTTCATTGAAGAGCATAAAAAACTTGTGGCATATAAATAACATATGTACAGTATATTGTCTTTGAGTGAATGGCCTTTGCTCTTGGACCATAAAAACATGCTTTTTTCTTTTCTGAAATTCTTTTCTATTTTTTGATGTGCATATGTATCCAATAGACTGGTGATCAAACTTCCCTCTTTGAAGATACAGGGTACAGATCTGTGGTGAAGAAAGAAAAGGTGGCTCAATATTGTATATATGGTTAAAAGGAGTTGATGGGTTGGAAATTAAAACACTCGAATTAGGTGCTATTTTGAAAGCATTTCATAATTTCCAAGCCCACTTTGCAATTAAAACTTGTGGTAGAGTAATATTTTCTTATAATTTATAGGAGAACTACTATAAAGCAATTAATTGTTTATACCCCCAAAAAAGTATAGCAGTGGGCAGAGTTAGAAATCTGTATGTTCAGAGTGTGGGTGGTGGTGGTGGTTGTTTAGTCACTAAGTTATGTCTGACTTTTGCAACTCCATGGACTGTAGCGCACCAGGCTCCTCTGTCCATGGAATTCTCCAGACAAGTATACTGGAGTGGATTGCTGTTTCCTTCTCCAGAGGATCTTTCTGACCCAGGAATCAAATCCATGTCCCCTATACTGCTGGCTAACTTTTTACTGCTGATCCACCAGGGAATCCCAGAGAGTAAGTACTATAAAAGAGAGAAAGGCACTGCATTTTAAAGTATCAATATGGGTGGTCTAGGTTTATCCCTGTCCTGCTTCTTGGGCAAGTCATTTAGTGATTGTCTTATTCATAAATTGGAGATAGGGCTAATCTAATAGTCACAAAGAATTGGCATGTGTATTAAAGTAGCAAATGCAGATGAGACTGCTATGCAAATGTGAATCACTGTTCTTATCAAAGATTTTGAAAAAAAATACTTGGTAATCTAAAATTTTGGAAATACTTCGTCTTGCTTGGCTTTAAAATGACAGACGAGTGATAAAGGGAATTGAACTATTTTATTTCATGGTCAAATAGTCAATGTTAATTGGCTAATAACTATTGACCTTTCAGATTATATGAATGTGCTCATTTTATAAATGTGAGTTGATTTATATATTCAATAGTGTGGCAGATATGAATATATTTTAATATAGTCATAATAGAAGATTAAAATTATGTGTTTATGTACATATATGTATACATGTAAGAATACATATAAATAGATGATACATATATTATACACTAGCTATTTCACATGAAAATACAGGGATATAGTGCGTACAGATATAAGCTTCCCAGGTGGTGCTAATGGTAAAGAACTTGTTGCAGTGCAGGAGAAAGAGGTTCAATCTCTGAGTTGAGAATATCCCCTGGAGGAGGGTATGGCAACCCACTCCAATATTCTTGCCTGGAGAATTCCATGGATAAAGAAGCCTGATGGACCACTGTCCATAGAGTTGCAAATAGTTGAACACAAATGAAGCAAGGTAGCATGCATGCATATAGATAGATAGACATAGATATGCACATTCATACATACATGTGCATATTTATTTGGCTACCGATCTGAACACAAAGAAAGATTTAGAGAAGCCAAGAACAGTATAAAACCAGAACATTTGGAAGGGAACTCATTTGGCCCTTAAGTTTCTACTATACTCTAGAAAAATTGTGATTCTGTATTGATGTTTGCATGGAAAACAGGAAAGAAGAGGAAATACCTTAGAAGCGGAAAGTCTAATATGAATTCCCATTATAAAAGTGTTCAGGGGATCTTTCCAACCCAAGGATTGAACCCGTGCCTCCTGCATTGCAGGCAGATTATTTACAATCTGAGCTACCAGGGAAGACTTAGGTGTATCAGTTCATTCAATTCAGTCGCTCAGTTGTGTCCGACTCTTTGTGACCCCATGAACTGCAGCATGCTAGGCCTCCCTGTCCATCACCAACTGCCGGAGTCTACCCAAACCTATGTCCATTGAGTCGGTGAAGCCATCCGACCATCTCATCCTCTGTCATCCCCTTCTGCTCCTGCCTCAATCTTTTCCAGCATCAGGGTCTTTTCAAATGAGTCAGCTCTTCACATCAGGTGGCCAAAGTATTGGAGTTTCAGCTTCAACATCAGTACTTCCAATGAATACCCAGGAAAAATCTTTAGGATGGACTGGTTGGATCTCCTTGCAGTCCAAGGCACTCTCAAGAGTCTTCTCCAACACCACAGTTCAAAAGCATCAGTTCTTTGGCGCTCAGCTTTCTTTATAGTCCAACTCTCACATCCATACATGACCACTGGAAAAACCACAGCCTTGACTAGACAGACCTTTGCTGACAAAGTAATGTCTCTGCTTTTTAATATGCTGTCTATGTTGGTCATAACTTTCCTTCAAGGAGTAAGTGTCTTTTAATTTCAAGGCTGCAGTCACCATCCGCAGTTATTTTGGAGCCCCCAAAAATAAAGTCAGCCACTGTTTCCACTGTTTCTCCATCTATTTGCCATGAAGTTATGGGACCAATGCCATGATCTTAGTTTTCTGAATGTTGAGCTTTAAGCTAACTTTTTCCACTCTCCTCTTTCACTTTCACCAAGAGGCTTTTTATTTCTTCACTTTCTGCCATATAGGTGGTGTCATCTGCATATCTGATGTTATTGATATTTCTCCTGGCAATCTTGATTCCAGCTTGTGCTTCCTCCAGCCCAGCATTTCTCATTATGTACTCTGCATTTAAGTTAAGTAAGCCTGGTGACAATATACAGCCTTGATGTACACCTTTCTCCTATTTGGATCCAGTCTGTTGTTCCATGCCCAGTTCTAACTGTTGCTTCCTGAACTGCATACAGGTTTCTCAAAAGGGAGGTCAGGTGGTCTGGTATTCTGATCTCCTTCAGAAATTTCCACAGTTTATTGTGATCCACACAGTCAAAGGCTTTGGCATAGTCAATAAAGCAGAAATAGATGTTTTTCTGAAACTTTCTTGCTTTTTCAATGATCCAGTGGATGTTAGCAATTTGATCTTTGGTTCCTCTGACTTTTCTAAAACCAGCTTGAACATCTGGAGGTTCACGTTTCACGTATTGTTGAAGCCCGGCTTGGAGAATTTTAAGCATTACTTTACCAGCGTGTGAGACGAGTGCAATTGTGCGGTAGTTTGAGAATTCTTTGGCATTGCCTTTCTTTGGTATTGGAATGAAAACTGACCTTTTCCAGTCCTGTGGCCACTGCTGAGTTTTCCAAATTTGCTGAATATTGAGTGCAGCACTTTCACAGCATCATCTTTTAGGTTTTGAAATAGCTCAACTGGAATTCCATCACCTCCACTAGCTTTGTTCGTGTGACGCTTCCTAAGGCCCACTTGACTTCACATTCCAGGATGTCTGGCTCTAGGTGAGTGTGTGATCACACCATCATGATTATCTTGGTCGTGGAGATTTTTTTGTACTGTTCTTCTGTGTATACTTGCTACCTCTTCTTAATATCTTCTGCTCCTGTTAGGTTCATACCATTTCTGTCCTTTATCAAGCCCATTTTTGCATGAAATGTTCCCTTGGTATCTCTAATTCTTGAAGACATCTCTTGTCTTTCCCATTCTGTTGTCTTCCTGGATTTCTTTGCACTGATCACTGAGGAAGGCTTTCTTATCTCTCCTTGCTATTTTTTGGCACTCTGCATTCAAATGGATGTGTCCTTCCTTTTCTCCTTTGCTTTTCACTTCTCTTCTTTTCACAGCTATTTGTAAGGCCTCCTCAGATAGCCATTTTGCTTTTTTGCATTTCTTTTTCTTGGGGATGGTCTTGATCCCTATCTCCTGTACAGTGTCAGGAACCTCCATTCATAGTTCATCAGACACTCTGTCTATCAGATCTAGTCCCTTAAATCTACTTCTCACTTCCACTGTATAGTCATAAGGGATTTGATTTAGCTCATACCTGAATAGTCTATTGGTTTTCCCAACTTTCTTCAATTTAAGTCTGAATTTGGCAATAAGGAGTTCATGATCTGAGCCACAGTCAGCTCCCAGTCTTGTTTTTGCTGACTGTATAGTCCTTCTCCATTTGGCTGCAAAGAGGATAATCAACCTGATTTTGGTGTTGACCATCTGGTGATGTCCATGTGTAGAGTCTTCTCTTGTGTTTTTGGAAGAGGGTGTTTGCTATGACCAGTCCGTTCTCTTGGCAAAACTCTATTAGCCTTTGCCCTGCTTCGTTCTGTAGTCCAAGGCCAAATTTGCCTGTTACTCCTGGTGTTTTTTGACTTCCTACTTTTGCCTTCCAGTCCCCTATAATGAAAAGGACATCTTTTCCAGTGTTAGTTTTAGAAGGTCTTGTAGGTCTTCATCAAACCATTCGACTTCAGCTTCTTCAGTGTTACTGGTCAGGTAAGTGAACAAAAAATAAAATAAAACTTTAAAGTTTAAGTAAGCAGGAAGAGACTATAAATAATGACAAAATAGATTTGAAAATGAGCCAAAAACATTCAAAAATTAAAATCAATAATGATGCTCTGAATTTTATTCATCTCTTAATAGAAGTCTTAGAAAGAATAACAAGATATTAAGAAAAAGATCAAATATACATACTATAAAGGAAAAGCAAAACATTCACAGATCACATTAAGTATATTTCTATGATAGTTAACCTAAGAATTCTAGAAGAATCTACTGATACATATCAATTGTAAAATTAATATTTAGATGGCTGCTCAATACAAAATCAATATCTAAACATATTAAATTGTATTAAACAGTGAAAATATATTAGGTAATATGTTTTCAATATAAAAAACTTCATTTAAATGGCATCATATTGTTAAGTTGTTTAGAAATACCTTCAACAAAAAAGTGCAATATTTTGATATAAATATGTGTATGTTACTAACATACATGTTTGAAATCTAATTTAATTAAATTATTTCCAGTGTTTATGATGAGAAGATCCAATACCATAAAAATATAAACTTTCCCTAAGTACAAAAGCAATTTCAGCCAAAATATCAAAACAATTTTTTACTGAATTTAATGAGCTGAATCTAAAATTTGCAAAGCAGACTAAATTACCAAGATTAGATAATTTCAAGAAATAAAAACAAGATAGATAAAATGACGATAGGAAGACAAAATATAGATATTAATGTTTATTGTAAAGTTAAAATATGAAGACGGTGGAGTGACAAAGTGCTAAACAAATACATAGGATAGACTGAAGAATTCAGAACAGACCTCTGCATATATGGAAACTAGATTTATGACAAGGTAGACATTATAGATGATGGTAGAAAAAAATGGCTTTTAGATTTACTTTTAATAAATTATCCTGAAATAACTGGTTACCCATAAAAAACTAAATTGGAACCATAACTCATATATGCACAAAAATCAATTCTAGGTAGATTTGAGACTTAAATGTGAATAGCAAATCATAAAAATGTTAAGATACAAGCCGAGAAAACATTTATTATGCATATAGTAAACAGAATTAATAGCTATGTTGTTAAGAAAAAGACAAATAACCCAGTAGAAAATTGGCCAAAAGAATGTACAGGCATTTCACACAAGGTGAAACACAACAGATTCTCAATCATACGAAAATATGTTGCACCTGGTTAGTACTCAGGAAAATTGAAATGAAAATCATTCTGATATCTTTCCACATATATGTTATTTGGAAAACAAATAAAAATTAGACAATGGTGATATTGGCTAGAGTGTGGGTTAACAGAAATTCATATGTATCTGTGGGATACATGTAATTATACAACCATTTGGAAACAATTTGGCATCACCTATTCAAGCTGGAGATTTGCATGTTCTCTTCACCAGCATATTCTCTGTCATGTGACAAAGAGAAACACTTATGTCTCCAAATTTATGGGGATTTTTTCTAAGCTTGAAATTTCATTGCTTTACATAACAAAATTCTTATAATTAGTCAAAATGTCCTATAAGAATGTAATAGATATATACATTTAGAATAGTCATAAAATGGAATATTCTATACTAGTAAAACATTAGACTTCAACTATGTACATCAACATACGTTAAAGAAAAAATATGAACCAGACAAGTTGCAGAAAAATGCACACGATATAGTTCCATTTATATACATTCCAGTGCAGACAAAACTAAGCCCTATATTACTAGTGTTCAATACATGTGTAATAAAAACAAAAGAAAAAAGAATATGATTAAGATCACATTCATAAACTTGCAGGGCAAAGGGGAATTATATTGAGGGATCCTAAATGACTACTTACATTCTGCTTCTTTTACTATAAGGTGGCTAAATGAACATTTATTTTACTATTCTTTTAACTGTAATACACATAAGTGTTTATATGCTTATATATATATTTCATAATAAGAAATAGCAAGATGTCATTCATTAATTAGTTTATTTCTATATCATCATCTACTGCCTATAATCTGCTATCATACACATATTAAATTGAACAAACAAGTTCTATCTCTTCAAAAAGAGTAATACCTAGTATGGCTTATAGATAAACACAGTAGAAATAATACAGTATTATCACATTGTTCCATGATAGATTCATGCACAGAAAAAAGACAGTTAAATTGATCTGAGGCTTGGGGCTTGGTGGATTCAGAGGAGACGTCTTATGGATGTGACAGTTCAGCTGAGAGTTGAAGCATGCATAAGAAGGTGTTAGCCAAGAGAACAGTCCCAAAAATGCCTACCAGGAAGAGCCAAAAGTATGTGAGGAGGCAGACATTCTAAGAAATCAGGCTTTTTAAAGAACTGAATGAAGCTGATAATTTGCTGTCAATTACTATCTGATTCCCTTAGGAAAAACTACTAGATTCTAGGGAGCAGGGGAGTTGGGGTGTGAAAAAAAGAGACTAGAAAACTTTCAGAATCTAGTCCTCCTGAAGAATAATGTATTCCTGTTGATCCAACACTTAAACAGAAAGCTACCAAAAGACTCAAAAGTTCTATAAATATTTTAGCTTGATGTTATACTTAGGGAGTGGTTCTGGTCACCAGAAAGTTGATTAGGCAGGAAACATTTTTTAAATTAAAACTGGTTAAATTCTTTCAAGAGAGGAAAGGACACAGAAATTCTCTTCTACTTCTGTCTTTTCAGAGAAGAGTTATCCAGTAAAAAAAGAAAGTTCTATGATATAAAAACAGGAGTTTGAAGGTTCGGAGATGGCCAATAGGAACAAAAGTAGGTTCATGAGGAAGACAAAATTAAGAATTGTACTAGTCTTTTAGGCATCATATTTTAAGAGAGACCAATAAATCTTAAAACCTCCAACTCAAAAGATGGTGATTAGAATATTGAACATCCTAAACTGAGAGAGGGAAGCCTATAAAAATTAAAGTGGTAGGGGTTCTGTTACTAAGTAGGATCTAGACAGCAATAGGCAAAAGTGACTTAATGGTGATGTCAGATCCAGTGAATATTACAATTTCTTTTAAGCCAGAGATTTTTTGCAAATAATTTTCTATGTTTCTTTTCATATTTTATGGTATCTATTCATAATAGAGTATATGTATAATAGAGCATTTTATAGAATTTAATTACTGAAATGAATGTTGTTATTTATAGAATTTTAAAGAAACAGGTAGAAATGAAGCAAGTGAACACAAGTTATCTCTTATCTCACATTAAGTTTACAATTTGAATAGTAAAATATGATAAGACACCAAAGACCTTTTGAGGAATTCTAATAACAAGTTGTTTCAATAATAAATTGCTATAAAGTTCACAGAGTAATTTAAGTCCTTGCTACCAGAACTAGAAAGACAATCCAGTTCATTGTTGCCTTAGACCCAGCAGTAAGTTTTCCAAGTTGTAAGAATGTTGTATGAGGACAAGCAAACCCCATTGTTCATGATTCCCAGAAATTAGAGAAAAAAAAAAACAAAACCATAAAATACAAAGTCTCCATGTAACTGATTTGTGATTATTACTGGAAGCACTATGTTCACATGCATCAGTTGACAGGACCCTGTGAATGATAGTTATGATGTCAGGGCCTTAACAACAACAAATTGCATTAAAAGGACACAATTCCTCTGAGTCGCTAGAAGACTTCAGATAGTTCAAAAAGTCAGTTCCTGAAAGAGTGTGCAAATTTAGCACATCACAGTACAAAGATCATGACCTACAAACCCAGCTGCCCTGAAGCCAAATATGTTTTTGCTTTCCTTTACAGGAACCAAGAATCATTCAAGTTATTCATGTCTTGAATGATTCAAGCTATAAAATGAAACCTTATTAGTGATTTCCAAGCACAGATGGTGTATTTCCTACTTCTTTATTTGTCTTCAAATTAAAGTGTTGATTTATGTTGTCTCTAAATTTTTATGTAAATTTGTTTGATTAAAGGGCCTTCTAAATTTTGTTTTTTGAAAACCACTGGGCAAGATGATCTTAATGATCCTATACAGCTCTAAATTCTGCAAGAGCATAAACCATGTCTGTCTTTTTCATCTCCTATTCCCAATTCTCAGCAGTGTCTAGCAGTGCTTAAGAAATATTGCTGTATGGGTGAATGAATAAATAAAAGGTAGATGAATACAATTCATAGTGTGATGGTTAAATCCAACAAGGGATATGAGGAGCATGACCAAGAAGTATCTTTTAAGTATTTTTTTAAACAAGCATTTGTTTATTCATTGACCAAATGAGTATTGAGCACCAATTATGTTCAGGTGTCAATTTACTGAGTTGAAAGTACATCAGTGAATAAAAAAGATGTGTGTGTGCTCAGTTGTGTCAGATTCTTTGCAAACCTATGAAATGTAGCCCACCAGGCTCCTCTGTCCATGGAATTTTCCAGGCAAGAATACTGCAGTGGGTTGCTATTTCCTCCTCTGTGATAAAGGACATAAACAAATATATAGCTTGATAGGTGATAACTGCTATAGGAATAAAAGGGTAACATGTGCAACTTTGTAAAAGGGTCCAGGAGGACCCAGGGTGCGGAGGTGGCAAGTTGTAATGATACGCAAGGTAGTCTAGGATGACCTCCCTAAGAAAGTAACTTACAACCAAAGAATTGAAGATGGTCATCAAGTTAATCATGCAGAACACTAGTGGAAATAAATTCTAGGAAGAAGAAATAACGAGCTCAAAATTTCTAAAGCAGAAAAGCATACATCATGCTCAAGGAACAGGAGAGAAACCTGTTTCCAGATGGGAGTAAGCAAGTAGAGGATAGTATAAGATAAGATTGTCTTCGTCAGCTCAGTTCAGTCAATTCAGTTCAGTTGCTCAGTCATATCTGACTCTTTGCGACCCCATGGACTGTAGCACACCAGGCCTCCCTGTCCATCACCAACTCGTGGAGTTTACTCAAACTCATGCCCATTGAGTCTGTGATGCCATCCAACCATCTCATCCTCTGGCATCCCCTTCTTCTGTCTTCAATCTTTCCCAGCATCAGGGTCTTTTAAAATGAGTTGGTTCTTCGCATCAGGTGGCCAAAGTATTGGAGTTTCAGCTTCAATATCAGTCCTTCCAATGAATATTCAGGACTGATTTCATTTAGGACAGACTGGTTGGGTCTCCTTGCAGTCCAAGGGACTCTCAAGAGTCTTCTCCAATACCACAGTTCAAAAGCATCAATTCTTCAGTGCTCAGCTTTCTTTATAGTCCAACTCTCACATCCATACGTGACTACTGGAAAAACCATATCTTTGACCAAATGGACCTTTGTTGGCAATGTCTCTGCTTTTTAATATGCTGTCTAGGTTGGTCATAACTTTTCTTCCAAACAGCAAGTGTCTTTTAATTTCATGGCTGCAGTCACCATCTGCAGTGATTTTGGAGCTCCAAAACATAAAATCTCTCACTGTTTCTATTGTTTCCTCATCTATTTGCCATGATGTGATGGGACCAGATGCCATGATCTTAGTTTTCTGAATGTTGAGCTTTAAGCCAGCTTTTTTCACTCTCTTCTTTCACTTTCATCAAGAGGACCTTTAGTTCTTCTTCACTTTCAGCCATAAGGGTGGTGTTATCTGTATATCTGAGGTTATTGATATTTCTTCCAGCAATCTTGATTCCAGCTTGTGCTTCATCCAGCCCAGCATTTCTCATGCTGTACTCTGCATATAAGTTAAATAAGCAGGGTGACAATATACTGCCTTGATGTACTCCTTTCCCAATTTGGAACGATCAGCTCAGGTTGCTTAAATGTATTTTCTCACAGTCCGGAGGCTAGAATCTGGGAGAGGTGGTTTCCAGTGAAAGATGTTTTCCTGGCTTATAAATGGTTGAGTTCTCACATGGCCTTTCCTCAATGTGAGCATGTTAAGAAAGAGAAAAAGAGATCTCTCTCTTCCTCTTCTTATAAAGCTACCAGTCCTAGGACCTTATCCTACTGATTTACCTCCTAGACTCATATCCCTAAACACAGTCATACTGGGGATTAGCATTTCAGTATGTAAATTTAGTGGGGACATAATTCAGTCTGTAGTGGAGATCACAAGCAAAATTTGGGAGCAAATCATATAGGGTCCTGTAGACCATTGTAAAGACTTAAACTAATAATCTCTGAAATTCTCTCTACAAGGGAGTTTTATAATTCTGTGTTCTATCAAGCTATAGAATTGATTTCTTCCCATTATTTTTGGATGTTTACTCAGGGCTGAATGGCAGGAGAAAAAGCTAAGAAGATACTCAACTCGAGTCTCAAATGTCTGTTTGAATATTGGTTTTGAATATAATTGAAATAATTTGCTTGAATTTATTAATTGAATTCTATATCACAAACCCTGGAATTAAAGTCTCTTTAATTTAACGTGCAAATATATGCAGAAACATGCAGAACAGGATTCATAAAGCAGCTGAAACATTTCTTTAGGCCTTACTATAGGCGTCAAACAATGGAAATGGGAGGCAGTGAACATGCATTGCTTAAAAAGAATTTATGTATGACCTAATATGCCAAAATATAGTTGGGGTAGGCACTGGTAAACTGATTATATAAACCAAAAGTGAGGTGAGACACTATTCAATGTAATTATAAACATTTCTACTGCATGCTTACAAAGTATACTAATGGTGTAATAGATCATGTTTAAAGATGTATAATTGACACCAAGAATCAACTATTCAGCACACATATGCCAGGAATTTTTGGCAGAGTAACCTTCCATTTAGCCAGAAATTAGCCTATCCAGTAAAATAATATAATTTAATCTTTGTTCCATATCATTAAGAAAAAAAGAACAAACATGCAGTTAGAGGAAGTACTTATACACTAGAATTATCATTAAAGCTGAACTAATTGCAAAATTTTATAATCTTGGATTATTTTCAATCTTATAATAACAATAATAGTTATTGTCATCATTACCACTATTAACAGTGACTCATATTGTTTTATTCCAAAACCAGCTTTCTTTATGAGACAGAGTATAGAACATTCTACTCAATGAAAATCTATGATGAGAAAAGGAAGAAATTGCACTTGTTTGTATATCAGTCCAAATGAGACCTAAAAAAATCAGCTGTCTGAGCTTCTCATTTTACAGATAAGGAAAGAGACCAAGTGAGGTTAAATAATGAAATGTGAAATTAAGAGATGATTTTCTTTCACACAGATTTAATGGCTTTATCTCTAGCTACTCATTCAGCTTTATATCTAGTCAAACAAATAAATGGATAACAGTTTTTTTTAATGATTTCTGCATCACAAGACGGACTAAAATGTATTCTCTGCTATAAACTTTATCAATCAAGCATAGATTTCAATCCTAGATAAGAGGAATAAATTTTCTCAAGGTCAGACTACAAAATTTCTATCATTTTGTGTATTAGTTAAAACTGCCAGCTACTTTATTGGTGTGTATTTTTTTTTAACTCACCCAGGAAAAGATGGGCAGCTTTCCATCCTATGTCAGACACAGCCTCTAAATCAGTTTTCCAGCCCTAAAGGGAGAAAGACATCCAAATAAAAAATTAGCATCTATGCATAGATTTCTCTAAATGAAGAACTTCACACAAGATAGATCTGTGTATTTTATTTACACTAGGCCGTATTACCTAAAGAAAATCTCAAGAACAAAAATGAAGGGTAAAAAGGCCTTTGTTATGACCCCATGTACACAAGGGTCATTGCTCTATTGCAGTCAGTACTTGTGGTTACAGTCATAAGGTGGTAACTTCTACCGCACTGTCATGAGTTATAAACCTGAAAGTAATATGAAGCGGAGAAACCAGCAAAGCTGACCCAACCAGGATGGATATAAAATTAGCAGTGGAGTAGAGAACTTTATGCCAGTTGCTAAGGGCAACATACAACTGATGGATAATGTAATAACACACATTAAGCCACACTTATACTAAATAAGTTCACAACATCATTAATATCCACAGCAGCAGGGACACCAAGCTGACTGAGGTAAGCAAAGGTGTTGATGATGACTATACGTTAGGGAAAGGCCTAACCACTTAATCACCTGATGGGATGCATAGCAGGAGGGGGAAAAGGACACTGCACTTCTTGCTTCATTTGTTCTTGCTTTTAACTTAAATCTCCCTGAACTCTGTTGTTTCCACTGCTGCCACATTTTGCACTTCCCTCTCATTAAAAGTGTGGATTATATCTCTATCTTAATAATCTTATGGACATGGACTCTCTTATCAGCAAGTACTCCTAATTTCTAGAGTGTCCTGAATGCTCTTCCCCATGTATGGAGTGCCACTTTGTCTTATCTATTCTTTTCACCTTTATTTCTTTTTCACTTCATTTCCTTATCACTTTATTTTCTTAGAAATATTGAAAATGAACTTCTATTAACCAAACTCCTGCCTTGCCATTCCACTATAGAAGAGGGGGAGGAGTGGGGAGAAGAAAAGAAGAAAGGGCTGAGGGTATTGTGCATTGAAGGCTAACTCTAAAAAATCATAAAGGGAAAAATAGTCTGGCAACTCTCATTCCTTTAAAGTCATTGTTCCCAGGTAACCAGCACTGTATTTATCACAATGTGCCAAAACTGGACATTTCTTTGTCCCTCTTCCCCATGAAATTTTTGTTTTGGTTGCTAAGTTGTGCCCAACTCTTCTGTGACTCCATAAACTGTAGCCTACCGGGCTTTCTGTTCATGGGATTTCCCAGGCAAGAATACTGCAATAGGTTGCCATTTCCTTCTCCAGGGGATCTTACTGACCCAGAGATCGAACCTGGGTCTCCTGTTCAGAAGGGAGATTCTTTACCACTGTGTCACAAGGGAAGCCCTTCCCCTTGAATACTGCCACCGTGATCCTTTTAGGAGTCAGTTGTCTTAATAATTCGATAACTGCTGCTAATTAATTTGAATCTTTCTCATGAAAAATGCATTGGCTAGAAGGAAGGTATGAAGCAGAGCAAATGTAAATCTCATGTCAAATCCTGGAATATGGAGCAGAAATATTTTGAACATGAGAAATTATAGCTTCCTTAAATAATACTCTCTAGCAGTCAGCAACTCTGTGTCCTGCAGAGCTGACTTTACCTACATGAAATCACAGATCCAAAGGTTAGAATTCTCAAGAACTTAGATTACTTAGTCAATCCCTTTTGCTTTGCATTTGAGAATTTAGTTAACTTGTCCAAAGCGGCTAAAGTGATCATAACTCCAGTGATCCTGGGGTGTTCGCAATGAGTAATAACCTTTGAGACCTGTCCATGAAAAACATGGATTCTGGATTCAGGTTGTCTGAGTTTCAGTCCTGGTTCCAGAATTTATTAAAGCTCTCTGACTTTGGGAAAGTGATTTAACTTCCTTGTACCCCTCTCACCTGCAAAATTGGATTATAAAATTACCTACTTCATTGGGCCAATAGGATGGCTATGAGGATTTAATTAATTAACAAATGTAAGGTAATTATAATATCCTGGAACATCATAAGTGCTCAACTAATTTTATACCATTATTAAAGAAGTGGCAGAACAATCAACAGGAGTGGTCTAATATTTCCTTAGTGCTATCTTCTTATCTCCTTTTATCTTTCCTCTAAAACTTCCCCACTTCCTCTTTTTCTCCAAATTTATTGCTCTCATTACAATTACACTTTATTAAAGGCAAGATACAGTTTTGTTTGCTGTAGCAAATGCAATTCCTAAAACAATACCAGACACATAATAGATACTTGATACATTTTTAGAGAATTTAAATCCTTAGAGATTTTAAATTCTTAGAAAACAAATGTATAGTAGATATGAAACTTGGACTATCTCCAATAAGAGACACTTCTGTGGATTTGAAATTTTTCAAAAAGGACAATATGTGTATCTTTTTAAAAATTTTGTTTTAACATGCTTTTCCTAAGATATTTTTGAAATTCTGTCTTTCTTCCTATGATTCTCAATGGCTGTGGCTAAGTCAGCTTTATACTTCCCAAGAAACTGGTACCCAAACTTCTCTGTGGCTATGGTATATAGAAAGGGATGGTGATGCTCCTTGATCATAGCACAAAGCACTATGCTTTGTCATTTGCAGAAACTAATATTTTTGCTCAATTCAGTTAAAAATCATTGAAAGTTTAAAGAGCAGGGCTGGAATCTCAAGTTAACTATTAAATATCTGTGTTACTTTGAACCCTCATTGACTCTGTGACCCTCAATTTCTATCTCTATAAAAATGAAAAGATATATTTAGGTGATTCATTTGTAAGATCTCTTTCAGCTCTAAAGACCCTTGGCTTTGTAACCAGGAAATACTATTACTTAATAACTAATAAACTTGGCATACTGGAATCCCACCTTAACAGTATTTACTCTGAAATCTATAGGACTTCATGGTTCTTCCACTATAATTTTAGAGGGACCACATTGCTGTATCCTAACAGACCATAGCTTCCAATTCACTTTCACCTTAATCTTCTAGTTAAACTAATTGGAAATCTTCAATATGCACCTCATATTAACAAGGCTTGAGAAGTGAAGAGAAACATTACAAAGAAGGTATTTTGACATGATTTCATGTAGTTTTGTGATTTTGGTTCAGTTCAGTTCAGTCGCTCAGTCGTGTCCGACTCTTTGCGACCCCATGGACTGCAGAGCGCTAGGCCCCGCTGTCCATCACCAACACCTGGAGTTTACTCAAACTCATGTTCATTGAATCAGTGATGCCATCCAACCATCTCATCTTCTGGCATTCCCTTTTCCTCCTGCCTTCAATCTTTCCCAGCATCAGGGTCTTTTCCAAGGAATCAGTTCTTTGCATCATATGGCCAAAGTACTGGAGTTTCAGCTTCAGCATCTGTCCTTCCAATGAATATTCAGGACTGATTTCCTTTAGGATAGACTGGTTGGATCTCCTTGCAGTCCAAGGGACTCTCAAGAGTCTTCTCCAACACCACGGTTCAAAAGCATCAATTCTTTGGCACTCAGCTTTCTTTATACTCCAACTCACATCCATACATGACTACTGGAAAAATCATAGCTTTGACTAGATGGACCTTTGTTGGCAAAGTAATGTCTCTGCTTTTTAATATTATGTCTAGGTTGGTCATAACTTTTCTTCAAATGAGCCAGAATCTTTTATATCCATTTAAAGTGTCTTATTGAATATTAAGGATGAGAGTTTGCTTGTTGAGAATCTTATGATTGAATTAATGGCCTACTTAGTGAATTCCTCCATTCTTTTTTACTTCCCTGTTTTGCTCTGGCCCACTTAAATGCTCAGTGAGATTTAAAGGAAACTCACTGCATATTTTCTCTAGATCTCAGTTTCCTTATCTATAAATTATTAAACAACAGTAACAATAATGACATCTATTTTAATGATTTGTTGTCAAGAGAAAATAGAAAATTTACCATGTAAAAGCTAGTCTATAAAATTTTAAGCATATTATGAATTTTGAGTACTTCATTATTCTTTCAGTTTTTCTTTTGTGTTAATCATGCTTCTCTGACCAAAATCTAGAATTAAGAAAAAAAAGAGAGCCATGTTATTTAACACAGCAAACCAAGCATTGAAAGAAATGTCAGAAAAACTAGTATCAATCTGAACTGACCAGTACTTACTCAAACGTGTAGCCTATAACCTTCAATAAGTCATTTAGATTTTCTGAGACTTTTATTTTTCTTTTTCAACCTGTAAATTGGAATGTATCTTTGTCTAGTGTGATGGTCAAAAGTGATGACATAGGTAAAATATTTTTAGATGTGAATTTATTTTCGAACAAAGTATTTATTATTCTGTAGACTTCACTGCCTAGTTCAAGGTACATATTAAACACTAGCTAAAAACTTGACAACATAGAAGGGGAAAGGACTCTGGAGATTGACGAATCTAATTTCCATATTCTTTCAGGTGAAGAGGCCTATTGATAGATCAATTTAAAGTTTCCAGAGTCAAACTAAAGCATAGATGTTAGTACATTGACTGATAGTGTACTTCGTTCTCCAGAAAACGTCCAGGACTCTGGTTACACTCAAGATGATTATCCACGGGAGGGGGTGAGTCACTGTGTTCTGTAAGCCACAAGAAAAATAAAATAGTATTGCACTGACCCACAACCGTTTCTGTATATAAAATAAGAAATCTTTATTTTAAAAAATGAAAGACATAGCGGCAATAATACAACTCATGGGAGGAAAATAAATGACCACCAAGAAAAATTTGTCACATAATAGAAATCTCTATGATCTCCAGTAGATCATAATGAAGCTATCCATCAAATCAGTTTGGCCTTTGGTTCTCTGATCACTAATATGAGCTTCACTGAAAATTAATTAAATACTAATTTAATAAATTTCAGTCTTAATACTGTTCAAAGCACTGAACCTGACTTTGCCTAAAAGAACTGCCTCTCCAGTACCAATAATGTCTCTAATCAATCTGTTAATGGAGGTTCCTCAGACTTTCAGCTTCAGCTAATTACTTACAGAGAAGTCGGCACACTGCCTTGCCTAAGCCAGCATAACAGGGCTTAGGCAAAGGCTGAGGTGGATATTTTAAATCTAAATCTCGTTAAGCCAGCTGTTTCATTAAGAGGTAAGCCAGTAACTGATATTTCTGATTTAACATTCTTTTCCAGAGTGTCTCCATCAACCAGGATATGTGCCAGAGTAATACTCTCATAAGGAAGAAGTAAAACAAGCTTGAAACAGTTTAGTGGGGGAAAAAAGAAACTGATGTAGGGTTATTTTTCACAGTCTAAATGATTGACTTGGTAGTCACACAATACTAAACCTAAATTCACACGCTTTGAAAGCAGAGGGATTAAAAGATTGTAAAAGGAGAAATATTCAAGTCAGAAGCCAAAAAGGATGAGGAATGGTAAAAACAGGGCACTTTCTAAAAGTTGGAAAGATAATGAAACATCAGAAAACATTTCTGTATATGAGTTTATCCTATTTTTCAGATGACTCACATATTATAAGTATATTGAGACTACATTATGCTATAAATCAAGAATAGTCCTAAACTCCATAGCTTAATCCAGATGGAGATGAAACTGAAGAAGAAACAGTTAGTATAAGATGTGATGCATTAATGTGCTCAGATACTCATAAGTAGAATATGTACAATCACAGTTCAGAGAGGAAAAAATAAAAACAAACAGTGTGGCTAGGACTTCAAAAATGTTTTGCTTACATATTGCCTAATAATTTTTCATCAAGTTTAATTGGCTGCATAGAATACAGATGTTGATATATTGTTAACTAAAATATATGTATCATTTTGTAAAAAGTACCTAAAAATCTAAATATCATAGCAATCTGATACCAAACAAATCCATTTTAAAATTTACATAAGCAAGATTTCCTCTAAATCAGAAATTTTATATTATTTTTTTACCTCTTCAATTCATATGTCTCTCATATGAAAATTACATACAAAAATATGCCTTAATGCAACATATTGTATGGTTGCCCTTTCTGTCATAGAAATATAAATTGAATTTCATTTTATATTTTTAGTAACAGGAGACTTTATTCAAAAGGATTATTGCAGGGGAGACACTATTGCACTGGGAGTGGCAAGGAGATCTGGCACCTTGAAGAAAGCTCTGACTATAAATTCTGAAAGCATTTCAAAAATTGGGCAAAATGCGATTTTCTTTTTAGAGAGGAGTAAATAAGGCTACAAGGATCAGGTGTGGAAAAGTGGGATGAAAGTGTGGATGATGGGAAGGAAGACCAGAGACTGTTCTACCCTGAGGCTGACCTATCCTAAGAAGGGGTGGAGCTGTCTGTTGGCTCCAGCTGAGTGTGGAGGCCACAGTTCAGAGGCCTGGATGAAGGAAAGAAGCTTAAGTTTGGTTAACAAGCATTTCGTTCTGCTTGATCAGTGGATACAACAATTCAACTCATCATTTATACAGCAAAGAATGGGAGTTTAGAGGTTCTGAGTCTGGCCTGGTCATGGAGAAACCAGGGGGTCTTCCATGAGTCTTAGCTAAGTCATATGAGGAATAGAAGGGCTTTCCATTTAGGGCTAGTGGTAAAGAACCCACCGGCCAATGCAGGTGACACAAGAGAAGCAAGTTCGATCCCTGGGTTGGGAAGATTCCTTGGAGGAGGGCAAGGCAACCCACTCCAGCACTCCTGCCTGGAGAATCCCATGGACAGAGGAGTCTGATGGGCCGTAGTCCATTGGGTTGCAAAGAGTGGGCATGACTGAAGCCACCCAGCACAGCATACACACATATAGGCGAGAGGGGCTCTGCATGAAAAACCATTTTCTGAAACAAGAGGGTAGGGTATTTCTTTCTCTTTTTTGGCCATGGCATGCAGCATGTATTTTTATGAAATTTCCTCTGACTCTGACATAAAATTATGCAAGATCTTGGACTTGATAGTATATATCGATCTATTTTGATAACTATTTATTAAGTATAAAAAGTAACCCTATTACAAATGACTTCTTAATAAAATGAGCATTGTTAATTAGTTCATGTGTTATAAAAAATACAACTTATTAGTAAAATGTTAATGGAATCATTAACATTTCTACTCCCATTTTTGTTTGGTGCTTTAAAAATGTATCTGGAGAGAGAGAGATAGAGAGAAGTGAATACAAGTTTTGTAGTGGTATCACTATACAATTCTTTGAACATTTTCTAAATTACATATCAAAATTGACATTGTAGTCCATCATAATTTTTAATGATCTATCAGCTGACAACTCAGTTAGATCTTTCTTCCCTTTTGTTGAATGCCACAAATGATTCAATAAATGATTCAATAAATGCATCTTATCCAGTCATTAGAATCTTACACTTTCTCGGTTTCAGGAAAGGGTTTACTATTCCATAGTCCTAGAATCATCTTTATTTGATGAAAAAGCAACTCTGAAAGACCACTTTTCAAGCTTTAGTTCCTGTCTAAGTCAGCTGGTTTTTCAGAACAATCAGTTTTCACTGGGAACAGATGACAGATTTTTTTTTTTCAGTGAAAGATGAAGAATTTTACATTCTTATTGTTCCATATTAAAATAAATTTGAATCAAGACCTCTAAACACATTCCAAAATATTCCAATTCTAATTCTACATATTTTCATTAATAATATATATATGACAAAAACATGACGTAATGTTCCATTTCTCTCTATATATAATTTCATAAGTATTTTCATAGCATAGATCATTGATATTCATGTTCACAAAAGGAGGTAATAATAGGAGAGTACCAAAATGGCAGATTAACTAAATACGTCACCTTTGGAATATATGACTTAATCATTAAAATGACTTTAGTACTAATACTCTACATCTACACAATGTTCACAATCTTTAACGTGTTTCTCTATTAATATTAGACTAGATCAAGTCAGGTAAAAGAAACTACTCTTGATCTTTCACAGTAAGGAAATTTAATACAGCGTGTTGGATATACAACTAACAGGAGAACTGTGAAGCCATATAACAGATGGTGAGGTAACTAAGAGATGGAAGTTGCTACTAAGAGATGGAAGTTGCTACCCTGCTGTCTAGAAAGACAACAGGAAAGGATGGTAATACCAGAACCCAGAAGAAGCACCATATAGCAAGAATGCAAACCCATTGGGAACTCTCCTAAAAGAGTTGGAATCATGAAGGAAATGGTTGACTGATACAGGTTGGAACTAAGGAGGAGCCCCAGCTAGACATGTTATCTAAAGAAGAAGGAATGGAGGAGCAATACACAGGAAAGCCTAAATAACTCACAGCATTGAATTTTTTAAAAACTGCTTCCCATTGGCTAAAACTATGCAGATGTCAGAAAGCAAGAGAGCATAAAATTGGCCATTTCCTGCAATATGGAAAAGCAGGTAAAGAGCAGAGACTAGATGGAAAGCAAACAGATAATTGGTGAGCATGCCCAGTATGCATCATTTGATTCTTAAAGGCACTTTAGGAGACAGACAAAACATACATACTCTAAGAAATCTTTTTTTTCCTTTTCCTTCGTTCCCTTTTTTTTTTTTTAAAGGTAAGAATAATGGTATTTAGAAAGTTCAAGCTACCAAGAAGAGTTGAATCTGATCTTCAAACCCAGGCCTTTTATTCTAAGAATCTTTCAGAACTTAATACACTGTTTTAATCTTTTGGATCTAGGCTTATGTGGGAAAACACAACTTGTGAACATTTTGGTTTGAAGTAAGGAAAGATGACGGATCAAAATGAGCCTAGTGGTTGTCCGTTTACTGTAGGGAGATTATTTGTGCTGCTTACAAGTCAATAACTTAACTATAAAATTAAGTGCTACTTAATAAAGTAATTAAGTGTTAAAGAACCTCTGGCCAGACTGTTGTTTGTCTTCTGTTTAAAAGAAAAAAAAAAATGAATACAAGACAGAAAGAAGCCTTTTAAGTAGAGCCAGGAGGTCAGAGGGAGGAGCTCTCCTGAGACAACAGCAGAGCCTAATAGGAAGAAGAAAGACTCCTCTTTTTTTCCTGACAAGGACTCAGCCAATGAAAAGTAATAAAATCTTTGTTTGCCATAGCTTCCTCAACTTCCTTGAATTGCTATTGTCTACTATATAAAAAAACCCATTTCTTCTGAAGAAAGGTATAGCAGTCTATTTGTTTTAGGTCAACATTTTGGTGATCCATACAAGAACCAGAGAAGATTCTGCAAGGCTATAGGGCTGGTGAGCATACAGGTACAGTACTCTCTGTAACTCACTGCTTCTCTTGCAGATCCTGGAGTTTAAAGGTATGCCTTTCCCCTAGATCTGAGCCCTCCTGGCCTTTCAAGCCCTCCAGGTTTAATTCAAGATCTATTTAAAGTTTTACTTTTCAGATTAAGGCTGTATCCTATATGCAAGTACTCATTTGTAACTAGGATCTGATTTTAAAATCAGATTATTTCAACTGAAGCTAGCTAGTCTTCTGCCAGTTTCATTAAGGGTGGGCTGCTTCAGTAAAACTGTGCCAGTTCAGGTGATGACTCATTCCTTTGTAGTAGGGGCTATCCTCTGGAAACTGGTGAAAAAGTCTTTGGTCTGGTTCCTCTAGAATCAAGGCATTTCCTTAGAATTGGTGGATATTAGCTTCAAGCTGTTTGAATTGAGCTGTTTGAGCTATATAGGCTGTTTGAGCTCTTTGAACATAGTCCTTTTACTCTAGATAAAAAATCTCTCAGAAATGGGATTCCAGGTATCTAAATATTTTAAGGACTCATCTCCTACAGAGACTTCAGCTAACTATGTTTAAAAACCAGTCTCTCCTCATGCACATTACTAAGTAAATCAATCTGACCAAAGGTAATTTAGAATATTAATGGCCAAATAAGAAAATTTTGAAATCCCCAAACTTAATTTTCTTAAAAACAAATTGGATTACAATAGTTCAAAAATTTCCAGAACTGAATGGTCTGCCTATTTTGATTGGTATTTTGAGACTTTTAAACATTATCTGTTGCCTGATACACCTCTACAGAAAAGATTTTAAGGTTAACTGAAGCAAAAATGCAATTAAAGAAAGATAAAATAGCTTCCAAAGCTTCAGGGTCTTCTTCCTTGGCTTCTTTGTTTCAAGCTCTGCCTCTGACACCATCTTTCTTCTTCCCTTCTATGCTACCCGTGTCTCCTTTATAACCTCAATTCTCTCATACTAATTTTCTCTTGCCAAACTTTGCATTTTCTCTACATTCTGCACAATCTTTGAACCTGTCAGAACCTGTACCTTTAAAATTAAGCCTTCTGTGAATCCAGAGGCTAAATCTCTGATTTCTAATATTCCCTAGATTAAACCTGAACTGCAAGCTATAGTCAAAGATTTTCCACAGATTTACTGAGGAATTTAGTATTGTCATTCTAATTTATCCCCCTAGCTTTTCTGATTTATATTAGCTAGTTCACTTACTTGTCAGTGAAGGCCAGGCCTGGCATTGGATGCAAACCACTGACTGGGAAAATTCTGAAAGATTTCTAGAGTTATAATCAAGAGACAAGTTCGCTAACTTATATGAACAAGCTTGAATAATTGCATCTTCATTGAGCAATCCTTAGGGATTTTTCCAAAATATATTAACTGAAACAAAATTCAGGCTAGCACAAAAAAAATGTGATGAACCTTGTTCATGACTATCACAATTGACCTTAGATTTTTTAAAGAAAATTCTGGTCGTCCTTCAAATATCATTGTACCCAGATGGCTTTCAAATCTATATTTATTAATGATCTAAACTGGAATATTTTCCTTCTATAAAAGGAACATAGATGGAATGGGAAATTATGTCTACTTCAAATGTAGTTAATTTGGCAAATGAGCTCTCTCACCATTAGATGAGTCACCTCAAAGGAAGACCAGAAAAATTTTAAATTTTCAACTGCAGCAAAGGAAGGCTCCTAAACAAAAATCAAACCTTCTAGTTTCTGCTACTATTCCAAAGATCCAGGAAATTGTAAAAGAGATTTTTACAAATTGAAATGTTATAGGCACCTTCAGTCCTCTAACCAGTCTTTCCATCACCCTCCCAATTCTCAATGATAGAGCTCTAAGGAGCTAGAGTTCTTCCCTATCTTCTCTCTTAATTGGCTTGGAGAAACATTTCCCCAGATTGGGAATGAATCTCTTCCAATCCAAACTGACACCAGAACCTCCACTACTATAAAATTGCCCCTGCCTCTGAATACTAAAACAGCTCAAATAGTGGGGATCTCTAATGAGCCTCAAGAGGTTACTGTCTCTGAACCTATTCCCTATTGTTTAGATACTTTTAGAGATACATACCTTTTCTCCTTAATTCCTCAGCTCATTACTCATGTAGTAGACCAAGACTTCTTAGAGAAGTGCCATTCAGAATTTCTTTCTCTCAAAAGGATGAGTTATTCTAGGATTTGGCAGTAGTCATCAAAGTAACCAACCAGGTGAATTAAATGACCTTTTGCCATCTGTTATTTGTTCTTTCAGTACTAGAGCTGATTCTGGAAGCACTAATCATTTGTCCCTATAAAGCTACAGTTCCTTGTGAGCAACATCTCCAATTGATACTGGTAAATTTCAGTGTACCTCTTATGAAGATTCAAATAGATCCCTCAAAATATCTTCCCAGAATTTGACAATACCCTATGAGTAAAGAAACCCTTCAAGGGGCATAAAGCTCATAATAGAAGATTATAAAGCTCAGGGCCTCGTTGCCCCTTGCATTAACCTGTGTAACATTCCAATTTTACCAGTGAGAAAACCTAATGCTGAAAGTGGAGGTTTGTCCAGGAACTCAGAGCAATAAACAATATTGTTATTCCTCAACATCCTATTGGTCCTAACACTAATACATTACTAACATCCATCCCCACTAGAAGCAAATTCTTTATCATAATTTATTTATGCAGTGTATTTTTTAAAACATTTTAGTTGATGACAGTAGCCAGTGCCTTCACCTTCACTTGAAAGCAAAACTATTACCTAGTCAGTAATGCCTCAAAGTTTTACTAAGAGACTTTCCTATTACTTACAAATCCTAAAGGTTGATTTGAATAACATAAAGTTTCCTGAAGTTCTACTTTGTTGCAGTATATGCATGATTTACTTCTTCTCTTCCTACTGAAACCTCCTATAGGAAGATGGCTGGTGCTGCTAAGTCGCTTCAGTCATGTGCGACTCTGTGCGAACCCATAGACGGCAGCACACCAGGCTCCCCCGTCCCTGGGATTCTCCAGGCAAGAACGCTGGAGTGGGTTGCCATTTGCTTCTCCAACGCATGAAAGTGAAAGTGAAGTTGCTCAGTCGTGTCCGACTTCGTGACCCCATGGACTGCAGCCTACCAGGCTCCTCCATCCATGGGATTTTCCAGGCAAGAGTACTGGAGTGGGGTGCCATTGCCTTCTCCTCATTAAAGCTTTTAGCCTTAGAAGGATATAAGGTCAACAAGGAAATAAACTGCAGTTTAACCAAATCCAGGTTTGTATGGCATCTGATAAAGGTAACATTGGCAACTATTGTGCCAGGCATTCTTTTGTAAATCCTTTTGATGCAATTGAACAGTATCTTTGTCTATAGCTACTTGAACCCAACATGCTGAATTAAACACTCTTATATGGGTTTATACTTTCAGTTCAGTTCAGTTGCTCGGTCGTGTCCGACTCTTTGCGACCCCATGAATCGAAGCACGCCAGGCCTCCCTGTCCATCACCAACTCCCAGAGCTCACTCAAACTCATGTCCATCAAGTTGGTAATGCCATCCAGCCATCTCATCCTCTGCTATCCCCTGCTCCTCCTGCCCCCAATCCCTCCCAGCATCAGAGTCTTTTCCAATGAGTCAAATCTTCGAATGAGGTAGCCAAAGTACTGGAGTTTCAGCTTCAGCATCATTCCTTCCAAAGAACACCTAGGACTGATCTTCTTTAGGATGGACTGGTTGGATCTCCTTGCAGTCCAAGGGACTCTCAAGAGTCTTCTCCAACACCACAGTTCAAAAGCATCAACTCTTCAGCTCTCAGCTTTCTTCACAGTCCAACTCTCACAGCCATACATGACTAGACCTTTGTTGACAAAGTAATGTCTCTGCTTTTGAATATGCTATCTAGGTTGGTCATAACTTTCCTTCCAAGGAGTAAGCGTCTTTTAATTTCATGGCTGCAGTCACCATCTGCAGTGATTTTGGAGCCCAGAAAAATAAAGTCTGACACTGTTTACACTGTTTCCCCATCTATTTCCCATAAAGTGATGGGACCAGATGCCATGATCTTCATTTTCTGATTGTTTTCTGAGCTTATGCCAACTTTTTCACTCTCCTGTTTCACTTTCATCAAGAGGTTTTTAGTTCCTCTTCACTTTTTGCCATAAGGGTGGTGTCATCTGCATATCTGAGGTTATTGATATTTCTCTTTGGCAATCTTGATTCCAGCTTGTGCTTCTTCCAGTCCAGCATTTCTCATGATGTACTCTGCATAGAAGTTAAATAAGCAGGGTGACAATATACAGCCTTGATGTACTCCTTTTCCTATTTGGACCAGTCTGTTGTTCCATGTCCAGTTCTAACTGTTGCTTCCTAACCTGCATACAGGTTTCTCAAGAGGCAGGTCAGGTGGTCTGGTATTCCTTCAGAATTTTCCACAGTTTATTGTGATCCACACAGTCAAAGTCTTTGGCATAGTCAATAAAGCAGAAATAGATGTTTTTCTGGAACTCTCTTGCTTTTTCCATGATCCAAGGGATGTTGGCAATTTGATCTCTGGTTTCTCTGCCTTTTCTAAAACCAGCTGGAACATCTGGAAGTTCACGGTTTACATATTACTGAAGCCTGGCTTGGAGAATTTTGAGCATTACTTTACTAGCGTGTGAGATTAGTGCAATTGTGCAGTAGTTTGAGCATTCTTTGCATTGCCTTTCTTAAGGATTGGAATGAAAACGGACCTTTTCCAGTCCTGTGGCCACTGCTGAGTTTTCCAAATTTGCTGGCATATTGAGTGCAGCACTCTCACAGCATCATATTTCAGGATTTGAAATAGCTCAACTGAAATTCCATCACCTCCACTAGCTTTGTTCGTAGTGATGCTTTCTAAGGCCCACTTGACTTCACATTCCAGGATGTCTGGCTCTAGGTGAGTGATCACACCATTGTGATTATCTAGGTAGTAAAGATATTTTTTGTACAGTTTTTCTGTGTATTCTTGCCACCTTTTCTTAATATATCCTGCTTCTGTTGCTGCTAAGTCACTTCAGTCATGTCCGACTCTGTGCGACCCAATAGATGGTAGCCCAGCAGGCTCTCCCATCCCTGGGATTCTCCAGGCAAGAGTACTGGAGTGGGGTGCCATGGCCTTCTCCTGCTTCTGCTTCTGTTAGGTCCATACAATTTCTGTCCTTTATCGAGCCCATCTTTGTATGAAATGTTCCCTTGGCATCTCTAATTTTCTTGAAGAGATCCCTAGTCTTTCCCATTCTGTTGTTTACCTCTATTTCTTTGCATTGATCACTGAGGAAGGCTTTCTTATCTCTTCTTGCTATTCTTTGGAACTCTGCATTCAAATGATTATATCTTTCCTTTTTTCCTTTGCTTTTTGCTTCTCTTGTTTTCACAGCTATTTGTAAGGCCTCCCCCGACAACCATTTTGCTTTTTTGCATTTCTTTTCCATGGGGATGATCTTGATCCCTGTCTCCTGTACCATGTCACGAACCTCTGTCCATAGTTCATCAGGCACTTTATCTATCAGATCTAGGCCCTTAAATCTATTTCTCACTTCCACTGTATAATATTAAGGGGTTTGATTTAGGTCATACCTGAATGGTCTAGTGGTTTTCCCTACTTTCTTCAGTTTCAGTCTGAATTTGGCAATAAGGAGTTCATGATCTGAGCCACAGTCAGCTCCTGGTCTTGTTTTTGCTGACCGTATAGAACTTCTCCATCTTTGGCTGCAAAGAATATAATCAATCTGATTTCAGTGTTGACCATCTGGTGATGTCCATGTGTAGAGTCTTCTCTTGTGTTGTTGGAAGAGGGTGTTTGCTATGACCAGTGCATTTGATGATGGCATAACACTTCAGATATTCTCCATTGTCTATGATGTTAAGAACATATGGACTTTGAATAAAATGTGTCTAAGAATGTTTCTTCTTACTCCTCCTTGTTACTTGAGTATGACTTCAGTGGATTTCCAATCTGTGCACACTTTTTCTGGTATGAGACACTACATCCAATAAAGGTCCTTCCTTACTCTGAAGAATAAAAAGACACTGGAAAGAGAAAATCTGACTTATGATCTGTGATGGTTTTAGAGAAAATCTTTATCAAAATGGGGAAATGTAAAAGAATTAAAGAATAAAATCTTCAGTTAAAAATAGTCAGGAGATGAGAAAGGGGATCTCTCATGCCCTGTGATGATAACCAGAATCAGAACCCCCAAAGAAGAAAGACTTTCTTCTTTCCTGGCAAGGACTCAGCCAATTGAAGCCTTGGACTCTGTTTACCATAGTCCTCTCAACTTCCTTTTTTCCACTTCAAAAATACTCTTCTCCCCTTGCCCTCAAGGGACTTTCATGTGGCTTGACTTGAATTGCAATTCTCTGATGATCCCAAATAAACTCATCTTTACTGGAGAAATACCTACAAGTCCTTTTTTTTTTTTTTTTTTTTTTTAGATCAAGACTTCTCAGCAGGCAAAGAAAAAGCCAGATTCACTAATGACTTAATACTTGCATCTATAGCCACAAAAGCATCTCATGGGTATTCTCTGGAATAATATAAAGATGGTTTACTATGGAGATAGATTAGGAATGGTTTCTTTTACAGCCTCGGCTATAACTCTTTATCTCTGCCCAATAATATGACAGGTTAGTAAAGGAAAAATATATTCAACTATAAGAATTTTTTTTTTAATTGGAGGATAATTGCTTTAAAACATTGTGTTAGCTTCTGCCATACATCAGCATGAGTCAATAACATGAAACATGAATATATCCCCTCCCTCTTGAAAACCCCCTCCCATCTCTCAGTCCATCCCACCCCTCTAGGTTGTCACAGAGGTTGTCACTCAACTGGGTTGAGTTCCCTGTGTCACACAGCAAATTCTCACTTTCTATCTATTTTACATATGGTAATGTGTATGTTTCCATGCTATTCTCTCAGTTTGTCCCACCCTCTCCTTACTCTACTGTGTCCACAAGTCTGTTCACTATGTCTGTGTTTCTATTGCTGCCCTTCAAATAGGTTAATCAATACCATCTTTCTGGATTCCATACATATGAATTAATATACAATATTTGTCTTTCTCTTTCTGACTTTCTTCACTCTTTATATTGGACTCTAGTTTCCTGGATAAGATGTGGAGAAGAGGGAACCCTCTCACACTGTTGATGGGAATGTAAATTGATACAGTCACTATAGATAACAGTATGGAGATTTCTCATGAGAATTCTTAAACAGAGTCTATACATTCCTGAAATTGAGTGCATGTTTGTGTGTATTATGGCTGTGTTTTAATTGCTCATCTGTAATAAAAATTGTGTTATTAAGATGCACAGCAAAGATTCTACATTGGATGACTCTATTGTTCCTATCAAATATTTTATTCTGATACGAACTTGAAAATTATGTTTTCCTCCAGACAAAAATAAGAAAGAAAAATGGCAAATACTTATTAGCCATTCTCTCCAAAACTGGCTCTCCGTGCTGTAGCTCCCTGTGAATTTTATACCACATAAAATGATTCTCAGCTCAAGAGTTGTTAAAGGCAGATATCCATATGAGTCTACATCTTTCCAAGTACAACCTTCTTCCTAAGTAAATCAATAGAAGTAGGAAGAAATAGCACTGATTTTCAGACATTTTGTCTAAAAGACATTCATTGTTGTCTATTGTCGGCATTCAGGAGGTGATACTCAGAGAATGGTGAGTTTGTGGAGAAGGTAATACAAACATTGCCACCATTAATTATAATTCTTTGCCCAGGGCTTTGAGAATAGAATCCACTGTTGGAAGAGCCTGACTCCCAAAGAAGATAATTAGTGCAACATTTTTCATATGGTATTAACATATGGGACAATACAATTTTTTCAGTCTAGGTAAAGTTTATGAGTCTGAAGCCTCCTGTGAATCCAAGACCTGTGAATAGAGGAGAGAATTCTGAGATATGCCCAAACGATTTCTTACAAAGTCATCCAAGAATGATTAGTAGTGTCATTGTCAAGGATAACAGCATCTACCCAATGAATAGAAATACACAAAATTATGAAATTCTTGTTTTCCTTTTCAATTATCGGTATTACTTGGGGCTTCATATATTTTTTTTTTCATTTGCCATGAATGATGCCATGTTTTGTGAGCTATTACAAATCTGTAACCAGATTTCATTAAATGAGAAGAATGATTACTCTCAGCTAAATTAATTTTGCATAGATCAAACCAAATTTCTTTGTGTATTAGTTTTCTTGCTGTTCATAAATTACCATAAACTTCAATGACTCAAAACAACATGAATTTATTGTTTCATAATTTCTGTGAGTCAGGAGTCTAGGCATGGGTTAGCTGGGCCTCCCAATTTGAATTCAAGTTATCAATCAGGCTGTGATCTCATCTGAGACTTGGGTTCCTTTCCAAACTTACAGATTATCAATGAAATTCATTTTCCTGTGACTATGTGACTGAGGCCCTGTTTTCCTTGCTAGCTCTCTGTTGAGGATCACTCTTAGTTTCTAGAGGCTACCCTTCAGTTCTTGCCTTCTGACACTCTCCTTCACAACAAGGCTGTTTAGTTTCTTCTGGGTCAGCAGGAGAGAATCTTTGACACTTTATGTTAAAGGGCTTATCTGATTAGGTCAAGCCCACCCAAGATAATACAGTAAATGAACTTCAAATCAATTGAAAAATAGCCTAATACTGTGAGTGGTATCTCATCATATTCACTGAGAGTTGTCCTGCTCACACTCAAGCAGAGGAAATTATAAGGAGTGTTACATCAAGGCACATTTATCTTAGAGTCTATCTTAGAATACTACCTCACACAATTTTCATCAATTCATTTTGAAAATTGTATACCTCAGCATTGGTAAGAATCATTGTAAATAACTTGGAATAACAGATATTTTAAGTCCTTTTTTGCCAATAATATATAGCAATTACCACAACTGATAAAGTTTGGTAAATCCTTAAAAAAGTTTTATGATATAACTAGATAAAGCTTGAGGTTATTACCTAGATAAAGCTTGAGGTTATTGTAAATAATCACAGCAATATTTAAATATATTGATGTAGAAATATAATTGACAAATATATAATGCATGTTCTGGATAAAACAAAACTAATACAATTATGTAAAGTTTAAAAATAAAATAAAATTAAAAACAAAACAAAACAAAAAAAACAAATTTATGCTATGTTGAATGCAAGGGATTAGCTACATATTTCCAATATTTCTATGATTTGAGAGATTCTGTAATACTTATGATCACTTTTAAATATAAGATCTTAAACATAAATATCAACTGTATTATTACATATATATAATCAGTCACTACATGGTATTATTTGGTTGTAAGTATGACGCTTACTCCTTGGAAGGAAAGTTATGACCAACCTAGATAGCATATTCAAAAGCAGAGACATTACTTTGCCAACAAAGGTTCGTCTAGTCAAGGCTGTGGTTTTTCCTGTGGTCAGGTATGGATGTGAGAGTTGGACTGTGAAGAAGGCTGAGCACCGAAGAATTGATGCTTTTGAACTGTGGTGTTGGAGAAGACTCTTGAGAGTCCCTTGGACTGCAAGGAGATCCAACCTGTCCATTCTGAAGGAGATCAGCCCTGGGATATCTTTGGAAGCAATGATGCTGAAGCTGAAACTCCAGTACTTTGGCCACCTTATGCGAAGAGTTGACTCGTTGGAAAAGACTCTGATGCTGGGAGGGATTGGGGGCAGGAGGAGAAGGGGACGACAGAGGATGAGATGGCTGGATGGCATCACTGACTCGATGGACGTGAGTCTGGGTGAAGTCTGTGAGTTGGTGATGGACAGGGAGGCCTGGCGTGCTGTGATTCATGGGGTCGCAAAGAGTCGGACACGACTGAACGACTGATCTGATCTGATCTGATGGGCTTCCCAGGTGGCTCACTGGGTAAAGAATCTGCTTGCAATGCAGGAGATGCAGGTACAGTTCCTGGGTTGGGAAGATCCCTTGAAGGAGGGCATGACAACCCACTCTAGTATTCTTGCCTGGAGAATGCCATGGACAGAGGAGCCTGGTGGGCTATGTTCCATATGGTTGCAAGAAGCTGGACACGACTGAAGCCGATGAGCATGCATGAGTTTATCTAGAGCAAATGGTCAATGTGTACACAGTTTTAAGTTCAAAGAGTAAGGACAAAACAAGAAGCTTTACTCAGAGGATCAATTCCTGAATCAAAGTGTGGTGCATACTGCATTAACACAGACTCTTTTTCATTTGAATGCATAAGCCTTTGTTCTTTTATTTGCAAATGCTTGCAACTGACAAAAGAGCTAAACTGGTAATTTTTAGATCAAACCAGGATATAAAAGAAATGTTTTGCATTTCAGTCTTTTATGTTACTAATCAAATTGCACTTATCAAATTGAGCAATATTTTTAACTAATAAGCCTTATGGAATAAAATGGAATAATGTCCTTCCTACAGCTTGGAGATGTTTCCAGTCTACCTTACTGTGGCAGAACAATATATGAAATATAGGCTTTATTATTGCATAGGCCTCTTCTTAGAAAAGTAAGAAATGATTATTAACTAAATCTGTTCTTCAGAAAAAGAAAATGTAGCCAGTTTTCTGCTTTCAAACAAGCAAATAGCATTGTTTCAATAGGTTAGTAACATTCTTAGGAATTCAAGTACATGAGAATAGTCCTGCACTGCCATGCAATTAATTGCTTCAGAAGTGTGGAATGGTGGGTGTTTCTGTGTAAATCTATACTTTATGGAACAATTGAAAACTCTACTCTGGTTTAAGAAGTTTTATGTAAAAGTTTGTTACTGTGGTTGCTGTTAAAATGCTACACAGTTACTCTAAATTAATGACGCTTAAACATTTCCCTGAATGAGTCACAAGCTGGAATCAAGATTGTCAGGAGAAGCATCAACAACTTCAGGTATTCGGATACCACGCTAATGACGGAAAGTGAAGAGGAACTAAAGAGCCTCTTGATGAACATGAAAGAAGAGAGTGAAAAAGCTGGCTTAAAACTCCACATTCAAAATCTAAGATATGGCATCTGGTCCCATTATAGAAAGTAGATAGGAAAAAGTGGAAACAGTGACAGACTTTGTTTTGTTTGGCTCCAAAATCACTGCGGATGTTGACTGCAGCTATGAAATTAAATGACACTTGCTCCGTGTAAGAAAAGTTATGACAAACCTAGACCGTGTATTAAAAAGCAGAGACATCACTTTGCTGACAACAGTCTGTCGAAGCTATGGTTTTTCCAGTAGCCATGTATGGATGTGAGAATTGGACCATAAAGAAGGCCAAGAATTGAAGAACTGATGTTTTTGAACTGTGGTGCAGATGACTGTAACAGTCCCTTGGGCTGTAAGGAGATCACACCAGTCACACCAAAAGGAAACCAACCCTGAATCTTCATTGAAAGGACTGACGCTAAAGCTGAAGCTCCAATACTTCGGCCACCTGAGGCAAAAATCCAAATCATTGGAAAAGACCCTGATGCTGGGAAAGGTTGAGAACAGGAGGAGAGAGGGGAGACCGAGGATGAGATGGTTGAATGACATCATCGATACAATGGACATGAATTTGAACAAACTCCAGGAAGACAGTGAAGGACAGAGAACCCTGGCATGCTGCAGTCCACAGGGCCACAAAGAATCAGACATGACTTCATGACTAAACAACAAAACATTTCCCTCAGTAATTTTATTTCAAAATTGGAAAGAAGATACATTTTGGGGAGTGTAGTTTTTTACTCCTTTAATCTAAATGCTCCTTATAATACAAAACAGCACTCAGTAATCCATGCAGGCTTCCATTTATAATATTAATAGAAGACATGCTCCATGCTAATTCACCTCATTAATATTAAAGAAAGGACTCCAAGACTGGTGAGCACTTAATCATTTGCAATTAGCACCTAACTGTTAATTCTATGGAGGGCTCTTAGGGAGAGAAGCAGGAGAAGTAGTTCCCGTTTGCTAAATGTTAGTTGATTTAACTTAGAGTATTAATTCTGGGAAACCTCAGTAATTAGAACAATTCATGTAGCTAGACAAGTTTAATTGATCAGTTAAAAATAAAAGAGTCCCCAACTGAGAACAAGCACAAAATATACATTTTGCAAATGTCCATGACAGAGCCATTTTGCTAATTTATTTTATTAGGTTCCACGTACTTCTAGGCCAACGGATTTGGCATCTGAGGAGAGGTGAATAAACTTCCAGCTCAGGCTACCTCAACACAGGTCCCCAAATCCAATTAGCAAAATGGGCAGGTTGTCTGGTTTGGCTCCAAGTAGAGTAGCTTGCTTCCACGATGTCACCTCAACCTCTAAAAATGTCTACCTGTGAGGTTCCTAATTTAAGAATAAAAAGAGAATTGAGATGCTGAACAAGAGCTCCATGCCAATGACTTAGAGCAAACCAAGCTTCCCACTGTGGTGTGGCCTCTCTGTTTTCCTTCTACATTTATCCTGCCATTTAATGGGCTCTCTCTCCTAGCTCTGAAATCTGCCTCTTTTATAGGCACAGATCCTATTATCAGTCATTGTTGAAAACTTCTTGGAAGAAGCTTGGAAGAAGGCTTTGGCAGAATCTATTACAGAGCACCAAAGGAGACTTGACCACAGGAAAGCCATGCTTTAAGAAAAGGAATGTGTTTGCATCATCTTATTGACCCAATTCTTCCTAAAACTACTTCCAGCATCTTTAAAATAAACAAACAAACAAACAAAAAACCTGTAGTTGGCAGGATCCTTTAAAAGGGATGGGATCCTTTAAATGGGATTCTATGAAATGAGCAGAGACAGCCTTGCCCATCTCTTTTGTTAGTGTCATTTACTCAATTAATGATGATGGACTGACCCCCAGGGCATACCACACCAAGTGGCAACTTTTAGCATGAGTTGCACTGCCAAGTCTAGCAAACTAACCATATTTAACTAAGCACAACCCCAGCAGTTTGTAAGTACTGTGACAATCGAAACATTTTTAATCTATCTTTTTATGTAACATTTTCCAAAATTCTTACCCTGCTATCTTATATCTTCCCTATACACCTTTCTCACTTTGTAATGTATTGTTGTCTGTCAGTTGCTATTCTTCCTTTCTATGCATTTTTGTTACCATTATGGCTGTCCTCTTCCTAGTCTTAAACTTGACTCTGCCTCTATTCAATTTGATAACAAGGCCATCTGCTGCTGCTGCCGCTGCTAAGTCGTCTCAGTTGTGTCTGACTCTGTGCGACCCCATAGATGGCAGCCCACCAGGCTCCCCCGTCCCTGGGATTCTCCAGGCAAGAACACTGGAGTGGGTTGCCATTTCCTTCTCCAATGCATGAAAGTCAAAAGTGAAAGTGAAGTCGCTCAGTTGTGTCCGACTCTTCACGACCCCATGGACTGCAGCCCACCAGGCTCCTCCATCCATGGGGTTTTCCAGGCAAGAATACTGGAGTGGGGTGCCATCGTCTTCTCCAAGGCCATCTGTTACCTTTGCCAAATGTTAGGCTCTTATTTTACAGCATCTCTCCAGATGTGTGTGGAAACTACAGCTGCATAGCCATTACAGATGGCATGGAGAAATCTGTCTTCAGCCTTCTGCCTTACGATATACTCTAATCTTCACCAGCTGTATCAAAGTGTCTTAGCCTTTAAGGATTTGGATGAAAGAACATGGGTAAAGCAACAAAACTCATCACCATCAGATCCATACCTGCCATAAGGCTCCCTCATGGCATAGGATAATCTAGAAGCAGCATTCCAAATGAGTCCTGTTGAGAATTAAGTGCAGACGCAGAAGAGTAGTGTGTACATGGTAATGAAACACAGATTCCATATACGGAAAAAGATGGAATCAGTTGTTGAGGCCCCAGGCTTATCTGTATATGCCCTGAGAAAGTCCATTTATTCCAAGGGCATGCTTGGAGAATCCTTGTGAGATTTCATGATTAAAAACAATATACACTGGGAGGTTTGAAACACAGTCTAACAGATCAGGAATTTGATTTTGTCTCTGTTACTTACTTGCAAGTTACCTTGTGCAAGAGGCTAAATCTGTTTGAAGCTGTTTCCTCATCAGTAAGATGAGGATAATAATAATGTTTACATCACGAGGTTCTATGAGGATTATCTAATGCCCTGCACTTAGTACTGTGCCTGGAATATGACAAATGTTCACAAGTGACAATTATCAAAATTACTATTATTTTGGGCAAGCATTTAGATAAGTGGCTTCTGGTATTTCTTCCCTTGACGTATAGCAAGTCCAGATATCTTCTCTCCAATATCTTTTGGAAAACAGAGACAAGGAATATTTGTATTTCAAAAGGTTCTATTGTTGGTGCATGCAAAATAAGAGGAAAAATGATGTCGACCAAGTAAGGAAGGAAGGAAAGAGGCCGTTAATTTGGAAAGTAAGACTTGCCTTGAATTAGCCAGTATTGTGAGCTCCAGGATGAAACTTCAGCATGTGTGTAATTGTATAGGTTTTGATGTTTGTATCTGTCTCAGAAATTTCACTAGTCCATTACTGAGTCAAGGGGTATAGGTAGTAAAATGAATATAATTAGGATGCCTTTTTTTGTCTCTAATGCTTTATACTTAACAAAGTTAAGCAGTAAGAAAAGGCCATAGATGCTGGGGCTTGAATTCCAGTTTGTTATTTGTTGTGGAATATGAAGCAAATTATAGAACTTCTTTAGGCCTTAGTTTCTGCATCTGTAAAATGGGGAAAACAATGCTTATTTTGCAATAACTATTGAAAAGATAAATAATTCTTTTAAAATGCCTAGCTAGTTTTCTGGCACATAATAGCACTTACTAAAGGATAACTATATTACCACAATCAATCTTCGTAATAACTCTATTAGATTTCTATTGCTGTGTAACAAATTACCACAAACTTAGCAGCTTAAAATAACAGCCATTTATTAGCTCACAATTCTGTAGTTGAGAAGTCCAGGCATGGAGTAGCTGGGTTCTCTGTTCAGAGGCTTACAAAAATAAAATAATGGTGTTAGAAGGACTGTACACTCATTCAGAGTTGAAAGGTCTCGTTCCAGCTCATGTGACTGTAGCAGAATTCCTCGCTACACGACTAAGCTTTCGATTATCTTATTGACCATCAGGCTGCAGCCACTCTTAGCTCATTCCTAGTTTTCCTTGACACCTGCTCCCCTCCATCTTCAAAGCCAGCAATGGGAAGTCTCCTGTACATTGACTCCCTCTCACACTGCAATCTCATTTGCCAAGACGAGAAGCCCCAAGAAGAGCCCCAGTCCATTTAAATGCTCACCTCATTAGATCAGGACTGGGGAACACAATTTCCTTTTATTGGTCAATTGATTTGGGACTTTAATTACATCTGAAAAATCCTTTAACATCAGCACATAGATTAGCTTTTGATTGGCTGTCTAGGAGAAGGTGTGTATATAATAGGCAGCACGAATCTTGAGGGCTTCCCAGGTGGCTCTATGGTAAACAATCTGCCTGCCAATGCAGGAGGCTTGGGTTTGATCCCTGGGTCGGGAAGATCCCCTGGAAAAGGAAATGGCAACCCACTCCAGTATTCTTGTGTGGGAAATCCCACGGACAGAGGAGATTGGTGGGCTAGAATCCATGAGGGTGCAAAAGTGCCAGGTACAACTTAGCAACTAAACAACAACTAAAGATCTCGAAGGATAACTTAAAATCCTACCTACCAAGTAATTTAGAGAGACAAATATTATCCATGTTATTGCTTTCAAGGAAACTCAGATTCTAAAGGTTTAGATGACTTGCCTAAGGATATCCAGCTGAGAAGTATTTCTTAGTAGAATGTCTCTAGGAGATATTTAGCAATGTTTGGAGACATTTTTGATTGTCACAATTGGGAAGAATCTGGAAAACTTTTAGATGGCCTAGGTTAAAATTCTATTAAAACACACAAAAAAAGAGAACAGACGCTGGGGACCTGTGGCAGTCTCTGCCAAAATTATGATCATTTATGGCAGGCAATTTATTGAAATGCAGCTGGAGTGTAATGGAAACAGCCCTCAGCCAGCTTCTACATTTTACAAATATATGTCAATAAGAAGCTTTTGGTTTGATGTTAGATTTATCAAGTTAAGCAATACTGACTTGTTAGGCCAGATAATTTATCATTACGAGGCTGTCCTGTGCATGTTAGGATGTTTAGCATCAGCCCAGGCATCTATCCACTAGATATCAATCCTGCCTCCAGGACCTGCCCCCTGTCCACTGCCAAATCATGACAAACAGAAATCACCTTCAGTTGAGAACCACTGCTCTAGTGGGAAGAAGCAAGTCCCCCTTCAACCCTTCTTCTCTTCCTTTGACTTGAAAGCAGACATGGAGTCTATAGCCAGAGCAGCCATCGTGGACCACACTCTAGAAGTCAAGCACTATGGATCCTGGAGCCAAGGCTGAGGGAGCCTACTCCCTGATACCATAGCCTGGACTGCCTACATTTAAATTTTTGAAAAAGATGGAGATAAATGTCTATCTTGTTTAAGCCACCATATTCCAGGTTTCTCTGTCACTGCAGCTATATTTTTTATCCTAACACAAACACTTCCTGGGAAAGTCACTTTTGCAGAGCCAGTAAGTGTTTCACATATTGCTTGTTACCTTAAAAATCTTGTAGCTCTGTTTCCTTTTTGTTATCCGGCACATTATCCTTATGATATAGCCTGTCCCCAAAGAGGCAATACTTAAGAGGCTGTTCTTGATTCTTCAGTAAATACATACTTTGTTTGACAGCGTTCTAGCAATCTGAATGGAGGTTTCCATTGTAAACATTTGTTTCACAAGCAAACACATCCAAATTGAAATGCTTCTTTTCATTGTTGCAGTGGAATATCCATTTGCTTTCAGGCCATTAGGGACTGCTGAGTGCTTTTGTAAATGTTTCCACAGGAGGCTGGCCACTCCAGGCCCATCTCTCTCCCACTGTTCAAGAATTTCCTAATGGTCAGGAACTCCTAAGAGACTCACCCAGGAGTTCAGTCACTGCCTGATGGAAAAGATGACCAATATGATCTTGCATTTGAGAAAGTGAAGAATGGATTTTTTCTTTATAAGGATAACTTGTTGTCCCAACTAATACCTTATTCTCTTTGGGTATATTAAGCATATGTAAGAAACTGTATTAATGCCTTTAAGCCATTCATCATTTGTGTGTGTGTGCTCATTTATGATCGACTGTTTGCAACCTCATGAACTGTAGCCTGCCAGGCTCCTCTGTCCATGGGATTTCCCAGGCAAGAATACTGAAGTGGGTAGCCATTTCTTTCTGCAGGGTATCTTCCTGACCCAGGGATCAAACCCATATCTCCTGCATTTGCAGGTGGATTCTTTACCACTGAGCTGCCTGTCAAGCCTTACTGCGTATTTTGTGTGTGTGTGTGTCTGTGTGTGTGACCCTAAGAAATTATCTTTATATTACATGTTGGGGATAGTTTTTCTGCTAAAACAATCGAAGTTTTTAAATGTGTTTAAAGTAAAGATAAAACATAAGTGACAAAATTATTTTGGATATATTTAAATCTGCTGATGCTACATGTTGCCAGGCAACGTGTCCCCAGAACTTACCTGAATACCCTCTCCATCCACATCTGTATAATCAAATGCTATCTGTGCTTCAAAATTTCATCTTACTTCCTCCTCTAAAAGCTACAAGCCTCAAAGCTTTGCCAGTTGAACAGCTCCCTAACAAAGAAAGTGGCCCCTGTGTGTATGGGCTCATGTGCACGTTTCTTTCATATATATATATATATATATATATATATATATATATATTCAGCAGAACTGAATCCTCTGCTCACTAGCAGATGGTGGAAAACTAGCCAAAGAGCAACACTTTTTGCAAAGAATAAATGCAATAAGGCAAACCTTTCAAGCTCAGATTATCATACTCTGTTAAACCGGGGAGCAGCCCCTTCCTTATGGTATCGAGGCCCCTCCAAGTGAAGACATAACTGAAGAAACACATCCCCTGTTATCCAATGTCACAGTGCTGTCTTTAAATAAATCGCCCTAAACCTCCAGTTATCAAGGGAACATTTTTCTTTTTTGAAAGTGTTTGTGGATTAATATTTTGATATGCATTATTGCTTTTATCATAATCTGTCTTCCAGCAAATTTAGATAAAATTAAAAATTTAGAAAATTCAGAAATAACAGCTAAGATTTGTTAGGATTTGGAGAAGACTCTTGAGAGTCCTTTGGACTGCAAGGAGATCCAACCAGTCCATTCTGAAGGAGATCAGCCCTGGGATTTCTTTGGAAGGAATGATGCTAAAGCTGAAACTCCAGTACTTTGGCCACCTCATGCGAAGAGTTAACTCATTGGAAAAGACTCTGATGCTGGGAGGGATTGGGGGCAAGAGGAGAAGGGGACGCCAGAGGATGAGACGGCTGGATGGCATCACTGACTCAATGGATGTGAGTCTGAGTGAACTCCGGGAGTTGGTGATGGACAGGGAGGCCTGGCGTGCTGCGATTCATGGGGTCACAAAGAGTCAGACATGACTGAGCAACTGATCTGATCTGATCTGACTATATACCAGGTCTTACCTTAATTTTATCATTTAATTCTCACAGATCAATGAAAGAAAGAATTATTGTACTCATTTAGTTGCTGAAACTTAGAAGTGCAAAGGGTACATCTGTGTTCCTGCATGTGACATGTGTCCTTTTCCAAAGATCACTTGACTAGTAAATGGCAGAATGAAGTTTCAAACCCAGGCTGTCTTAGACAAACAAATAGATCAACAAAATTTAAAATGTACTATGTAATAAAATAGGGTTTCTTGGATGACATTAGTAGTAAAGAACTTGCCTGCCAACGCAAGAGATGTAAGAGACACAGGTTCGATCCCTGGGTCAGGAAGATCCCCTGGAGGAGGGCATGGTGATCCACTCCAATATACTTGCCTGGAGAATCCCTATGGACAGAGGTACCTGGTGGGCTACAGTCCATGGGCTTGCAAAGAGTTGGACACGACTGAAGTGTCTTGGCACACATGTAATAAAATAATGCTAAAAAGAATACAAGATTTATGAAATCCAGTGGATATAAAGGGAAACCATGAAAGCAAGTAAACAAGTGAGCTGTAGACATAGTCTTCTTGATACAATGGCTTCTGGGACCTTGGCTTTGACTTGTTTACTGGAGAACCTCAAAGGTCAATCATGAAGGATGAACATGGTCTCAGTTTTTGATGAGTTCAACATTTTCAGGCAGAGTCTCTACACTGTACAAAGCCAGCATGACCAGCATTGTATAGGCTCATATATCACGGACCTCTGCTCTTTCCTGGCTCATGCAGTCAGGTTGGAGCTCACATACTCAGGTAACTTATTCCCATCTCAGGGAGGTCCATTGGCCTGCATGGCATTTATCAACAGGCATACGTATTTCTGGACTTGGACCTTGGTTCTGTAACTTCTTAGCTGTAGAGACAAGGTCAAAGTTTTTAAACTTCATGCACCTTAGTCTAGGCAACATGCTATTGTTTAACTGAATAAAGCAAATATTTAAGGCATTGGTCACATGATGGAGTTCATAGTGGTTATCTGTGTGCCCAGTGCTCAAGGAATCAGTCAAGTCATTTTTGCTTTTGCACCACCATGGTTAACTCTTGTAGCCCAGGGAGCACTTGGCTAACATTTAAAAGCAGTTTATCACAGAGTTTAAGAAATTCTCCATTATCCTTATTTTCTGTCATTGAATCTGAAGTTCTGAAACACTATGCTATTTATGAATTTTTTCTATCTTCTGATTAGATAGAAGTTCTGTGGTAATGATATCCATTCTAGCAGGGTTTGACCTGCATGTTTCTTCCTTTGTCTTAATAAAATGCAGAAGGAAAAATAATTAGAAAAAAATGATGGCTGATAAGCAATGTGATTTGAATTCCTTTGTTGCTCTCATGCTATGATTCCCAACTTTAAATTTCTGAAATGGTTATTTTGTGATAGGTTCGAACTGGTTTCTTTTTATTCTTTAGAAAAATGGGTGAGATCTCCATCCACATTTCCACAAAGAAGAAAAAATTAATACACTCATACCTAGGGAAGATGTTCAATTTTGTTGATTGTGTTTCCTGAATGAACACATTATTTCTTAACGGGACTGATATTTCAAACAGATCAAAGAAGAAATGTAAATGCAGACAGCCAACAACCAGGTAATTCTTCTACTCTGGCAGCACTGAGTGAAAGATGATATATAGTTTAAAGTACTATGACTGTTTAGCTCAGATTTAAAAATCTAGAAATAAGAAAGCTTTCTGTTCTGAAAGTCACTCAGGTAATCACTGATGGGGTCTTCATACTGACAGGGGATTTGTGGCAGGACACAGCTGAGGTCGTTCAGTTCAGTTCAGTCACTCAGTCATGTTGGACTCTTTCGAACCCATGGACTGCAACACGACAGGCTTCCCTGTCCATCACCAATTCCTGGAGCTTATACAAACTCATGTCCATTGAGTCGGTAATGCCATCAACCATCTCATCCTCTGTCATCCCCTTCTCCTCCTGCATTCAATCTTTCCTAGCATCAGGGTCTTTTCAAATGAGTTAGTTCTTTGCATCAGGTGGCCAAACAATTGGAGTTTCAGCTTCAGCATCAGTCCTTCCAATGAATATTTAGGACTGATTTCCTTTAGGATGGATGGTTGGATCTCCTTGCAGTCCAAGGAACTCTCAAGAGTCTTCTCCAACACCACAGTTCAAAAGCATCAATTCTTCCACACTCAGCTTTCTTTATAGTCCAACCCTCACATCCATACATGACTACTGGGAAAACCATAGCTTTGACTAGATGGACCTTTGTCGGCAAAGTAATATCTCTGCTTTTTAATATGCTGTCTAGGTTGGTCATAACTTTTCTTGAAAGGAGCAAGGGTCTTTTAATTTCATGGCTGCAGTCACCATCTGCAGTGATTTTGGAGCCCCGCCAAAATAAAGTCTGCCACTATTTCCATTGTTTCTCCATCTATTTGCCATGAAGTGATTGGATCAGATGCCATGATCTTCGTTTTCTGAATGTTGAGCTTTAAGCCAACTTTTTCACTCTCCTCTTTCACTTTTATCAAGAGGCTGTTTAGTTCTTCACTTTCTGCCATAAGGGTGGTGTCATCTGCATATCTGAGGTTATTGATATTTCTCCCAGCAATCTTGATTGCACCTTGTGCTTCATCCAGTCCAGCATTTCTCATGATGTACTCTGCATATAAGTTAAATAAGTAGGGTGACAATATACAGCCTTATTGTACTCTTTTCCTGATTTGGAGGTTGTTCAGTTCAGTTCAGTTCAGTCGCTCAGTCGTGTCTGACTCTTTGCGACCCCATGAATTGAAGCATGCCAGGCCTCCCTGTCCAGGTTGTTAGGTCTCCTATACAAAGACTATAATATAAACCTAATATCTAAGGAAGAAAGGCAAATAAGAAGTACTGCAATAGACACTGGGCCAATTTAAAGCTATTTCCTTTCCAAACACCCTCTGTCATCTGCAGATCGGCATCATATAAACCTTATACTGATTAGATGTAAGCACCTACATTAACACAGGGTTTAAGAGTGGATGCTCTGGGACAGAATCTGTGAATTTGGATACCAGACTCCCACTTAATTGTTATTCGGCCTTTGGAGAGTTATTTGTATTCCTTATGCCTGACTTTTCTCACTTGTGAAATAGTGACACTAATATGACCCACTTGTAGAGTTCATAGGAGGACAGAATAATTGTTAGAACATTACCTAGTATGTTATAAGCATTTTAGCACACATATGTAAGCTAATAAAGATTAGCTGTTGTCACTCTGAATTTGATGACATTATGCAAACATTTTGACATTATTTGCTAGCTTGGAATGCCCACTGCTTTTACAATTCAGACTGTTGATTCTTTGAGGCATCAAAAGGAAGATGTGTAATTGCCAATTTTGAGAATGAGAGGATACAGGAGTAGAAAGGGGTGCAAATATACCTACAGATAAATATATAAATGAGGCAGCTAAGTACTCTGTTTATATCCAGGATCATCAAGGATGATGGCCCAGTTTCTTTTTCCAAAAATAAAATAATTAGTAATACATGTCTGCCTCTTTTGTATCAGCTCTAATAGTCTCACAATTGGCAAACAAATCTAGTGACTCATTCATGCCTATGAACAAGCTCCGCATTTGATGGCTGTTCTCTGTGCCTTCTAAGACATCTGGGCTTTGCTTAAACTGCGTTTTTCTAGAAATGATATTAGGATAAAAAATGAAATACAAGAGTGGAAAGAGCAGAAAGTAATTCACATACAAATATTGAAATAGCACGAAATTAAAGCTAACCACTACTTCTTTTAATTAGAGCTAAGCACTGGATCTCTATGAGTTTTCATTTATAATGCAGTTTTTACTTCTCCTATATTTATAGGTGTTTTGTGGAAGAATTTAAATAAGGTAGAATTTCCTTATAGAAAGCATACGTAACTTTGGAGCATAGAAATACGAACATCTTTATTCATATACCAAATACATGCACGCGCGCACACACACACACACATCTGAAAATGATACAGTGGCGAGTGCTGCTATATTCATTGTGTTACTGACATGTCTGATTGATGAATTAGTCACAGAATTTTTCTCACTAAAAGTAGATCAAGCTTTCTTACTTCGAGAAAAGACATATAACCAAACTTAAAGAATTTGCCTTTTCTTCACCTACTTTACTTTATAGGTTGTATGAATTTACTGTTCCCCTGAAATGATCCATCACTTAATTCCTGGTTACTCCACATTAACCAGTCTGTCTTCTGCTCTTATTTTCCAGTACTTGATAATGGACCAGATTGTCTCATGATAATCTGAATGCTTCCTTTTGTTTTCCCTGTGTTTGGTAACATCTAAAATGATGATAAAGCTTAACCAGGTTGACTTGGTCAATATTCGTGTAAAACTCATCATTCTCATTTTCTTCTTTTCCTTGTACTCTGCCAGGTACATCCTAAGGTCAGGGATGGAGTCTTATTTATATTTATGTTTGGTGACAAGAGGCCTTGTAGATAGCAGGTCCTGGAGATATTTTTGCTAGATTACTGAATTGAAATGAACCATTTCCTTAGTTTTCACACATGCATCTATTCTACCTCAGATATACTTGTGTTCTGAGCTAAGTAGCCAGTTTACTTAAATAGCATTTATCTACTTTTAATCTTGCATGAGGTGTGTTGGGGAAAAGCAGAGAATTATTTTGAAAATTTTCATGAAAAGGTATAGAAAGACAATGATTCCTTCTAAAGATTTTGAAAATCAAATTTCCTTATGAAAGTAAGAAGGTTTTATTTCCTTGATTATATTCATAAACAAAATAAAATTTAATGAGAAGATTTAGTGTGAAATGTTCATGCTATACGTGAAAGAGTAACATTAGCCTGGTACCCTGCCCTCTTCCAAGACAGAGACACAACCTGCACATTTTTGGAGTTATCTCTGTTAGTCCAAACCTAAAAGCTTTAGCTGAGTCTTCTGTAGTTTAAGTATTCTTAACAGGTACATAGCTTAACATTGTCATATTTCTTATCCCCAGAAGGCTGCCCGGTCACACTTTGAAAGGCGAGGTATATATAAACAAAAGTGTCTGATACTGTTCTGCCTAACAATGTGAAATGGTCTCTCTAGTATTAGAGAGGTGACTTTGCACAGTATAAGAAACTGAGGATAACTTGTATCTTGCCTCCTTAAAGCAACAATGCTAATACCATTTACATGGCACTCCATGTATGTGAGACACTAAGTGTATTACACATATTAATTCATTTAATTCTCAAAATGTCCTGTGAGGAAAGTACAGTATTGACATTATTCTCATTTTGCTTCTTGCATTTTCACAGAGAAGTACTGTCTGCAGTTTAGGAAAACAAAATCAGAAGCTAGAACGTGCCTAGGAATAAAAAAATGGGGTTAACTTCTTGAGTGTCTTCTCCTTAAATTATGAGAAAGTAAACACTCTTTACAATTTCTTCCTTTCACTATTAATACCTTTAGTTACCCTAAGACATTAGATAGCCAGATACACAGGCACAGACTTAAGCTGAAATATTACAAAATTAAACGAAGATGAACCTTGCTTTACATATCTCTAACCCCCACATTTTCAGGGTAGAAACAATATTCTACGGGAAGACTGTGTCCCAGATTGCTAGTGGAGAAGAGCAGAAAACCAAGAGACAAATCTACAGCTAAGTTGAGAGTAGCAGGGGCTAGAATATGGCTCTGAAGAACTACTTGTACTAACTCAGCAAAAAGAAATCTCCTTCCTCACAGGTACATATTATAAATCTGAGGTGGTGATTTTTGTCAGAGGGTGGGTATACAGGCTGGCACTAGGGTTACATGTTGTCAAGTGATAAAAGCTATTAGAATAGTTTAATACTAAAAGGTAAGTCTATGTGCATATGTTAGCAATGATTATGAGTAAAGAAACTATGAGGGGCTTTTAATTATTTTTTATAATATTGTACATTTTCTAATATCATTATGATTTAAATATTAAATTTTTATATCAGAAAACTATTACTAGAAAGGACTTCCCTGGATGTCCAGTGGTTAAGACTTTGCCTTCCAGTGCAGGGTTGGGGGAGGGTGTAGGTTTGATCCCCAGTTGGGAAGCTAAGATTCCACATAACTCTCAGCCAAAAGATGAAAATATAAAACAGAAGCAACATTGTAACAAATTCAACAAAGACTTTAAAAATGGTCCACATCCAAAAAAAAAAAAAAAAAGATATATAATCATGGATGGTCAAGTAAGGCACTAATACATTAAAGATTATCTCTTTTAGAAAGCATATGCCATCTCTTAGTGACCAGAAACTTTAGTGCCCAAACTGGCTCTACCACTTAGCAGCTTTTGACTTGGGTACAAGCTCTTCTTGCTTTCTTCTCTCTAGCTATAAAATGGGGACAATATTAGTTTCTCAAGTACAGATTAAAAAATGAACTAAATGGAATAAAATATGTGAAGCACTTAGACAAGGACTAAGCATACAATAAAGGTTAGCTAGTTTTTTGTTTTTTGTTTTGTTTTTTTATTTGTCACAATCATCCTGAGGAGGATAACAAGGTAGAGAAGTTTTAGTCACCTATCTAAAGTCAGAAAGGCAGGAAAATCTTGGAATTGAAATTTGAATACAGATATAACTGGCACTAAATTCAGAGTTCTGCCTAATGTTTTATTACTGTTATTGGTGAAATACTCAAAGACTCGTGGCATGATTGAGTGAGTGATTCTTGGGCCATCTTTTTAACTTATCTAAATAGAGTCAAAATCCTTTCCCCCTTCCTTCCTTTCTCTGTAGTTATTTTTTTTTTCCTTTCCAATTCTCTATTTCAGAGTGATGGAACTATAAACACAGATGATAATAACATTGATATTGTATCAGATTAAACTGTTGATTTTTTAAAAAAGTGAGAGAAAGTGAAAATGAAGTCACTCAGTTGTGTCCGACTCTTTGCGACCCCATGGACTGTAGCCTACCAGGTTCCTCTGTCCATGAGATTTTCCAGGCAGGAATACTGGAGTGGGTTGCCATTTCCTTCTCCAATTTTATTTTTAATCCCCCAAAGACAGTGCTAGGTGAGAGAAAATTCTATTTCTCTTTCACATAATAGACATGGCAAGCCTGAGGTAAGCCATACAAGGTTGCTGGGCATTGCTACCATCTTTGATAGGCAGCTTCCAAAGTTGATCCTGGCATCATGATTTTGCAGCAAGTGGAGGGGTAGAAAAGGAAATCTCATGGAAAATATATTTAAAGAGATAATAAGAAGTTATGCATATTACTTCTGCACACAGAAAGGCCAAAACCTTGATGAGAAAGGCAAACCTCGGTAATGGAAAGAATGTTAAATGCAGTCTTCAGGCTCTGTTGCTAAATAATGAAGGGGGGCACTGATGTAGAGGGGGAAGTTTCTGGCTCACTCGCAGGAGTGAGCAAAACTACACAATTATTGATGTCTCAGAATTTCTTTTACAAAGTATATTTGAATCTAATGACTGATAGTAGAAAGTTTGATAATCATTGAGGAAAGAATCCATCACAGATTTTGCTATTGCCATATTGATGAAACCAGCACTTCTCTCGTAGCGACTGATGCTTTTGCTGTATACTTCAGTACTACCTATGTGAACAGTGCCCTCAGAACTGTGCAGCGCAGTGACACTGGTAGAGTTGCTTGGATTAAATTGCACTTTAGTGCTCACAAGCACACTGAAGGTGTTTTACAAGAAATAGCTTTATGACAATGTCAATATCTTTGTTTTTGCAGGGGAAGTTTCAGTTCAGTCAGTTCAGTCTCTCAGTCGTGTCTGACTCTTTGCAACCCCATGAATCTCAGCACGCCAGGCTTCCCTGTCCATCACCAACTCCCGGAGTTCACTCAAACTCAAGTCCATTGAGTCGGTGATGCCATCCAGCCATCTCCTCCTCCGTCGTCCCCTTCTCCTCCTGCCTCTAATCTCTCCCAGCATCAGAGTCTTTTCCAGTGAGTCAACTCTTCGCATGAGGTGGCCAAAGTACTGGAGTTTATTGAGATGTAATTGACTCAATTATTCAGCATTCTATTAAGAGCCACAGGAGAAATTTCTCCTAGGCCTCATTGTTGTTGCTTTGTTCATAATTTTTTCCTCTATAGAAAAAAAAAATGTGTCATTTAATTATTGTTTTGTTTACTAGGAAACAGTGTAATTCACAGTCTCCTTTCATAAATTTGTAGGGCTGGTGTGTAAATTTTTTTTTAATTTTTTATATGCTTTCATAATTCACCTGTAGGAATGATGTAAGTATACAAATAAGAAAAAAGCTGGAAATCCCATCATTCAATGGCATTCTGGAATTCTATTTTTTTACTATATGATTTCTTATATAATTAGATATGTCTGAAGATAGCAATTTTTACTTTAACTTAAAGCATTTTCAACTATGAAATAGTAGGAAATTCATTAATAAGTTTGGTTACTCATAAGAAAACATAACTACAAAACTGAGTTGGTAAATTGAGACTTTACTTTTAGTTTGGAATAAGTGCTATCAATTTAATTTGAGCTTAATTAGAAAAAGATATTGCTAACATATGGTGCTATATCTTTCAGTAGATTTGCAAACTAAAAAGGATTTTTGCTTATGACAGAAAACTAAAATGCCCACAGAGACTCTAACTTTTGTGTGTGTGTGTGAGGGTAAAAAGATGGATCACTTTGGGAGAAAAACTTGTGGCTAACAATGCAAGTTTTAACACCTTTTCTGTGATTACCTACACCTCTGGCAGAAAAATCCTTTCTGACCCAATGGGTCTTTGCCATGGTTTAAGCCAGCTGGGACTTTTCAGAATGGTAGATAATCAATTTAGCCTGATTAAATGCAGTTCCCATCTTAAATTATGCAAAATGTAAGGACCCATGGGTTGAAACTGAGGTAGAACTGAGACCCTTAGGCATTCTAGCAGTTAAGCCATGGAGGGCTGTGGAGACGGTGCTATGGGAATGTGATTCTTAGTTGAATTGCTTTGAATAATTCTCCTTGCTTAGAAGCAAATGATGATGCATGCTGCTCAAGTCCAAAGAAGAAAAATAGTTTAATGATTTAGATTATGAACATCAGTATGGAAAAACCTGAAATGTAAAGCCCCTTCAGTCGATAACAGGACAGTTTTGTAAACCACTTAAGGCTGTGATAAAATCCTACTTGACTGGCCCACGAGCAGATGTGACAAGTTGAATTTATTTCCTCTCTTACCAGGAAGCTTTGCAGGAAACTCTTAACATATGGTGCTTTTCGCTTCCATCTAGAGCTATAAATGTTATTGGAAAAGGATGTTCCCAAGAGCAGTGAGTTTCTGACGTCTCTGCCAAATGGAGTCCAAATGATCCTTCTGTGGTTCTGAATTCCCCGAGTTCTTAGGAATTGGCAACCGAGGGTCTCTGATCTAAGCACAGCTCACTAATTTAATTATTTTATTATAGATTTGTGGAAGCTCTTTCAGACCAGTGACTTAGCATCTGTATTGTATCTAGCTATACAGGAAGCACAAGTTAGAAGGGTGTAAATATTTTGTTTCTTAACTGCTTTCGTTTGAAAACTTGGAAATCATTTCACACAGAAACCAGGCACCAAAAACTGAATACAAAAGAAAGTGAAATTGAGATAAGTCAAATTTACAGAAACTTTTGTCATGTTTGGAGCTTTTCATGTCATATGTACATGTGAGTACTAGCTACATGGTGATGCAGCAGTAAATACTTTCAGTGATTAGCAATCGTACAAAAATGAGAGATTCCAAAGTAAAAATCATTGACTATCTTATGTATAGTTTATAAGACTCCACAAAATGTTGAATACACACCAGAGGGAGCATCCTTATTTAATGCCTTTTTGGAGCCTTTTGTTTGAATAAATTAGAAGGATGGCCCTGTTGCTTTGACCATTAAAAGTTTTCTGCCTGCTGAAGAAGCATTAATGATTGCTAAATTGAGCTAATGGCACTGATTAGTTTATATTATCAATGCAAGGAGCTATGTTGAGATGTCATTCAGTTTGAGACAGCAAATGCACTAAAGTAAAATATATGAGAATTAACATTTTTAAAGTTGGATTATAAGTGAATATTACATAATTCTGGACTGATAATTAAGTCATATATGGAGAGAAGATGTACTTGAATATTTAACATTTTATTGCACTTTAATAATATTTGGCACTGAGTAAAATTAATTATTTTATGATCATGAATATTGGGTAATTTTAATCATATTTATAGTTTCACAGTACATAAAATATATGTGTGTATTTACATGTGTGTATATTCTAGATGTATTTATATATATATTTATATATGATTGGCTATGTACAAATAAATGCCTCTCATATATGTGTATAATAAGTTTGGATACAATTTGTCAGAAAAAGTACATATATACAAACTGCAACTCTTACGGTATAAGAAAAATATTTGGAAAATTTAATTGTATTTATAATTTAACATCTGTCTGAAAATTTAAATCATCTTAATATATTAAAATACTTATGCTAAAAGGGGAAGAGAAATGATAATATACCAATTGTTATGCATTTAAAAACTCTCAATTACATAATTAAACAAGTTATTAAATATAAACTAATAAGCAATGCAAATGTTATAAAATTTAGTTTTAGAAATCCTTAGTTTTGCTATCTGCTTAATATTTAAGAATCAATAAACATCCTAAAATTATTGATAATGTACTTCAGAGTACCTTTATTTAAACAATAATTTTAATTTCATCTTTCCTTCAATATGATATATTCAAGCTCATTTTGTCACTGTGTTGTTAAATGAATTTCTAAATTAAGACAGAATTTCCCTGAAATTCTGAGAAAATATTATTCTTTTCAATTGACCTTCACCGTTTTCAGGAGACTAATTTTAGTTACTGTGAGTGTTCAAATTATATTGGAAAAATTAAATTCCCTATATCAATGCCAAAGAAAGAGAATACAATTCTAGATGCCATTTAATTTTCATCTTGTGTATGACATTAAGCAGACAGTTACCTAAATTAAAACTGACATTATTTGCATTTGCAGTATGTTTTATCATTAAGATAAATTCACAACTATGCCATAGTTTACTTACTTTCTCAAATGTTTACTTTTCAAAATTGTTTTCCTTTAAATGAAAAGGGCATTTATAGGACACTTTCCATAGTAGATATCATAACTTCCCTAAAATTTAATTTTTTTCTTTGGTTTTGGTATTTTAGTTGGCTCTAACACTAATTATGGATTTTCAAAATATCCAAGAAAAAATCACACTAAAAAAAAAAATTCAGTTGTTTGTTATCCATCATTCCATGATTAAATAATCAAAAACAATTTGATGAAAATCCAGACCTGATGTGAACAGGCTTGGTGGCTGGGGATTCACTGAAGTCCTCCGCTGATTTCTGAGAAGAGATGAAAATTCTACAACTTAGCTAGGCTCCAGTCTTCTCCTGAGAGCCTGCTGCTTGCAGGAAACTGTTTCCCCCTTCTTCCAGCTCTGCCCTGCAGGAGAGAGGTGAAGGTTGGTGGAAAGGCCAGAGCTTCTGTGACTGAACACAGGCACAAGTCACCCCCAACAAGAAATCAACACAAACCACCCAACCAGCATTTCCCTCCAAGGGCAAAAATCAAAAGGAAGAAGTAATACAACCCTAAAGCCTGGAAGACCTCAAGCAGAGCAAGTTGGAAAAAAGAAAAAAAAAAAAAAAAAAGATAAAAAGGCAGAAATATAGCACAAATGAAAGAGCAAGGTAGAAACTCACACAACCAAAGAAATGAAAAGGAAGTAAGTAATCTCCCTGAAAGAAAATTCAAAATAATGATAGTAAAGATACTCCAAAGACTTGAAAATAGAATGGAGAAAATGCAAGAAGCATTTAGCACAGTTAATACAATCACCAAGGACATAGAAGAAATAAATAAACAAACAGAGATGAATAACACAATTACTGAAATTAAAAAGACTCTAGAATGAACCAATAGCAGAATAACTGCAGCAGAGGAATGGATAAGTGAGCTGGAGCACAGAATGTTGGAAATAACTGCTGAAGAGCAGAATAAAAGGAAGGGAATGAAAAGAATTGAGGAAGGCCTCAGAGACCTTTGGGACAATATTAAACACACCAACATTTGAGTTATAGGGGTTCCAGAGGAAGAAGAAAAAAAGAAAGGCACTGAGAAAAATTTTGAAGAAATTATAGTTGAAAATTTCTCCAACATGGGAAAGGAGACAGTCAATCAAGTCTAAGAAGTGCAGAGAGTCCCCTACAGGTTAAACCCAAGAAGAAACACATTGAGAGACATATTAATCAACCTAACAGAGATCAAGCACAAAGAAAGAATATTAAAAGCAGCAACGGAAAAGCAACAAGTAACATACAAGGGAAAACCCATAAGATTAACAATGGATCTTTCAGCAGAAACTCAACAGACCAGAAGGGAAAGGCAGGATATATTTAAAGTACTGAAAGAGAAAAACCTACAACCATGATTACTATACCCAGCAAAGATCTTCATTCAAAGTTGATGGAGAAATCAAAAGCTTTACAGACAAGCAGAAGTTAAGAGAATTCAGCATGACCAAACCAGCCATGCAACAAATACTAAAAGGACTTACATATCCAGTAAACACAAGAGAAAGGGAGGACCTACAAAAACAAACCCCAAACAATCAAGAAAATGCCAATAGGAACATATGCATCAATAATTACCTTAAATATAAATGGATTAAATGCACCAACCAAAAGATACAGACTGATTGAATGGAAACAAAAATAAGACCCATATATATGTTGCCCACAGGAGACCCACTTCAGACCTAGAGACACAAACAGACTGAAAGTAAAAGGATGGAAAAAGATATTCCATGCAAATGGAAACCAAGAGAAAGCTAGAGTGGCAATCCTTATTTCAGACAAAGTAGACTTTAAAATAAAGAATATCATAAGAGACAAACAAGGACACTACATAATGATCAAGGGGTCAATCCATGAAGAAGACACAACAATTTCAAATGTCTATGCACTCAACATAGGAGCACCTCAATACATAAGGCATTTTCAAACACTAACAGGCATAAGAGGAAAAATTGACAGCAACACAATAATACTAGAGAACTTTAACATCCCACTTTCACCAATGGACAGATCATCAAAACAGAGAATCAATAAGGAAACACAAACTTTAAATGAAACATTAGACCAAATGGACCTAATTGATATCTTCAGGACTTTTCATCCAAGTGCAAAAGAATACACTTTCTTCTCAAGTGCACATGGAACATTCTTCAGGATAGACCATATCTTGCGCCATAAATGAACCTCAGTAAATTTAAGAAAATTGAAATTATATCAAGCATCTTCTTTGACCAAAACTCTATGAGACTAGATATCAACTACAGGAAAAAAACAGCAAAAAATGCAAACTCATGGAGGTTAAACAATACATTATTAAACATCAAAGAGGCTACTTAATAAATAAGAAAAGAAATCAAAAGATTCCTAGAAACAAATGACAATGAAAACACAACAACCCAAGACCTATGGGACTCAGCAAAAGAAGTTCTAAGATGCAGGTTTATAGCTATACAATCATACCTCAAAAAGCAAGAAAAGCATCAAATAGACAGCCTAACTCTACATCTAAAGCAGCTGTAAAAAGAAGAACAAAAAATCCCTATGAGGTACCATTTCACACCAGTCAGAATGGCTGCGATCCAAAAGTCTACAAGTAATAAATGCTGGAGAGGGTGTGGAGAAAAGGGAACCCTCTTGCACTGTTGGTGGGAATGCAAACTAGTACAGCCACTATGGAGAACAGTGTGGAGATTCCTTAAAAAACTGGAAATAGAACTGCCTTATGATCCAGCAATCCCACTGCTGGGCATACACACTGAGGAAACCAGAAGGGAAAGAGACACGTGTACCCCAATGTTCATCGCAGCACTGTTTATAATAGCCAGGACATGGAAGCAACCTAGATGTCCATCAGCAGATGAATGGATAAGAAAGCTGTGGTACATATACACAATGGAGTATTACTCAGCCATTAAAAAGAATGCATTTGAATCAGTTCTAATGAGGTGGATGAAACTGGAGCCTATTATACAGAGTGAAGTAAACCAGAAAGAAAAACACCAATACAGTATACTAACGCATATATATGGAATTTAGAAAGATGGTAACAATAACCCTGTGTACGAGACAGCAAAAGAGACACTGATGTATAGAACAGTCTTATGGACTCTGTGAGAGAGGGAGAGAGTGGAAAGATTTGGGAGAATGGCATTGAAACATGTAAAATATCATGTATGAAACGAGTCGCCAGTCCAGGTTCGATGCACGATACTGGATGCTTGGGGCTGGTGCACTGGGATGACCCAGAGGGATGGAATGGGGAGGGAGGAGGGAGGAGGGTTCAGGATGGGGAACACATGTATACCTGTAGCGGATTCATTTTGATATTTGGCAAAACTAATACAATTATGTAAAGTTTAAAAATAAAATAAAATTAAAAAAAAAAATCCTCAAAGTCAGCAGACGAAGGACTGCATAAAAATCAGAGCAGAAATAAATGAAAAATAAATGAAGGAAACAATAGCAAAGATTAATAAAACTAAATTCTTTGAGAATACAAACAAAATGGACAAACTGCTAGCCAGACTCCTCAAGAAAAAAAAAAAAAGGAGAAAAATCAAATCAATAAATTATAAATGAAAAAAGGAGAGGTTACAGCAGAACAACACAGAAATACAAAGGATCATAAGAGAATATTTTGAGCAACTATATGCTAATAAAATGGGCAACCTGGAGGAAATAGACAGATACTTAGAAAAGGTCAGCCTCCCAAGTCTGAATCAGGGAGAAATAGAAATTATGAACTCAAATACAAACACTGAAATTGAAACAGTGATAAAAAATCTCCCCCAAAACAAAAGCCCAGGGCCAGATGGCTTCACAGGGGAATTCTATCAAACATTTAGGGAAGAGCTAATGCCTATTTTTCTGAAACTCTTCCAAAAAATTGCAGAGGAAGGAACATTTCTAAACTCATTCTACAAGGTCACAATCACCCTGATACCAAAACCAGAAAAAGACAACAACAAAAAAGAAAATTACAGGCCGATATTACTGATGAATATAGATGCAAAAATCCTCAACAAAATTCTAGCAGAATTCAACAAGAGAACAGAAATCAACAACACATTCAAAAGCTCATATACCGTGATCAAGTTGGGTTTATTCCAGGGATACAAGGATTTTTCAGTATACACAAATCAATCAACATGATACACCATATCAACAAATTGAAAGATAAAAGCCATATGGTCACTCAATAGATGCAGAAAAAACCTTCTACAAAATTTAGCATTCATTTATAATAACAATGCTTCAAAAAATGGGCATATAAGGAATCTACCTCAATATAGTAAAGGTCATATATGAAAAGCCCACAGCAAACATCATTCTCAAAGTTAAAAAACTAAAAGCTTTTCCTCTAAGATCAGGAACAAGACAAAGGTGTCCACTCTCACCATTACTATTCAAGATAGTTTTGGAAGTCCTAGTTATGGCAATTAGAGAAGAAAAAGAAATAAAAGGAATTCAGATTGGAAAAGAAGAAGTAAAATTCTCACTGTTTGCAGATGACATGATACTATATATAGAAAACCCAAAAGAAACTATCAGAAAATTACTAGAGCTAATCAGCGAATTCAGCAAAGTCAGGCTACAAGGTCAATACACAAAAATCACTTGCACTCCTATATACTAACAATCAAAAATCAGAAAGAGAAAGTAAGGAATCAATTCCATTCACCATTTCAACAAAAAGAATACAGTATCTAGGAATAAACCCACCTGGCTCAGAGGTTAAAGCATCTACCTACAATGTGGGAAACCTGGGTTTGATCCCTGGGTCTGGAAGATCCCCTGAAGAACGAAATGGCAACCCACTCCAGTATTCTTGCCTGGAGAAGCCAATGGAGGGAGGAGCCTGGTAGACTACAGACCATTGGATCACAAAGAGTCAGACACGACTGAGCGACTTCACTTTCACTTTTCAAGGAAACAAAAGACTTGTATATAGAAAACTATAAGACAGTGATGAAAGAAATCAAAGATGATATAAACAGATGGAGAGATATTCCATGTTCCTGGGTAGGAAGAATCAATATTATAAAAATGACTATACTACCAAAGGCAATCTACAGATTCAATGTGATCCCTATCAAATTACCAATGGCATTTTTCACAGAACTTGAACAAAAAATTTCACAACTCATATGGAAACACAAAAGACCCTGAATAGCCAAGACAGTCTTGAGAAAGAAGAATGGAGCTGGAGGAATCAACCGTCCTGACTTCAGACTATACTACAAAGCTACAGTCATCAAGACACTATGGTACTGGCACAAAAATAGACATAAAGACTAATAGAATGAAATAGAGAATACAGAGATAAACCCACGCACCTTTGGGTACCTTATTTTTGACAAAGGAGGCAAGAATATACAATGAGGCAAAGACAGCCTCTTCAATAACTGGTGCTGGGAAGACTGGACAGCTATGTGCAAAAGAATGAAATTAGAACACTACCTAACACTATACACAAAGATAAACTCAAAATGGATTGAAGACCTCAATGTAACACCAGAAACTATTAAAATCTTAGAGGAGAACAAAGGCAGACGACTCGATGACATGAATCGAAGCAAGGTCTTCTATGACCCACCTCCTACAGTAATGGAAATGAAAACAAAAATAAACAAGTGGGACCTAATTAAACTTAAAAGCTTTTGCACAGCAAAGGAAACTACAAACAAGGTGAAAAGACAACCCTCAGAATGGGAGAAAATAATAACAAGGGAAGCAACTGACAAATAATTTCCAAAATATACAAGCAGCTCATACAACTCAATACCAGGAAAGTAAACAACCCAATCAAACAGTGGAAAAAGGATCTGTAGAGACATTTCTCCAAAGAAGACATGCAGATGGCCAACAAGCACATGAAAAGATGCTCAACATCACTGATTATCAGAGAAATGGCAAATTAAAACTATAATGAGATACCACCTCACACCAGTCAGAATGGCCATCATCAAAAAGTCTACAAACAATAAATGCTGGAGAGGGTGTGGAGAAAAGGGATGCATTTTCTTGCATTGCTAGTGGGAATGCAAACTGATACAGCCACTAGGGAAGAAGGTATGGAGACTCCTTAAAAAGCTAGGAATAAAACCACCATATGACCCAGAAATCCCACTCCTATGCATATACCCTGAGAAAATCAAAGCTGAAAAAGATACATGTACCCCAGTTCACTGCAGCACTGTTTACAATAGCTAGAACATGGAAGCAACCTAGATATCCATCGACAGATGAATGAATAAAGAAGCTGTGGTACGTATGTACAATGGAATACTACTCAGCCATCAAAGGAATGCATCTGAATCTGTTCTAATGAGGTGGATGAAACTAGAGCCCATTATACAGAGTGAAGTAAGTCAGAAAGAGAAATAAAATATCATATACTGACACATTATATATATGGAATCTGAAGAGATGACACTGATAAATTTATTTTCAGGGCAGCAATGGAGAAACAGACATAGAGAACAAACCTATGGTCAAGGTGGGAGGAGAGGAGGGAGAAGGGGAGATGTATGGAAAGAGTAACATAGAAATTTACAATACCATGTGTAAAATAGATAGCCAATGGGAATTTGCTCTATGACTCAGGGAACTCAAACAAGGGCTCTGTGACAGGCTGAAGAGTGGGGTGAGGAGGGAGGTGTGGGAGGGAGAGGACATGGATGTACCTATGGCTGATTCTTGTTGATGTATGACAGAAAACCACAAAATTCTGTAAAGCAATTATCCTTCAATTAAAAAATTAGAAACAGCAACAACAACAAATTATGATACTTTGTACCAGATAGATCTTTTGACTTTCCAGCCATTCCCGCCCTCTGATTACTCAGCAAAATGTCTAGCTCCAATACTTTGGCCACCTGATGTGAAAAACCAACTAATTTGAAAAGACCCTGATGCTGGGAAAGATAGAGGGCAGGAGGAGAAGTGGGCAACAGAGGATGAGATGGTTGGATGGCATCACCAACTCAATGGACGTGAGTTTGAGCAAACTCAGGGAGATGGTGAAGGACGGGGAAGCCTGGCATGCTGCAGTCCATGGGGTCACAAAGAGTTAGACTTTAGCGACTGAACAACAGCCACAGCAATTTGACAGAGAAACTTGTCTTTGGATTTGAGCTTTTTCCAGATTAAAGCCTGACACACTAACCCACAGTTTTGTCAGAAGTTTATCTGGCTTCCCCTCATCTAAACCAAGATTTTCATTTTACCAAAAATGTGTCTCTCCTGTCCTCTCCTTCTAACTCAGCTTCAGCCATGGGTCTTGAGGATGGAAGTTTCCTCTATCTGTTCCCTTGCAAATGCAGAAATGTCTCATTCCTGTGAGTCCAGTGTTTTTAGGTCCTACACTTCTTTGAGTTCGCATTTCTTTAAAGAAAATATGCATATGTGGAGTAAAATGTTTACCTTTCATTGAAGTATATAATAAAAGTAAATGATTTCTACTTAAAAAACAATTTGATATTTGACTGAAATTATTAAATTGCAAAAGCCTAAATGTTAACTCATAAAATTCTCTTATTTAAAGGGAAAATAAACTATAAAAATGAGTGAGGTTGAAACCAACTTTAAAAAAACAAAAAGCTGTTTTCTAGACCAATCAACATTTTAGAAGTAGAAGGAGATTTAGATGTCATTTAACAAGAACCCTCAATTTTTTATATAAGGCAAACTAACCAGAAATTATAAGACAGATTTGTGAGAGCTGCAAAGACCATTAAGATATAATGAAATAAATTTGAGTCATGGCACATCTGGTTGTTTCATCCATACAAATGCCTTGAATGGACCAAATTGTTAATGTCCAGAGGCCCTTGCGTCTTGACTCCTAGCAAGTTGTTCCATTCACATTTTCACATAGGTTGAGTAAGGACAATTCAAATAAAAAATGTAATTGAGTTTTTATGTTGGAAGGGCAAAGATTAACAAGTGCAATGCTCTGTATCAATAATTGAGGCCCAGAGAAGTAACACCAATTCCCAATTAGATTTGATGTATTTTTTAATTATGTGTTCCAATTCAATGGGGTAATTTGCCCACTCCAGATTTTGTCACCCAGGCAAACACAGAAAGTCCAATGGAATATAAAAGTTAATTCAAGGAGGAAATTGGAACTTTACTGAAAAATAAATTTACCACTCTTTACTTCCATAAGGATGAATAAATAATAATGATATTTCTTTCAATATATAAGGTTTCCCAAATTACTGATGCATAAGTGATATTTGATTTTCCATTAAATGTATCATAAAATAGTATCTGACTAATTAGAACTTTGGCTTTGTAGATTACATACCAGTCACTTTTCACATATTACTTACCTCTGCTCAGTCTCATGCCTCACATTACTATTTTTTGCTTTCATGTTTTCTCTGGTTTTCCATCATGGTTCATTTATTTTAAACTCTCTATGACATTTCCCTTTATTCTAATAAACGTTCTAGATAACAAAAGGGGTCAACAGGGAGAGTACAGTGCTAGGAATTTAAAGATCTTCCCTGGTGGCTCAGAAGCAAAGTATCTGCCTACTGTGCAGTAGACCTGGGTTCTATCCCTGGGTCAGGAAGATTTCCTAGAGAAGGGAAGAGCTACCTACTGCCTGGGGAATTCCATGGACAGAGGAGCCTGGGAGGCTATATAGTCCAGTCTATGGAGTCTAAAAGAGTCAGATACAGCTGAATGACTAACACTTTTTTTCACTGAGAGTAAATAGTTATTTGACTTGTTCTCAATCTGCAATACTGACATATACACAATAAAAAAGCAGACATTAAAAAATGAGATTCAGAGAAGAATTTTATTTTCCACTTTCCAGCAGAGAGAAAGAAATATTAATTAGGAAGAGAAGAATAGGTAGAGCCAAGAGCCAAAATGAATATTCTGGTTATTACAGATAACTTGTCAGATCTCACCATGACCCAGAGAAGTCTACTCGTTTTCTACTTTTTACTCTCTGAATTTTTCTGTTTACCTAGATTGTGATGATAGGAAAGTTGCTTGCCATAAGTAGCTTTATTTTCAAATAGTGACTTGTTAGTGTCAAATATCATAGCTCTGACATCTGGCAATCACTGCCCAAACACAGCAACCTTCTCCAGCTTCATAGTACTGACATATAAACCCAGTTTAGTGCAGCTTAAATGCAATAGCCTTTAAAACAGTCTTAAAACTCTGAGGATCTGAACCTCAGAACACAAAGGAAGGATGTTTTTTACCATCAGCCTATGGTGTCCATGGCTATTTCTGAATCTACCCTTCATTTTTGAGACAGGGAACCCTGTTAGACTGGCCAAAAGAAAGCTCATATAGATACACAGATCTACTTCCTGCCATGCACCCTTCCCTTACCCTAAAATTAGAAAAGCAGGCAAGAGTGGTGTCTGTATCGTGTCTGCTATACTAAGAGAAGGGAAGTCTGCAACATCATACACAAATACTTTCTTATAACTTTTAATCTCTCTCCTTTCAAGTAATTAAGTTAAAGTTTATATAGTCAAATAATCATACCTGAAAATTGATACTACATCTTTTTATTAAGTACAAATTGACAATTATATTTATAAAATATGAGAGTATGATTGACCACATATTCATTTTTGAACTAGGAATAAGTCAGCTCTATCAATTAGCACATGTCCACAAGTTTGAAGCATTAAAGAAATACTGAAGCTTTGAAAATGCAAGGCAGTAACAAAATGCTAACTCTGACTCAGGACACCTAACTTAAAGAAACCATGGCCTTGGAATCAGATAGTTCCCTCTTCTGCCGTTTTTTCTCTTTGTGACGTCAAATAAATCACTAAATTGTCTGGTCTATAGTTTCATTATTGGAGAAGGAAATAGCAACCCACTCCAGTATTTTTGCCAGGATAATCCCATGGATGCAGGAGCCTGGCAGGCCACAACCTATGGGGTCACAAAGAGTTGGACTTGACTAAGCACGCACACATAGATTCATTATCATCAACAGAAGAGTATTGTATTAATTTCAAATGTATGGCAAAGTGTTTCAGTTATACACACACACACAAATAAATATATATATATATTCTTTTTAAAATTCTTTTCCATTATAGGTTATTACAAGATATTGAATACGGTTGCCTGTGCTATGCAGAAAATCTTTGTTGTTTACAAAGTTGGCTTTAAAACAAACAAACAAACAAAAACACAACTACAACAATAACAAACTTTGGTTAAGATCAAGCCCACCCCAAATCTTCAGGGTATTATCATACTCATCCTTTAATTCTTCTAATATCACCTGAATAGAAGCTATAATAAACTCCAGTCACAAACTCCTATCATTAGAAGTCTCTCATCTCCTCACTTCTAATGAAGTCTGTTCTTCAGTCTCATTATTACCCCTCCCTCCCCATCCCTTGATAGCTCACTATTGTCTCAGTTCATCAATCCCTTTCCTGGCCTCATTTGCTTGCCTAACCAGCCTTGACACTAGGGTCAGCCACTTTATTAGATTTTCACACTCTCTTGCCCCAGAGCTGCCATTCCAATCCCCAGGAATGGGTAAATGCCATCATTTGCCTTCTCAGCTCCCAGTCCCAGGCTGCCAAATATTGCCTAAGAAAATCACAAAGCCAGGTTGACTGGTTCCACTACAGTTCCGAGCTCTCAAAGTAAGTTGGGCCTGCGCTGCTGTTTGACGGTACTGGTTCTCGTCAATGATTCACAGACCGCTGTATTCCCTGTACTGTCATTTCCAAGATTTCTTATGTAATTTCTTCTAGTTCTCTTGGTTTCTGGAGAAATTCAAGGTCAAAGCTTGATTCCTCCTCTTTTCTTCTCTCCATCAAAAATCTCAACTTTTCATGCTGATCTCATAAGGAAGTATTCCCGTCTCCCATGTTAACTTTTTCCCTAAGACTTTATTATATCATTCATCTACATATCCCCATAACAAGGGGCTTCCTTGGTGGCTCAGTGGTAAGGAATCCACTTGCAATGCAGGAGACGTGGATTTGGTCCCTGAATCAGGAAGATCCCCTGGAGAAGGGAATGGCAACCCATGCCAATATTCTTGCCTGGAAAATCCCATGGACAGAGGAGCCTGGTGGGCTACAGTCCATAGGGTTGCAAAGTCAAACACAACTGAAGCAACTTTGCGTGCACGCAGGCCCCCAAACAAGTTTTTTCCTGGCCTAGGCATTTCCTTGTTGTTATTCTCTTTCTTTTCTTGACAGTTTTCTTGAATGGAGAGGGTAGTTTACACTTCCTTGTTTCCACTTTTTTGTTACCTACTCACTCCTTGTGATCTGCTTTCTGTTCCAATAAGTAAATCCAATGATAACTTTTCCACTGTCACTCTTCTTGTTCTTTGTAAAGTAATTTATATTATTGGCATTGTACTATCTTGAAATTCTCCACTATGTTCTCTCCAAAATCATTCTCTTTCAGTTTCCATTTCATTCCAGTGCTTCCCTGTTGTCTTCTCAGATACCCAGGATTCAGACATCAGAGCCAGGCTTGCCTCCTCACTCTTCTCTGCAGTTATGGCCAGTAGTTGACATACTCTACTGTTCCATACCTGCAATATTTCTCACGTTTATACTCTATCCAAAATTACTTTTTCCAGAACCACTGAAATAGATGAATACCATTTTCTCCTAACCCCTTTTCTTTCAAGTCTTTTCCCTAACAACATATTTGTATCCTGAGATTTTCAAATTATTCTTCAATCTGTCCCAAAATTTAGTTTTAGCTCTTCCTATCTTTATCTTATTAAAAGGAACTCCTTGATTTTCTTCTTATAAAACCTGAGATGACTAGCCATTTGCCTCTATCCAGGGTTGGGAAGTAGGGGAGTAGGGAAGAGGGCCAGAATACATCATGCTAATATGGCTTTTGCCCCTCCAAACAGATAATGCTGATACATAGGACTTCAAGTTAAAAAGAATACAAAACGCTTGAGTGCATGGATGTTTTCAGATTCTAAAACTTCATCAAGCTGTACAGATATAGTATATATACTTTTTTATATATACTGCATTTTCTATATATATAATATACTATGATTTTTTAAAAGTAAGTATAATATACTTTTATGAATGTAGAATATACTCCAATAAAAATTATTTAAAAAAACTACAAGAACAGACTTAAATGAGCAAATAAGAGGAAAAGATGGAAACATATAGCCTGAGTGACAGTTTTCATAGGATTAAAAAACAAACAAACAAGCAAAATTTGTGATTGGGATTCACTAATTTATTGCTTTAATGCTCTGACTCTCTGACTCCTTTCAAACATCCTGTGCCCAAAGAGGCAATAGAATTTCTACAATATCAAGATTACTCAGGTTCATGGAGAAAATTTGCATGTGGCCCTTACTTTTGACTGCACTTTAGACAGGACAGTTAGGAGGGACATTTGCAATTACAAGTATATCTGAATTGATAGCAGCATATGTTTCCAAAAGCTCCAATATTTTAACCAGATAATGAGAACAGCCACCTCATTGGAAAAGACCCTGATGCTGGGCAAAAATGAAGGCAAAGGGCAAAGGGGTGGCAGTGGTTTAAGTGGTTAGAGAGCATCACTGACTCAATGGACATGAATTTCAGCAGACTCTGGGAGAAAGTGAGGGACAGAGGCACCTGGTGTGCTGCATTTCATGGGAGTGCAAAGAGTCATACACAACTTAGCAAGTGAACAATGTGCTTCCATAAATCTGAAAATGACTCAAGAAAGCCACCCATTGAATGGCAAAAGTTATATTGCTGATACATTCATTTTCTTCACATAGGGAAGGGATATCAGTACTGTTTTGGAATTAAAAAAAAAAAGTCTCATATCTAAGTAGCATACTTCAGTACTTAAGTGTGTGTTTGAAGGTCAAATCAAACAGAACTGAGTATCAATTCCAACTTAGCTACTTACTGGATATGTGACCTGGGAATACAGCCTGAACTCCAGAAGTTTCAGTTACTTCATTTGTAAAATGAACACCAGAACTGCCTTGCAGAAATTAGTGAGGATAAAAAAGTGCACTTGTAATTTGAATAACACAACTTTGCAAACAATGCAAACATTTAATGATCAGCTATTATCACCTCATGTATGTAAAATACGGAGCCTGAAAGATAAGCTTTAAAGTTTCCTTCCGTTCTTTCTAAACTTTCTATGTTGGCATTATCAAAGTTTCCTTTTCCATAACAGCAGGCCTTCTTTACAGGTCCTGAGGAAATAGTAAAATGTAAGACAGTCGATCTGATTGATGGAATCTTAATAATGTCATAGTATCAGTGAATGTTTGGGGGAGCTAAAGTTTGAGATTAGCTCTTCTCAAAGAATAAACTACTCCCCATTTTAGTATCCTCATAACAGATGTGAAATTATTTTTTGCTTCAATTTCGGAGATGTTTTCCAGAGGACATTTTTTCTAATTTCTGGGTTTTTTTCACTACATTTTATGATATCCTTACTGATAGATTAGATAATGAAAACATTCTTGAGGAATTGAAATTCAAGTTTTTCATATTAGCCCATTAATTTACAAGGAAATGAAAATATAAGATATACAGAATGTTGATTGTAATGGATGCTGTGATGTGTCATCCAAATCCTTCAGGAATGAGGCATTCATTCTCCCAGATATCAGGAATGTCAACTGCTGACCCATCATGGCTAAGTCCCTTTCTCGTTTCACAAGAGTTTACAGTTCCCTACCCAGAGTCAATGTACTAATATGCTCAAGATTCAGTGGCCTGGCCCCCTTTCCTGAGTTCAAGACAACTCTAAAGGGCCATCCCAGCTGAAGAAACTCCCATGGAATTGCCTAAGACCACTTTCTCTTAATATTCCCCACTTTCCAATCTAGCCTCCTTTGCCTTAAAAGGTTTTGCTCTCTAAAAATGAAACATCTACATGAAACTCTCTATCTCAGAGCCTACTTCCTGGGAAACCTGTTCTACCACATCTATTACCATTATTTTCAAATATTGGAAAATAATCTGGAAAATACTTTCAACAAATAGCTTTAAAATCAGACACTCTGCCTAAGTTTGAAGTCCAAAGTCAGTCTCCCAAACACACTCATCCATATGATCAGATTTACGTTAACTCAGTCAACAGCTGCAGATACAGGAAAAGAAGGAATGTGGAATCCAGGGCATCTGTGAGACAAGGATCCTATTTGGCTTATACACAGCACTTAATACAATCTAGAAGACCTAGACTGTATCAGGGAATTTGATCCTCTCCATTTGTAAAGTGGTTGACTGTTAAATTTGCTTATGGATGAAGTGTGGATCATATTGAGAATGCTCCCTAACCTCACAAACTCCATGATGTGCTCACAGGAAAGTGACGTGTTCCTGGGAATCCCATAGAGGCCAAAAGAAAGTATAATGGCCAAGTAGGAATCACTAGCAATTGAAGGATTTGATGAATGAGTTAGTGTTTATTCTCCCTTTTGGCCATTATGAACCTAAACACACCTGATGAGATGACTTTGTTGTTGTTTAGTCGCTCAGTCGTGTCTGACTCTTTTGAGACCCCATAGACTGTAGCCCGCCAAGTTCCTCTGTCTGTGGGATTTCCCAGGCAAGAATACTGGAACGGGTTGCCATTTCCTTCTCCAGGGGATCTTCCCAACCCAGGGATCGAACCCATGTCTCCTGCATTGGCAAATGGATGCTTTACCACTGAGCCACCTGGGAAGCCTGATGAGTTGACTACCTTTCTATTATCAAATACCTACTCAGCCAGGCCCAGGGTGTAAACACTTGCTGCTTATATCAGAAAGAGGCAAGTGTCAGCTAAAGAATGATCCAACCAGCTAACATAATCCTCCTACACCTATACATAATCACAAAGGTGAGAACCTAGCTCAACAAGAACTACTTCAGAATAAATGTCTAATAATATAATACAAAGAAGCATGAGACATAAAGTAAATCTTTAGCTGTTATCAAACTTTTGGGACTCTGGTACCTTTTATACTAACACATCACTGAGAAATCTAAAGAACTTTATATTATGTGAATTATGCATATTAATATTTATCATAAAAGGGATTAAAAGTGAGAAATGTTTAAAATATTTACTTATTTTTAAACATAATAATGAACTCAAGACATAATATATATATTTGTACTTTTATTTGAACATTTTTTCTAAAACAAAAAAATTTAGTGAGAGAGGGCAATATCTACTTTTGTATTCAGGGTTTGAAAAAAGTTGTTTAGAAGCACGTGAAGACAATCTAGCCTTAAAAAAAAGGAAGGGCTATTTTAATAGATAACTGTGGATATTCCTTGATATTATACCATAACTTGATATGATAGTTTGTTAAGGCAAGTTGCAATGTGAAACCTGAAACTGTATCACAAACTCTTCATAATTAACTATATTAAAATTATTTGACTAACTTGCATTTTGGATGGATCTCTTATCCATGCATGATTTTAGAATATTATACACTGGAGGTTTGTAAAATATTAACTTATAGAGTAATATAAATTTTCCAAATGTTGACACATTTCCTCATACAATTAAAAAAAAAATCACTCCCACTCATCTCATGAGAAAAATACTTAAGTATTGGGAAGCTATCCAAATTAAATGTTTTACCAAATTCTAACTCTTAAAATTAGAATTTTAAATTTCTTTTTGACCCGAAAGCTCAGATCTTATCATTGACAACAAATGTTGCATTTTTTCCTTGAAGTGACAAGCTTACCTGGTTCATTTTCAATGAGATGTCTGCCAAATACTTGGAGCGTGAATAACCAAGTTTGTCTGCCAATCGTTCTTTTAAGTAAAAATGATGTTGCGTGGAAAATGCAGGTAGTTCAGCTCACAATGCAAACAGCCACGCAAGCACTTTTCTCTGAGACGAGAAACAAGCTTCAGTCTGTAGCAGAATTTCCTTTCACATCCTTCCCATTTTTTTTCACACTAAATATTAAAAGGAGACAAAATAAAGGGCAAGATTTCATGAAATTAATAATTTTTACTGTAACATCAACAACACTTTTGAGGGGAAATTGGCATTGCTTTTTTGAGTACGTCTCAGTGAAGAAGACGGTGATTCCTATCGTGGTTTGGTGTTCTGCTTTAGTTCCTGCTAGGGCACAAGCAGCTTTATCTACCATTGCTTTTACATCATCAGTATAAAAGTTATTACAGTGGAAACAGCAAATAACACCTTAGTATTTATAGAAAAACAGTTATGACCTTGCAGAGTCCTGAGAATGTCTCAGTTACACCCAGGGGATCCTTGTATCACATTTTGAGAACTACTGCTTTAGATCAGACCTAGTTCAAGGGCAACTGCCACCCCTCCCTGTGTGTTGGGTGAACATTTGGCATTTGTTCACGTTTCATATCCTACCTGGGCAAATGGGAGAATAGAAATTCAAATCCCAAATATCCTTCTCTGTTTTCTTTCCATCCAATCACAAATAGAAAAATAAGGTTGAAAGTGGAAATGTGTTTAATGGATGTCAACATTTTTCCCCCTTGTGGCAGCGGCCTTACAAAATACACCCATTCAGCCCTTTTTATTTATCCCTTCTGAAGATAAAAGTGACCTACCTACATGGCTGGCTCAGTCTTTTCAGCTGTAATGCCACGTAAATGTCCATTGCCTTGAAGAAAAACTATTGCAACAAATCCTTTCATAGAGGGTTTCAGTGTAAAATAACTTTTTTTTTTCTTCCACAAAACGTTTCTTTCGAAGCCAATGTAAGGCCACAGTATAAATGTTCCTCTTTCAACTTCTCATTAGGTCCATGTGAAGCAGCTAGTCAACATGCTCATTATAATAGCCAGACATATGTTTAAACTAAGTCACCCTTCAGTTTCCCTGCTCCTGCAGCCTAAACAATCCTAGTTATGAACTTTTCTTCTCAGGTTTTATTTTCCTATCTCTTTATTATTTGTGTCATTCTTTGCTGGACTCTCTCCAGTTTTGCTGCATTCTTCTTAAAGTGTTGAGAACAAACTTGGACACGATCCTTTAATCAGGTCTTCACCAGTGCCAATACAGAGGAAATATCACTTCCCAGACCTGGCTTGTCATACTCTTGTAATATATCACCGAGTTAGTCTTTTAAATAACAGCACTGTCTTGCAGACCTGTATTCACTCAGGTTTGCAATCACTCCAGACTTTCTGTTGTAGCTGCACTTAGGCAGACAGCCCCTATCTTTAATCTCTGCATTTTGTTTCTGGCTTCTGATTTTCACATCTTGCCCTTACCCTGTTTTACTTCCCTGAGTTTTTCCTGCCAATTTCTCTAATTTATCAAGCTCACACTGAACTATTTCTGGCTTCCAAGATGTAAGCAATACCAACCACTTAATGTCATTCACACATGCTCTCGATTCCATCATTTTAGACATTCATTTAAAAATGTCTAATTGAGTTTGGGCACATTAGTTTCAGTTATACAGGAGAGAAGTGCAGTAGCTAAAATGCGCTCTCCAAAGTCACCTCCTTCCTATTTTTTAACTACTCAGAAAGTGCAAAGTTGCCCGTATGACCAAAAATAGAAATAAGCAAATCTTAGTCTTTTAATGCATTAGAAATCCTACCACTGGAAGGAATATTAAGGTAGGCTAAGCTGTTTTAAAAAGGGGCCAAAAACTACAATTGCTTATAAAAAATAGAAATTAATCTTTCTCATCGTACACCTTGGGTAACAGGCAGGTTAGAAGTAAGAGTCTAAATGCTTTTCCACTCAGAGATGAGGGTTTTTTTTCCATGCTGTTGCTCTATCATCCCCTAGAATATTATTCTCATCCACATGGGTCAAACTAAGTCATGCTCAGCTTGTCAGAAGAAGAAAATAGCATGAAGGTGAGCACACAAGTGTCCCAAGACCCAAATCTAGTTCTACCCAATTTTCATGTGCCAGGACCTACTTACCACCAAGGGAGAGTGGGAAGCAAATTAGCATTGCTGGAAGATGAAAGAATGGATTGTTTTTTGGTGGACAATTGTAGCCTCTGCCCCCAGAACTGTCTGGATTAATTTAAAAGGTATTGTCTATTTTGCTCAGTATGCATCCTGCTGGAGGGTCATGAAAAATAACCCTTCTCTCTGGAATTGATTACAGCCTTATTCTTAAGGCTGAACTAAAGGCTTCATTTAAAACCACTCCATTGTAAAAGCTAAGTCTTTGAACATACTATTTCCACAGCATCTTAACCAACCTTGCACTCTCTTATCCAGATGAGTGTACGGTAGTTGTACTTGCTTTAAAGTCCCTACAGGTGAGTTAAGGCTCTGATTTGGACTCACTGCACTATGTCTACCATTGAAGAGCAAAGCCTAAAGAAATTGGCTTGTATTTATGTTCCATTGTTCTGGGTCTGAAGGGTACAACTTAATTTTTGCTGTTTCAGTTTCATCACCTGCAAAATAAGAATCACTTCACTTTTTCTATGCCTGTGAGATGACTAAATATAGACAAAGGGTTGAAAGTCATGGCAATGTGCTCGTATTACTTAAAAATGATCCCTTCCAATCACGTAAAGATATCAACACAATTTTAGATCAGTTATTCCCATTCTGTTTGCAATGTCCAGAGTCCTCCCCTGGAATTAACAAGAGGAATGATGTGGTTCTGGATGGGGTGCCAATAAAATGATGGCTGGCTTTGATTACAAAAATGAGCACACAGTCACCAGAAACAGAAGGACCACATAATAACATGAGAAACAGCCCCACAAGAGACCAGGTTGCTGACCACCTGGAGGAGCACTGTGGATCACACTCTGTGAACTACTGCTCTAGAATTACTAAAAATGAATTTTAAAAAATCCCTTAGAAATGCATTTGGCCTATTGCTTGAGCCCTTTCCAAACAAAAGCTGTGCATGATTACTTTTTGCAGGCTAATTCAGCCGTTTTATTTTTTACCCCTGCTTTGGCCTTGCTTCTTAAAAGTATTACACACAATGCCCTAGTTACATTGGAAAATGATGGTTTGGGCATACTCTGGTTCTTTCTCTTTCTATCTTCTTCCTGTCTGACTAGCTCATCTAATTACACACTAAGTCAGTGATTCTATGACACAGGGAGAAAAGTCTTCCCGAGCTAGTCAATTGATGCTTTTATTTCGCTCAGGGAAAATTTATCAAAGGAGACAAGGAACCCTAAATGCAGCAGATATTTGATGCTAGTGGTAAGCTTATATTGTTGCCGAGGCAACCTTGTCATTAAAGATGTTTCAGCATTTCCTATTAACCTCTATTTTTAGAGGTTTATAACTTCTTGGTAAAAATTCCCTTCAGGCTAAGATTTGGTATACATGATCTCAGACATGCCAGGTGTCAGTGAATATATACATATATAGTATCCATTTTCTCAAAGAAAGCTTAGTGAATTTCCAAATGAATTATAGCATTTTTCATAGCATACAAATTCATTAAATTTAGTGTTAACTTGATTATTTTTAAAAGATTTTTATGGCAGCACAACTAAGAACTTATAAGATGTAACGTTTCCTAGTGCTTTTTTTCCTTTTACCTCACTGGTTGGCATGGTTCCAATGATTTATCTCAAGTGTCACTAGAGAGACTGGCTCCAGTTCAGTTTAAAATTTTCCTAAATGGACACAATTAGTGGTGGACACTATGGAAATCTGGAGTTCATATTTTACATTCAGCAGAATATAGGGAATAAAAGAGAAATCTAGCTGTTTATGCAGTAGGAGTCAGAGTGATGGGGAAGGCAAGGGCTAAAATTTGAACCCATCTTCTCCTGCATAATGGAGACCCATTTTCTTGTGATCCCAAGGAAGAACGTTGTAGTTTCCTAAGAATTGGAAGCCTATTTCTCCTACACCAGTTTTAGAATTGGGTAACACCTTAGTCTGGGCTTCCCTGGTGGCTCGATGGTAAAGAATTTGCCTGCCAGTGGAGGAGATGCAGGTTCGATCCCTGGGTCAGGAAGATCTCCTGGAGAAGGAAATGGCAACCCACCCCATTATTCTTGCTTGGGAAATCCCTTGGTGGGCTACAGCCCATGGGGTCACAAAAGAGTCAGACACAACTTAGCTACTGAACAATAGCAACAATACCCTAGTCCAGGATTTGTTGTGTTCAAGAGATTTTGTTCTGTTTATGTAATTTATTAATAAATTTTACAATTTTAACTTTTTATTTTGAAGAATTTTAAACTCATAAAGAAGTTGTGAGAATAGTAGAATGAATATTTGCCTACCTCTTAACATTAACCAATTGTTAACATTTAAATAAACCTTTTGAGTGTTGTAAACATTATTATACTCCAAGCCAAAATAGTTCAGCATGTCCTAGGAATAAGGACAGCCTTCTTTGTAGCCACAAAACCATGATCAAACTCAAGATACTTAGCATTAATGGGCTCAAACGGTAAAGAATCTGCATGTAATGTGGGAGGCCTGGGTTTGATCCCTGGGTCAGAAGATCCCCTGGAGAAGGGCATGGCAACCCACTCCAGTATTCTTGCCTGGAAAATCCTATGGACAGAGCAGTCTGGCAGGCTATAGTCCATGGGCTCACAAAGAGCCAATACAACTTAGCAACTAAAACAACAACAACAACAAATGCTTATATTATGTGGAGTTGAATACACCTTCTCCCTCTTTAAGGTATCTATTCTGGCTTGCTGGAGTTCAGCTGGTATGCTTTCTTAATTATTTTCTTAGTTTAGGGTACATGGGGTAATATTTTTTTTTAATTATTGCACATGCACAAATACAGTTTTTACTCTAATAGGTGAATACTCTGTCTGTTCATAGGACTATTGGATTAGATTCCTGGCCCTTAAAAACCTGTAAAATAGGTGTAAGTAATGTTCTTTTTGTGACTTGCAATGTTGCAGATAAGAAGTCTGAGGACAATTTGATTCTTTTGCCTTTGTCAGGGCTTCCTAGGTGGTGCTAGTGGTAAAGAACCTGCCTGTCAATGCAGAAGACGTAAAAGATGTGGCTTCCAACCCTGAGTCAGGAAGATCCCCTGGAGAAAGAAATGGCAACCCACTCTGGAATTCTTGCCTGGAAAGTCCCGTAGACAGAGGAGACTGGTGGGCTATGGTCCACAGTGTCGCAAAGAGTGGGACACAACTGAAGCAACTTAACATGCATGCACCTTTGTCAGAAATTTATCCTTTCTCTCCAGAAATATGTAATTGTTTCCCATTATTTTTAGAATTAAAAAAAAAATTACCAGTACATGTCTATCCATATGTATTTTTTAATCATTCCTTCTTGGAACACAATGAACCCCTTCAATATGGAAAAGCGTTTTTTTCATCTTAGGGGATTTCTTTAATGACTTTTTAGTTATTGCCATTACCCATCTATTCCTTTTTTTTAACATCTTTTTTTGAATCTGGATTAATCTTAATTAATCTCCAGGTCAAATCCCACCCCACCTCACTGCCTTTATTTTTGTCTTTTTTTTAAATTCTCCTTTTATTGTTCTGACTGTTAAAATATATTTTAATATTTTATTTAATATTTTATTTTAATATTTTATTTATTTTTCCAAGTCACCAATTTACATCTCAGCCATGATCATACACTTCTTGTACAAATCATTCAAACTGGTAATTATGATTTTATGTCCAGCAACCCCATCCATGTTGTGTGTGTGTGTACACATGTACATAGTCATGTTACATTTGCATCTTCTAACGTGTTCTTACTGTTCTTCTTTCCGGTTCATGTCTGTCTCCACAGCAGTTCTGAACCAAAGGGTTTAACTGAATCAATGTGGCCTATATTATCTCAGATTGTTGAACACTGAGAGATAATATGATTGATTTGCTTTCTAGACTGATTGGTAATTGGTATGATTTTTATAAGATCCAAATTTGCAGCACATGCCAAACTGAAAGAAAAGAAGTGTAGTTTTTATGTAAGCCAGTCATGTAACACCAAGCTTCATGCATAAGAATGTACATGTGTATGTATGTATGGGTGTACAAGGTCCACCCATTCAGCTGCTTCTTGGCCTCTTGTAGGCAGGTACCTTGCACACTAAAGTGAGACCAAGCTTAAACTTCTCCTAAAAGAGCTACAGTTCTCTGTGGCCAAGTCATTCTAACTATGCAATGCTATGTAACTTTTTCTGTGGGATTGCCTGATTTGGGTCTCCAGGTTCTTACCAAACCCAAATGAATAATAATCCATATAAATAGTCTCTGTTAGAATTACAGTGGATTCTAAGAAAAACAAATAGATTAAAATCAATTTAGAAGGTGAAGTAAGGTAGCGCTATATAGGTTGCAAAATGCTGAATCCCTCTTATCTGATTTCTTCCAGTTTTTGTTTTAATTCTGCTAATGTTTACCTTAAATTTTACAAGAACATGCTTAAATTTATATTTAATTTATCACTGGAGTCAGTTTTAAAATTTTCACTTTCTTTCATAAATGTGAAGCCTTTTAGATGTCTCTAACTCTTTAAAACCAGAGAAGGCAATGGCATCCCACTCCAGTACTCTTGCCTGGAAAATCCCATGGACGGAGGAGCCTGGTGGGCTGCAGTCCATGGGGTCGCTAAGAGTCGGACACAACTAGGTGACTTCACTTTCACTTTTCACTTTCATGCATTGGAGAAGGAAATGGCAACCCACTCCAGTGTTCTTGCCTGGAGAATCCTAGGGAGGGGGGAGCCTGGTAGGCTACCGTCTATGGGGTCACACAGAGTCAGACACGACTGAAGTGATTTAGCATAGCATAACTCTTCAAAACACTTTCTCAACAACACACATTTCTCATTTGAAATCCTAAACTCTATGACTTCTGTGTTTTTTGTCAAATTTTAAAGAAAAATTAGTATCAATTTTTAATCAGATTCAAAATACTATTAAATTTTATCTGAATAGAGTTAACAGATTTTATTGCTCAATCTGTCAGTTATTTTCAATCACAATGTTCTCATTGTAATTTGATTCAAATTTTCTCAATTTGGAATAGATTTTCTGGCAGTATAATCGTTTATCCTGAGAAGAACATAAAAGTTTGGCATAGAATTAAACCCCTGCACATCAAGAAGTTGCATTTTCCTGTCTACATGGATGAATGACAAATTGACTGGATATATAATTCTTGGGTCAAAACATTTTCCTTCAGAACACTATTGTCATTGCCCCGTTTCCTTCTGTCTTTCAGGGTTGCAGAAATGTGGAGGCATGCCTGGCTTTTCTTTTCTTACACAAAAAAAGGGTTTTTTTGCCCTCTTCATGCTTGCAGAATTCTATACCTTTGAAGTTTCCAATTTCACTAGGCCATTTTAAAGTGTGATTGTATTTTTTATATTTGTCTAGAACATGGTATGTACTCTTAGTTTTTAGAACAATCTCTAAATATACTTTAGAATATACTTTTCCCCTTTTATTTGCATATGTTTCTTCTATTATGTTTTTTCTTTCTAAAATATTTTATTACTAATAGTTTGGACTTTTTGAGTCTGACCTTTATGCAGTATTACCTTTCCTTTTTTTTTTTTTTCTTATCTGTTTATTTCCATTGTGTACTGTGATATTTCCTAAATTCTGCTTACTGCTTTTATTTTCTAGCATGGGCAATCTGCCAAAAAAAAGTTTTGTTTATCATCACAATATAGGTCTTCCTGATGGCTTTTCTTATCTCTTCGTCTTTAATTTCTTTGTTGCAAAAGTTCCAGGCCACTAAAAAAAAGTCGGCATTCAGATATATCTAAGAGTATGATGACGCATTGAATCTGAAGCCTGAGAATGCCTACTTTTCCATTGTTCTGCTTGAAATTTTGACTGATGGCTGAAGCACCATGCTGGATCATGAAGTAATTTGGGAACTGGGTTTTAGGCAAGGTGAAGCAATTAGCTATAAGGAATATAAGCCTCTGAGAATTTGGTAGAAAGGAGTTACTCTGCTAGCTGTGAAGGGCTTATTTCTGAATGTTATGTAATTAGAAGAATTTTTTTCTTTTTGTCTGTTCAGGTCACTGTTCTTTTAGACTCTTTAAAAATGTTTCTATCTGTATTACAGAGGCAGGCTGCTCAAGTTTAAATGACAGCCTTATTTCTTAAATACTTTGTGGACTTTAGGTAAATTACTTAGGATCACTTTGCTTCAGTTTACTCATCCATAGAAAGAGGATACTGGTAGTACCTATTTCTGGGTTTGTTAGGATTCAATAAATGACTAAGTCAAATTCCTGGTAGGCAGTGATCACTGTATAAGTGTCTCTATTATTATCTTTAGCTTTAGCATAGAACTTATCTCTGTCTCACAGGTTGTGGATTACTACAGAAAAGCTGCTAGGATGGCTGTTTCTTTGTTGTGCATGTTTGCAAAGGGCTCTTCTTATCATTGTGCACACTGACTTTCTGGAGTAGTCTACATTGACCAAAAGTCTGGGTCTTATCTCTATTAAGGTTGAAAAGCTTCAAAAGAGAGTTTATCTGGTGTGCTTCTGGACAAGCCTTTTATTGCCAGTTCTCCTCTGTTTATGATATCAATATAACAAAGGATCTCTAGGGTCTTCTACTTATTGTCTGGTCTCCCTATGTCTTAATATGTCCCTTTGAAATGAAAGGAAAACCTCTTTCTTTTTATATCATCAGTTCAGTTCAGTCATTCAGTCGTGTCCAACTCTTCGCGACCCCATGAATTGCAGCATGCCAGGCCTCCCTGTCCTTCACCAACTTCTGGAGATCACCCAAACTCTTGTCCGTCGAGTCGGTGATGCCATCCAGCCATCTCATCCTTTGTCGTCTCCTTCTCTTCTTGCCCCCAGTCCCTCCCAGCATCAGAGTCTTTTCCAATGAGTCAACTCTGCATGAGGTGGGCAAAGTACTGGAGTTTCAGCTTTAGCATCAGTCCTTCCAAAGAACATCCAGGACTGATCTCCTTTAGGATGGACTGGTTGGATGTCCTTGCAGTCCAAGGGACTCTCAAGAGTCTTCTCCAACACCACAGTTCAAAAGCATCAATTCTTCAGCTCTCAGCTTTCTTCACAGTCCAACTCTCATATCCACACATGACTACTGGAAATACCATAGCCTTGACTAGACGGACCTTTGTTGGCAAAGTAATGTCTCTGCTTTTGAATGTGCTATCTAGGTTAGTCATATTTGACACCAAATACATGGATTTTCCATACTAAGCAATCTCTGCTAGGTGTCTACAGAGACATTCATTCATTAACTCTTTCATTCAGTTCTGATCCTAACTATCCCAAGCTAGAACAGACCCCAAGGGTTAAGGATTCAGTTCCATGAGATTTTTATACTTCAGATGCCCATCAAAGTTTGTGGGTTCCCTGTTCATCTACATTTTTGTTCAACTTTGCTACAAATCAGGAATTCTCACAGTGCTCTCACTAAGACATTGTATTATTGTAAGTGCTTATTACCTGTCTTATATTTTTGTGTCAAACTGAGGTTTCCTAATCATGACTCAAAGTTACTTTCTCTGGTTGTGTATGTGTGCTTAGTTCATCAGTCGTGTCCAACTCTTTGCGACCCCATGGACTGTAGCTCACCAGGCTCCTCTGTCCATGGGAGTTCTCCAGGCAAGAACATAGGAGTGGATTACCATCCCCTTCTCCAGGGGATCTTCCCAACCCAGAGACTGAACCCACATCTCCCACATTGCAGGCAGATTCTATACCATCTGAGCCACCGGGGGATTACTGGAACACTACCTACTTTAGGTTTTTCCCCAAATTTCTGGTAAATAGTTGATTGTATCTAAGATCAACATTACTTAATATTTAGTCTTATAACTTTAACCATGTGTCTCTGGAAACTGGCAATAGCTTTTAACTATTGAAACTAGATTAACTATCAAGCAACATTGTTACAAAATACCTATAGGCTTTCTAAAAATAAATCTTTAGAAATTGGATGTCCATTAATATTGAGATGATGGATAATTCAGTTTGCAACTCAAGAGTGAGGTAGGACATTGAAAGATATCCTTAAGTTAATAAAATCATATTACCAGATGAATTTAATTCTCTGGTTGATACATCTAGCCTAGAAAAACTTTCTCTCCTAATTATGAACACCTGATCTCAGAATTTGGGAAATCTATGCCTTTCTATTTCCTGGCTTTATTCTAATAATCATTGTCTCCTAGGCTGGCCCATCCTTGCATATGTGGACCATTAATCTAAGAGTTGGGCAGTGATCATAAAGATAATTCTTGTCTCAGATATGGAGTAATAAGTTTAATCTGGGATACAGCTGAACACTGAACTGTAAGTCAAAGCCTCATACTACAACAAATGTACTAAAGGATTGACTTATGTGTGTTAGTCCTAGAGTGATGTCACATTTAAAGACTCATCGTCAAGCTGCAAACATGGGTTGGATTCTTAAATCCTTTATGTCTAAGGACACTAAAGTAGTCCAGATCATGACTTCCTGCAACACTTTTTGTTTTTCTCCAACTCTCTTATATAGAATGTCTTATTTTGCCAAAATCCCCTATTAATCTCTGCGTTATGAATAGCAATCTCACCAGCTTTGCTAAAATTCATTCTTTTCTCTTACCTCCAAGCTCCCTCTTCCTGAACCACTTCTTTAATTTTGCATTCCAAAGTCTAGGAGAATCTAAAATCTGGTCAGATATCTACCCTTCTCTCATTTTATGCAGATTCTGCATCAGATGAGAGAAGAGTAGAGACTGGGCTAATGAACACGAAGATTCTCTTTTTAAGCAACATATCCCAAGATCACTCTGTTAGAGCTGTGCGTGTTTTGTGCTACATGACTCATCTGTGAGTTTTGTTTACAGGCTACATTCTGAACTTAATAAAGTTTGTTCCTACATAAGAAGAAGAAGAAGAATTCCTGCATGCATGTTAAGTCACTTCAGTTGTGTCCAACTCTTTTTGCCCCTATGGACTGTAGCCTGCCAGGTTCCTCTATCCATGGGATTCTCCAGGCAAGAATACTGGAGTGGGTTACCATGCCCTCCTGCAGGGGATCTTCCCAACCCAGGGACTGAACCTGCAACTCCTGTATCTCCTACATTGACAGGCAGATTCTTTACCACTAGCACCACCTGGGAAACACCACAACCACCACCTTCAAAAAAAAAAAAAATTAGTCATGAGGTTAGAAATGTGTCATTTATTGAACTCTATTCTGACTTTGAAATATATGCTTTTTATATCATGCTCTTGGCTTTCCTAGTGACTCAGATGGTAAATAATCCACCTGCAAAGCAGGAGACCCCTGTTTGATCCTGGGTCAGGAAGATCCCTGAAGAAAGAAATAGCAACCCACTCCTTTTCTTGACTGGAGAATTCCAAAGACAGAGAAGTCTAGTGGGCTGCAGTCCATGGGGTCACAAAGAGTCAGACATGACTGAGCAACTAACTCAGTACATGACTGAGTCACTCACGACTGAGCCACCATCTATACTTATGGTGCCTAGATCTTAATTTCCTCATTTGGGTGTAAGTATGGGCTCAGGTGTTAAATAATGTGCCTACAATTTGGGAAACCTGTGTTTGGTCCCTGTGTCATGAAGATCACCTGGAGAAGTGAATGGCTATTCTTGCCTGGAGAATTACATGAACAGAGGAGCCTGGCAGGCTATAGTCCATGTGGTCACAAAGAGTCAGACATGACTGAGTGACTTTCACACACTATGCAGTATCTAATACTTAGTATGTATTCTAAAAAGAACAGTTTTTAGTTATATGGCTAGATTAAATATTAGGTGTGATCTAGTGTAAGACATGCAAATTCAGGAGACAGATAATTGATATTTGTCAAATAAGGATATTTTCCAAGAACTGTACTAGATATGTTAAATAGTGTATTATTTAATTACTGCAATTAGCCTAAAGAGAAAAGCTGTTTTGCAATTTCAACCAATGAGTTAAAGAATCAAAGCAGTGGTCAGCAAATAAATGGTTGTATCAGGATTAAACTCTAGGCCAGAACCCAAAGTTTGGGTAGTTTTCCCATGAACTAAAAGGAAATATATCCAAGCTTACCTCTTGTGATGGCTAATTTTATATACCAAGTTAACTAGCCACAGAGTGTACAGATTAAAAAGTATTTCTGGATGTGTCTATAAGGGTGACTCTGGATGAAGTTAACATCTTAATCAGTGAACCTAGTAAAGAAATCTGCTCTCCCCAATACGGGAGTGTATCATGTGAGGGTCTGAAAAGAAATAAAAAGATGGAAGAAGAAAAATTCACCCTTCCCTGCATGATTGCTTGAGTTGGAACTTTGCACTGTCCTTTGCACTCCTGGTTCTCAGGCCTTTGCTCTTCAACCAGTCTATACCACCAGCTCTCTCGGGTCTCCAGCTTGCAGATGGCAGATCATGGCATTTCTCAGACTCCATAATTCCTTATAATAGATCTATCTATCTATCCTATTGGTTTTGTTTTTGCAGAACCCTAATATACCACCCTTAAACATTTTACTAACAAAGGAATCCTTTAATAGTGAAAGGGATTTTGTACACATGTTGGTTTCCAAAATATCCTAGCTGTAGTTGCTGGTTTTATGCTTTGGCATATAAGGTAATAGATATGAAACTCCTAGACTGTAAGTGCCACCTCAAATTTTTCCATCTACCACACTGCTGCTGCTGCTGCTGCTGCTGCTAAGTTGCTTCAGTCGTGTCCGACTCTGTGCGACCCCATAGACAGTAGCCCACCAGACTTCCCGGTCCCTGGGATTCTCCAGGCAAGAACACTGGAGTGGGTTGCCATTTCCTTCTCCAATGCATGAAAGTGAAAAGTGAAAGGGAAGTCGCTCAGTCGTGTCTGACTCTAGCGACCCCATGGACTGCAGCCTACCAGGCTCCTCCATCCATGGGGTTTTCCAGGCAAGAGTACTAGAGTGGGGTGCCATTGCCTTCTTCGTCTACCACACTAGCCCTCAGTAAGAACAAATTACAGGTCATAGCTGGAAACTATGCAGGAATGCTAGGAATCTTGAAGGTTAGAAACTCTAAAGATATGACCTGAGTTAGCAACCATTATCTACTAATTAATAGACAATTATATTAATAATTTAATAATAATGTTTTCCATTTCTCTTGAGTATGAAAGGCAATACAACATTCCTAAATAAGCCCTATGAAGTACTGATTTCCTGGATTCAAGTCTTAGTTCTATCCAATTTAACTGCCAACTAATCTTGAGCAAGTTGTTTAATCTCTGAATCTCAGTTTTCTCATTTGTAAAATGAAGATAACATTTGCCTGAATACGGTATACTAATTTACAGCATTCAGTTCCATTCAGTTCAGTCTCTCAGTTGTGTCCTACTCTTTGTGACCCTATGAACTGCAGCATGCCAGGCCTCCCTGTCCATCACCAACTCCCGGAGTTCACTCAAACTCATGTCCATCAAGTTGGTGATGCCATCCAGTCATCTCATCCTCTGTCATCCCCTTCTCCTCCTGCTCCCAATCCCTCCCAGCATCAGAGTCTTTTCCAATGAGTCAACTCTTCACATGAGGTGGCCAAAGTACTGGAGTTTCAGCTTTAGCATCATTCCTTCCAAAGAATACCCAAGACTGATCTCCTTCAGAATGGACTGGTTGGATCTCCTTGCAGTCCAAGGGACTCTCAAAAGTCTTCTCCAACACCACAGTTCAAAAGCAACAATTCTTCGGCACTCACAGTCCAACTCTCACATCCATACATGACTACTGGAAAAACCATAGCCTTGACTAGACGGACCTTTGTTGGCAAAGTAATGTCTCTGCTTTTCAATATGCTGTCTAGGTTGGTCATAACTTTTCTTCTAAGGAGTAAGCATCTGTTAATTTCATGGCTGCAATCACCGTCTGCAGTGATTTTGGAACCCCAAAAAATAAAGTTTGACACCATTTCCACTGTTTCCCCATCTATTTGCCATGAAGTGATGGGACCAGATGCCATGATCTTAGTTTTCTGAATGCTGGGCTTAAAGCCAACTTTTTTACTTTCCTCTTTCACTTTCATCAAGAGGCCTTTGAGTTCCTCTTCACTTTCTGCCATAAGGGTGGTATCATCTGCATGTCTGAGGTTATTGCTATTTCTCCCAGCAATCTTGATTCCAGCTTGTGCTTCTTCCAGCCCAGCGTTTCTGACGGTGTACTCTGCATAGAAGTTAAATAAGCAGGGTGACAAAATACAGCTTTGACATACTCCTTTTCCTATTTGGAACCAGTCTGTTGTTCCATGTCCAGTTCTAACAGTCGCTTCCTGACCTGCATACAGGTTTCTCAAGAGGCAGGTCAGGTGGTCTGGTATTCCCATCACTTTCAGAATTTTCCACAGATTATTGTGATCCACACAGTTAAAGGCTTTGGCATAGTCAATAAAGCAGAAATAGATGCTTTTTGGGAACTCTCTTGCTTTTTTGATAATCCAGGGGATGTTGGCAATTTGATCTCTGGTTCCTCAGCCTTTTCTAAAACCAGCTTGAACATCTGGAAGTTCATGGTTCACGTATTGTTGAAGCCTGGCTTGGAGAATTTTGAGCATTACTTTACTAGCGTGTGAGATAAGTGCAATTGTGCGGTAGTTTGAGCATTCTTTGGCAGTGCCTTTCTTTGGGATTGGAATGAAATTTACAGCATTACTGTGGATGTAATCTTAATTTCTTTGAATCTATTCCTGATACCTCTGTTGCTTCTACATCTCATCCTCCCTTCTAGAAAGAGTAATTTGTTTCCCTCCAAAAGATAGCAACTTCCTCCCTTGAAGTTGTAGAATCAACACACCTATGGTTTCCTTATTCAGCAGAAGAGAATAAGGAAGAGACTTTTGAAATGGTATAGCTTATGTTTTTCTTTATTTTAAAATTACTAAATATGAAAATAGTCCTTTAATTTGCTTTACTATCTAGTGATTTATTTTAAATATGATTATGTGAACTTGTCTCTATCCTCAGCCTCATGGCAAGAAAGTATTGATTGAACTTTGAGAAATAACTCACTGTATTATAATTGTGTGTTTTTTATATATACTTGTGGGATTGTATCAGAATATTTTTCTATTTTCTAAGTATTCTTTTTCCCATCTAAATTATTTTAAATATTTTTATAAAATTCTAAGACTGATTTTTTATTATACTTTCAAATCAGTTCTCCTTGCCACACACCTCAGACTGCATCCCCAAATATAGCATGAAAGATAAACTTGAAAAAAGTTTCCATATGTAGAAACTGTAAATAATAAACTTCTTTTAAGGAATATTTTTCATCTGTCCCAAACATATGTGAGCCTAAGTTAAGGTTTGGACTAACCGGGATGGGGGATTCTTCTTGCTCTCTTTCTCCATAAATCATCTAAACCTGTTGGTAGTAGTTCTTAAATATGTATATAAACCCACACCACTGGAACAATTTCAATTCTGCACACTATTGCCATTTATTTTATTAAAACAGTAAGATCTTAATTGGTTTTGACTTCAGTCACGTCTCTCTTCAATCAGGACAATCTTTTTAAAACACAAAGATGATTTTACTACCCTCTTTCTTAGGCTTCTCTTTAAACTCAGTTTTAAATATACCTTAGGCTGTGATCTAGACCTCTCTATAGACCTCTATTTGCTTTCCATTTCAGCAGCATGACCTCTTACTCTCTTCCTCCTTTCAAAATCTGTGCCCTGGCCAGAAATACTAAATACTTTCAGTTCTTATACTATAGTGTGATCTTCACTCCTATGGAAAACACCTCATGCCTATGTCTCTCATTGAGTGGTGTAATGTCTACTGCTTAAGATTTTACTTCTTTTGGGTACATTTCTTGATTGGCCTATGCTGATTAATTTCCCATTCTCATGTACCGTGTGCATACTCACTCTGCCGTGTATGTTTATCCCTCTGTCCACCTACAAAACAATAAGCTCTCTGTCATACTCCTCATTGTGTCTCCAGGCTTGAGAGTGATGTTCAGTAGTACTGTGAAGTGAAAGTTGCTTATTCATGTCCAACATTTTGCAACCAAATGGAATATTGTCCATGGAATTCTCCAGGCCAGAATACTAGAGTGGGTAGCCATTCTCTTCTCTAGGGGAATCTTCCCAACCCAGGGATCAAACCCAGGTCTCTCACATTGCAGGGGGATTCTTTACCAGACGAGCTACCAGGGATGCCATCAGTAGTGCTAGATATCCATTATTTGTCCTCCTGATCTTCTCAACAGTCTTAAAACCTTGCCGTATATTCTGGAGATTGATTCACACGGACGGTATCAGTGGCTCTCATACCATAGGTTTCAGGTGGCTTCTGCTAAAGAGAGACTGTGACATAAGATGAGAAAAGGTAAAGATGAAGTTTGGAGGTTCTTCCTACCTGGGCACGTTGGCATCATTGCATCTTTCCACTAAAGACTATAGCTCACCTCAGCTCACTTTCCGGGATCTGGCAACCATTCCTTCTCATTTCTCCTTCACATCTAGAGATGGCAAATGATAAATATTACTTAATTAATTGAAATAAAATAATTTCTTTTAATTTTTTTTCTCACCAGTGTATATGTTTCCTAAATAAAGAAAATGAATATTCTCAGGTCTGACTGTCTATTATTTGATACTAAATAAAACAATCACAGAAAACTAACCAATCTAATCACATGATGCACAGCTTTGTCTAACTTAATGAAACTTTGAGCCATGCCATGTAGGGCCAACCAAGAAGGATGGTTTATGGTGGAGAGTTCTGACAAATGGTGACACACCGGAGAAGGGAATGGCAAACCACTCCAGTATTCCTGCCTTGAGAACCCCATGAACAGTATGAAAAGGCAAAAAGATAGGGCACTGAAAGATGAACTACCCATGTTGATATGTGCACAATATGCTACAAGAGATCAGTGAAAAAATAACTCCAGAAAGAATGAAGAGACAGAGCCAAAGCAAAAACAACACCCAGTTGTGGATATGACTGGTAATGGAAACCAGGTCTGATGCTGTAAAGAGCAATATTTCATAGGAACCTGGAATGTTAGGTCTGTGAATCAAGGCAAATTGGAAGTAATCAAACAGGAGATGGGAAGAGTGAACGTCAGCATTTTAGGAATCAGTGAACTAAAATGGACTGGGTGAATTTAACTTAGATGACCATTATATCTACTACATTGGGCAAGAATCCCTTAGAAAAAAATGAGGTAGCCATCATAGTCAACAAAAGAGTCAAAAATGCAGTACTTGGATGCAATCTAATGATCTCTGTTCATTTCCAAGGCAAACCATTCAATGTCATGGTAATCTGAGTCTATGCCCCAACTAGCAATGCTGAAGAAGCTGAAGGTGAATGGTTCTATGAAGACCTACAAGACCTTCTAGAATTAACACCCAAAAAAGATGTCCTTTTCATTATAGGGGACTAGAATGAAAAAGTAGGAAGTCAAGAAACACCCGGGATAACAGGCAAATTTGGCCTTGGAGTACAGAATGAAGCAGGGCAAAGGTTAATAGGGTTCGCAAAGAGAATGCACTGGTCATAGCAAACTCCTTTTTCAAAAAACACAAGAGAAGATTCTACACATGGACATCACCAGACAGTCAACAGCAAAATCAGACTGATTATATTCTTTGAAGCCAACAATGGAGAAGCTCTATATAGTCAGCAAAAACAAGACCAAGTGGTGACTATGGCTCAGATCATGAACTCCTTACGCCAAATTCAGACTTAAATTGAAGAAAGTAGGGAAAACCACTAGACCATTCAGGTATGACCTAAATCAAATCCCTAACAATGATATAGTGGAAGTGAGAAATAGATTTAAGGGAATAGAGCTGATAGGCACAATGCCTGATGAACTATGGACAGAGGTTCATGACATTGCACAGGAGACAGGGAGCAAGACCATCCCCAAGAAAAAGAAGTGCAAAAAAGCAAAATGGCTGTCTGGGGAGGCCTTACAAATAGCTGTGAAAAGAAGAGAAGTGAAAAGCAAAGGAGAAAAGGAAAGCTATACCCATTTGAATGCAGATTTGGAAGGAATAGCAAGGACAGATAAGAAAGTCTTTTTCAGTGATCAGTGCAAAGAATAGAATGGGAAAGACTAGAGATCTCTTCAAAAAATTAGAGATACCAAGGGAATATTTCATGTAGAGATGGCCTCACTAAAGGACAGAAATGGTATGGACCTAACAGAAGCAGAAGATGCTAAGAAGAGGTGGCAAAAATACACAGAAAAACTGTACAAAAAAGATCTTCATGACCAAGATAATCATGATGGTGTGATCACTCACCTAGAGCCAAACATCCTGGAATGTGAAGTAAAGTGGGCCTTAGGAAGCATCACTATGAACAAAGCTAGTGGAGGTGATGGAATTCCAGTTGAGCTATTTCAAATCCTAAAGGGTGATGCTGTGAAAGTGCTGCACTCAATATGCCAGCAAATTTGGAAAACTCAGCAGTGGCCACAGGACTGGAAAAGGTCAGTTTTCATTCCAATCCCAGAGAAAGGCAATGCCAAAGAATGCTCAAACTACCGCACAATTGCACTCATCTCACACACTAGTAAAGTAATGATCAAAATTCTCCAAGCCAGGCTTCAGCAATATGTGAACCGTGAACTTCCTGATGTTCAAGCTGGTTTTAGAAAAGGCTGAGGAACCAGAGATCAAATTGCCAACATCCCCTGGATTATTAAAAAAGCAAGAGAGTTCCCCCAAAACATCTATTTCTGCTTTATTGACTATGCCAAAGCCTTTGACTGTGTGGATCACAATAAACTGGAAAATTCTGAAAGAGATGGGAATACCAGACCACCTGACCTGCCTCTTGAGAAACCTATGTAGGGCAGGAAGCAACAGTTAGAACTGAACATGGAACAACAGACTGGTCCAAATAGGAAAAGAAGTACATCAAGGCTGTATATTGTCACCCTGCTTATTTAACTTATATACAGATTACAGCTTGAGAAATGCTGGGCTGGATGAAGCACAAGCTTGAATCAAGATTTCCGGGAGAAATATCAATAACCTCAGATATGCAGATGACACCACCCTTATGGCAGAAAGTGAAGAGGAACTAAAAAGCCTCTTGATGAAAGTGAAAGAGGAAAGTGAAAAAGTTGGCTTAAAGCTCAACATTCAGAAAACGAAGATCATGGCAACTGGTCCCATCACTTCATGGGAAATAGATGGAGAAACAGTGGAAACAGTGGCTGACTTTATTTTTGGAGGGCTCCAAAATAACTGTGGATGGTGACAGCAGCCATGAAATAAAAAGACCCTTACTCCTTGGAAGAAAAGTTATGACCAGCCTAGACAGCACATTAAAAAGCAGAGACATTACTTTGCCCAAAAAGGTCCATCTAAAGCTATTGTTTTACAGTAGTCATGTATGGATGTGAGAGTTGGACTATAAAGAAAGCTGAGTGCTGAAGAATTGATGCTTTTGAACTGTGGTGTTGGATAAGACTCTTAAGAATGCCTTGGACTGCAATGAGATCCAACCAGTCCATCCTAAAGGAAATCAGTCCTGAATATTCACTGGAAGGACTGATATTGGAGCTGAAACTCCAATACTTTGGCCACCTGATGTGAATAGCTGACTCATTGGAAAAGCCCCTGATGCTGGGAAAGATTGAAGATTGGAGGAGAAGGGGACAACAGAGGATGAGATGGTTGGATGTCTTTCTGACTCAACGGACATGAATTTGAGTAAACTCCGGAAGCTGGTGATGTACCGGGAGGCCTTGTGTGCTGCAGTCCATGGTGTTGCAAAGAGTCGGACACGACTTAGCAACTGCTGACTGAAATAGGACAATATTGTGTACTTAGTATACAAATTAATATTTCATATTTTAATAATTGCTTACTTCAATATGTAGTAAAAAAAAAAACTTTAGCGTATCAAGTCCATGGTTTTGTGGACATTATAGAATGATATACATTTCTCTTATAAAATAAATTTAAGTGAAAACGTTGTATATTGAAAAAAAGAAAATCTTATGTAAAATACATTTACTTTGCTCCCACAACTAATTCTTGTAGCAATGATAGTGTCGCAGGAGTTTGTTATTTCCTTGGTTCTGTCTCGCCTCAGCAATAATTTGCAGCGACGGACAAACTAGTGTTACAGCCGTGTGTAATTTCCTCGATTGCACCAGTGTTACAGCTTCCTGTTACAGCTCAGTTTTATTTAGAAAGCAAAGGAATATATGTCCTTGATGCATAAGAATGATCCAACCCAAAAGACAGAAAGAGAACAGCAGCCCCAGCCCAATTTTGGCTCCTCTTTTTGTATGTTTTTTTCTCCTCCACCTGAGCCTGCCCTATGTAAATTTGGCTAGCCAGGAGGGCTGTTTGTTTTACCTGTGGTTCTCACTCTGGTCCTTGGACCTTCCTTTTTCTATTTTTGCGGGTTTTCCCCTTCTTTGTCTTTTAGCCACAGCCATTCTGGATTCCTTTTTCCTATTCTAACTACTTAACAATAGCAACAACAAAGTACTGGTGTGTTTTGTTACTGTTTGGAATTTGGAAAATACCAGCATAAAGAATTTAAGGCTGCATGTCATTCATGCAGAAAAGGTGTGATGGATCCTAGGATGCTTCCAAACAGATAAAATAATAGAACAAAATGCTTAAAGTTCAAAAGCAATAACAACAACAAAACAACTTTGGAAACTGATTGGCCCAATTAGCATAGCTATATTGATTAAATTCACTCAGTAATTCCAAATAACCTGATTGTACACAGTAGCAAGCATTTGTAGACAAACATCTTAAAAACTCAAAAGGTTAAAATAGAGTTTTCAAAGAGGGAGGAATGGTGAGTATCCAACATATCAGAAATATTCCCCATAAAAGAGTGGTTTCTTACTGTGGTCTAACCTGTTTAAGAGAATAAAATCAGCCACAGCTATTCTCATTTTAAAAGACATGAGCTTAGTTGCTTAATGCTCATTACTCTATATAGAAATCCATTTCTCTCTTTGCTGTCTCTTTAGGAAACCTTTTTTAATAATGCTCAGTAAATTAGGCCTCCATAGACTTGGCTTTATCCCACCCTGCCAGTTTCTTTTCCTTTTTGTATCTCTGTAAAATATCTGCTTAGAGTCTCTGATTTGAAATGTTAATTAAGGTGGGCCTGGCCTCAGGTTACAGTGTACATTCCTTTTTACATGCAAAGGAGATATGCTAACTAGGTTACTAAGAATCTGGGGGCCAAGAGGGAGTCTTCCAGAAGACAACAAAAGTCCATGAAGAATGGGGCACTTCCCAGCAACTCTCAGGAAGCAATCGGTAAGAGAGTGTTGGCTGAAATCAGTTATCTGGCACACAGAAGGGTCTGATGTTGATTTGGCCATTCTTTTTTCTTTTGTGATCTCTTAATGTTGAGTTTATATCCAGTTAATACAGATATAGTATGATTATATATGTGAGTTATCTTATCTACTGATTTTAAACAGATAAATAACATTAAATCTACTTGAATTCAAGACAATGATCCCAAGATTTTAAGGTTTCTGAGTGGGATATTCATTTCAAATTTTTTGACCACCTGAAAACCTGAACATGATGCCTACATTGCACTGAAAAGAGAATATCTGTTTTCCTGTGTGTGTTGTGAGAGTGAGTGTGTGGGCATGAATGAGTATGTGAGAAAATAGTGTGTATGGGACTGTGAATGCCTTTCATATACAGCTCTTCCAGCAAGTGAGAGTTAGAAAGGCAAAATCTACATTTGAAAGCAAGGACACTGTAGATGTTAACTTTAAATCATCTAAGATGTAACACAAAGAAATAAATTAATATTGTTGTGTAAAAAGTACCCTAAATTAGCCTCCAGAGACATGAATTGCAAAATAAATGCAAAAGTTACACCTTTAATTACTGTGGTGGAACCTTTGAGATTTTGAGACATTTATTTGTATAAATCAATTTCATAGTTATTATGGAAAGTTTTTCAAACTCTTTTGATTATAATGTTGCAGATGAGAAATGTTAGTTTCATTATTCTCACACTTGAGATATATAAAGTTCTCTTGCCTATTAGCATGAGCATATTTCTTCTGCCGAGCTGCAGAGGACAATCATTCCATCACACACACAAAAAGAAAGTATTTAGCGAGAAACATTTTCTTGTGCAGGTCAGTCTTAACTCTTTTTCTTTTCTTCCCAAAACAACAGTCTTTCTTCCTTGCTTTATAGCAGGAGTTCATTGTGTGTGAACTATATGCCCTTCAATAGCCACAGATGCCCTGGAATCATTCAGTTTTTGAATATAGCGGTCAATCATGTATTTTAGGCTTTCCCCTTAATTCTTGAAGGTTGACTAGCTCTCCCCTTCATGTGAAAGTCATTAAGGATAAAACATTTGAGTGAGCTGAACAATTAGTATTTTGGGCATATGTCTGAAGAAAAAGACAATGTAAAACACCCAGTGACAGGAGAGCTTGTGTTTTTCACTCCTCTTCCCACCCCTTATTAAGAATAACCTTGTCAAGATAAATAAATGAATAAGGTGTGTGGCGGGGCGGGGAAGAAAAGAAGATGAAGGAGAGTTAGGATGCCTATAACACTGGCAGTTGACACTATACTGATCCCCTCAAAATGCTCTTTTAAAACATCCATTTAGCTTAAATATGAAATTTCAGCCCACAAGCAAGAAAAATAGCCCCTTTTTGGAAGTTATTAAATGTTTCTTTTTAAAGAAAGACAAATTAATGCAATTTGGAGAAGAGTAAGTGATTTTTTTGACATCTGCAGAAAATGCAAACTAGTTTCTGATTGAGATTTAGAATTATTTTTTATTTGAAAGTCGATTAAAAATTTCCTTTCTTATTGCCTTATTTAATTAATAACATGTTTTATGCAACTAGCATGATTCTTTACTTCCTGGATACTGCTGATGATGCAACATAATATTTTCAACCAAGTTAGGGGAAGTGAAATTCAGTAGATTCTAAATAGCTTGTGACAACTGGTGCTTTCTCCTACTATTCTCCAAAACCAAAGTACAGTCAATTTAAACAAATAGGTAAAAAATTCAGAGATTATCCTCCATTTCATTCACTTAAAAATATATGAACAATACTTTGTAAAATGCCATTAGCCATAGTCAACAATTCTTTAACATTTATTTATTTATTTATAGGAGTATAAATGATTTGCAGTGTTGTGTTGGGTTTTGGTATATAGCAAAGTGATTCAGTTACACACTTTGTTTTTCATTATAGGTTATTACAGGTTATTAAATATAGTTCCCTGTGCTATACAGTAGGACCTTATTGTTTATCTGCTTTATATACAGTAGTTTGTAGCTGCTAATCTCAAACTCTTAATTTATTCCTCCACCACTTTCCCCTTTGGTAATCATAGTTTGTTTTCTATGTCTGTGAGTCTATATCTGCTTTGTAAATAAGTTCATTTGTATCATATTTTAGAGGCCTCATACTGTGACACAATAATTCTTTGATATATCATAAAATAAAGTCAGGACAACTGTTACTGCCTCTGTTCATCAGTACTACTGTCACTTTTGTTTTTGGAAGTTACAGAAAAATCTCCTTCTAAAGTAGGCCACATTTCCAGAATGTATGATTACTTCCCCTCCATGGCTGACTCGTTAGTCTATTACTTTTCCAGTCGCTGATAATAATGATACAGCCGGACTATTCCACTTCACAAAAAAATATTTAAATAAAGTTTCTTCAAGCACAAATGAGATGCAGCATATTTACATTTTTATTTGATGAAGCCTACTCCTGCTATCTTTGTTCTTAATTTGGTCTCAAAAGAATTAGCAGTAAGAGGAAAAATAGTCTGTAAATATGTATGAAATCAAATATAGAGGGTAAGCTAAAAGGTATTGACTGCCAACAGAGCTTAGCTGCAGGAGGCAAAATTTTCTCCATAGTTTTCTTCTTGGCTGGAAACACATTGCCTTCTATCTAGATTATTTAATCCTCAAAATGCACATCAAAGCTTCTCATCAGGTGGTGCATGTCTTTATAGGCAGTTGAATGTCAAAGATCTAGCTTAAAGATTTTTGAAAAATGTAAAAACATAATGGATCCCAGATAATAACACAGCGGTGGAGCTTCTGTCCTATTCCTTCCAGCAAAGTACCAGCATCACAGGCTGTGGCTAATCTCTATGGCAAGGGGAAGAGCACATGCTGCTGCCTGAGAATGTGTGACATCTCTCCAACTGCTAGAAATGAAATGCTGAAACTGGGTTCCAGACCCAAATTAGCTTGTTAACAATCCCAATCTCACTCTACACCTGTGGCTGAGGAGAACTCGGAGTCATAAATTCTGTCCTGCTTTCGTGGCCAATTAGGCAGTGGAACAACTTATGCAAAAATATGTAAGAGGCATTTTCTGTCCTATGCAAAGCTAGATGCAGGCTTTAGCACAAGCTCTCCCCTTATAGGTCTCATTTTTCAATCTTTGGCAAGGACAAATTGCTTGTAATGATTACATCAACTCCTTTAAATGATTATATCATTGTGAGTTCAGTTTAAAAGCCCTTTAACACATTTATTTTGCACTTCAAAAGTTGGCTTTTGGCTTAGAGAGACAGTGAAGCCTATGGAAAGAGACAAAAGCCCCTATAATAGTTGGAAGACGCCATACACAAGGGTTTGGGGGCTTTTAGAAGGTCACATGCTAGGTGTAATAGAAACTGCCTGAAATAGTTCCATATTACTCTCCGATTTGTATCCATTTACACTGAAGATGGTCAGGCAAATAAGAGCTAAGCCTTTGTCTTTTTTATGGAACGATGTTACAAGAGGCTAACTCGCAATCACCATTTTTCACCCACATTATCATCATCATCATCCAAGATCTCTCCACCTCTTAAAGGAAAGTGTCTGAATGTTTGCTCACATTTCAGGAATTTCTCTGGTTTGTAGTTTTCCCAAAGAAGAGTTTCTTACAGATTTTTAAAATAGAGAAAAGAGAATTAGAATCTATGAGGAATGCCAGCTATCAGCACCTCCCTTTAATTATGCTATCCCAATCCCCTTATCATAATCTGCCCAGCAACTAGACATTTCCAGCTACCTCTGGGGAAAGATCATTATAATGCATTAATTCAAGACTCCTAGTGATCTGAGACACCATAACACCACATGGCAGTTGTATTAAATGTATTATTTAAGTCTGTAAAGTATTTGGGGGATGCATTTTGGCATAGAGATACTACATAAACAAAATCATATGAAAGAAATGGGCCATGAGGTTTCAGGTGCAATTTTAAGTAGTGGCTCTGCATTTTGGCTAACCACTACCATTTTTCCTTTCCCCATTTTCCTCACTTGGCTGCCTAATTCTATTCTAACTCTTACCAGGAAAGGGCCATTTTGAGGGCCCTTCATTTTTTGGATGCTGAGGTGATTTATAGCAAAAAGTGTTTCTATAATGCTATAGTCTTTCTCCCTCCAGACATTATTGTACAAAAGACAGAGGTAAGAATGCTTCGGAAGTCCTGTGTATGACAGACACCAACATTCTCACACTGGTGGCTATTTGCATCTCCGCCCAGCTTGAAAATGTTGTCTGTTGTGCCAACACAGCTTCCTTACTTGTAAAAAATGCTTCTCTCTGTTGGAGGGCTCAGAAAGATATTCTTCACACAAAATCCCCTTACAGAACCTCCAATCCCTTCTGGGCATATTCTGCTGGTTTATGGTAGTGATGAACTGTCATCGGTTCCTCCTTGGTCTGTGAGATTGGGACCCATAGAAATGGCTGTGACCGCTACTTTTCTCTACAGGGATTTGCCCCTTTTTTCATTTGGTTGGAGATTGAGACTGAGCTTTGTTACAGAGAATTATCCTGTGGCAGTGGGTTGGGGAGATAAGTCTTTGTTGGGACATAAAACACATACAGACAAAAGTGTGAAAAATCGAAATGACAAGGCTGCAGGGGTGTTGTTTCTTAAGTTCGGTCAAATGTTCAGACACAGGAAGTAAGGACTCTGGCTTGTTGCTCTGTACTCAAGTGAATTTCTATTCTGTGTTCTCAGACCATAGTGGAAGTACTATGATAATGGTATCATAGGTCCATATCCACACCCTCACACAGTATACAGTCATTAAATTATCTTAGTGTCTATGAAGTACTGTCTGCTTTGATTTCGGTTCGATAAGAAATGACAGATGCTATCTTATAAGAAGCTGGGCAGAGGAATAAAAAGAAAGCCAACTTTGTGTTACCTATTGTTGTATTAGGCATAAATAAATTGTGATTTCAGAATTCTGGTAATTCTAAGAGCCAATAATACTAAATGATATAGATGTAATTTTTTTTTTTATGACATCAGGGTTTTTAAAAAGTAAAGTTAATATATAGCAACTATTCCCCTAGAAATTTGGAATTTCATTTTAATACAAAAATTCAAATGAAAAACTCATAAGTGTTAAATGAAAAACTAAATAGGGAACCGTAAACTAAAATATCACACTGGATTTTTTTTTTTTTTTTTGCAACAGTGTAAATGATCAAATTACATCAAAATATCAAAATAGTAATAAACACATGAACTCTCTAGCAGAAATGTAACACTCACTAAATGTAACACTCACTATAACTGTTAAAATAAAAGACATTATAAGGGATTTTATTACACTTTAATTTTCTGATTAATTTTAGAATTTTCTGTAACTACTCTTAAATTTGTTTAAATCTCAGTATTTTGTAGTTGATAGAAATTACATTTAAAACAAAACATTCCCCCTGGAATTGATATTGCAATCTGAGATCTAGCATTTCATCCTGTCTTTGTTTTTAAGGTTAATTATTAACCTCTCCAAACTGAGAGTTTCTCTTCTTTAAGGTTAGAAGTTTAAATTAGATTTTCAAAGCTTTTTTCATTCCCAGAGTCTATGACTATTCTCTAACTTCTTTTGTCAGTTTCAAAACTTTTTTTTTTTTTTAGTAAGGGTTAAAACCTAGTGTAAGAGATTCTGTGATCTATTAGCAGCACTCTGCCTCTTATTTACTCACTTAGTAAAATGACATTATAGTGTCACCAAATCATCTTAAATTGGTGTAGAGGAGAAAAGCTCTATATTGATTACAGTGTCTGAAAAATGAGACATTTATTTCTTTCGTATGTGTTTTAAAGATTGCCATTAATTTTATATCATGATATCTACTTCAAAATATACTAAATAATCAACAAAGTACCTTTTTGTGATATTTAAGTCAAATTTTTTAATTAAAAGTTACAATAAATCCTCATTCAAGACTCAAATTTCTCTAGAAAGACTTTTCTGTTGTATACTTAAAATTATTATTATATATGGCTAATTGAACATGAAAATAAGTGAAATAAATAAGTCAATACAAACTGGAGAAATGAAAACTATTCACCCTTGATTGAATAATATTTATTATTGAAGACTACTATTAGGCTTTCTGATACAAACTAGTAATAAAAACAGTTTACAATATCAAACCTTTTATAGGCAGTATTTTATTTAATTCACAAAGTTACCTTGTGAGGTATTACTAATATTCCATTATGCAGACGAGTTAGTTAAAACACTAAGAGGTTAAATTACCTACCCAGGTTCACACAGCTAAGGGTGGTGCCCAAAACACACACATGGTCAGGGCTCTGGATCACGTTCCTATGTTACAACATCATATAGTTTTACAGGGTCTGCATTAATGGAACTAGATAGGATGTGTCCAAGCATCTAAAACAAAAAGTTCTCTAATAGAGGCTTGGATAAATTTGGAGAAGTTAAAGGAAGGAGACATCTTTGTGGATTTGAGTTTGGGATTTTTTTTTTTTTGGTGGGACTGGGAGGCATTTTTAAGGAAAATAAATAACTCATTTGTTTAAGAAAATCCTCTTGTGAGTTGATGTTTATCTCCACAACATAACTTGCTCTACTTCCAAGAGTGCTGACAGGACAAAGCAATGTGGGTAATTGCAGACTAGAGTGGACTCTGGTGAACTTGCCTGTTGCCTGATTATGCTAGCAACAGGAATTCTAGCTGTTTCTTTCTTACTAACTGGCAATATTTAGTAGTTCCTGGCTAAGATGGTACACTTAGGTTTTGCCCAGAATTTGTGTCATGAGAAGTAATCTGGGGATGTCCCATAACCTGGTTACTGACAAAATTAAAATGTTCCTCCTTTCTTCATTTTCCTCAGTTGCTTCTTCATGAATCTGTTGAAAGACTACACAGTTTTGTTTTACAAACCAAAGGTCCTTTTAAACTGTGTTTTTTCCTTAATGTTTCTGGTTGGCACAATTCCTGTGGAACTTCTTTGTTCTTTTTGGACAATTACCCAAAATTAAATTTGAAACCATAATTGCTTATGGGAACCTTCTTTTCTGTTATTTTGAGGCATCATATGACTCTTCTATTTTGTTGCTTTATGATATTCAGATTGAGAAAAGAAAATAAACCTCTGATTGGATGTAGTTTCATTTGGTTATATTCTACTTTTAGTACTATATATTAATGAATTTTTAGACTATTGTTTTATTTTCTTAGTCCTGGAAAGTTAATTTTCTATTTTTCTTTCATTCAGTTATTTTTTTAAAAGTCATTCAGAAACCTGTGCATGCCTGCGTGCATGCTCAGTCATGTCAGACTCTTTGCAACCCCGTGGACTGTAGCCCACCAACCACTTCTGTCCATGGAAATTTTCCAAGCGAGAATACTGGAGTGGGTTGCCATTTCCTACTCCAGATATAGAAGTCTAGGCCCATAATTTCTGCAGAGGGCAAGTTCTAGTCCTGTATTTTGTCAGAATGAAATTGGTGGGAATGTGAGGACAGACAGATGGCACATAGAGACAGCACCTAACTTCAGGCTTTTCGCTGGAGATTTACATTGATCTGTAGCTGAGAAACCTAATTTGCCTTGAATGCAGGGCAGTGGAGTACAGTCCTATAGTGTTAGATTTAACTACTAGGACAGCATCACTTCCTCTTTCTCACACTTCAAGCATGATGAAACAAAACATGTTCAAATAAAAATGTGGGATAGAAATATTAGGTCTCATGCAAAATAGTCACATTTGAAATATGGTCAAATCAAATCTCTTTTATAGTACTATATGTTTCTTGCTTCAAATAATATCTTGCATCAAACAAACAATTAAATGGGTATAACCTCTCTAATCTAAAAATGAAAATGCCTTGTTTTCTCTCTGACACATTTATTTTAAATTAGAAGAAATTGACCTACCTATGCAAATTCTTTCTGGCCTCTACCACTATATTCAAATTTACCAGAAATACAAATAAGCCAATATTGAGGATAGGGTAGGAGGATTTGTAGGAAAGATGATTTTGTTATAAGTGAAGAGAAAAGATGGTAAGAAACAATATAGCTTAAGTCTCTTGAACCAGATGAAATAGTTAAAAAAAAAAAAAAAAAAGAAGAAGAAGAAGAAATTGCCAACTAATCAGCTTGGATGCTTAAAAAAAAAAAAAAAGGAAATTGTAACTAGAAAGTGTATAGAACCTCTGTGATATTTCAAAAGGTACAGCTGGCTGGAGAATGTACAGTCCCCTGAGACTGAGGATAAAAACTTACAAATGCACCCTCTAAAGTCTTTTCTCTTGACCTCATACCAAGGTTAAGATAGAAGATTTTTTTATGACTTTGAAGCAGAGTTAAGGTGAAAGAATCTGATGAAAACAGATGAGAAGCGGGGACCCTTTCCAGTACTCAAGGGAAGAATCCAAGGGGCCAACTGCTGCCACCCCAGTGTTCTCCCATCTGCATCTCAAGTTTGTGTCATGATTATTGTACTTGCACCTTTCATTCCTGCAATTATTTATGCAAATTGGCAGAGTCTCACTGAGGAGGTAAAGGGTAAAATGCCAGAGCAGGCATCTGTGGATCTTCTCATGTTTAGTATACAGAGGTTTCTTTTTCAAAGGGACCTTCTCCTCTGCCCTAGTGTAAAATAAGCATCAGGAAAAAAATGATGGAGATCATTTTGTGGGATGATTGCGTGGGAAAAAAATATTGCTGCTAATTTCTGGTAGAGGTTACAGACAGTTTGGTAATGTTTGCTGTTTTTGTGCTTTGTGTCACATGCACTGGTATCTTCATTCAGAATGCTGTGTTCAACAGAAAAGTGCTAGCCAGAGAAGGAACTGTTTTTAATCATCATTTGAACTGTATTTATCACCCTTATTTTTCTTTCTCAGCTGTTTTAATTCTGTTCTTCTGAAATACTACAGATATAACAGTAACCAGATTTTTGTTTGTTTGTTTGTTTCGCTTAAAGGAAGCTCTAGTGATCTAAATCATTGAGAAAATGAGCATATTCTTTCAGATCCTAAATGTTTCTTTTAAAAAGAGCAAAAACATTGTCCTAAACTTCAGCTTCTAAAAAATTGGCTCTATAAATTATGTGAGGTTCCTTAGCCCCTCTTATGGACTTGCCAGAAGGTCACTACTGTGCGTTCCTACAGGAATTCTGCCTGCCTGCATTCACTTCCTCCCCCCAACACACATCTCTTGACTAAATCAAATTTTATGTTAACAACATGTTATTATTCCCAAAACAAATGTTATGCTTTTTAAAATCCAATTTTAAAAATATACACTGAACCACCATGATGTGGGTTTGCAATAGAAAATAAGCAGATGTCTAACATGGAGATGAAAAAACAGGCAATCTTATTGGAAGCAGGAAAGTAAGGCAAATCTTTGGTCCTGGTCAGCCTCTTCCACTTGGAGATAAGCCAGTGAGAAAATGCAGGGAAGAGCCCAGGGTGTTTGCACATAAGTATGTGAAAGAAAGAGGAAGAAAGAAACGGCAATCCACTCCGGTATTCTTGCCTAGAAAATCCCATGGACAGAGGAACTTGTTGGGCTACAGTTCAAGGGGTCACAAAGAATCAGACACGACTGAGTGACTAATACTTTCTGCTTTCTTTTTTCTACGTGTTGTTACTCTAGCTGGAATTCAGCTGAACTGATATCCCATTACTCCTGCTACTCCAGAAGATCTCTTTAAACCTGCCAAAGATGTGTTTTGTTTTCAAGATTTTGAGGCTTAATCAGTAACAAGCTACATGTTGTCTGAGGATTTGATTTTTATTGTGTGACTCATGCCGAGGAAACATCTCTCTCATTTCCTAAGAGTGGGGACTAAGTGTAACAAGAAGAAAAGGGGACACAAGGAAAGCAAGATGGCTAAACAAGTGAAGGAAAGAAAGATGGGCCTTAAAACAAGAGAAAAGAGCAGGAAAGAGGAGAAAAGAAGAAAAAGAAAAGAAAATGGATTTAAACCAGTCTCCTTTCAAATGAGGTTGGTGATCTGATCGTAGCACTTGAGTGAGCGTCAAGCCCCATGAGAGGAACGGACTGCCTGCCTTTAATTGTTAACCTTACATTACAGGAATCTTTGTCATAAAACTAAAAGCTGTTTGACTCAAAGCACAATCTTTGCACATGAGATTGCACAGGTTGTGATGAGCCTGGAGACTTAATTACTTTCTTGCATCAGTTGAAGGGGATCCTCCAGGTCAGGCTTATGGCATATTGATGGGAAGTAAAAGAAATCTTACACAAAATTTGCCTCCAGTGTGCTGCTTTCCCAGACACCCAGGAAAGTTTGATCTCTGTTCCTGCCTTTCATAATTTCTTACTGTTCAGGAGCAATATATTTACCATGCATGTCAATGCTGAGTTAAGTAGGAGGGAAGGAAAAAAAAAAATCAGTAATGCCAAAGAGTGTCTCACAATTACTGTTAAGATAATTTTCTGCCTTCCTCCCAAGGCAACAACAAAAACAACAAAAAGATCTAAATCAGTGGTCACACTTTCTGAATTTAGAAGTTTTTTTGTGAAGTGCTGGATTTGCAACTGGTTATCTGCAGTTTCAAATAGAAAGCTTGCCTCTTCTGTTTAGCTTTTGTGTTCCTTGGGGTGGATGTGAGCTGCTATTTAGTTATAAAAGTGATTTGTTTAGTTAAGACTCATTTTATACTGTTTGTGTGGTTTATCTCACTAAATATAAAATAAATTTGCAGCCTAAGAAATGGTTTTTATAAAAGAATAATTACAAAGTTCTAAGTGCAAGATCTTAAGACAAACTATACTGCTGGAAAAGATTTCTGGAGAGACAGCGAATGGACATTGATTTCACAAAAGGAAAGCAGTCAGAGTCGGGGTCCCTGACGTTGTTCTCTCATGACTCTCCCTTTCTTGATGGTCACGTGCAGCTTTTGTAGCAAGTTCTATATATTCCAAAGGCAGAGGCAGCACGTCAAGGCCTTGTCATTTCTGGTTAGCAGAGTAGTTTGTCAGGAGAGTTTTCAGCTATAAAAGCATCAGTAACTCATCAGAATATTTGTTGTTTCTTTTTGACAAAAGAGGCAAGTGTCTGTCAAGGAGAATCTGGGGTTTTCCTTTCCTTCCCTGAGGAACTTGGAGTCCGCCTTGAATAGCCATACATTCCAGAAACCTTGTGTGCAAAACAGATGTATTGATTCCTGTAGAAGCTTGTTATTTGTGACATACAACAGTGTAAGTCAACATGACTTTGCCTGTTTGTTGCCATGTGTGAAGCAGAATGTGGAGCTTTCATTAGTGAGGAGCATATTATATACTGAGGCTTAAAGGAGGTCTCATTGGAAACCCATGGAAGCACAATCCACACATCATAATTCGGTGAGAGACATAGTGTGTGTAATGGGTAGCTCTCCACATGGTTAAATATCGATGTATTGGTTGAATGTTTAAAAAAATTTTCCAGAGCTGAAAATGCATACTCACGCTTATAAACAAACAAATCAGTTGCTTAAGGGTTATAAGAAATTTAAATGCAAATAGCACTTTGTAATGATGCCCCAGAGACTGACATTGTAGTCAATTTCTTGAAACTGCATCATTGTAAACTTAGTTTTTGCTACTGGTTTCCTTAGTAACTGGAACAACATATTTTTCAGGACATAAAATAATATCCTGTTTCAAGCACTGAGAATCTTGAACTAAAATGTAATTGATTTTGCGCGAGGTACAGGATTATCATGTCTACCCCATTTCAGTGAGGTATTACAGCACAGAATGTACAGACTCAGAGACCTTTTTTTCAAACCAGCCATTTTGTTTCTAATCATCTTATTGTGAGAATACTAAAATGGCTAACAGTGTGGAATGTTATTTATACTTTTAAAAGGAACAGTTTCTTAAATAGAATTCTGTAGTTGATATATTATTTTCCAAGCATACTGGGATAATGTTTATTTCTCTTACCTCACATGCAAAAAGCCTAATATGGAAGCATCTACGTTTCTGTTAAATAATGGCAATGCTTATTTTGTAAGACATATATATATATATATATATATAACTGATACCTACCCATGTAGATATTGTACAGTATGCATGCAGAGAGAACCCTAAGATCCAGTGCAGTTTTACAGTCTGAAATCAGGACAAAGAAAGAGTCAGAAAATTTATTTTAATTCCATTTCTGCAACTGGTCTACTATATTGCCTTAGGCAAATTATTAGCTCTCTAGTGTCTTAATATCTTTATCTATATAACGGAAATAACACCTGCATCACTGGGTGTTATGTAGGTGATTACTTGACATGTGCAAAGAGTTTGGAAGATATAATATGCTAAATCTTATAATTGCTTTAAAACATATATAGCAGTGTGTTATAGGAATAAAATTATAGAGTAGTTTAGTGAGCTTAGAAAATCAGAGGCCCCTGATATAGGAGAAGTATCTAGAGATTTAGCAAAGCTCTATTTTACTGTTTCTGCAAATAGCATTTCTTAGAATGATATGGCAATAGCAGAACTGTTGAATGATTGATTTTTGATGATATCCTTCTTAGAAATACTGAATTCTAGAGGAGGTGATAATATTATGTCGTGTGCACCTCTGCTCTAGAGAAATATGTTTGTAGGTTGTTTTCCCCTATCCACTGGGAAACTGACCTCTTCACTAGCTGCTCTGTGGGAGGTTTGGGGTCCTAATGGAGTTTCCAGATGGAACTGCTGTCTACTATACTACCTTGTTAACTTCTTTGCCAGCAGAGTATCAGTTTCCCATCGCATTAAACATTGGCTGTTTTTCTATAAATTGGCCGCTTGTTCTAGTTTTCTAGTCTATGCCCAAGGAAAGAGCCTGGATATGAGGGTCGTTTCATTAATTCATTCACTCATTCAACAGGTATTAAAAGTCTACTATGGACTAGCTAATATTTTAGACATGTAGGAATTACAAGAAGCATTAAATCATGATACCCATCTCTCAGCTCTTTCCCAAAATAGCAGAGGCAGTTACTATGTGTACACAGAACTTTAGTTTGATGTACCATCATAAACATCTGAGACTGACTAAGAAAATCAAAGATGGATTCTAGGTAGGAATAATGGCATTTAAGCTGGACCTCATGGAATAGGAAGAATTTCAAAAGATAGAGAAGAAAAAGAAAGGTCATATAAGATACCATGTATTGCTATATTTTGAGAGGGAAAGGGAACAAAGTTCTGATAGATCAATAACAATCTAACTTGGTGAGAACTCAGGTATGTGAGAGCATCCTCAATTACCTCAGTCATATATGACCCCGTATGATATGGACTGTAGCCTTCCAGGCTCCTCTGTCCATGGAATTCTCCAGGCAAGAATACCAGAGTGAGCTGCCATACCCTCCTCCAGGGGATCTTCCTGACCCAGGGATTGAACCAGTGTCTCCTGCATTGCAGGCAGATTTTTTACCCACTGAACTATCTGGAAAGCTCAACACCAGGTATATATAATCACAACAGCCAGAGATAAGGATAAAAATATAACTCTTTTATAATATTCTTCCTCATGTATACTAAAATCATTTAGTATTTAATGATTTGTACTATACTTTGGCCACCTCCTGCGAAGAGTTGACTCATTGGAAAAGACTGTGATGCTAGGAGGGATTGGGGGCAGGAGGAGAAGGGGACGACAGAGGATGAGATGGCTGGATGGCATCACTGACTCGATGGACGTGAGTCTGAGTGAACTCCAGGAGTTGGTGATGGACAGGGAGGCCTGGTGTGCTGCGATTCATGGGGTTGCAAAGAGTTGGACAAGACTGAGTGACTGAACTGAACTAATGTATCAGGTTATTGATTGATTAATTTCACTTTACCCTCCTCCTTCCATGCATTGTCCACTCCAAAAAGTTCTCCATTTACCACGTTATTTCCAGCTCATTAAACATTTGTTGAATGAGAGGAGTCAAAGACCAGGTTGTGAAGGGACTTGATGCAGACTAAAGGGCTTGGATTGGTTTAGGGAGCAGCACTTTGCTCCTAAGAGTCCCTCCTCTTGACAGGAAAGAACAGAAATAGATGCAAGAAGAAGTGGAGCCTAAAAGCTGGAAAATGTGTCAGGAAGTTTTTGTATTTGTCAAAAGCTGGGTCTTAAGGTGCTAAACCATAATTAAAAAAGAAAAAAGAGGCATTAGAGAGGACGAGATGGTTAGATGGCATCACAGACTCAATGGATGTGAGTTTGAGGAGGCTCTGGGAGTTGGTGATGGACAGGTAGGAAGACACTTAGGAAAAATCTCTGAATTTGATGAAAGTTTATTGTTGATATGTAAGAATTTCTTTTGAGCCATTGGTACTGATGTCTTATATTAAGTGATTAAAGAATAAAAGAATGAGTATTAAAGTGAATGCAATAATTGTAAACCACTCCTTTCAAGGGTTAGCAGTGACAAGTGTAGCAAAATAGGAAAATCATGTGAGAAAGCTGTTGGCAGAGACTACCACACATACATCATTGTTAAAATTGCTGCCTGAAATGTTCCACAACTCTGAATCTACTTCCAATACAGAAATATATGACTGCTCTTTCTGGATGTGTAGATTCCAGTGGTAATAACCTCACATTTGTGATTTCTATGTTTTTGATAGATAAAAGCTCTTTCATAAACTCTCTAGTGTCTTTGTTCAGAATAAAATAGTGTTCAAACAGAAACACAGTTCTAATTCTATAGCCAGTGTTTAAAGCCATTTGTTTATCTCACAAAGTGGTAAAATTTAACAAAATCGATTAATCTAGATAGCATATTCAAAAGCAGAGACATTACTTTGCCAACAAAGGTCCGTCTAGTCAAGGCTATGGTTTTTCCCATGGTCGTGTATGGATGGCAGAGTTGGACTGTGAAGAAGGCTGAGCGCTGAAGAATTGATGCTTTTGAACTGTGGTGTTGGAGAAGACTCTTGAGAGTCTCTTGGACTGCAAAGAGATCCAACCAGTCCATTCTAAAGGAGATCAGCCCTGGGATTTCTTTGGAAGGAATGATGCTAAAGCTGAAACTCCAGTACTTTGGCCACCTGATGCGAAGAGTTGACTCATTGGAAAAGACTCTGATCCTGGGAGGGATTGGGGGCAGGAAGAGAAGGGGACGCCAGAGGATGAGATGTCTGGATGGCATCACTGACTCGATGGACGTGAGTCTGAGTGAACTCTGGGAGTTGGTGATGGACAGGGAGGCCTGGTGTGCTGTGATGCATGGGGTCACAAAGAGTCAGACATGACTGAGCAACTGAACTGAACTGAACTGAAGGCATTTGACAAATTAAATCTACCATTAAACTCTGTGAGAAAAATTATATACAATTTTCTAGACAGTTGTTTCAGGTCCAATAGTATTTCAATGCATGGTATTTTTATACTTTTGGCTGGCAGTTCTTCATGAGTCTTCCATGTTTCTACACGTGTTGCAAGTAAGGCACTGGATTCTTGCAGACCACACTTAGAAAACAGATGGTATCTCTCTTCAAAGCAAAGGGCAGGTTTGCTTTCAGCTTTGGACGAGACAGTGTCTCCCACCAGAGTAAACGGTAATTATATTTCTTAACCATTTTCCTATAACATCACCCATTGGCCCTCTTCATGTTGCCCTGAGGGAATTGGGGCTTAGGTGACCAGTGCAAAAATAGTGATACTCTGCAGCTATTGCTATAATTAAGAAACTGCACTTTTTTTCTGACCCATGAGTCTCATGTCTTCTACTCAAGCCCATAAGACAGGGCAGACTAATTATCTCCCAGGGCTTCCCAGGTTATCTATAGTAAAAAATCCACCTGCCAGTGCAAGAGACATTGGTTTGAACCTTGAGTTGGAAAGATCACCTGGAGAAGGAAATGGCAACCCACTCCAGTATTCTTGCCTGGGAAATCCCAAGGACCTAGGAACCTTGTGGGTTACAGTCTATTGGTCACAAAAGAGTCAGACAGGACTTAGTGACTAAACAAAGGTAAATCTCATACTCTCATACTCTTCCCAGTTTTTGCATATATATTATTGATCCTAATAACATTAATAATAAAGTTTTTAAAAATTAATAGCATCTATTGAGTACTTAAAATGCCAGCTACTGTGTTGGAGCTCTGCATATTCTTATTCATTCAGTAAACATTTATTTAGTGTCTATAATAAGCCAAGAACGGTGCTAGGCTGGATGTTAGGCAATAGTGAATAAAACAAATACTGATCTTTCCTTCATAGAGTCCGTGGTCCATTTAATCCTCACAGGTTCAGTTCAGTTCAGTTCAGTTCAGTCACTCAGTCGTGTCCGACTCTTTGCGACCCCATGAATCGCAGCACGGCAGGCCTCCCTGTCCATTACCAACTCCCGGAGTTCTCTCAGACTCACGTCCATCGAGTCAGTGATGCCATCCAGCCATCTCATCCTCTGTCGTCCCGTTCTCCTCCTGCCCCCAATCCCTCCTAGCATCAGAGTCTTTTCCAATGAGTCAACTCTTCGCATCAGGTGGCCAAAGTACTGGAGTTTTCGTTAGCAAAATTTAATGACTTACCCAAGGTCATGACAGACTTTGGCTGGTCTAGAATATGAAACAATAACCAAACTAATTAGGTCAGTGCTCTTTTTACCTTATCACATAGTACAGCATTAAACATTTTATTTCCTTATGTACATTTAAAAATATATGTTATTTTAAATATATGTTTTGTAGATGCTACTTATATATATCTTGTACTTGGATAATATCTTACAAAATTGTTTTTAAATTGAATCTTTAGCAGTGAAGTAAATTGTTTGAAATAGCCCTGTCAAAATATTCTCCTATACCACCTCTTTCCAAAGGAGAAAGGATTTGGCCATGTTGCAATAAATTAGAAGTTAAAATCAGATTTTTAAGAAAAGCCTTTTTCTCTTTCTTTCATCCTATCAGCATTGGAAACTAGATTTTTACATTTATTTAGCTAGTGTTGTTATGAGATTATGCTATATTCACACTTAAAAGTATAGAATGTTTTTAAGCAGTTTGATGAGTGGATCCACAGTTAGGTTAACAGATCACTTGTACTAAACACATTATTGCGATTAATTTTTTGACACAGGGATGCAAAAACAGAATCAATATTACTTAGTAGTAAAGCTCACAGATTCTAAGTCATCTGCTATGCATTAAATGCCCCTGTCCTACAACTTACTCAACCTGTGATTTGGGCAAATTACTTTTCTCTTCTTCAGTTTTCTTTTCTGGAAATTTGATTAATAGCAGTACCTGTGGATAATATTTGGATTAATTGATTTAATAAATTCAGTGTAGTTAGCACAGTGCCTGTCACTTAGGGCACAGTAAATGTTAGCAGGATTTGTAACATCATACTGGGGATGGGGACTCACTGAATAAATGTTTCTGTTAACTCCATAATTTTTAAACTTATAATTGTTCAAAGTAACTATGCCCTGAACTCTGAGCTCCAAAGCAGTGGACCTTGATTTTTTTAAACATACGGTAGGCACGTCAGTTCAATAACGATGATGCCTGATTTATAAATGCAAATGTCACCAGCTTCCACTGTGAGCATTTAAGCAAGGTGAGTGGTCTGAAAGAGAATAAGGAATCAGAAATTTTGCCTCCTATTCCCAGCTCCATTACTGACTTGCTAGGACAGAGTAAATAAATCACAAATAAATAAATAAACAAATCACTTAACCTTTCTGTATTCCAGTTTCAGCAAAATGAGAGTGATAAGCTTGTGCTTTTTAAGGCTTTGAAATCATTGGTTGAAAGGTGCTACAAAAGTGACAAGTGTTATTAACTTTCCAGTATTTCAGTCTTACTTATGCATACTCTGAATGTTTGCTTTTCATCTTGGGAATTAAATACTTCTTTAATACTGATATGTAGTAACTGCAGGAATTAGTGAAATTTGCCAGCTCCTCAGATAAAATCAGAGGACAAATAAGTCAGGCAGTTAATTATGTGAAAGAATAGATTAGGGAAAGGAAGAACAGCTTCAACAGAATCTCCTGATTGTTGTCCCAAGTTCAGGGTTAAACTTTCAAAGGTGAAAGAGGAAGGATGGAGGTTAAAAAGATAAAAGAACCATTTCTGCATGTTTCTCAGTCATGAGAAACATGACTTTCCTGGTTGTCTGCCTAGACTTCTTCCCGATTTAGCATCCTTTGCCCGCACAGTATGCAACCACTTCAATCAGGTTCAAGCTGCTCTGTTTTGTATTTTAAGTAATTGCTGTTGCTCGATATGTCTCAAAAACCTATTTTATTTCAAAAGCCGTATTCTTTGCCTATTAATTTCCTTCTTTATTTATGATTTGTAAAGTCATTTTTGAAAGCACAAACACTCATCCTTTTATATATATACATATATATATATATATATATAGGTTGTAATTGTGTTAGAGTTAAATAAATCCTTATTATTTTGTTATTAATCACCCATTATTATTTTTATTCTCTTAATTATTTTTTAAAATGACAAACATTTGTAATTTTTTGGTAAATTATTGAACTGTGTGAAACATTACCATTTTTGCTCCTGTTCATAAAGCAGACACAAAAGAGTTACGGTTTGTTGGCCAAATGAGATTTGCTATACTCGTCATAAATCTTTTTTCAAACTTTGCTGCACCTGAATTTTTGTTACATAGTAATTTTCTAAGGAAACACTATAAACACATCAATAGGCCACAGCATGACAATATATATTCAGGTGTTGTACATGTATTAATATTCTTTGAAAGAAATCTTATAGTACTCATGAATTTAAATATTTTTTATATAAACCATGTAAATATAATGATTAACAATCTGTTGCATTCACTATTCAAGAGATGAGATGTAGTATTTTCCTAATTACATAGATCAGTGTGGGAGGATATGACTGCAAAAGATGATTAAGCCGTTTGTATTTTTTCAGTGCTGCTTTATAGCATTAACTGGAAAACTCAGGCCTGTTATATTGAATGCTGAGGAATTTGATTACAAGAGTAGTAGACTCTGCCAATCTTGGCTTGAGACAGCAGACTCAACTAATTGTCTATCAGCAGTGATTTAGCTGTATCATTCATCTACAATCTTGCTATTGATGGGAGCATTTAAAATCTGATGAAAATTACAGTTTAATAATCAGGACTTGGAAAACCCACCTGGCAGATGCTTACTTTATATTTTTTCCCCCACTACTTTTAAGGAAAAGGAAAAGAGTTTTCCCAAACTTAAAATATAGACTTTCTTTAAAAAGAATATTTTGACATCAGACTTCATAAATATATTATCAAAGATAGGCTTATATTTTTTTTTCTCTTTTTGTTCTTTTGCTTTGTTTTATCTTATATTTCCATGAACACCATTGATCCTACATTTTGTATCCTACTGTTAGTATTGAAGACAGCGGTTCAGTAGTTTGGGTTGTGCTTCTGAAGCTACCTGTTTTCCTATTGAAGCATAGTTGATTTAGAATTCTGTGTTCATTTCAGGTGTACAGCAAAATTATTGTTATTTATACATATATATAAATTTTTTTCAAATCCTTTCCCTTAGAGGTTATTACAAAATATTAAATATAGTTCCCTGGGTTATAAAGTAGGTCCTTGTTGGTGATCTATTTTAAAAATAGTAGTGTGGATATGTTAATTTCAAACAAATCCCCAAAACTATCTTCTGATTGTTGCTTTGCTTCCTTGTCTGTCTAGGTTTTGCTGTATAACATTTATTGGATACAGTGCTTTAAAATATTAGATAAATGTAAATATGTCTAATATATTACATAAATTTAAATATGAGCATTCAGATATGTTTTCAAAAGGATGATTTGTGCAACAGAAATTCTACTAATGACACATCTGTGTCCAAAAATAGTATGTTCCATTATCTGTTCCAGCAGAAGAAAAATATTTCATACTTGGAGGAAAGGATTAAGACCTTCCAAATCAGTATATAATAAATAAGGATCAGTGAGAGAGCTGAGTGCAAAATCAATCAGCTCCTGGTTGCCAGGTTTGATGAAGTAGATATTTAATAATTTGGGACATTTACATTCACTCACTACTCAAATGAGGATTGCAGATAGTTTTCTAAGATTAGTATGGCATTTCTGTAAGTTGACAGTTCAATGCACAGAGGAGTCACTTAAATGGTCCTGCATTTTTCCCTGAAGCAAAATTTGCAGTGAGCATATGTAACAGTCTGTACTCCTGCGTGAATACCAATTGGTGTCATTAGGTGCCTGGAGTCTCGACTTACATTTTCAAGGCTTGATTTTCAGCTGGAGCAAACTCATATGTATCAATGTCAGATGTTCACTGTGGTTTTCATAGTTTGATATGTCTAAGTGATTGGTTCTGTTTTGAGAGTTTCCCTGGTAATCTTATCTATTTGGAAAAAGACTAAAGCTTTATTTTTCTGTTTTTGTTTCTTTCATCCTGGATTGAGTTTTTGAGAATCTCTTAGAGTTGGGAATGAAGAATCAGAAGAAACAGCAATCCAAAAAGAAGTGTGGAACAAAAAAGCATAAAGTAGATTTTAAGACTTAATTCAGGTATTTAAAGTACTAATCAGAATAACTGATTCCCCATAGCTGAGAACGATAAGCTACTGTACTCCAGAAAATACCAAGCTTTCTGTTGCCACAGTCTTTGTCATTGGGCAATAGGTTTGTATATTCTATATCTTTTAAAGAATGATGTTGACGTTAAGTTTAGAAAGAGAGCTATATTTGAGTTCCTCACTTAATGTTTGTAGCTATGAAGACTTAGATAATAATTTTCCTTATTTTTACCGCATTTTTCTTATTATTAATAATATATCCACAAATATCTAAATGGCAAAATGTCACATAAAGTTATCAAAATGAATATATTATTGTCTGGCTCCTAGAGTTTTATTTTTTACTTTCTAATACATTTTAATTGCTTCTATAATATCTTACATTCATTTACAGGAAATGGCAACCATAAAATGTACAAAAATTAATCTTAGATCAGACAACTTTTTGGCATGCAAAAAATGTAATTGACAGATTTTAGAATTGTGAAATTAAGTAAATTATTCTGATAATGAAAATATGTAGTCTAATTATCTATCTTAAAACTGATAGAGAAGAAATCATCTTAAGTCTTTCATAGAGAATAGCCATTTTAGCTTGTGTGTAACTTCAACGGACATTTAAAAAATATGCTTAGAATCTAGAGGATACTGTTTTCTCAAATTAAAACTTTCTTTTTAAAGGTGAAATTTCAGTTTTCAATTATTTGTAGATCAAATAGAGTTTTTAGTATGCAATGGAAAACAGTTTCAAGTTGTCCTCTCATATGCGGTTCTCAAATTATTGCTAATCAGAAGGATCCTATGCTTGTCAATATCTTATTTTAAGATTTTATTGTGTATCTTAGGAGATCAACGGAGAGAAAATGAAGTGACTAATATTAACCTTGTTATAACATATTTGTGTTATATGTGTTTAACATATAACATATGCTATTACATATAACATATATAATAACATATATGTGTATATATATGTATATCCTATTCCTTTTCCAAAGGTAGTGGAGTCTGAAACAAATTCCAAATTTCTCAAATTTTATGTCCAATCATTTCTTTCCATACTATCATTGTACTAAGCGTGTGTTTTTAAAATTCTATCAAGTCATACTGCTATTTGGTTTTCATGTCCTTGTTATAATATACATATTGATCAGACATCTAAAATTCTTCAAAATTGAAGGTGAAAATTAAGAGACTATAATACAGGATTTATAATTTTCCAACAGAAAATATGGGCTAGTAATAGGATTATTGCAGAATTATTTGACTTTTAAGTATAAGGCAACTTAGGCTATTTTGAGAAAAACTACTTTTCACTATTATTTCCTTCATTATACAAACTGAATAATCTGAACAAAGAGTTAAAGTACATGGCCATTGAATTTTAAACTGGATTAAATCTTATTATTGGTCATAAAATAGTAAAGCTTTTGAAAGAGAGCAACCTTGCTATCTATAATATGCCCATGATTTTAAAAAAATTGACAAATAAAATGTTAATTATAAAACTTGGTTGTAGTAAATATGTTAATTATTATGACATGAATTGGATACCAGCAGGAGCTGGGATAATTGATGTCAGATGAATGTGGAAACTCCCTAGAATGAGCTCAGTCCCAGAAGTGACGATTGGAAAAATAGAAAAGCTGTTGTGATGCATGTGCTTGTCCCTTGTTGAAAGCCGATTAATTCCAAAAGTTGACATTAAGTCAGTGGGGGGAAAAGCCTATAAAGATCCTTTTACCAAACTTTGAATGGAAGCAGGCTACTTTCTATACTTAAGGTATGAAGAATCTTTGGGTGGGTATTTTCTACTATTCATTAAAGGGTCCATTGAGCCTTACATCCTCTATCAAGCCTTACTTTCCAATTCTTGTAATTGTTTCATATCCAATGATACAAAACGCATTTTGTTCTTTTGTTTTTTATATTGTCTTCTCTTTCTAGGAAAGTAGAAGCATATGAGTTTTCGATTCTTTTGTTTCATTACCCACCAAATTAACAACTCTTCCGCTAGCCTGGTTTTGATATTTCATTAACAGCAGTGGATCACAAATGGGGCACCAAAATGCAGAAAGTAAATCAAATCTTTCTCTTACTTTTTTTGTTCTCAACGTTGGAGCCATCGGCCGGAGAAGGAAAAATCTCCACTGACTCGAAACAGGAGATTTTTAGCTCTCTATTTATCCATTTCCATTTACAAAGTCTTTATTGATTCACTGTCAGATTTGTTCCTATGCTTATAGTTCCAATAGACCAAAGGGCAGAGGTTATATATATCACAAACTCTCCAACAATTATTTTTATACTCAGAATTAAGGGATCCAACTGGATCAAAGAATTGATGTTCTGCCTTTCTGACCTTCTGATTTAACATGGATACAACCCTAACTTTGTGTTATTTCATGTAAGCATGTTAGTTTCTTCAGCATGACTAGTTTGACAGTGGTTCATGAGGAATGTCAAAGGTAGCTCAGATAGTGATTAGAATTGAAGAAAATATATATCTATTAGACCATCTTTCTCACAGAAGAATGAAAATCAGCAACCAAAAGATGTTTATCATGATTTCAGCTCATTCAAAATCTCTCCTCTGACTATCCTCAATGCCATTTTGTCTCTCAGTTTTTAATAATCAGATAAACTTCTGAGCTTGTCTTTGATTTCCACACTATTGCACCTTTGAAGAGAACTTAGTGTCACTCTCAGAACAGTGTCTGAGTCTGCTATTGTCTGGAAACTCGGCTTACTAAATCTTGTTGACTGTTCATTCTTTTTCACAATTCTCTTTTTGGCTCAAGTCTCAAACTCTATTACTACTTCCAGAGCCAGTCCAGTATTATTTTTGGTTACTTTTACTTTAATGGTATTTCATTTTACTGCTGCTGCTGCTGCTAAGTCGCTTCAGTCGTGTCTGACTCTGTGCGACCCCATAGACGGCAGCCCACGAGGCTCCCCCTTCCCTGGGATTCTCCAGACAAGAACACTGGAGTGGGTTGCCATTTCCTTCTCCGATGCATGAAAGTGAAAAGTGAAAGTGAAGTCGCTCAGTCACGTCCGACTCTTTGTGACCCCATGGACTGCAGCCTATCAGGCTCCTCCGTAATAAAAAGTGCTTCCCTGGTGGCTCAGGCAGTAAAGCGTCTGTCTTCAATGCAGGAGACCTGGGTTCGATCCCTGGATCGGGAAGATCCCCTAGAGAAGGAAATGGCAATCCACTACAGTACTATTGCCTGGAAAATCCCATGGACAGAGGAGACTGGTAGGCTACAGTCCATGGGGTCGCAAAGAGTCCGACATGACTGAGCACACTTTCGCAATAAAAAGCTTTTCATTTCTAGCACTTGGTAAAAATTTGTTATATAGAGATATTACTGCAGTGGTTTGCTATAAAAGGAATTAGTCTTGAGTTTCTGCAAATTATTTCATCATGAACCTAGTCTGTTCTAAATAAAACATATATGTTTACTCACACATCTCTATATAATTGAATCATCTCATAGTTTTGCTCATGTCCCTACACTGCCAAAAAGATTCCATGATATTCTTTTATCCTTAACTCATGACCATGTACTTTATGACCTTCCTTGCTTCATATATTCACCTCCTTCTTAGGAAAAAAAAGAGATCCTTTGTTGAAAGCTGCTGCTGTTCTAAGAGTTGGCTCCCTCCACCTGGGAACTCCCCATTAAAAAAGCCTTTACATTGCCTACAGGCTGCCAATTAGTCATCTACCATAACTGTGGCTGCTTTTTTAGTGAAACTTTTTTGTGTTATCTATTGTGTTAACTTACATGTTAAAGTTAAAGGGTTTCGACCTGCAAATTTCTAAAACTTTGCTATGGAAAAAGAAATATATCATAATATTATGAAATAAATCTACTTAAATGGAATATGATTTATTTCAATATATAGTAACATCTCAGTTATCTAATTTATTTTGTGGAATGAAGTGTCTTCTATAAATAAATTTTTCCAGATGCTATCACATACATGGCATGTTTTCTTATCCTAGCAAAGTATGACCAACATGATTTAAGATTTCCTTAATGACTTGAAGGTCTTCTTTATATAAATCAATTGTCTGGGACTTTCCTGGTGGCCCAATGGTTAAGACTTCGCCTTGCAATGCAGAGGGTGCAGGTTCAGTCCCTGGTCAGGGAACTAAGATCCCACATGACTGACGGTCAAAAAAATTGAAACATTACAAGCAAAATCAATATTGTAACAAATTCAATAAAGACTTTAAAAAAATCTGTTGTTCTGTTCTATATTATCCTTGAAATTTCTGCCTGCGCACCCTTATACTAAATGCCTACCAACTATTGAGGTATTACTGTTTGTTTTGGTTTTGTGTGGTTCTTCCCTGGAGAAGGAAATTGCAATCCACTCCGGTACTCTTGCCTGGAAAATCCCATGAACGGAGAAGGCTGGTGGCCTACAGTCCATGGGGTCGCAAAGAGTAGGACACGACTGACTTCACTTTCACTTTCTGTGTTAGCTATGTGTTCTCACTTTGCTAACAGCATGCCAATTAAGAAAAGGCTGACAATATCTGCACAAATAATCACCAGAGATCCATGTTGGGAATTACAATTTGAGAAAACTTGGAGAACACCATTATCTTTATCACATTTTTCTGTTGGTTTTATTCAGATTCTTCTGTCTTTGCTCCATTCAGAGGGATACAATAAGGGGAAAGGAACAGGGAACGTTGTGATTGCATAAGACCATGCTAAACAAGGACAGAAAACCAGCTTCTCTGGCTGAGGACTAAAAATGGATAGCTAAAGGATGTGGTTCCTTACTTGTTTGGTGCCATTAGAAAATATATGCACACAGATGTATTTTCTTAAAACTTAGAAAACTACCCCCATTGCAAGGTGTCTCCCCATAGAATATAAAGCCCTTGAGGATAGAAGCTCTATATTTTCACCAGCTATTAGATATTTGTGGGCTGATTTGCTGACTGGATGACTGACTGACAAGATGGCAGAAGTACAGGAGTAAAGAATAAGGAAAAAGGCAGATTGGCAAACATCCCTTTGGCAAAAATGAGACCTCAGTTCCTCATTCTCTACACAAGCTACTAAGAGAGTCCTGAAAATGGTTGACAGTAAACCTGATCTCTATTTCAGTTGAGAAGTAAGAATATCAAGGTCACTTCCTCCATTTGAGGAGGAAAAAAAAAAAAATCCCTAAAATATGGATGAAATGTCAATCAAAAACCTTTTTTTCTGTATAGGCTGTGGTAACATGAGCCTTTTTGCTCTATTGCTTTTTCATTTTTAAACACAACTAGATTTAGTAGTTTGGCAGTACTTTTTTTTTTTTTTTTTTTTTTTTTTCCTTTAACAAATATAGTGCCTTTAAACTCTTTTCTTAGTAAGGCTGGAAATCCTGCCAGGTAAAAAAAAAAATAGTGTTATTGAAAACCCCTCTACCCTTATAGGCCTGTTTTGACAGGAAATCTTTGAGTGGCAGCGGCAATGAAGCGCCCAGAGATTTCGTCTGTCTTCTTTTGCTTCAGGAAATGCTGAGCACAGGGCTCTCTATTAGGCAAATAGAAGGAGGACCAAATCCCCCTAACAATCATCTTCTGCCTGCTCCTGGGTTGACAACTCTCTGTGTCCTAGACTGGCAGACAGGCGCAGGAGCATATTACTGGGACCACTGTAAAAGTTTCTGACAGTATTTTACAAAAGAGCATTATATTGTCTCTGTTGGTTATCCAGCATGATAAATCTTGCATGGGCTAATCAGAATAAAATCTACTGTACCAGGAGGGCATTCATTTGCAGTTTTTCTTTTTTCTTTTGCCTCAATGGTTTTGACATAAAATTTCTGTCTGGATGTTTCCCCTGTCACCTTGTGTGATTGGTTAAATTTTAGCAGCCATTAGTGGCTGTATTATAATATCCAATAGGATGACTGTGTTTTGCTTTGATTTGTTTTGACAGATGCCAAATTTAAATTTTAAATAATCCTTTCAGATATCAGAATGCCAGCTTATAGCAATACTACAGAAGTCTAAGCAGATGTACTTTAAAATAATTATTAAGATTAGTTAAAATGGGTAAAGGTCATGGTGGAAGTTTAAAAAAAATAAAATTTTATTCCATAATTTTAGGAAGATATCTCTTGTAGTTTACATTTGTTTCAGAAATTTCTGTTAGTTCAGAACTATGTTTAATTAACACATTGCTCAGAAACTTTGCATAGATAACAAAAATAAACTTGAAATTAGGGGTGTAAATCAATACGTGAATAATTTTAACAAAGTTTTATTACAAAGTTCTGTGTATATGTATTTTATACTGTATGTGAATTAACCATATTGTAGATTCACACACCAATTAATTAATAGCCTATGTCCAAGGAAATAGAAGCAAGGGGAAAGAGATAATTTCTAAAGAATTTTTTAGAGTAGGTTAGATGGCAATATTGTGATTTTTGGTGCATTTGTGATGAGAAAAAAAGCTATAAAAAGGATAATTGCAGTTGTTTAACCATAGGTTCACGTAATTCATATCATCTAGGCTTATATGTTGGCAATTAACACTCAAAAACAATAATCAGAACAATAGACACAATAATAATAGAACTCTGAAGGCAAGCAATGAAAAACGTATCCTAAACGTCCATAGTCCTGTACTCCACAAGTCCAGCCATCAAACAGCAGTCCCTGCATGATAGTCTTAGAAGGCAAGATGTATTGTCACTCCTCTATCTGAAACACATCAGATAGAGAAGAATTTTTGATCCATAAAACTAATATCCGCACTTCTCACAGTGACTTGTAAGACTCTCCTTTATCTGGCTCGTGCCTTTCTGTGCTCATCATCTCAACATAATTGTCCCCATTATTGTGGTTAATTCATTAAAGTTTATCAAATCCCTCCTGGGTACAATGACTTGAATGCACTGTTATTAACTGAATGGGTGATATAAGTAGATTGAAGTATAATGAATATTTTGGTTGCCATTTTAGTATTCATGTTTCTTTTTCCTTAAAGACTTTCAAATTTGTACACGGACCTTGTACAAATTTGCACTGGAAGTTTTTCCCTAGTTACAGAGGCAGTTTTCACTCATCTATGTAAATTAGAGCAGTGGCATCCCTCTCAGAATAGGAGTGGGCCTGTGATCCACCAAGAGGTTTGCTGGGCCAATGAAATAGGAGAAGAGGTTTATTAGGGAGATCTCTCTTTTGTACAGCTTAAAGTGCTACCAAGAGTGACTGACTATCTGTTCTTCCTACTGTTCCTGACTCTGATTACTATCTTTATCTGCAAAATGATTCAAGTGTCAGATAGAGTGGAAGGAACATTCTACAAATCAGAATGATAAATATTAGATGCTGCTTTTATACTTGCGTGAGCTTTTTATAGTTAAGCCCATGGTTAAAAGTCATGATTTTTCTATGACTTTTGGATATTTGAAAATAACTAAAGAATCTTCAAAATCACGTATTAGAAAGTCTGAAATATAAACTATAATTAATGTTTATAAATGTCCTTCTACCTACAAAACTGAACAAAATTATACTTTTTTGGCATAATTAAGAAGTGCCAGCAGTTAACTTGCAGTTCAGGAAGGTGATTGTGGTGTGAGCAGAGTTTCTTTTCATTCACCCAGGTCTCTGCCATGATGCTAGTGGAGGAATTATAAGAGGTACTATCCCACCATAACAAAAAGAACACAAAGGCAGGCAGCCCAAAATTGAATTTTTAATATATTTTGGGAAGGTGGGAGGCTGATGGAAGCTACGACTGATGAAGCAGAGAGGGGATGCTGAAGCCTAAAGTACACTCAGAGAAACTGCGCTGAAGTGCAGACCTGGTGCCCCTTGAGCCCCAGAAACCAAGCCAAGCTTCAGGCACAAGATGGTTGCTGTGAAGAAGAGTGTACAGTAGCTGGAGTTGGAGCTGAGATGGGATTTAATTAAAGATGTGTTTATAGAACAAATGAGTCCTGTACTTCTTTCTCCCATAGGGCTGTCTCTTTCTCTCACACACACAGAGACACATACAATTACATAATCTGTTTGGGAAAAATGAACCATTGACCATAGCTGATCAGTCTGAGATTCAAACACTCTAAGCACCACAATGTCATGGTCACTGTTCACCCACAGACCCAGTAATGCAACATGGCAGTGGACAAGCCACCCACTGTGCAAAGTATTTCCAAAAAGGCTCTTGGTTCCTTGTTTCTTATTTGAAGAAAATTTGTAGCATTAAGAGAGAGACCAAGATAAAAACAGGAAGATGTACTCCAAAAGAAAAAGAATTTTCTTCTGTTAAAATTCTCCCTCAGATAGTACATATAAGAAAAGTAAATGTCTAGCACATTATGAGAAAGTCAAGATACTACAGCCATAATAGAAAAATTAAATACTATGAAAAAAGATGCACAAAACATAAAGAATTCTTCAAAACTAAAATTGTGATTAATTCCCCAAAGAAATCCACAAAGTGGCAAAAATACAAAAATACGAAGCAAGAAAATCAATTAAAATTTAAAATTAAAAGTCAAAGCATGAGAAATATAGAGATATGGATGCTCTATTCAATAGTAGGCCTAGTTTCCTACAAGTATTAGGAGTTCTATAACTTGAAAAAAGTAAATAGAAGGAAATCAATTATCATACAAGTATTAAATGAAGCTGGAGAAACAGTGGAAACAGTTTCAGACTTTATTTCTGGGGGCTCCAAAATCACTGCAGATGGTGATGGCAGCCATGAAATTAAAAGACGCTTACTCCTTGGAAGGAAAGTTATGACCAACCTAGATAGCATATTCAAAAGCAGACATTGCTTTGCCAACAAAGGACTGTCTAGTCAAGGCTATGGTTTTTCCAGTAGTCATGTATGGATGTGAGAGTTGGACTGTGAAGAAAGCTGAGTGCCGAAGAGTTGATGCTTTTGAACTGTGGTGTTGGAGAAGACTCTTGAGAGCCCCTTGGACTGCAAGGAGATCCAACCAGTCCACTCTAAAGGAGATCAGTCCTGGGTGTTCTTTGGAAGGAATGATGCTAAAGCTGAAACTCCAATTCTTTGGCCATCTCATGCAAAGAGTTCACTCATTGGAAAGGACTCTGATGCTGGGCGGGATTGGGGGCAGGAGAAGGGGACGACAGAGGATGAGATGGCTGGATGGCATCACCGACTCGATGGATGTGAATTTGAGTGAACTCCGGGAGCTGGTGATGGACAGTGAGGCCTGGTGTGCTGCAATTCATGGAGTTGTGAAGAGTCCGACACGACTGAGCAACTGAACTGAATTTAACCCAAAACAGAAATAATGCAAAGCCCAGAGAATGTTGATCGTGGGAAAATTACAAATATAAATAAATAACCTTAAGCAAATTAGAAGTAAACTAAATGTATCATTGTAAAAATTCAGAATACCAAAAATAAAAAGAAACCTCTGAAAATTTCCAGAAAGAAAAGGAGGAGAAGGAAGTAAATGATTAAGTCATGGGTCTAATAAAAGGCAGATCGAAATCAACAGCACTATGAGGGGGTATCTCAGGGTGATGGATAGCTAATAGTCCTAGATTAATTAGTACAAGAAGGTGAAGGGCTTCAAGGGAAATATTGTCATGGAGAAACAAATCAGAAGGGAGGAGAGGAGAGATTATTAAAACTTATAGTGTGCATACTTAAGGACATGAAGTATAGAAAATTAAAAAAGCACACACACAAAATTTGTGTGTTGGTATGGGTGAATTAAAGGATCAGAAATTTTAAAATATTAAACAAGAAACATAATGCACATCACCTATCAATGCAAAGAACAATTACCCCTGTACCCCAACACCTAGAACAGTGTTTAGCACAAAGGAAACATGCTGTTTAAGAACTTGAGGAAGGAAGAAAAAGAGGGAGTTGGGGAGGAGAGAAGAATGGAGGAAGAGAAGGGTCATGATAATTAAAACACTTCCCAGGTGGCTCAGCCCTAAAGAATCCTCCTGCAATGCAGGAGACAAGAGTTTGATCCCTGGGTGGGGAAGATCACCTAGAGGAGGGGATGGCAACCCACTCCAGTATTCTTGCATGGAGAATCCCATGGACAGGGGAGCCTGGCGGGCTACAGTTCATAGAGTCGCAAAGAGTTGGACATGACTGAATCAATTTAGCACATATTGATTTTCAACTCAATTTATGAGCAAAATTCAATAACCAAAAAATTACTAAATTAAAAGTAAAATTTACCAACTTAAACAATGAAAAAGTACATAAACAAATAAATACTAAGAGTTGAAGGGAAATTTAAGAACAGTGAAATCCTCATTTTACATTGTCAGATATCAAGATATTCTCTCTTTAGTTGACAAACCAAGTAAAAATGCTGATGTAAGTAATCTAAATTTTTGTATGTCATAGTAGAAATGTGATAAATAATATATACATTTAAAAAATCTGGAACAGCACAATTAGCAAATTCTCTAAAAGAAAGAAAACAAACAGAAGTCTAAAAAACAAAATAATTAAAAGAAGTCACCTCTAGGGAGTAGACCTGGGGGTAAAGGGAGGTAGAAAAAGCACTGTTTGTTCTCATTAAATCTTCTCAATTATTATACGTGTTTTACCCATTAGTTTTTATTTTTTAAGTTAGATGAAAGCTCTGTTTTAAATTTCCAAATGGATTTCAGTAATGAGAAATTTTAAATTCCTCTAGTTTTCTATTTTGTCTTTTTAAATTAGCAATTGCTATGCTACACTTCTTGCCTGGAGAATCCCAGGGATGGGGGAGCCTGGTGGGCTGCTGTCTATGGGGTCGCACAGAGTCGGACACGACTGAAGTGACTTAGCAGCAGTAAGCATTAGGAAATTGCTATGTGGGTTAGTAGTTTTGGTTGTAAGCAACAGAAATTGAGTTCAGATAAATAAGTATAGAAGGAATTTATTGGAAGAACATTGCACCAAAAACCTAATGTATTCAAAGAAAAATGTGATACACCTGGCCTGAAAAAGGGCAGAAGTTACAATATCTCAGAGGGTGGGAGGAGCTCACTGAATCTGTTTGAATACTTCTGTTAGAGAAACTTAGGTCCACCTCCCTGCTTTCATTCTTGATGTACAACATTGGGAGAGAAAAGTGTGAATGGACTATATTGAATCATGTGTGTCCAGGGTGAGGGGGTGAGAAAGACAAAATGATGGTTGCCCCAGGGCTGTGTGCTACAGGGAAATAAAAGTAAAGTAACATAGCAAAAGTAAAAAAAAATTGGATTTTATTACCGAAAGATGGTAAAAGAGTCTATGTAGACAAAAACAACTGTTCATCACATTAGCCTTAACATTAACATTAAGACCCCTACTCAGGGGTCTTGTCAATGGTGAAACATAAGGAATGTTTTCTGAGATATCAAAACAACCAACTGACTGAAAATATCGTGTACATAATACAAAAATAGAAAAGCATCCTGCCAGTTCCACCTCTAAAAACATATCTTCCATTTCTTTTCTTCCCTATATCTCTGGAGTCCACCAGCATTTTTTTATTTGTTTGTTTGTTTTAATTTCATCTTATAAAATCATCCATTAGTTTCTCCTGCTTACTTATTCTCTTGGCCTAACCCCCTTATATTCTCTTGACTACAAAGTTGCCAGAATTATCATGTTAAAACAAAGATCATATATGAAACCAGTCGCCAGTCCAGGTTCGATGCAGGATACTGAATGCTTGGGACTGGTGCACTGGGACGACCCAGAGGGATGGTACAGGGAGGGAAGTGGGAGGAGGGTTCAGGATGGGGAACACGTGTATACCTGTGGTGGATTCATGTTGATATATGGTAAAACCAATACAATATTGTAAACTTAAAAAATAAAATAAAATTAAAATAAAAAACAAAAAAACAAAGATCACATCTCTCTCCTCAATTACATTTTATTACCCTTAGAGAAATAGCCAAACTCTAACCCTACACTTTTCTTCCCTCCCACCTCTGCTGCTCCCTTTCCATTTCTTCACTTTTGTATTTGTAGCTCCATCTGCCCAGAAGGCAATTCCTCCAAAGCTTCCTGTCAGTGGCTCATTCTCACCCTGCTGCATAAAGTATTCCCCATTTTCAGGTACCCTCTGGAACATGACCCCCTGTATTTCATTCATAGTATCTGTCCAGATCTGATGTTTTCTTTCTTAATAACTCAGTTCATGTCTCCTTAGGCCCCATAAGAGCTATATGCTGGAAGAGGCCCTAAACCTTCTCTTATTGATCATCGAATCTCCACCAGAGACAGCCCTTACTAGGTGCACAAAACAGAAAACCAATCCAAAGAAACTTATTGAACAATAAATGAATGTGCAAATTTGGTCAAAAAGTGAAGACTTTTACCTTCAAAGTGCAAACCTGTGTTTACTAATAAATAAGAAAAAGCAGTCAACCGTCTATTAACTGAACTGACCTGTAATACTTTGTATACCAGACTGCTGATATTATCCACTTTCTATACATACCAAGGCTTGAAGTTTGGGAACTACATTTCCCCAGAACTCTTGCCAGCAGTATTCCAAGTTAGTTGCTCTAAAGAGGAACACTCACAAGAGACCAGGAAGGAAAAGCACAGAGAGCCATATTAAAGATTCTCTGGCAGTGGTTGACAGATGTGTAAATTTTCACACTTGGGATTTTGAAACAGCTTGTGAATATTTAGATTTGATTCTGCCTCAGCTCAGGAAGCAACTGCGATCATCACCGGAAATTTCGTGAAACTCCTGCAGTTTCCCAACTCTCTGAACGTTTAACTGCAAATTCAGAATTGTCATTGTCTTCACTTGACTCATGCTCCTCAGTCATTCTAGTACTTTTGGTTTTAAATTTCTATTTTAAAAGTTTTGAACTTTCAGCAACTTGTAAAAATAGTATGTGTGTATGCTCAGTTACTTCAGTCTTTGTGACCCCATGAACAAAGCAGGCTTCCCTGTCCATGGGATTTCTCAGGCAAGAGTACTGGAGTAGGTGGCCATTTCCTTTTCCAGGGGATCTTCCTGACCCAGAGATTGAACCCACCTCTCCTGCATTGGCAGGCAGGTTCTTTACTGCTGAGACACCAGGAAAGCAAAAACAGTATAGTAAACTCCTATATACACTTTCCCTAGTATTCTCATTCAAGCTTCAGTAATACCTCCAATAATGCCTTTTTATAGTAAATATATATATACACACACTTTACATCTGATTGTATTTCTAGTCTCCTTCAATCTGGAGTAGGGCTTCAGTCTTTCATTCCCATGACCTTGATGATTTTGAAGATTATAAGGCAGCAATTTTGTAGAATGCCCCTTGATTAGATTTGTCTGATGTCTCTTCATGATTAGACCCAGGTTATGCATTTTTGGCAGGAATAGCACAGAAGTGATGCAATGTTCTTCTCATTACATCCTATCTGATAGCATTCAATGTTTATTTGTCCCATTACAGGTGGTTTAAATTTTGATCACTAGACTAAGAGTGTGAACACCAGGATTCTTCTCTGTATATTTTTTACTTTGCTAAATAAGTGTTTTCTGTAGAAATATTTGAATGTAGATTAACATCCCTTTTCCCATTTTATTTTCACCCAACTGTTTTAGTATTCATTGCTATTTCTTGTCTAAATAAGTGCTATGATGATTGCAAAATGGTGATTTTTTGATTCAAGCATTCCTTCTACATTTATTAGTAGACATTACAACAAAAAACAGCTTTTATTTTCTCCTCATTTATTTACCCGTATGGATCAAGGATTTCTATTTTATTCAGTGGATTAAAATTCATTACAGTGGTCCCTTGGTATCCAAGGCTGATAGGTTCCAGAACCCTCTGCAGAAACCAGAATCCATGATGCTCAAGTTCCTTATATAAAATGACACAGTATTTTCATATAATATATTCACATCCACTGTACACTTTTAATCATCTCTAGATTACTTATAATAACTGCTGCTGCTACTGCTGCTAAGTCTTTTCAGTCGTGTTCGACTCTGTACGACCCCATAGATGGCAGCCCACCAGGCTCCCCCATCCCTGGGATTCTGCAGGCAAGAACACTGGAGTGGATTGCCATTTTCTTCCCTAATACAATGTAAATACTAGGTAAACAGTTAAATTTGATTTGGGGGGATCCCACACAGCTTGTGGGATCTTAGCTCCCCAACCAGGGATAGAATCCAGGTCCTTGGCAGTGAAGGCCCAGACTCTTAACCCCTGGGCCCCAGGGAATTACCGTAAATAGTTTTACATTCAATATAAATACTATGTAGATAGCTGATATTGCATAGCAAATCCATGTTTTGACTTTTGAAATTGCCTGGAAATTTTTTCAATATTTTCAGTCCACAGGTGGTTGAATTCATGGATGCAGAGCCTGTGGATATAGAGGGCTAACTGTATTACTATTATTTTCTTTGATGCTTATTCTTCTTAGATCTGGCCAGGGGAATCTCTTCAGTTTGGTTTCTTAGTCCTTTGATTTGCCTTTAAAACTCGATCATGCTTTGATTATTTAATTACTTTTTATATACTTACTTAATTACAAGCACATATTGTAGTTTTCCAAATCCAGCCCTTGAACCTGCCATTTGTCTAGGAGACCAAGTTTATTTTAGTGAAGAGTTGTATTTAGAAACCAAGTTTTGAGTGCTGGAAGTGGTAACTGCTAATAGGGTGCTGCTGCATCCAGAACCTCTTAGTGGACTGAGCAGTGAAATATATATATGTATATGTAAAATTTATATATATTTTTAAATCACACACCCACACTCACCCCAGTAGGCGCTAGTGGTAAAGAATCCATCTGCCAGTGCAGGAGACTTAAGAAATAAATGCAGGCTCGATACCTGGATAGGGAAGATCCCCTGGAGGAGTACATGGAAATCCAATCCAATCCAGTATTCTTGCCTGGAGAATCCCATGCACAGAGGAGTTTGGAGGGCTACAGTCTACAGGGTCGCATAGAGCTGGACACGATTGAAGTGACTTAGCACACATCTATCCATTATTCATTTACTTATCATCTATCTACCATCCACCTTCTTATATATCTTTCTCTACCTTTGTCTGAAAACCCATGAGTTTATATCAATATCTTCAATTTCAATCTAACACCACAAGTTTTCTTTCAGAATTCTTCATTTCAGTATTTGGACCCTCCTTCCCTTCCAGCAAGAAACCTGCTCCTGCTACTCTCACTACATTTGCTTTGTTGCTCAGTTTCCTCACTGTAACTAATTATTGGGATTGCCGGACTCTACTTACTGCCTTGCTCCAACACATCAACTTTGTGTAGGCTGCCATTATTGACTGTTCCTGGGACATTCCTGCCCTTCTGCTCCAACATGCTGTCTTTGTGTGAACTTGGAGCAAACTCTTGTTACTGACTGCCATCAGACTGCTCTAACTTCCTCTTCCATGATACCATCCTCCAACATATAAACATCACTGTCCTTGCCTAGTGCCTTTTAGAAGAAGAAGGAAGGAGGCAGACAGGCTCTAGTAAATACTTGTAACTCTGATCCTTTATATTAAATCCCTTTGTGTAGGACACATCAAGAGTGGTTTTGTTCCTTAGCCAAATGCTAGCCATTATACTTTGCTATATAAATGTCTGTGCAAAAAAATTCTAGTGCATTGTGATTTTATTTACCAAATAAATAAAATTGTACATGAACAGGGCTTCCCTGGTAGCTTAGATGGTAAAGAATCCGCCTGCAATGCAGGAGACCCCAATTTGATTCCTGTGTTGGGAAGATCCGCTGGAGAAGAGATAGGCTACCCATTCCAGTGAACACCAAAACAAAAAGAAAAAATGTATACCTTAATAAAAGGAGAAAAGCATGACTAACTTTTAAATTGAAAATTTGTGAAATTTTGAACTGAAAATATTTGAATAACTCTTATCATAAGCCTTGCTATTGCTAACCTAACAGATATTCAAAACACTTTGGTATACATTTTTCACTTACAGTACTTAGTTAAAGCTTAGAATTTTGTCCTGCTACAGATTCAAGGTCATTTTCTACATAAGAAAATATCAGACAATTTTAACTGCTAAAAATATACCAGAAATATCAAGTGCTAGCAAATATCAGATGGTAAATTTTAGAGTATTATTTTACTGAATAACTCTTTTTTATCATTGAATGAATGCTGAGTTTAATTTTTGTTTCCAGGGAATGGTGTCTAGAAAAGAAGTTTCTACAAAAGCAGAATGTAACTGCATTAAAGAACATGTTCATTATCTGCATGTCAGAACAGATTTAACTAGCTTGAGGCACAAGCTATACTATGTGTGAAATAAAACCTTTTCCCAATCCTGCACTTATAACCTTCTATCTGTTCATCTTGTGCCACATGGCAGGTGAAAAATGTAACCTGAGAAAAAACAAACTTTTGCTTTGAAATATTTCTGCTAAGTTAAGTTTGTTCATCTGAAATATTTGCTCCCAAAGAAAATGGCCCCCAGCAATGTCTCCATATCTCTGTCTCATGGTTTTAAAATCTTTGGGGTTTTAAAATTATAAAATTAGAAAAAATATCTAGGTACTCCACTGATATAGTGATTTGAAAAACACATGTCTTATTCTTTGTAAAATAAAATATAGAAATGAATAAAATCTTCAGAAAAAGTACCTTTACCTTTTTCAGTCCTACTACATATAAGAATCAAAAAAATTTAATTAAAAATTATAAAAATGCTTGACTCATGCGTACCACCTATTTCATTTGTATATTTGAATTTATTGTAAGCGTACCTTTTGCTAAATTCCATAATAAAGTAAAAAAATAAAACCTCAGTGAGAATTTTTTCGCTAGTATAACTCCAAGTGATTCGGAGCTACAAAACGAGAATAAATAGTATGATCAAATCTGAGATCATTAAAATTCAATAACTATCAATTGGCAGATTCCTTAGTTCCGTGCACATTGATAGGTATTAAAATAGCTATGAAATGAATCTGGAAATAGGGTGATCTGGAGCCTCAGATGTTTTCAGTCAATAATTGGAAATAAGGGAGCAGGGAATTTACACAGGTCAGTGTAACACAAACTAGCAGCTTTTGTAAGTGTTGTGACATTTCCTCTCAGTGACAGAAGAATTTGTATTTTCTTTCATTGCATCTCTATTTTTGAATTTAGATTGTTACCTTAATATAGAATATATATGGCCACTGTGAAATTTCAGGGCACAGAAAGCACTTAAAAAACATTTGAGATATAGGGATGATATTCTAAAATGCTGTGAAATAGTATGGTAGAGCAATTCCTCCAGACAATGTTGAAAAGGGAATGTGGTTGATGATGGGAGGGAGAAAAAAAGAAAAGTATTTCATGGTTAATGAGTTTGGGAAATGCTGGGTCAATTAAAGTTGAACCAGTTTGTTTTCTGTAGAACTTCTCTACATAAGACATTGCCAAGAGGGGACTGTAATATGCTTGGATACATTTTGGGGAATTCTGTACTACTGAAAGTGGCACCCCACTCCAGTACTTTTGCCTGGAAAATCCCATGGATGGAGAAGCCTGGTAGGCTGCAGTCCATGGGGTCGCTAGAGTCGGACACGACTGAGTGACTTCACTTTCACTTTTCACTTTCATGCATTGGAGAAGGCAATGGCACCCCACTCCAGTACTCTTGCCTGGAAAATCCCATGGATGGAGAAGCCTGGTAGGCTGCAGTCCATGGGGTCGCTAGAGTCGGACACGACTGAGTGACTTCACTTTCACTTTTCACTTTCATGCATTGGAGAAGGCAATAGCAACCCACTCCAGTGTTCTTGCCTGGAGAATCCAGGGACAGGGGAGCCTGGTGGGCTGCCATCTGTGGGGTGGCACAGAGTCGGACACGACTGAAGCGGCTTCGCAGCAGCAGCAGCAGCAGCATGATACTACTGAAAATAGGCAGAAATAGCAGGCAAAAGAACAACCTAAAATAAAAATTCATCTAACTGCTTTGTTCTTGTGTTCTTTTTAAACATCCAACTCAAACATTGCTTGTAGCTTAGCCAGTATCAATCCTTGTTTTCTGTTGCCACATTTACACACTGGAAACAAATGCATCAAAATGTCTGGTATCTTTTTATCCCTTACAGATGTCCTTGCTCTCTGGTAAAGAAACCATTGGAATGTTGCCATTTTAATTAGGCTTAAGCTACCAAAAAACCTTAATCTGCTATTGAGATGCATATTTGCCTGTTTTATTAAAGCATGGGGGAGGTGGAAAGGAGGTTTTAAGTTTATAGAAATTATGTAATAATACAGACAAACTTATTAAAAGATCGCTTCATAGCTTACAGTGAATTTGAAATCTAATTGCCGACTTTTAGATTGTTGCCAAAATAAAGAACGGTTTTATTTTTGCTATTTTTAATAACCAGGATTTTATCTATCATTATTAAAGTGATTATTTCTTGGAACAGTGTCAGCTCATACAATTTTTTATGTTAAACAGAATTGCCCAGTATGTATTAGAAACTTTCATTGGCATAAATATCAACAGCCCTTAAGAAAGAAGAAATCAAATTGAGAAAACAGCTTTTATAAGAGTGCCTTTAGAATGCTATAATATGTCTCTGATTTTCAGTGAATGATTGTAAGAACTTTTAATATTATTTAAATATAGCTTTTCTTGTATGATTTCTTAAGAATCAATTACGAATATACTGTCAGAATTATTCTGTGTTTACAATTTTTTTGGTGCTACATTTGTTTAATATAATAAATATTTATTTAAAGGTTAAAGAACATGAATAGTGAAATGTGTCATATAGACACATTAAACACATAAACTGATCACGTGGACCACAGCTTTGTTTAACTCAATGAAACTATGAGCCATGAAATGTAGGGCCACTGAAGATGGACAGGTCATGGTGGAGAGGTCTGACAAAACGTGGTCCACTGGAGAAGGGAATGGCAAACCACTTCACTATTCTTGCCTTGAGAAGCCCATGAACAGTATGAAAAGGCAAAAATATAGGACACTGAAAGATAAACTCCCCCGGTCGGTAGGTGCCCAATATGCTACTTGAGATTGGTAAAGAAATAACTCCAGAAAGAATGAAGAGACAGAGCCAAAGCAAAAACAATACCCAGTTATGGATGTGACTGGTGATGGAAGTAAAGTCTGATGCTGTAAAGAGCAATATTGCATAGGAACCTGGAATGTTAGGTCCACGAATCAAGGCAAACTGTAAGTGGTCAAACAGGAGATGGCAAGAGTGAACACTGACATTTTAGGAATCAGTGAATTAAAATGGACAGGGATGGGTGAATTTAACTCAGATGACCTTTATATCTGCTACTGTGGGCAAGAATCCCTTAGAAGAAATGGAGTAGCCTTCATAGTCAGCAAAAGAGTCTGAAATGCAGTACTTGATGCAATCTCAAAAATGACAGAATGATCTCTGTTCATTTCCAAAGCAAACCATTCAATATCACAGTAATCCAAGTCTATGCCCCAACAAGTAATGCTGAAGAAGCTGAAGTTGAATGGTTCTATGAAGACCTACAAGGCCTTCTAGAACTAGCACCTAAAAAAGATGCCCTTTACATTATAGGGGACTGGAATGCAAAAGTAGGAAGTCAAGAGATACAAGGAGTAACAGGAAAATTTGGCCTTGGAGTACAAAACAAAGCAGGTCAAAGGCTAACAGAGTTTTGCCAAGAGAATATGCTGGTTATAGCAAATGTCCTCTTCCAACAACACAAGAGAAGACTCTACACATGGACAACACATGGACATCACCAGATGATCAACACCAAAATCAGATTGATTATATTCTTTGGAGCCAAAGATGGAGAAGCTTTATACAGTCAGCAAAAACAAGACCAGGAGCTGACTGTAGCTCAGATCATGAACTTCTTATTGTCAAATTCAGACATAATTGCAGAAAGTAGGGAAAACCACAAGACCATTCAGGTATGACCTAAACCAAATCCCTTGTACAGTGGAAGTGAGAAATAGATTCAAGGGATTAGATCTGATAAACATAGTGCCTATAGAACTATGGATGGAGGTTTGTGACATTGTACAGGAGGCAGTGATCAAGACCATCCTCAAGAAAAAGAAATGCAGAAAGGCAAAATGGTTGTCAGAGGAGGCCTTACAAATAGCTGAAAGAAAAAAAGAAAGAGAAGTGAAAGGCAAAGGGAAAAAGGAAAGATATATCCATCTGAATGCAGAGTCCCAAAGAATAGCAAGGAGAGATAAAAATAAGTCATCCTCAGTGATCAATGCAAAGAAATAGAGGAAAACAATAGAAATGGGAAAGACTAGAGATTTCTTCAAGAAAATTAGAGATACCAAGGGAACATTTCCTGCAAAGATGGGCACAATAAAGGACAGAAATGGGATGGACCTAACAGAAACAGAAGATATTATGAAGAGGTGGCAAGAATACAGAGAAAAACTATACCAAAAGATCTTCATGACCCAGATAACCACGATGGTGTGAACACTCACCTAGAGCCAGACATCCTGAAATGTGAAGTCAAGTGGTCCTTAGGAAGCATCACTATGAACAAAGCTAGTGGAGGTGATGGAATTCCAGTTGAGCTATTTCAAATCCTAAAAGATGATGCTATGAAAGTGCTGCACTCCATATGCCAGCAAATTTGGAAAACTCAGCAGTGGCCACAGGACTGGAAAAGGTCAGTTTTCATTCCAATCCCAAAGAAAGGCAATGCCAAAGAATGTTCAAACTAACTCACAATTGCGTTCATCTCACACACTAGCGTTACGTAATGCTCAAAATTCTCCAAGCAGGTTTCAACAGTACGTGAACTGGGAACTTCCAGATGTTCAAGCTGGGTTTAGAAAAGGCAGAGGAACCAGAGATCAAATTGCCAACATCTGATGGATCATCAAAAAAGCAAGAGAGTTCCCGAAAAACATCTACTTCTGATTTGTTGACTACATTAAAGCCTTTGTGTTGATCACAACAAACTGTGGAAAATTCTTCAAGTGATGGGAATACTAGACCAGTTGACCTGCCTTCTGTGAAATCTGTCTGCAGGTCAAGAAGCAACAGTTAGAACTGGACATGGAACAACAGACCGGTTCCAAATAGGAAAAGGAGTACGTCAAAGCTTCATTTTGTCACCCTGCTTGTTTAACTTATATGCAGAGTACATCATGCAAAATGCCAGGCTGGATGAAACACAAGCTGGAATCAAGACTGCTGGGAGAAATATCAATAACTTCAGATATGCAGATGACACCACCCTTATGACAGAATGTGAAGAAGAACTAAAGAGCCTGTTGATGAAAGTGAAAGAGGAGAGTGAAAAAGTTGGGTTAAAACTCAACATTCAGAAAACTAAGATCATGGCATCTGGTCCAATCATTTCATGGCAATTAATGGGCAAGCAATTGAAACAGTGAGTTACTTTATATTCTTGGGCTCCAAAATCACTGCACATGGTGACTGCAGCCATGCAATTAAAAGAGGTTTGCTCCTTGGATGGAGAAGGGAATGGCAATCCACTCTAGTATTCTTGCTTGGAGAATTCCATGGACAGAGGAGCCTGGTGGGCTACAGTCCATGAGGTCACAAAGAGTCAGACAGAAGGAAAGCTATGATCCACCTAGATGGCATATTAAAAAGCAGAGACATTACTTTGGCAATAATGGTCTGTGTGTCAAAATTATGATTTTTCCAGGAGTCATATATCGATGTGAGAGTTGGACTATAAAAGAGCTGAGCGCCGAAGAATTGATGCTTTTGAACTATGGTCTTGGAAAAGACTCTTGAGAGTCCCTTGGACTGCAAGGAGATCCAACCAGTCTATTCTAAAGGATATCAGTCCTGAATATTCATATTGAATATTGGAAGGACTGATGCTAATACTTTGGCCACCTGATATGAAGAACTGACTCACTAGAAAAGACCCTAATGGTGGGAAAGATTGAAGGGGGAGGAGAAGGGGCCGACAGAGGATGAGATGGTTGGATGGCATCACTGACTCGATGGACATGAGTTTGAGTAGGCTCTGGGAGTTGTGATGTACAGGGAAGCCTGGTGTGCTCAGTCCATGGGGTTGCAAAGAATAGGATGACTGAGAGACTCAACTGCACTGAACTGAGGCACATAAAATAAATAAGCCTAATGTTTATTTTGAAATATGATCATCTATATGAATGTTTTTTATTTTATTATTATTTTTTGGCTGTCCTGAATCTTTGCTGTGCTGCACAGGCTTAGTTGGCCTGTGGCACATGTAATCTTAATTCCCCAACTAGGGATCAAATCTGTGTCCCCTGCCATGAAAGGTAGGTTCTTAACCACTGTACCACCAGAGAAGTCCCTGCATCCACTCTTTTTAGAAAGATATTGTGCTTATGATTTAATTGCTGTGCTGATGCCTTGGTTATGAGATAGCCTGCAGTGGTATAATGAGCAAGCACCACAGAGGTTGACTGCCTGGAAGGAAACTCTAGCTCCACAAACTGCAGGATGTGTGTCCTTGGAAAACTTCCTAATTCTCAGTTCCTCAGATTCCTTATCTGAAAGATTAGAGTAATAATAGCATCTTCCTCACAGTGTTGTTCTGAGGTTTAAATGAGTTAACACCCAAGGTATTATTTAAGTGCTTTGGGCATGAAGAACCTAAAACAGTGTCTGGCACATGGTTATCATTAACTACATTTAGTTTGCCTCCACAAGCCTAAAATATATTTCAAGAGTAGTTAGTCTTATCTTGAAAAATTAAATTCAATTTCTTTCTTTAACTGCTATGGTTGCCTTTGGGTATTACTAATGACATCTCCTATAAGAATTAATAAAATAATGCAGAGAGCAGACTCTTTAAGACTTTAAATTGTAACTTCACCTGAGTGCTGGATCTAAAAGTACCAAAAATGTCACCAAAGTTTAATGAAATAAAAATATTGTATCCTACTTCTAAACAAGTTAAGGAGATAATAGCTAGTTTTTCTAAAAGTGCTAAAGGACACTGTCATATATACATCATACATCACTGTGTTGAACAAACAATACATTTCTAACTATTACTGTCATGAACAAATACCTAAATATAAAAATACAGAATCTATATCCTACTCCCTGTTCCTTTCTAAAACAACTTCTAAGCACTTAGCATACTGTCTTCCCATAGTAATTATGCACTACATATTTGGTGATATGTTTCTGTGTCGTACTCACAATTGTAAGCAAATCATTTTAAGTTGAAGTTTCAGTCTGACATTAAAGTGAGACACTGGAAAAAGAAGTATTTAGGACATCACCTTTGCATATCATTGAAATGTACAGTATCTCTGATTTCTGGTATAAGGTCAAATTTTCTGGTTGCTTGCTGTACCCTTATTCTCAGAGGCTCCATAAGCTCCATCAACCTACCGAAGCCTAACCTTTTCTTATGCCACAGAATTTTTCTTGAATCCCACTTTACTTGTAAACGTCTCTTCTTTAGTGCTCAGAATGGATACTTACTGGTTATCTTTCCAGCCTACATTCTAATGGCTGGTCTTCTCTACAGGAGCTACTCTGCAGCAAGCGCAAGTCACCATCATGCATGTACTAGATGACACCATCCTTGACCATAGCTTATTAGCGCAGAGGTGCTCATCTGTTTCTTGTTGGAACAGTGGTATCTTTTATTCCTAAGAAATTGGAACTGAAATGGAGGATTTGATAATAGACGCACCTGTACATTTAAAGTCATAATTTTGGGGTGTCACAGTTTTATCATGAGGTATGAAAATCTGAGGGGCTTCCTAGGTGGCACTAGTGGAAAAGTAACCTCCTGCCATTAAAGAAGACTAAGGGGATGCAGTTTCAGTCCCTGGCTTGGGAAGATCCTCTAGAGAAGGAAACGGCAATCCACTCCAGTATTCTTGTCTGGAGAATCCAGACAGAAGAACCTGGTGGGCTACAGTCCACAGAGTCCCAAAGAGTTGGACATGACTGAAGCGCTGTAACATGCACCCATGATGAACTGAGAGGAATCTTTAAGGAGAAGACGGAAGTCAACACTCTGGGAAGAGTAAAGATGAAAACCACAGAATGTAGGAATAGGCTTCTAATTCCCAGTTTCAGCCTTCTTCTGAGATTCATCTATTCAGGATTTGGGGATCTGGGATACACACCTTTCTTGCCAATAATAGTCCCATTTTCTTAGTGATGGAAGAGTGGAAGAACGAAAGAGGAATATTTGAGAAAACAATACTCTGTAGTTCTAACATTTTCTGTGACTATAACCATGTCTGACCTTACACTATCAAAATACAAATTTGAGGTTTACCATAACAGCCAACAGACATGCATACAGGATCAAAATAACAATCCTTAATACCAAACTATATAAGATTTACAAAAGAAACATCTATGCATGGGTAGCCATCAAGATATGTAACAATAGTTAAAGAAATAATTTTTTAAATCAAAGTCTCACACAAGAATTTATTCAAATTATAGATAAAAACTCCACAAAATCCTTGCACAATCAAAAATACTGCTCACTTTTCAGGTCATTTAAACCCTTTTATTTCATCTTTGAGCTCAATGAGGACTGTCTGATTTAAGAAATAAAAATATTGGACACTCTATTAAAATTAAACTTCAGATTAGAAACACTGATTTTTTAGTGTAAATCTGTTCCATGCAGTATTATAGACATAAACACACTAAACAATTCTTCGTTTTTTATCTAAAATTCAAATTTAACTGGGTATCCTGTATTTAATTTGGCAACCTAAGTACAGTAAGTAATGTGCTTAGGAGGAAAAATTTTATTTTCCCAGTATACAATTTAAGTGGGTAGACTAGTCACTAGGCAGTTAAGTCAGCCAAGATGCAAGATGGAAACGTCTATCAAAATATTTTGGAAATCAGTTGCACAGATGTGTAACACATCGATATGTGATTTTTTTTTTTTTTTGAGGCTCATTTCATTTTTGTAGGGAGAGTAGGGGAAATGGGAAGACATGCATGTTAAATTTTACTAAAATTTGCTTTTTATTTGTTGCATTAATAGTAATCAAAAGCCATTATTTTAAAATTAGACTCATTTTCTTGAGAGGGCAGTAGCATGGTTAAAAGAGAAGAACAGAGGTAAGAAGAAAAGGAAAAAGAAAGACAAGATAAGTTGTTTTTTTTTTTTTTTCCTAGCTGTCTGTTTGATAAATCCACATTGGATTAACTCCAAAGCAAATTTAATCATTTGGGCAGAAATTGGTAATAGTGGCTGGAAAAAAAAAAAAAAAAAAAGAATTTAACCAGTAAGTAGTCACAAAAATTGGTACTGCTTGTGATTAGGGGAAAAAAAAACAAAACATGGTTATACTGAGATTTACATCATATTCCAAAAGAATTATCTTGTTTTTCATCCTTTCAAACTGTCTTCTCTTCCTATGCCACTCCTCACCCTCCACAAAATCAAATAACATATAAAATATAAAGTGTGAAAAGTGATGTATTCAGGAAACTTAAAAACAACAGTCAGGAAAGGAAGAAAGTCTATTCTGCTGGCTGAGATGTTGGCCTCTTGTTGAAACAGGTAGTGTGCAATGATGATGGGTGAGAATGTCATTTGCAAAAGCTTCCCGTAATAAGAACCACTGCTATAGCAGTTCACCAAGTATAATTTAGTATGATGTTTCAAAAAATGCTATTTAACTGTCTGAATCCATGTAATAATAAAGAAAGTCCATAGTACTGAGGAATATTAATTAAATCAAGATAAATAAGATCATTGCACTTTGAACCCAAGAATGATGTATATACAACAATAGCATATACAAATTTGAGCATAACATCCATCATTACAGGCATTCTACTAGTAAAATAAGTCATTACAGTCTCAGGAACAAGGGAGAGCTTTTTTCCTAAAGTGAGGTTGAAGTTCCATAAAGGAAAATTTCAGCATCATAATTTGCTCTCACTCAGTATGTATTGAAATTCCCCTTGTGGTAGCTCTTGGAAAGATCATCTTTTTATGATTAAAACAGGGAATACAGGTATCTTGCTGACTAAACTGTTCTTTCTGATGTCTGATATATCCACCCACTATGTCAGACTCTCCAGTACTAAAATGTAGGTCCCTTTAAACCAGTAGGTTACACATCAAACTTCAGGTTTGAAGCTCTGGAAGATTCTCTAGGATCACAGGTTAAAATCTCACCAGGTCCAATGCAACCTTTCATTCTTCCAGAAGGGATAAATCACCCAGCACGTACTTCACTGTGTTAGGGTGTTTCAGATGAGAACTTATAAACTTAGACTCCTTTGCTTTGTAATGACATTAAAGATCTCATGGGGTGTTTGTTCTAAGGTTTGGAGACCATCCTAAAACCTTGAGTAATTTTTGCTCATACTTGAAGTCTGCACTATGAGAGGTTTGAATATTATCATATGTTTTTAAGGTTTTGTGTACCTTATTAAGGTATGAAAATTAAGCTTACTTTCAGAAAGTACTTGCAGAATTAACATTATCTGGATCTAGAGATTATGGGATACATGGTATGATTTGAACATCACTATAGTCCTCTGCTCATCTATTGTGTGTCACAAAAGAGTTTTATACACCCTTCAGCAAGATAGCATGACAATTGGGCCAATGTCTGTATTTTAATAAAGCAGAGCCTGTTGGTTTGAGACTCAATTCTGAAGCCACAGCATATCACACATTTAAGGTCTCTAGTGACTTCTTTGTGTCCAAGTCCCCAAAGACTTTTCAAAGACTTTAATAAAGTTGCTTTCATTGCCCTATGTCTGATCAAGTCTGCCTGGATTACCCCCTGGCCTGAACTATATTATAAACATTCATCTTTTGATTTCAGTTCTTCTCATGATTTTTTTTTTTAACTTTATTGCTTTCAAACTGCCATTTCCCTCATTGTTTATGATTAGCTGGTCTATCTTTCTGGCAAACAAATAAACAAGAAGAAAACTGAAGGAGCAGTTGGTGAATATGGATAAAGAAAACAAAATCCCATAATCAGCATTCAGATGTCGCCCTTGATGATTTGAGTTTAGAGTTCTTTCTGGAAATCTCGAGTGCTATTTGTAATACTTTGTGTCACAATTTTTTTTTTTTTTGCTTCATTTTTCCCCCTGTTTGATTGAGAGCCACTTAGAGGGTTCATTTTCACTTCATTGTGAAGCCTGATCCTCTGGGATCATTCCATCAGAAAAATGTCCACACCTGCTCACAAATTCCTGTAGGGTGTCCTGGTAAAAACACCCAAAGAATTGTGGGAAGGTATAGAAAAGATACTCTCTACATGGACTACATGGAATTATCTTGAAAAATTCATTTTGTATATGAAAACCAAACTTACCCTATCTCTAAAATATCTGAATAATTCCTTCTAGAAAGCCTTTGACAAGCCCCAAATGGAGCTGTGTCTTCTATTCTTCTCATACATTTGCAGTCCTATAGAAACATCTCTTTTCCTTTCACATATCATCATAATTAATTCTATAAGCTTCTTCCAGCCTGAGAATTTAATTTTTATTTTAATAGAATTTAAAAGCTTTGTAATAGAGCAAATGCAGTGCGTAGTTTCTATGAATGGAGATGCCACATTTTTTTGTACCAAAATGAATCTTTTCTTTCTGTGTTTAGTATGACCTATGTTCTCTGTCAGAAATTTTAATATCATCTCATTCATCACTCAGCTTGCTTAGTCTCCTTTGCCTGTCTTGTTCTTTTTCCCCAAAATCACTTGCTGATAGAGCTTAATTATTACTATAGTGTTGCCCTGCTTCTTTGAAAAATTGTATGATCGAGATGGTTAAATAATATATTGTGATATCTTTTAAATGTTAGGTTCTAAGTAAATATAGGGTGCTGTAGAATTTTAGTGGATAAATATCAGACAGACACACACATGCACACTCAAACATATATACACATTTTGTGAGACAAAAGTTATTTGTGTCTTATTTTCTGCTTTATTTCTTAGGCCTAAATCAAATTCCAAGGACATAGCGCATAGCCAACAAATATTTGTTGAATCGATGAAATTATGTAAGACCAGTTGAAAGGCATTTCTACATATGTACTGAGATATTTGACTTTTTTAATTTAAAAAAGTGTTTGTCATCAGTTTGATGTGTTAAAACAATATAAGGTATATGGTCATAATATATGGTCACCTAATTTTCAATGACAGAATGTGGTCCACTGGAGAAGAGAATGGCAAACCACCTCAGTATTCTTGCCTCGAGAACCCCACGAACAGTATGAAAAGGCAAAATGATACGATACTGAAAGAGGAACTTCCCAGGTTGGTAGGTGCTTTATTGCTGTTCTGTGGCTCAGAGCCTCCTTGTCACCAGGACATACAGCCCCCGTGCACCTGGAGCCCCTAGCATTGTCGCTGTCACCTTCCAGGGATGAGCAGAGGGGGCCAGGCTGCTTCCAGGGACTGGGCACCCAGCTCCTTAGGGAGGAGGGGAGCTCTAGGCTTCCTTGGGGTTGGTGACTTTGCCCAAAAAGATGATGCTCTGAGTGTCTTTGCAGAATATGGACATCAGAAAGGGCCTGTTGAAACTGACAGTTAGCGTGTGCATGGGTGATGAATTAATCCTTACGACAGCTGTGGCAGCAGCTCCTTCCATGCCCTCCTCGCCCACGTCGAGCACGGCCTTGTGGACCACCTTGGAAACTGCCAGCTTGTTGTCATCTGTGAGTCCTGAGAAGTCTGCATCGCTGGCGAAGATTTCCTTGACACCCAGCTGGGAAAGGATGTCTTTCGGCTGATAGTCGCTGGAGATGGAAAACCTTGGCAGGCTGAGTTGATCTATATGTCTGGGCTGCAGGGAGTTTCACCACCTCGTCAGCGTCTCCGGGGTCAGCTTGGCTTCCAGGTCCTGCATTTTGCCCTCGTCGGGGAGGATGAAAAGGGCGCTGTCGTTGCTGGTGTATGTGAGCTCAGTGTGCTGGAGATCAGTGGAGAAATAACTCCAGAAAGAATGAAGGGATGCAGCCAAAGCAAAAACAATACCCAGTTGTGGATGTGACTGGTGATAGAAGCAAGGTCCGATGCTGTAAAGAGCAATATTGCATAGGAACCTGGAATGTTACGCCCATATTTCAGGGAAATTGGAAGTAGTAAACAGGAGATGGCAAGAGTGAATGTTGACATTCTAGGAATCGGCAAACTAAAATGGACTAGAATGGGTAAATTTAACTCAGGTGACCATTATATCCACCACTGTGGGCAGGAATCCCTTAGAAGAAATGGAGTAGCCATCACGGTCAACAAAAGAGTCCAAAATACAGTACTTGGATGCAATCTCAAAAAAGACAGAATGATCTCTGTTCATTTCCAAGGCAAACCATTCAATATCACAGTAATCCAAGTCTATGCCCCAACAAGAAATGCTGAAGAAGATGAAGTTGAATGGTTCTATGAAGACCTACAAGACCTTTTAGAACTAACACCCAAAAAAGATGTCCTTTTCATTATAGGGAACTGGAATGCAAAAGTAAGAAGTCAAGAAACACCTAGAGTAACAGGCAAATTTGGCCTTGGAATACGGAATGAAGCAGGGCAAAGACTAGTAGAGTTTTGCCAAGAGAATGCACTGGTCATAGCGAATACCCTCTTCCAACAACACAAGAGAAGACTCTACACATGGACATCATCAGATGGTCAACACTGAAATCAGATTGATTATATTCTTTGCAGCCAGAGATGGAGAAGCTCTATACAGTCAGCAAAAACAAGACCAGGAGCAGACTGTGAGATCATGAACTCCTTATTGCCAAATTCAGACTTAAATTGAAGAAAGTAGGGAAAACCACTAGACCATTCAGGTATGACCTAAATCAAATCGCTTATGATTATACAGTGGAAGTGAGAAATAGATTGAAAGGACTAGATCTGATAGATAGAGTGCCTGATGAACTATGGATGGAGGTTTGTGACATTGTATAGGAGACAGTTATCAAGACCATCCCCATGGAAAAGAAATGCAAAAAAGCAAAATAGCTGTCTGAGAAGGCTTTACAAATAGCCTCCTCAGACAGAAGGAGGAGGAGAAAAGAAGAGAAGAGGAAAGAAGAAAAGCCAAAAGCAAAGGAGAAAAGGAAAGATATAAGCATCTGAATGCAGAGTTCCAAAGAATAGCAAGGAGAGATAAGAAAGCCTTCCTCAGTGATCAATGCAAAGAAATAGAAGAAAACAACAGAATGGGAAAGACTAGAGATCTCTTCAAGAAAATTAGAGATACCAAGGGAACATTTCAAGCAAAGATGGGCTCGATAAAGGACAGAAATGGTATGGATCTAACAGAAGCAGAAGATGTTAAGAAGAGGTGGCAAGAATACACAGAAGAACTGTACAAAAAGATCTTCATGACCCAGATAATCACGATGGTGTGATCACTGACCTAGACCAGACATCCTGGAATGTGAAGTCAAGTGGACCTTAGAAAGCATCACTACGAACAAAGCTAGTGGAGGTGATGGAATTCCAGTTGAGCTATTTCAAATCCTAGAAGATGATGATGTGAAAGTGCTGCATTCAATATGCCAGCAAACTTGGAAAACTCAGCAGTGATCATAGGATGGGAAAAGGTCCATTTTGATTCCAATCCCGAAGAAAGGCAATGCCAAAGAATGCTCAAACTACTGCACAATTGCACTCGTCTCACACGCTAGTAAAGTAATGCTCAAAATTCTCCAAGCCAGGCTTCAGCAGTACATGAACCCTGAACTTCCAGATGTTCAAGCTGGTTTTAGAAAAGGCAGAGGAACCAGAGATCAAATTGCCAACATCCACTGGATCATTGCAAAAGCGAGAGAGTTCCAGAAAAACATCTATTTCTGCTTTATTGACTATGCCAAAGCCTTTGACTGTGTGGATCACAATAAACTATGGAAAATTCTGAAAGAGATGGGAATACCAGCCCACCTGACCTGCCTCTTGAGAAACCTATATGCAGAGCAGGAAGAAACAGTTAGAACTGGACATGGACCAACAGACTGGTTCCAAATAGGAAAAGAAGTACGTCAAGGTTGTATATCGTCTCCCTGCTTATTTAACTTATATGCAGAGTACATCATGAGAAACGCTGTGCTGTAAGAAGCAGAAGCTGGAATCAAAATTGCCAGGAGAAATATCAATAACCTCAGATATGCTGATGACACCCCCCTTATGGCAGAAAGTGAAGAGGAACTAAAAAGCCTCTTGATGATAGTGAAAGAGGAGAGTGAAGAAGTTGGCTTAAAGCGCAACATTCAGAAAACGAAGATCGTGGCATCTGGTCCCATCACTTCATGGGAAATAGATGGGGAAACAGTGGAAACAGTGTCACACTTTATTTTTCTGGGCTCCAAAATCACTGCAGATGGTGATTGCAGCCATGAAATAAAAAGACCCTTACTTCTTGGAAGTAAAGTTATGACCAACCTAGATAGCATATTAAAAAGCAGAGACACTACTTTGTCAACAAAGTTCTGTCTGCCTAGTCAAGGCTGTGGTTTTTCCTGTGGTCATGTATGGATGTGAGAGTTGGACTGGGTAGAAAACTGAGCACAGAAGAATTGATGCTTTTGAACTGTGGTGTTGGAGAAGATTCTTGAGAGTCCCTTGGACTGCAAGGAGATCTAACCAGTCCAATGTAAAGGAGTTCAGTCCTGCATGTTCTTTGGAAGGACTGATGCTAAAGCTGAAACTCCAATACTTTGGCCATCTCATGCCAAGAGTTGGCTCATTGGAAAAGACTCTGATGCTGGGAGGGCTTGGGGGCAGGAGGAGAAGGGGACGACAGAGGATGAGATGGCTGGATGGTATCACTGACTCAATGGACATGAGTTGGGTGAACTCCGGGTGATGGACAGGGAGGCCTGGCATGCTGTGATTCATGGGATTGCAAAGAGTCAGACACGACTGAGCGACTGAATGAAACTGAATTTTCAATGACTAGAGAATTGTTTGTCTCTTGAAGTTCACAGTAGCTTCAAGATAAACTCTCTCCAATTAGAAAATACTACATGTATATTCATTTCCCTGATAGCTCAGTTGGTATAAGAATCTGCCTGCAATGCAGGAGACCCTGGTTTGATTCCTGGGTCTGGAAGATTCCCTGGAGAAGGGATAGGCTCCCCACTCCAGTATTCTTGGGCTTCTCTTGTGGCTCAGCTGGTAAAGAATCCACCTGCAATGTAGGAGATCTGGGTTCAATTCCTGGGTTGGGAACTTCCCTGGAGAAGGGAAAGGCTAACCACTCCGGTATTCTGGCCTAGAGAATTCCATGGACTGTATAGTCCATAGGGTCACAAACAGTCGGACACAACTGAGTGACTTTCACTTTAACAAATAGATGTTGAATCACAAGATATAAAATCTTGCAATGCATACAAAATTTATGCATATGTTTTCATATTAATTCTATTATTAAGAGGAGTGGAGAGATTATATTTGAAAGACTTTGCATGAATATAATTTTTTAAGGCTTTGCTTCAGTAAAAGAAAACTAAAGCAGATAATTTCACTGGCCTGTCCATATACTCCTGTAATCTATTTCTGTGTCTCTGGGCTTCATTTTCAACTGCAAAACCTCATTACTCTTTGCCTGAGGGCTTTCTTGGGCCTCCTGTATGTGGGGATGGGGGTTGGAGGGGGCATGGTGGGTAGGAAAGGTACAGGACAGAAGTACCAGGGAATTAATGAACCATGAACCATTCTGAAAGCCCAAGCCATACTCACCAATGTCTGCTAGGCATTGATGGAAAATTGAGGGAGTTGATGACTACCCCTGCTGGCTCATGCTCCACACTGCCTCATAGTTGCCCAATGGGACTATGCTCGCCAGGGATAACACTTTGATTGGCTTCTCTCTCTTCTCTGTGTCACATTTTATACTGTTTTATAGTGCTTCTTGGTATCACTCAAACAAATAAACTACTTGAACCTGAATCCTAGACTCAGGGTATGCTTCTAATGGATAAAATGAAGATAGTTGATACTAAAAGTATTCCTAGGAAGCCACTTAGAATGTGATTCTGGAACTGGATCTGTCACTGGCTGTGTGCAATAAGGACCTCATTGCTCTTAATGAGTGGGGTGATGATTACTCCTGGCTTGTTATAGCCCAGGAATAGTAGACTGCCACCTGTGGTGGGATGAAACACAGATGGAAGGGATGTACTCTGTTTCATGCATTTTACAGACATGGTGGAAATGACAATTATAATCTTTCTGGAGGGGTTGGTTTTTGTTACCAGCTATCAGAGCTTGGAAGGAGGAAAATAAGTTCAGATAAGCCAGCTATCAGTCTAAAACATGGTGTGAAATCCAAAAATGTATGGCTACATTTAAAGACACCCAAATTCTTGCTGTTGGAGGACGGGCTGTTCTGAAAAATCATGACCATGATTGGATTAGCAGAGTGGTAGAATTAAAGAAAAGAAAAATGAACAAACAAACAAAAAACCCAACCAAACAATCAACCAGACAGCAAACAAAGCCCCAGCAAACTTTCTGTTCTTGATTATGGTGCTGGAAGGGACACTTAAGCCTCAGTGGAGATATCTAGGTCAACAAAGAAGGAAATCTTGAAAGTTTAGCTTTTTATGACCATGCTGAATTGACATGCATGCCCTAGTTGCTAGCAGAACACAGCTTCCTCTAACTTGGAGGCCACATAGAGGCTGTATTTGAGGCCATTGCTGCACAGGGTCATGCTTGACTTCTAGGGTCTGTGCCCCACTGACTTCTTTGAATTTAGACCAATAACTAGAGAACAGTTTTAGCGTGGGCCCACTGGGAAAGTGCTACCTGTGTTATGGGAAGAAGAGTGTTATTTAATAAAAGATCTAAATGATCTGGCCAGTATGTTGCAACAACACTGAAATATGCCTGAAAATGGACCCTCAGCGTTCTAGACTAGAAGTGGGGCATGGAATACAAGGCTGGATGGGAGATATTTATTGATATAAGGACACTGTCCAGTGACACAGATTTAGTATAATGCAGCAATGGCACTCCACTCCAGTACTCTTGCCTGGAAAATCCCACGGACGGAGGAGCCTGGAAGGCTGCAGTCCATGGGGTCACTAAGAGTCGGATACGACTGAGCGACTTCACTTTCACTTTTCACTTTCATGCATTGGAGAAGGAAATGGCAACCCACTCCATTGTTCTTGCTTGGAGAATCCCAGGGACAGGGGAGCCTGGTGGGCTGCTGTCTATGGGGTCACACAGAGTCGGACACGACTGAAGTGACTTAGTAGTAGTAGTAGCAAGAATAGTTATGAGTATAGCAAGTTATCTCATAACAAGTATAACTATGACAAACCTAGACAGCATATTAAACAACAGAAACATAATTTTGCCAACAAAGGTCCATATAGTTAAAGATACAGTTTTTCTAGTAGCTGTGTATGGATGTGAGAGCTGGACCATAAAGAAGGCTGAGCATCAAAGAATTGATGCTTTTGAACTGTAGTGCTGAAGAAGACTCTAGAGAATCCCTTGGACTGCAAGGAGATCAGACCAGTCAATCCTAAAGGAAATAAGTCCTGAATATACACTGGAAGGACTGATGCTAAAGCTCTAATGCTTTGGCCACCTAATGCAAAGAGATGACTCATTGGAAAAAAACCCTGGTGCTGGGAAAGACTGAGGGCAGGAGAAGAGAGAAACTGAGGAGGAGATGGTTGGATGGCATCATCGACTCAATGGACATGAGTTGAGCAAACTCTGGGAGACAGTGAAGGATAGGGAAGCCTGGTGTGCTGCAGTCTATGGGGTTGCAAAGAGTCAGACATGACTTAGCAACTGAACAACAACAGCAGCAAGAATAGTTAAAATATATTAACTGCCATAGTGAAAAAAATCGATTCTTCACTCACCTTCCAGACTTGAGCCAGTTCGCAGACCAAAAACACGCAGCTCCATGTCTTCTAGAGACAAGACTCTGTATAATCTAAGTGAATACTGACTGATAACTCATGTTATCAGTCCTAATCCTTTGAGTCTGGAACCTTAGAAGGGGGTGAGGATGATAAAATACCAGGACAAAGGTTGTGTGGAAGGAGAAGAGAAGATAATCCATGATGGTCTAAGGAGTCCACTGGGTATTTGTGGGCAGTGGCTTCTGACACATCTCTAGATTAATTTATGCTTCATTATAAATAGACCAGGAAAGCAACTTTTGAATCATCGCTATTTTGTACTCTGCAATTGATGCCCATATTGCTTGAATATTAAGTGAAGAATGTATGACACATTCTTCTGATTTCTTATATGTTTTCACAAGCTGATGGAAAGAAATAAGGTCCACCCTCTCTCTCTCCCCTATCTTAATGAGTTCCAGGACAAATGACTGAGTTCTTCTTGTTTTGGCTTCTGCTTCCCTTTCCAATCTCTCTTTGTATGCTCTCTTTACCCTCCACTCATACTTAGTTCACCAGCAATACTGAATGTCTTCCATCCTTGTGTTTCTGTTTTTCTCTTCTCCTGATCTTCAGGCTTGCTGTTTCCTCCTTTTGAAATACTTCTCTCTGTCCACTCGACTCCCTGCTTCCACCTACTGCTTAGCCAGCACTCACTGTTAGTTCTGAAATGAAAAGGTCATACCTATAAGCTAGATCAAATTAGTTTATTAGTCTTATCGCAGGCATCTCAAGCTCATATGTTTGGCTCTTTTATTTTTGGATAAAAGATAATAAACATATTTTGTATTTTGATTTTTTCTTCTACTTGAACAGATTTAATTCCAAATTTCATTTTAAACATATTTTATTTCATCCTTTGTAAGAGTTATTTTGAGAAGTTATTTGAGGAGGTTAAAGGGATCTTAGTACCAAATTTGGCTTACTGAAGATCTTTATCTTCCAACTATTATAATTCCTTATCCATTCTTTCTGACTATGTTAAAAATAGACCTCAAATGTAGAAAAGGCAAAGCATCAAAGGAAAAGTTAATGTCCTATTTCTTCTTAAAAGCTTTTATTGTAATATTTATAATTCTTATGAAATTATTATTTATTTACCACCTCTAACTCCACGAGCCCATCTCATTTGTCCCAAAGAAAGAAGGGACTGGGGAAAAATCTGAATGATGAATTTTCTTTACAGCATATTTATTGAAAATATATATCACTGGGGTTGGAAACTGAAATCTCTAGTTTTGTGTTCCTGACTTGCCTGGAGAATTCCATGAACAGAGGAAGTTAGCCTATTAACTCAGTTTAATTAGTCAAGACAGCAGGGGCATAGAATGAAAAAAAGTTTTTGTATATTTGTGTGTATATGTGTGCATGTGTATGTACATGTGTCTGTGAGTGTCGGTGATTTTCAAATGTGAGTGTGTGTTTTCTAAGTGCACTTTTTTTGTGATAGTAGGTTAGGGACATATATGCATTTGCGGCAATGCAGAGAGGTATAAAAGATTTCTACTGAGAGGGTGTCTTTGCATTTTTTTCTGCATTACTAGTGCCCTCCAGCAGTAATTTCTAAATTGTGCCTTCTTCTGAATGTGGTGGCTGGGAATGTCTTTTCTAGATATCATTATTATAGCTTCTGTAAGACTCTTCACTTGTCCAGAAAAATGGAGAAAAATTGGATAACAAATGTGACCAAAAAAAATAATAATACTCAAAGGAAAAATTAAAATTAAGGTGGCCAGCCATTCCCAGGGTTCACCGTGGACAAGGCATCATAGGCAAAGAGAGTTCACCCTTCTGCTCTGGTGACTGGCTTAAGTGAATTTGGGCAATTCACTTAACCTCTCTATGCCCTGATTTCCTTCTTCTGGCATCTGATGACACTGGTTGTGAATTTCCTTGCAATTACTCAATTAATGACTACGAAACTCTGTGAAAATAGAATACAAGGAAATGCTTAATAAAATGGTAAATAAGGGAAAAAATGGACAGTAAAGGACCTGTAGCCACAACTGGAAAAGCATTATTAAAGGTTACTTTGAGAGGAACAAAAGAGACGTGTACTAACACCATCTAATTGGGGACTGCCTCATCTTATAACTTGGAGCTTGGCCTAAACTTTCATGGTGCATGACAATTGGGTCTTCCACACCTGCTTCATGGAAAGGCTGCCACCATTGCCAAGTTCCCAATCACACCAGCATCTAAACCCCCCACCTCCCCACGCTGAGAGTCACTTTCAGTTCATAGCTACCTCTTTTTAAAAAAACTAGACTTTTTTTTGCAAAGATAGAACACTAAGTCATTTCTCTCCCCTCCACAGCAAACTTCCCCTCCTTTCTCTAGAATGGCTTTACTTCTGTAGTTTCATGTAGTTCAAAGGCAGAAACAGAAAATAATGGGATTTGGCTAAAGGGTTATAACCCTAAGAATTCCAAAACTTTTCACTGAAGGACCATTTCTAACAAAAGCTTTTATCCATTGGCAATTCCCACTGAGAGCTGTTCAGCCTGACTCAGGAGGCACCGCATAAAGGTTTTAACATGCCCTAGCCTGCCACTGTCCATTTGCAAGGACAGAGACAGAGCCTCTGTGTGGCCATTTCTCAGTCCATTTGTGAGGGCATTCATTTGACAGAGGAAGGGCCTGGATCTAAACTGAGAGTATTCAAAAGCTGTTTACTCAGCCAAATCTACTATCAGAGGAGGGACTTCCCTGTCTCTACCCACTGAAGGAGACCTTAACATTTGTTACTAGTTAGGCTCAGCTAGGGAAATATATGATACTGAAGAAGGCTTATTTTCATTTAGGATGGCCGCATGACAATGGGGAAGAGGACATGGTGCTTTGGGACCCAAATATCAGAAGGGACGTAATCACACAACACACACACACACACACACACAGACACACACACACACACTCATGCTTCACCACCTCATCTTTTCCAGTTTCAAGGAAACAAAGAGATGTCTCTTCTATGGAAAAAAGTGAATGTGTCTACAGAGGTCAATGTGCTCTTGGCCATAGTCCATACCTCTGCTTTTCTGGCTGTAACCTGGCATCTCTGCCAGCCATTATTGACAATAAATAGGGAGACTTCTGAGCAATTTTTCCTTTTAGAGTAGGAAAATGTTAATACAGCACAGTAATTTTTAGAAATACCCTTGTAGTATCTAGTGAATTATACACATTTCCATTGCCTTAGGAGAGGGTAAGAATAATTTATTTCCATGTATTCCCAAGCTCTTAGGATTGAGCAATGAAGCCTCCCCAAGCACTCAGAGAACAGGGAAATAAGATTGTCCTGTGAGAATTAAATGACATGAAAACAACACTTAGCAAAATGTTTTCTAGTTCCATGGGAGCATACTAGAAGATCACTTAATTAGTGAAATTGTCACATGTGCAGTCAGCATACATCATGAAAAAGGAGCAGCCATGTAGCAAGTTGGCTTTGGAGGATCTAACTGTCTGTACAAACCAAGAGGCAAAAAGAGAGACCAGGAGACCATGATCTCCCTGGTCACAAGGTCTTATAATGTCTGGATGAACCTTAAGACCTTTGGCCACTCTCTGTCCTGACAGTGCAGTTTCTGAGGAACCTATTGATTTATATTTCATCTTACTCCTGAGTAGGAGACCTAAGAATCTTAGTCACCAGAGAGTAATATTCCCTGATTACAAATTAATGACTTGGCTTTCTAGTTCACTTATTAGTTTCGAGTGAATTTAATTCTGATAAGTTTGTCTCAAAGAGTTTAATTATTTGTTTTACTTATAAAATCCTGCATTCATATCTGTAAGACTAAGGACCATGGTGAATTCACTAACTTAATGCTGCCCAGGCCAGGGAAGGATTTGGAGGGTCAGTGACTGCATCCTGGGTAATTGTTCCTCCATGACTGTTTTGTTCCATTTAAACTTCAATAATTCCTAGTTTCCACAGTTATGGTAAAGGATCTTTAGAAACTGAGATAATCATCATGTTTTCCTAACATACGAAGTTGATATTGTTGTTAATAAAGTTGAGTCTTTTCCTCTGGAATGTACATTTTTTTCATTTAGGATTCTGGTTCTCAGTGATGTGCAGAATGATGATGCTTTGACATTCTCACAGCTAAAGGGCATGAAGAAAAGCCAACTCTAACCAAAGGCCCTAAGATGAGTGACTAGGACATAAAACAGGAAGTGATTTATTTTAAATTATTTCCTATCAAGACACACTCCTTTCAAGTATCAATTTAATATTATTTTACAATTCTCACTATATCCCAGCTATTTGCTGGACTTCGGAGATATATTGGTGAACAAGGCAAACCCTCACAGAACCTATGGTTCAGAGAAAAGATAAGCATGAAGACAAACATTCCCAAGACAATCTATTCATAGGAATTGCAGGAATGTTAAATTCCAGAAAGAGTACAAACAAGATATTGTATTGAATGTTGTGGGGCTTTATCAAGAAATGATTCTCTGACAAAATAGCATTTAGGTTTGGCCTTAAAGGATAAGTGAGGACTCATCAGGGAATGGTATTGAAGAATAGCAGTCAAGCATAGAAAAAAGAAAAGTAATTTTGAGGCCAAAAGGAAAATAATGTGTTCAAAACTTGAAGGAGGTCAGAATAGCTAAAAATGAGGACTGTGAGGTAAGGATGGAGGTTTAACACAATCTGTGCCTGCACAGCATCCCAGTTTCTATGGTGGATTTTTTTAATTTTTTTTTTTTTTTTTTTTAACAAATACCTGTTGAGGGCCTCATATGAACCAAGAACGAACTCTTCCAGGTTTTGGTCAAATAACTAAGTACCATCTCCTTGTTAGGAAAGCAGACGATACATCAGCACGTTTCTAGTATATCAAAGGTGGCTTATATTATGAAAGGCAATAAAACAGACAAGGGAAATGGAAGCATGAGGGTTGAAGTTTGAGGACTATTTGGTGTTAAGGGATTGTCTTACTGATAATGTGGTGTTTGATCAGAGACCCAAACTGAGTTTGAGAGAGCAAGCCAAGGAAGAGCAGGAAAGAGGGCAAAGTTAGTGCAAAGGCCCTAAGATGAGACTTAATTCAAATATTTGAAGAACAGCATGAGCCAAGGAATTAAGGGGAGAGTAGTAGGAGATGAGATTAGAAAAATTGTGCATAAGTGGAGTCCAATCATATAGAAACTCCTTGGTCTCTGTAAGATTCAGACTAGGAGTAGGATAAGAATCTGTTATCAAGGTTTGAATATTCATTAGAAGTACTGATGCTGAAGCTTCAATACTTTGACCACCTGATGCAAACAGCCAACTCATTGAAAAAGACACTGATGCTGGAAAAGATTGAAGGCAAATGGAGAAAGAGGTGTCAGAGGAGGACGTAGCTAGAAAGCGTCACCAAATCAATGTACATGAATTTGAGTAAATTCTGGGAGCTAGTGAAGGACAGAGGAGCCTGGCCTGCTGCAGTCCACGGAGTCACAAACAGTCGGATATGACTTAGTGACTGAGCAACAACAACAATCAGGTTTTGAGCAGAGGAGTGCCATGATTTAATTTCCATTTAAACAGCTCACTCTGTTTTTTGTGTTCAGAAAGATGATGAGGTGCAGGGAGGAACAGGAAAGGGACATGGCAGGAAGACCACTTAAGAAGCCATTATCTTTATCTTAAAAGTAATGGGAAATAAGTAAAGAGGTTTAATAAGGGAATTATACTTCATTAAAATATCATCATAGTATATATTCTAATTTGGAGAAGACAATGGCATCCCACTCCAGTACTCTTGCCTGGAAAATCCCATGGATGGAGGAGCCTGGTAGGCTCCAGTCCATGGGGTTGCTGGGAGGTGGTCACGACTGAGTGACTTCACTTTCACTTTTCACTTTCATGCATTGGAGAAGGAAATGGCAACCCACTCCAGTGTTCTTGCCTGGAGAATCCCAGGGACCGGGGAGCCTGGTGGGCTGCCGTCTATCGGGTCGCACAGAGTCGGACACAACTGAAGCGACTTAGCAGCAGCAGTAGCAGCATATATTCTAACTATGAACCTCAGTTGAGCAATTAATTAAAAATACAAATGCCTTAGTAAATTTAAGTACTTTTCTGTCTTTAACTACTATATTAATTGATTATTGCTAAATTTCACTTTGATTTTTGCTTTTTTTTTGGTTTCCTCTAACTTGCAGTCATTTGACTTGGACGCATCTTCTAACTCTCTTCTGATGTTGGAATAAAATGGATTAATTCTAGCTCAATAGTCCAACTAAGAAAGCATTGGGTCTGTGTTTTTCTAATCCCAAGAAAATCCTTAGATCTCTAAGGCTTCCTTGTGTAACAGGTATCTACTGCATTGGAGTACAAGAAAAAGCCAACTCATCAATATTGTCAAGAATTCTAATATCACTCATTCTGGGATTTCTTGCAGCCTCCCCTGGATTGTATAAATTTCCCAGAGCCATGATGCTGCCAGAGAATGGAGAAATTTCCCTTCTATTCTTGTCGCATGTTGTATGGCTCCGTTCTGAGTTCCCAAGGTCATTTTGAATGGCGATGACACCATCCATCAGTGGCATTCATTTGCTCAGTGCCAAACTCAACCATGAGAACACTTCAGCTCAGCAACCAAAGTTTTGGCCCTTATTGTTGGCTGCCACCACCCTTACATCTAATACCCAGCTAGGTCACTGCTGCTGTGTGCCCAAGAATGTATAGCCTTGGACACTCTTGGCAACTAGCAAACTGTGGTCTTCATTTCCAGAGAACTGATAGTTTTTTGGGTGTCAGATTCAGATTCTCAAAAACTAAACATCTGTGGCCCATGATATGTGAGGATTCAGCTAGATTCAAAGACTCAGGACTTCAACTAACTGCCTTTCTTCCCGCAAAAGCAGGTAGAGAAGCCTTAGTAAGACCTAAACATCTCTGCGGTGCCATAATCAGGAAATTCTTGTTCTGTATTTACTTCTGTGTTCTCTTTCTTAAAGAGTAGTCACATTTACACAATAGTCCTGGATGCACCATTAATATAAGGGTAAAATGATTCCTGATTTGTGACATCTCTTTCCTTTCTTCTTCCCTTCCAGCTAATCTGAAAGAATAACGACTGTTTTACCTATCAGACATTCCTGAAGATTTTAAGTCTTCTGGCACCCTAGGTCTGGGAAGTACCCTCTAAATTCTCATTTTCAATTGAAAGAAAGCCTTTGTTGGCAACTCCATATTCATTCCAACATCAGCTCCTCTGATTAACAACTAATCCCAAAACTTTATTTTTATACTTAATTTTGATGCTTGCCAATCATTTTAGAACTGGGTCAATATAAAAGACTGATGTAAGTTTAAGCCTTTTAATTTTTAGGAGATAAATTGTTAAGCATTTCAACTGACATACTTTAGAAAATAATCTGCAAAAACTTTTTCTCAGAAATCAACAAAGTCCCTTAAGTCCACTCAGGAAAAGAAACTATAGGCTACACTAAGTAGTGGATGATAAACATCATTTGAGAGTGTGTAAGGAGGGTTATTCATTCATGTGATGATTACATTTTCAAATATCTATTACATTTCAAATTGTAACTAATACTAGTTATAACTGTAGCTCCAACTTCAGTTCAGCCTATGTCTTGGTTGGGCTTCTTAGTTTTCATAAGCAAACATCAAGTTTGCCTCAGTTTGACTAACTCTTATAGATAGGACTCTGCTATCAATTAGCTTAAAATATCTACACTCCAAGTATTGGTTTTATTTGATGTTCTATGTTTATACTTGGAGAAGGCAATGGCACTCCACTCCAGTATTCTTGCCTGGAAAATCCCATGGACAGAGGAGCCCGGTGGGCTCCAGTCCCTGGGGTCACTAAGAGTAGGGCACGACTGAGCGACTTCACTTTCACTTTTCACTTTCATGCATTGGAGAAGGAAACGGCAACCCACTCCAGTGTTCTTGCCTGGAGAATCCCAGGGACAGAGGAGCCTGGTGGGCTGCCATCTATGGGGTCGCACAGAGTCGGACACGACTGAAGCAACTTAGCAGCAGCAGCAGCAGCAGCAGCAGCAGCATGTTTATACTTGGTTGTAAAAACTAATTGTTATGGATTAGCTGAATAATCGGAGAAGGCGATGGCACCCCACTGCAGTACTCTTGCCTGGAAAATCCCATGGATGGAGGAGCCTGGTAGGCTGCAGTCCATGGGGTCTCTAAGAGTCCGACACAACTGAGCGACTTCACTTTCACTTTTCACTTTCATGCATTGGAGAAGGAAATGGCAACGGACTCCAGTGTTCTTGCCTAGAGAATCTCAGGGACGGGGGAGCCTGGTGGGCTGCCATCTATGGGGTTGCACAGAGTTGGACACGACTGAAGCGACTTAACAGCAGCAGCAGCAGCTGAATGATATGAAATCTGTCTTTACTCTGTTCTAATTTCATCCATGGATCATTCGGGACGCTACTGAATTGCTACCGTGAATTTGTGCCTTAGTATCATGGCAGCTTGAAGGACTGGAATTGAAGAAAGTTTATATGTAAATATCCTCACCTCCAGATCAGGTCAGTTCAGTCGCTCAGTTGTGTCCAACTCTTTGGAACAGCATGGTCTGCAGCAGGCCAGGCCTTCCTGTCCATGACCAACTCCTGGAGTTTACTCAAATTCATGTCCATTAAGTTCGTGATGCCATCCAACCATCTCCTCCTCTGTAGTCCCTTTCTCCTGCCCTCACTTTCCCTGCATCAGAGTCTTTTCCAATGAGTCAACTCTGCGCATTAGGTGGTCAAAGTATTGGAGTTTCAGCTTCAACATTGGTCCTTCCAATAAACATTCAGGACTGATTTCCATTAGGATGGACTGGTTGGTTCTCCTTGCAGTCCAAGGGACTCTCAAAAGTCTTCTCCGATACCACAGTTCAAAAGCATTCTTCAGTGCTCAGCTTTCTTTATAGTCCAACTCTCACATCAGTACATGACCACTGGAAAAACCATAGCCTTGACTAGACAGACCTTTGTTGAAAAAGTAGTGTCTCTGCTTTTTAATATGCCATCTAGGTTGTTCATAACTTTCCTACCAAGGAGTAAGCAGCTTTTTATTTCATGGCTGCAATCACCATCTGCAGTGATTTTGGAGCCTCAAAAAATAAAGCCTGCCACTGTTTCCCCATCTATTTCCCATGAAGTGATGGGACTGGATGCCATGATCTTTGTTTTGTGAATGTTGACCTTTAAGCCAACTTTTTCACTCTCCTCTTTCATTTTCATTAAGACATTCTTTAGTTCTTCACTTTCTCCCATAAGGGTGCTGTTATCTGCATATCTGAGGTTATTGATATTTCTCCCAGCAGTCATGATTCCAGTTTGTGCTTCCTCCAGCCCAGCGTTTCTCATGATGGACTCTGCATATAAGTTGAATAAGCAGAGTAATGATATACAACCTTGACACACTCCTTTTCCTATTTGGAACCAGTTTGTTTTTCCATGTCCAGTTCTAACTGTTGCTTCCTGACCTGCGTATAGGTTTCTCAAGAGATGGGTAGGTGGTCTGATATTCCTATCTCTTTCAGAATTTTCCACAGTTTATTGTGATCCACACAGTTAAAGACTTTGGCATAGTCAATAAAGCAGAAATAGATGTTTTTCTGGAACTCTCTTGCTTTTTTGATGATCCAGAGGATGTTGGCAATTTGATCTCTGGTTCCTCTGCCTTTTCTAAAACCAGCTTGAACATCTGGAAGTTCACAGTTCACTTATTGTTGAAGCCTGGCTTGGAGAATTTTGAGGATTACTTTACTAGCATGTGAGATGAGTGCAATTGTGCACTAGTTTGAGCATTCTTTGGCATTGCCTTTCTTCGGGATTGGAATCAAAATGGACCTTTTCCAGTACTGTGGCCACTGTTGAGTTTTCCAAATTTGCTGGCATATTGAATGCAGCACTTTCACAGCATCATCTTTTAGGATTTGAAATGGCTCAAGTGGAATTCCATCACCTCCACTATCTTTGTTCATAGTGATGCTTCCTAAGGCCCACTTGACTTCACACCCCAGGATGTCTGGCTCTAGGTGAGTGATCACACCATCGTGATTATCTGGGTCATGAAGATCTTTTTTGTACAGTTCTTCTGTGTATTCTTGCCACCTCTTCTTAATAACTTCTACTTCTGTTTGGTCCATACCATTTCTGTTCTTTATCAAGCCCATCTTTGTATGAAATATTACCTTGGTATCTCTAATTTTCTTGAAGTGATCTCTAGTCTTTCCCATTCTATTGTTTTGCTATATTTCTTTGCGCTTATCGCTGAGGAAGGCTTTGTTATCTTTCCTTGCTGTTCTTTGGAACTCTGAATGCAAATGGGTATATCTTTTCTTTTCTCTTTTGTTTTTGGCTTTTCACAGCTGTTTATAAGGCCTCCTCAGACAGCCATTTTGCTTTTTTGCATTTCTTTTTCTTGGGGATGGTCTTGATCCCTGTCTCCTGTACAATGTCATGAATCTCTATCCTAGTTCAGCAGGCACTCTCTCTATCAGATCTTCCCTTACATCTATTTCTCATTTCCACTGTATAATCGTTAGTGATTTGATTTAGCTCATACCTGAATGGTCTAGTGGGTTTCCCAACTTTCTTCAAATTAAGTCTGAATTTGGCAATAAGGAGTTCATGATCTGAGCCACAGTCAGCTCCTGGTCTTGTTTTTGCTAACTGTATACAGCTTCTCCATCTTTGGCTGCAAAGAATATAATTGATCTGATTTCAGTGTTGACCATCTGGTGATGTCCATGTAGAGTCTTCTCTTGTGTTGTTGAAAGAGGGTGTTTGTTATGACTTTGCTATGCAGTGCCTTCTCTTGGAAGAATTCTATTAGCCTTTGCCTTGCTTCATTCTGTACTCCAAGGCCAAATTTGCCTGTTACTCTAGGTGTTTCTTGACTTCCTACTTTTGCATTCCAGACCCCTATAATGAAAAGGACATCTTTTTTGGGTGTTCATTCTAGAGGGTCCTGTGGGTCTTCATAGAACCATTCACCTTCAGCTTCTTTAGCATTACTGGTCAGGGAGGCAAACAACTCTCACCCTATGTTAACTGTAAAGAGTATGTTGAAGGTAAAGTTTCCCATAACACACCGTTTCCTTTTATGAGGACCTATTAGGGACATTTTTATTATCAGGTTACAATAAGAAACAAAGCTTCCCTCTATGTTATTCTTAAAAAAAAAAAAAAAAAAAAAAAAACAAAAAACTGAACTTTTATGACATGTTGAAAACTATGACAGGTATAAGGCATACACTGATGAAGACAGAGACATGGTCCCTAACCTCAAGGAACTCAGTGTTTAACATGTGAGGGAGGCATGAAATATACTAAGCTATTCAAAAAAAATTGAAATTAAGCTGTAATAGTCTGTGAACTCCATTATGCCATTAGGGCATAGAATAAGACTTCACCCATTTGTGAGGTCACAGAAGAAATGAAAGTGGAGATAGGATGTCATTGAAGATTTCTAGCACGTTGGGAAAATTTGACATGATTAAATTTGTGTGCTGAAAAGAACACACAGCTGCAGTGTATTTCCCTTTTTGAAAAGGCTCCTAGGAAGCACAAACTAAATTTCCAGCCCACTTTTATCCAAGTCTGTAACACTTGAGATTGATAATGCTTTATCCCTGACTCAATATTACTCTTCTTTCTCTTGATTTCCCTTAGTGAAAATTTTATTTTATTTTTCTGTGCATATTTGTAATTCATACAGATTTTTGTTGGGGAGTGGAGGATATTGAGGTAAGGTACTAATAATAAATAAATGAAAGAGAATATGTCCTTTTTCTGAAAATGTTGACAACCTATATGAAGAATTAGATGAAGAGTATGGAAGAAATGGCTCTGAACATAAAAAAGACCAATAACAAAATAAGTCTTCATAGATTATTTCACAGATAAGAGAATGTCATTTTTAAGCAAAGTTGATGTGAACCAGTCAGCAGCTTGGGATCTCAGGCAAATCTTGTGTCTTTTTAAATATAAAGACCCTTTTATCTCTCAAAGCTTTCTCTTTTGTTTCTCTTAATATTCAACCTCTTGTTCTTTTACTTTCTTAATTGCTTGCCATTAGGCAATAAGGTCATTGAAGAAAGAGATCTTGACTTTATTTATTTATTTTTTTTTAACTCTGCTCTCCCTAGAACCCTCATAGCAATCAAAAGCATTCACTCTTTCTCATAGTTTATATTTGTTTTTTGTCAGGCTGGTCTCTGGATTTTCAAGCATTGGCATATAAAATTGACTAGTGCAATTAGTATTTCTGCTTTCCCTCTATTCCCCTCGCATTCAATAGTTAAGAGAAGAAGGACAACTTTTGGCAGTGAAAGAGCTAGTGCTTCTATATAAATTGCTGATGAAACCTACCACTAGCTTACACATAAATGCTCAAAATTGAGCAAAAAAGAGAGGATCCATATTACAAGGTTTTTTTTTTTAATTTTATAATTATATTTTTATTTCATCTCAGTGTTTTGCGGATAAAACCTTAACGTATAAACATAGAGGCAAATTTTCCTTCCAGTAGTTGGACTGTTAATAGCTATCAAGTCCAGTGAGGTCATCTTTGAAAAACCAAATCGAAAGGAGCGCTGTGGAGGCTGAGGGTGAGGTAAAATGATGCTGGCTCTCAGGAGCTAGAGGTTAACCTGTAGGCCAGTGAAAAATACTGGATACCAGGGTAAAGTAGATGGAGAGAATTTAGGTCTTTATGGAGGTTTTCTTTTCTCCCCTGTGAAAGCAACTTTAACCTTGTAAAAGATCTACTTTTGTCTTGTTAACCTGGCTTGGAAAAGGAATGACCCTGAGAGGGAAACAATAGTTGTAGCCAAGTATAAAGGGTAATAAACTCCTAGCAGCCTTTTTACCATCTTTGGAGTCTAGTTTGAGGCAGTATCTGCTAAGGAAAAGGCATTAAGAGCCATAAAACATGCTCCTGCTCTCTTCTGTTTTCAAGATTGTGTTCTGTGTTCACTTACTCTTTATGAGGGAGAAGGCAATGGCACCCCACTTCAGTACTCTTGCCTGGAAAATCCCATGGACTGAGGAGCCTGGTAGGCTGCAGTCCATGGGGTCTCTAAGAGTCGGACACGACTGAAGTGACTTAGCAGCAGCAGCAGCTCTCTTTATGAGAGGACTTTCTGTCACCCTGCTTCAGCTGGAAGGCATTTTTCTTTTTCTTTTCTCTTAGAATATTTCTTTTTCTTGCTTCCTTCTTCCCTTTCCTCATTTGCTCTTTCCATTTTAAAGCTGCTGTAACAGTCCAGCATGGGAAGTCAGCTAGTGAGTTACTAAAGGGCCCTACAGGGTAGAGATGCACCTCGTCTGTGGAGACACTTTGGACAAGTTTAGCCTGAGTAGATCTGGAATAGATCAGGGATTCCTGCTGCTCTCAATACAGCCTCATTAATACTTAGAAATACTTGGCTGAGGTTTAAAAGTCTGAAATTTAATCACATGAATACATACTCTGGACTAGAATTTATCATGATTATTTGACTGAATTTGGGAGATAGATGTGTAGTATTTGGACATTTTATATTACAGTTATAATTTGTATTGACCTATAGACATATAAGGGGCTTCACTAGTAGCCCAGTGGTAAAGAATTTGCCTGTCAATGCAAGAGGCGCAGGTTCAATCCCTGGGTCAGGAAGATCCCCTGAAGAAGGAAATGGCAATCTATTCCAGTATTCTTGCCTGGGAAATGTTATGGACAGAGAAACCTGGTGGGATACAGTAGTCCATGGGGTCCCAAAGAGTGGGACACAACTTAGTGACTAAACAACAACATATATAAAACTGTGTGTGTGTAGATCTATTTATCTATCTATCTTTCTACCTATTTGGCATCTACAGCAAGATAAATATTAGAGGCAGTGCCCTTGAAGGACTCACCCAGCCTCCTTTCTATCATTCCTCCTCCTCCTCCAAGTGTAGCCGCTGTCTTCGCTTGTAACATTACAAATCTGTTTGCATGTTTTTTGCCCTTTCATCAGTGCTTGCTTCCTTGTGCTCAGCATCAGTTTTGTGAGATTTGTCCATACTGTTGCAGAAGCTATAGATTGTCTGTTCTTATTGTGTGTCACAGTGACTCTCAAAACGTGTCCCTAGACCATCAGTATCAGCTTCATAGAAACTTGTTGGAAGTGAAAACTTCTGAGAAAATTCTTGAACCCTTACTTTGACCTGTTGAATCATAAACTTTGGAGGTGGGGCACTGCCATTTGTGATTTAGCAAACCCGCCAGATGATTCTGACATTCACTAATTTTCAGAAACATGGCTATATAATATTCCACTCTCTGAGTACATTGTGATATATTCATCATTCTACTGCTGATGGACATTTAAGTTATTTCTAGTATAAAGTTATTATGAAGACATATGAATTTTCTAGTACACACCTCTTGGTGATCATGTAAATTAATTTGTTGCATGTGTATATCTAGGAGTATAATTTCTGTGTGAAAGGATATGGCTTTGTTCAGTTTTAGAACATATTACCATACATTTATCTAAGTGGTTACACTAATTTACATTCCCCAGCTGTACACAAGAGTTTCAGTTTCTTGATACAGTCACCAAAAACATAAGTGCAATTCACTTTTTTTAGCTATCATTCTGATGGCAGACAGTGTATCTCAAGCATTTCTCTAAAGATTAGAGAGATTGAGTACTGTGTCATATACTCATCAACCATTTGTACATCTTCTTTATTGAAGTATACATTCAAATCTTTTCCCATTTTTCTGTTAAGTTGTCATTTTTATCTCATTTTTATATATAAGTCTTTGTTGGATAAATGCATTGCAAATCTTTTTCCACTTTGTGAGATGCAAGGCAATTGTAGTTTTAATAACAAAGATTCCAAAAGTATAAGTATAGATAAAAAGACTACATTATAAATTATAGGAATTTTTCAACATACTTTCTATTTCCTAATTATCCACTAACCTTCTTTTTTAAGGAAATATTACTGAATGGAACTGCATTATGTAAACAGCTGAGGCGACGCTGATAAAACCAGACAAAAGGCTATAAGGAAATCTGGAGCAGGTCAGTCTTCCCCAGAAAACTCTAAACACTGTAAGACATAGGCATGTGCATACACATTTTTTCTGTATCTTGCAATCACTGTTCCCTCTTCTTTTAAATATGGTTCCTAGATGACTGGCAAGTAGCCCAGTCATAGACCATGGATGATAAAGAGGCATAACAAATCTGTCCAGAGAGGAAAAGCTTATTCAATAAACAGAGCTGGGGCAATCAGTTGGTTATTTGGATAAAAATCCATTCAGATTTTGATCTCAAGCCATTTATGAAACTATGTCCAAGTGGAACAAAGCATCAAATGTAAAAACGTCAACCATGAACAACTAGAAGATAATTTTTGTGGATATTTTTCTGATTTCTCAACATGAAAGGAAATAGTAAAGGGAAAGATATATAGATATAACTTTACCACAGTTTGAAACTTTTGAACTTCCAAATCCAAACTGAATTAACAGGAAAAGCAAACTGAACAAATTATTTTCAAGAACTATGACACATAGAGGTTCATATTCTTGCTTAAATTCTTTATATATACAAATATATATATGTATGTATGTATTAAGAACATATATAAAGATCCTGAACAACAAGGAAAAACATTATGGACTCAGAAGAAAGTGTACAAAAACTGTACAAAAATTTAAAAAAAACATGAACTTCAACTGGCTTATAAATTAATAGCTGTTAAAAAAATAAAACTTTTTAAATAATGAAGAGAACAAAAATTTTAAATATAAATAGTCAAAGGAGTAAAACTTAGTCTTTTTAAAAACTGCATTTCTAGTGTTGCAGAGAGTTTAGCTTCATATGTACTTTGAATTGAGAAAGAAAATATCCCATGGAGAAGCAAAAATACTTTCTATTATAATGAGAGAAGAGGAAAGAGAGATTATTCCTTATCCTTATTTGCTAGAGAGTAATTGACTGTGCCAAAGCCTTTGACTGTGTGGATCACAATAAACTGTGGAAAATTCTGAAAGAGATAGGAATATCAGCCCACCTGACCTGCCTCTTGAGAAACCTATATGCAGGGCAGGAAGCAACAGTTAGAACTGGACATGGAACAACAGACTGGTTGTTCCAAATAGGAAAAGGAGTATGTCAAGGCTGAATATTGTCACCTTGCTTATTTAACGTATATGCAGAGTACATCATGAGAAATGCTGGGCTGGAAGAAGCACAAGCTGGAATCAAGATTGCCAGGAGAAATATCAATAACCTCAAATATGCAGATGATACCACCCTTATGGCAGAAAGTGAAGAGGAACTAAAAAGCCTTTTGATGAAAGTGAAAGAGGAGAGTGAAAATCATGGCTTTAAGCTCAACATTCAGAAAACGAAGATCATGGCATCTGGTCCCATCACTTCATGGGAAATAGATGGGGAAACAGTGTCAGACTTCATTTCCTTAGGCTCCAAAATCACTGCAGATGGTGATTGCAGCCATGAAATTAAAAGACACTTACTCCTTGGAAGGAAAGTTATGACCAACCTAGATAGCATATTCAAAAGCAGAGACATTACTTTGCCAACAAAGGTCCGTCTAGTCAAGGCTATGGTTTTTCCTGTGGTCATGTATGGATGTGAGAGTTGACCTGTGAAGAAAACTGAGCACCGAAGAATTGATGCTTTTGAACTGTGGTGTTGGAGAAGACTCTTGAGAGTCCCTTGGACTGCAAGGAGATCCAACCAGTTCATTCTGAAGGAGATCATCCCTGGGATTTCTTTGGAAGGAATGATGCTAAAGCTGAGACTCCAGTACTTTGGCCACCTCATGCGAAGAGTTGACTCATTGGAAAAGACTCTGATGCTGGGAGGGATTGGGGGCAGGAGGAAAAGGGGATGACAGAGGATGAGATGGCTGGATGGCATCACTGACTTGATGGACGTGAGTTTGAGTGAACTCCAGGCAATGGTGATGGACAAGGAGGCCTGGCGTGCTGCAATTCATGGGGTCGCAAAGAATCGGACACGCCTGAGCGACTGAACTGAACTGAATAAAGAGAAAGGAATCTTCGACAGGTTGTTGGCAGTCCTGAGACTGGTTGTTTAGGTTATCAAAATAAAACAACAATAATTAAATTAAACAAAAGAGGAAATAAAATAGCAAATGATTTGAAGATCAGAGATCATGGGTGTCCCTAATTAGAAATGAAGAATATATAGCAGCCCACATTTTTACAGGGAGAAAAATATTACTTATTGTGTTCAAAATGAACCAGGCAATGTAGTTAGAGCTAGACTGACAAAGATGAAGGCAGCTCATCCCTGCCTTCAAGGAGTTTAGACACGTTAGATGATAATCTGAATAAAATATTATGGAAGCAATTACAATATTGGGATCTTGAATAGGATTTTATTAAATTTGCCAGGAGCACTTAAACCTAGTGTCCTTCAAAACACTAGGTGTTTCTGATGAGTGTGTCTGTGTGTGTTTATGTAGTTCATTCTAACAACTGATATTTATAATGCTAATGCTGATTCATAAGAAGTGGTGGTACTGAGTTAGTATATTCTGTTAAAGAAGATGGGGAAGTATAGGGTATATTTTGTACACTTATTTGCAGCAAAACTAATTTTTAAAAACAATTCTGACTCTTACAGAGTTAATCTCCAACTCTCTCTATTCCAGTCAACTGAGAGCTCTGCATAGCTGATCACTGCATGCGCTACTTCAGCACATAGGATTGACTGAAACACAAGTGAGCTGCTTATTCCACTTCCTCGGGGAGTACAGACAAAAATAAAGTTGGGTGGATGAGAGGACAGTCCCTTGTTTAATTCCTACAGCACACAAATATCCCACATGCCAGTCACTTTAGGGAAAGTCATAGAGATGAGAGATTTTAACACTTGGTATTAAAGATACTACAGCAATCTGTTGTTTCAGTGAATGATTATCATGATTTAGAGTTTTTTTTTCTTCTTGATTCATCTTAGTAATTAATTACCTCAAACCTCTGCTATATATTTTAATCTCATGCTATAGTTTGTCATTGTTACTACTTGGAGAACTAAGTAAAACATTGTAATTTTCCTTTGCGTTTTGTAAACTGAAATCTTTGTTTTTGTTAAATACTATATTTAGTAATGGAGAAGGCAATGGCACCCCACTCTAGTACTCTTGCCTGGAAAATCCCATGGATGGAGGAGCCTGGTGGGCTGCAGTCCCTGGGGTCGCTAAGAGTCGGACACAACTGAGCGACTTCACTTTCACTTTCCACTTTCATGCATTGGCGAAGGAAATGGCAACCCACTCCAGTGTTCTTGCCTGGAGAATCCCAGGGACGGGGGAGCCTGGTGGGCTGCTGTCTATGGGGTCGTGCAGAGTTGGAGATGACTGAAGCGACTTAGCAGCAGCAGCATATTTAGTAATATCATCTAAAGTGGTATTTTTTTTTTTTCCCTAGAATTAGAAACAGTATGATTGGAAGAAATCTGAAAACGTACTGGTTCAAAAAAAAAGTTTTCTGCTTCATGTAACTAATTCTCTGGGAAATTTGCTGACAAATACACATCCACTGCTTTTGTAGTAATCATTGCATCGTGAAATTAAAACTGACTCAATCCTAAATATTTTTAAAACAATTATCCAGCAGTGAAATTACTATACATTTTCTTCTAAAAACAGGTTATATCATATGTACATTGATGTGAAAAATGGCTGACCTTTTTCATTCAGTTCACAGCAATGTTCCTTAGACCTGCTTTTTAATTTCTTCAGTTGGCCCACTTAAAACACAAGGCTGGGCTGGGGGGTTAGCATGGGAACACGTGTACATGATTTCTTTTGATCAAGAGCAGAGTTGACCCTCCTCCCCACCCAGCTTTCCCTTTGTGCTTGTGTGTTCTGAACAGCCTTTCAGAACAGAGTCCCAAATTGCAATGATGTCCCAAATCGCAGGATTAATGTGTCTACGAACAGACCTCTTATGCCTCCAAAATGAAGTACTCCTTGCTAATTTCTCTTCAAGACACCAGCTTAATTGCATTTTAAACAAATGGGCTGCTTTGCTGGCCAACTTTTAAATGAGATAACAGCAATGTTCACTCTCCAGCAGTGATGAGTGCCTTGCAGTAGATTCAAAACTCTGTTCAATAACAGGTTTAATCTCACACCAGCAGATTTACTGCAGAATAAACTGCCACTGAGCTCATAATTAGTAAAACAACAACAAAAAAAATCCAACCTACTAAATATTATTTTCCAAAGCAGCAGGCAATGTTTCAGTGGAAAATTTCAGTCCTGTTCTTTGTGAGTTTTATTGATTTTATGTATGATATTGGGAATTCATGCTATGATTTAAGATAATGTTCTATCGATCACATAAGCAGTTGTTTAGCTAACTAGTAACAAAATGATACCCCCATTCACAGAATATGTGACATACACAGCTGGGGAGACTACAGTGCTTCTCCCTTTAATGTTTATTTCTTTATTTTTTTTTCCTAAAAGCATATTCGCTGCTGGAAAAACAACAGCCAAAAATCATTTGTGCCTTAGAAACAATCTTCTCATAATTTTCTTTGTTGCAGCTATTAGTGGGCAATTGTGATTCAGTGAAAACCCTGTTCAACAAACAGCTGTTACAAAGTATATTCTCTGCTCGCTGCATCTAAACAAATATTAATGAGATAATTGGAACTATTAAGAAAAAATGATTGTACTCAGTATGTATTTGTAGTCTTATGTATGAGGCTATACCCTTCTAAAATTTCTCATTTATATTGCACAATAGTAAGATATAGTTATAACAACATGCCAAGGGACACATTTTTCATAATTGTCTTAAATATCTGGGCAAAAATCTGTATTACACAATTTAAGAAAGCTCATCTGCCATAATAATGAACAAAAGCTTTTGTGCAAAAGTAGAGGGAAGCAACTATAGTATTTTAAAAATTAATTTCTGTATATTCACTGTACACAGATTTTTTTAATCTTACTCTTTTTTTTGCATAAATATATATTAAATGTGCGATAGCCAAAAAATAAAGAAAGATTATCATTTATTTTCTAAATATTTGGTCAGTGAGTTTCTCCTGACATTTTTCAAATAGAAATTAGTTGTCTTTAGTACAAGCACTAGCTCACCTCCCATCACTCAAACATGTAGTAATGGCATGTGAGACTAGCTTTATTTCTGGCATTAACCTTTTGATAATGAGTGCTACATCGAATGGAATTTGAGGAATCTAATGGTACTGCTGTGCAGTTTATTTTTTTTAAGACTGCCAAAGCAAATTAAATCTCGGTGAATCAGACATCATATGCACAGACAATAGCCATTTTAAGAAATAACTAAAAAATACCAGTTTACAAATAAAGCTTTTAACTCTCTAGACTCACCAAGTGATGATTCAGATAATTACTCATTCTTGTTTTCATTTAAACTGCCTCTAGCTTGTACTGATCCTGAAGATTAAAAGTTAAAAAAAAGGAAGGAAAGAAAGGTATTTCCAGTTCTATCACTAACTAATTAAACACGGTATTTCTAAACCATAGACCCAAAGAATTTTAGAAGTGAAAAGCCTTGGGAATGACCAAGTTCCCATAACTCATAAAGGAGGAGACTGATGTTCAGAAGAGTGATGTGATAAGCCCAAGGGTACATTTTTCATTTGTCTCATCTATTATGTAGGAGCAATATATATATTCTTTTATCACATAGCTAGTAAGAATCCTAGTCTATACTCTGCTACATCAGATTCCAAAATTTTTGCGCCTAACCACACAGAATGGATGACTTCACGAAAATATGGCTGCCACACAGATGTCAAACACGATCCCATTCTTCTTGTTCTGATCATTTCAATTTTGGCCTGTGTGTTGTGGAGCAAGTATTTTTTATTAATAATTGTTTTACCAATTTTATTGAGGTATAATATATGTGTAATAAAATGGACTCATGTCTAAGTGTACAGTTTGATGAATTTTGACAAATAACTGTGTAACCACCATCTCTACCGAGATATAGAACATTGCTTTCATTTCAGAAATTTCCTTCCAGTCCTATTGCAATAAATTCATTTTTATCACCCACCACAGGAAACCACTAATCTGATTTCTTTCACTATAGATATTTTGCCAATTCTAGAACTGTATGTAAATCAAAGCAAAAGTATATTCATTAATCTGGTTTGGCAATTACTTATACAAAGCTTTAATGTACAAAACACTAGTGCTACACAAATATAATAATATTTAATTCTAGTAGCTATCATAAGGTAGGTATTACTGTCTCCATTTTATAGGCACTAAAACAGAATAGCCCAGAGAGGTTAAGTAATAGTCCAACGTAACATGACTGGTGGATTTGTAATTTTAGCTCAGCCAGTTTGGTTCTAGACCTTGTGCCTGATGATGATAATAATAGCTAAATGATTTTCTCTGCCAGCCACTCTTTCAAGCACTTACAGAGATCAACTCATTAGAACAATCCATTTATGTAGGTAATACTGTTCTCTTCACAGATGAGGAAATGGAGGCAGAGGAAGGCACAGGATGCTAAAGCTAAGAACTTGACATATATTATGTTTGACTCCCCAAGGCCTAGAAGAGTGGCCTGATGTATGGTAGGTGTTCAATAACACACATACGCACACATATTATGTATTACATGTAATATACTGAATGACATTCACTATGTAATATATATCATACATAATATATATTTTGCATACATAACCACACATACATTGATTAAATGAATGAATCTGTAATATATCACTACTATGTTAATGAATCCACTTGATAAATGAATCTATTTGTGCTGATTTTACTAGTATCCCCATTCTACAAATGAGAAAATAGAACAGTGGTTCAGAAAGCGAAAGTTAATAACATCCAAATTTACAAACCTAATGAATAAATTGTTTGCTCTTCGAGGCAAGAGTGTTGCTTGCCAAATAGCACACATTTTTCACTCTATTTTCCCACTATTTTTCAACCACTTAGTAGGTACATTTACCACATAACTCATCTTATATAATCACCACCATGAACCTAACGAGAAGGTTTCTCACCAGTTTGCATGTTACATAACCCTTGTGAAGGATATAAGCACATTCCCTCAGCCACTTAGCCAGAAACCTTGTATTCTTTGCTCAAATTCAAGTTAAGAGTTGAGTCTGATGTTGACAAATTTGAAAATTTTCACTGTGTAGGTGACAGTGAAAGTGTTTGTGTACGAGACAGCAAAAGAGACACTGATGTATAGAACAGTCTTATGGACTCTGTGGGAGAGGGAGAGGGTGGGGAGAATCGGGAGAATGGCATTGAACCATGTATAATATCATGTATGAAACGAGTCGCCAGTCCAGGTTCGATGCACGATACTGGATGCTTGGGGCTGGTGCACTGGGACGACCCAGAGGGAGGGTATGGGGAGGGAGGAGGGTTCAGGATGGGGAACACAGATATACCTGTGGCGGATTCATTTCGATATTTGGCAAAACTAATACAATATTGTGAAGTTTAAAAATAAAATAAAATTAAAAAAAAAAAAAGAAATAGAGGATGAAAAGGACTAACACGAAGCTAGTTAAAGTACCTTATAGTGAGTACTTCTAAGGGCCAGGAATTTTATATACTGCCTTTGTTAAATCTTGGTTATCATCAAGTGTAAGACACATTCTAATCTCTAATTGGTTGAAATACAAAAGCAATCATGATTTGGAATCAGTGAGATACAGTATGTTATCTCTAACTCCTAAAATGACCCCTTATGATAATTATCTCATTTTCAGATGAGGAAAACAAGACTCAAAGAGAAAAAGTGACACACCTGTGGGCCCAGATTTGGATTGAGTAGCTTTGAAGACCGTCTTTTCATAACAGGCTGTCTCATCTGTCATAGTTTTCTGTACTGCCTGATTGTTTTGCATGTTTGAGCAGTGATGCTGCAAACTGGGGAGAGTCAAGGTTTTTAGGGTGCATTCATTCTAAGGGAAGGGTGCCACATTGCTAATCCAAATTATTGTCTGTTCGAACTTTTGAAGAGTTTTAAAATTAGCATTGCACCATCCAATATACAATTAATTTGTTTATAGTTTCAAAAGATCTAATGCTTTAGTGCCTGTGGTTTGCTCAAACATACCTTTTCTTTACATGCAAATAGGTTAAATCCAATTCTTCCCAGAAGATAAACATGTCTTTCATGATCAACTGTCTGCTAACACACTATGCCAATGTATGTTTTGGCAACATGTTCTGTTCAACATATTTCATTTTTTACAGATTTGGTAAAAACACTTAGTCAAAAATAATTTTGTTAAATAATATGTTCACATGTTCTGATGCCTTTATGTAATTTTGATTTTCAGTTCAGTTCAGTTTAGTCACTCAGTCATGTCTGACTCTTTGCGACCCCATGAAGTGTAAATCTTTAGCTTCCCAAATATAACCATCAGAAGAATAATGTCTGCTACACCCCTCAAAATTACCATTTTGATCTTTCATCTCTGACTTCCTGTCTCCTTATTACTTTTACCTATAGCAGGAAATATTCATCTGATTTTTCCTCATCTGGACAGGATGATTTTTTTTTTTTTTCTGAAGTCACAGCGATGACTTTTGTTCCATTTGTGAAAACCCTCTATAATGTAAATGAGTAGATATTCTAAAGCAACTTTTTTCATATCAAATTAAACGTTTCTTGTGAAGAGACCTGTGCCATTTTGTAGAAATAAACTCCTGATGAATAACTGATCATTTATCTAGAGGATATCACTTAGTTAGCATCCATAGAAAAAATGCTTCTCAGGTTTTACTTTGCACAAATAATGAATAAAAAGTTCTACTTTTCTTCTAAGAAAACTTCCAATTATCCATAAATTTTGAAATGTGTGGTAATATCACCTTCTATGCTTATTTTTTCTCATTTTATTTCCTCTCTCTCCCCCATTCTCCAGCTGCAGTTACTGAATCCGAATGAAAGAAGAATTATTCTAGAAATACAGCAAATTTAGATTGTATATTTCAGGTAGGATTTTTTAATTCTTTAGCAATATAAAGCTCCTTTATGTCTAGGCAACCCTTGAAAGTTGAAGCAACCATTAAAAGTTTGGTGCACTTGAACATTCCTTGCTTCATTCAGTCCCAATTACCTCAAGACACAGGATAAGCAGCATTAGTTATGAGGCTGGCTTCATGGGTGTGGACTTGTGTAGTTGAACAGTCCCCTGTTCTGGGAAAGGCCCAACACTCTGTTTAATGTTCTACTTAATAACATTTAAAACGAGCTCTGCATTTTCACTTTGCACCATGAGGCCTCACAAATTGTGTAGCTAGTACTATGAGTTATTCTTATATGATAAACAGGATGATTTCTTCTTCTGTTCTACACGAGAAGAATAGCTACCAAAGAGGAACTAAGAAAATGGCAGTTAGAGAAGTTAATTAGGGTAAATGTTTGTTATGCTTTGGTTTCACTTTTTAACTTAAAATGTAAATGTGCAAAACATTAGACACATTCATACTCAATTATTATCTACCACTAAACATAAACCATTATCTTCCCTCGCTGGAAAATCCATACCCTAAAAAGAATGACTTGTCATATATTTGAATTCTCACAAATTCTCTGATGCTAAGGGGTGTTTCTTTCCATTATTTTATTTTCAACATTAACCTAGATAACTTCAAATCACTAGTTTGTGATATTTATATATCTCACAAGATAGAATTCATTAAAAAAAAGAAAGCAAATAAATATGTTTAGTTGTTTTTGGACAAATTATTTCACAACTATAAGCTATTTAATTCACTGTTTTTCTAAAAAAAGCCTTCTAGAAACCATTTTTAAAAGACAATGGTAAAGTTTTACCTCATAGAAATAATAAAAACATGCCTTTAGGATAATTGAAAAGAAAAGGTAGAATGGTATGGGAATGGGTTCTTGTAACTGCAAATAAAATTTCTAGTGACAGCATCATATATGAATTCAAAATGAATTCAAACAACTTTGACAGAAGCTGTGCTCTGGAAGATTCAGGAGATGGCTCAAAAGGTGTCTCTGGTGACGCGGACGTTACCAATGTTGGAGACCATGTAAAGAATTTGATAAAATTATTCCAAAAAAATTCAAGTGTGGAAACAATTTATAAATTTATATTGTATTGTAAAATATTTAAATTTAAACATGTATAATTAAATTAATAAATACTGTAAGTTCCGTTGTCATCTATTTAATGTACCTGCCTCAAGGTTTATATATTCAAATTGCTCCCTTCATCACCCCCAGAATCTTTCAGCTGGAAAAATGAGACATTGCTGTGTATTCAGGTTTACTTAATCTTTAAATATTTGTGGTAATCATAAACCTTTCTAAACTCATGTATTAAAATAAGGTTATTTTCCTGCTATTTCTTGTTATTTGCTCTTTATACAATGTAGGTGGTTGATTAGTACAGCTAATTGAAAGTTGAATATATTCAGGCATTCTCAGTTGAAAGGTTCTTTATAGCTACAGAGTGCCAAATTGAATTATTTTCATCTCTCTAGTCCAAATCCTGGGCTGTGAATCTCTTCGGGACAGCTCTGCTGAGATTTATTACATGCACACATCTGTATTCTCCCCAAAGTCCTTCATTCCAGCCTAAATGAAAAGGAAGTTTGATTGCCTGCCTATCTGCCCCCCTTATCCCCTGGACCCATGGCTGGAGGCAGTTGTTCTGGGGAGGATGAGGTTGCAACCAGAAGCAAGAACCCTGAGAATTTGAATCAATCTTAAATGAACTAAACAAATAAAAATGAAACAAACCCTACTTACTGTGCATAGATATTTCCTTTCTGCTTCTGTTTTAATTAAACAGCTCCTCCTCCACCCTAAATGCCTCTATTCTTCTCTCTCACATCTTTCTCTTCCTTTCCATTCCTGCTGCCATGATCTTATCACAAGATGTTTTCACTTCCTGCCTACATTCCCTTTCTACAGTTAATCTTTTATTATCCTTAATTTCAACCCGTCTTTGAGCCTGCTGCCCAGGTGCTCTTTCAAGTGCCCAATTCATATCCTCTCATCTCTTGCTCACACATTTTCTATGGCTCCTGACTGCCTATGAATAAAATAAAACATTCCAGCATTTCAAAACCACAAAACTGATTCCAATTCACTTTTCTAACTTTGCTTCTTACTACATTAGCAACCTAAACTCAACCAAGAACTAACTGAAGTTGCTCTTTAACAGAATGGTTAATCACTTGGCCTGGTTGTAATTTATGTATCCTGGTGGGATTCTCTAAGTCTTGTCTAGAACAAGATAGAATAAAAGGGTAAAAATACCTTCACTTTGAAATAACACATTTTCAGCTCTCTGGTTTTGTTCATGCTGCTCTCTTTGGAATACTCTTTCATCCTGATATTTGCTATTGAAATTTTATCTACACTTCATGGGGGCCCAGCCCCTCTGTCATTTCTTGTGGAATGAATTTCTTAATCAATCAAGTCAGACTCGTTTCCTCCCTCTTAGCCTTGGACTCTGTAGACCCCTCATATGATGACTCACATAGTATATTACAGATAACCTTGAATTTTACCTACTAAATAATATGCTGACTACACATAAGATTTATAGTTTTTAAAGCCTAGCACAGTATCTTGTACAAAGGAGACACTCAGTAAACACACACTGACAGAATGAATGAAGAAGTTAAGTTGAATTTTATGCCTTTAAGTTTCAGTATAAATTGTGGATTTATACAGATGATATTTCTTTTTCTAGTTAGTCTCCTGCTTAAAAAAAAGTAATTTCATAAAGTGGACCACTTTATGACATTTGTGTCATGGAAAGAATTCTACTTAGCATGACATTCATTCTTTTGTGACTTCCTAGTTCTGAAATGGTGGGCAAATCACTTAAAGCTTGGGATCTTCCTTTCATATTCAAGCACAATGATATTAGCTGACATTTAAATAGTCTGCTGTGTGCCAGGGACTCTTCTAATACTTAATGTATATTACTTCATTTAACCCTCACCAGCACTTACAGAGGCAGAGACTGTCAACTGTTGTTTAGTCGCTAAGTCGTGTCTGCCTTTTGCGATCCTCGGAACCACACAACCCACCAAGCAAGAATACTGGAGTAGCCATTTCCTACTTCAGGGGATCTTCTGACTCAGGAATCGAACCAGGGTCTCCTGCATTGTACGCAGACTCTTTACCAGCTGAGGTAGGAGGGAGGCCCATTATGGTTAAAAATCAAAGACTGTCACAGCATCAACTTCCCAACCATGTAATCTGTGTGATTGCACAGGCTGTGCACTTAGGTCCCATGCCTGGTGTAATGTATTTCAAACTCTTAATAATTTTTGAACAAATGATCCAGATTTTAATTTTTCACTGGGACCCATGAATTATGTAGCTGGTTCTGATTTACTGTTTTGGGGACAAATATAAATATTTTCTCAGTACATTAAACTAAACATTAAAGTCTTATCCTTCCAGTCTTACTTCCCTTTCCTTCAAACATGCCTCAAAAGATATGGAATCAAGATCTTATAATAGCTAAAAGTCTCTTTTATAAAAAAGCAATAGAATTTTCTGAATAAGAGATTAATATTAATATGTCCATCTGATAGACAGATGGAATGTTTGTCTCACTTTCCTCATACTGGTTTACTTAAGAATTGCCTCCTATTCCCCAAGAACTGAAGTATATGAATAAGTATTTTTCCTTCTAATCCTGTGTAATTTCTGGAGCTATTCTACAGTCATTTTTTAAATCTTTGTCCCCTCTCCTGGATAACTTTGGTTACCCTGCTCTCTTCAATCTCTGGGCTATCAATGGGACTCATGTCCTTTCTTGCCTTTGACAATGAACTCTGTTGAGTCTGTAGTAGAGAAAGAGACACACTGAGATTATGCGATCCCTGACTCTGTATTTTGGCTCCCCATGATGAGAAAATGTATAAAATTCATTCAAAAGATGGCCTAAGAATGAATACTTTTATAAAATATGAGCATGCTATAAATACAAAAAATACAGATTGCGTCACTTTTTACAAAAACACATCTTCCTACAAAGAACATCACTTAAGATCCCTTCCTATGGGCTGGAAAGGTGAAGATGAGTGTAGACAGTTTCTGTCCTCCTTCAGCTCCTCATAACAAGTGAAGGGAAGTTGTTCAGTTGTGTCTGACTCTGAAACCCCGTGGACTGTAACCTACCGGGCTCCTCCACCCATGGGATTCTCCGGGTGAGAATGCTGGAGTGGGTTGCCATTTCCTTCTCCAGGGGATCTTCCTGACCCAGGGATCGAACCTGAGTCTCCCACATTGCAGGTAGAGGTGTTAACGTCTGAGCCAGCAGGGAAGCTTCAGACAAGAGAAGAGCACATCAAACACTTACTGATCATACTCTGATGTGCACATGACAACATCAATGCAAGTAAATCCATTATGGATCCACTGGGAAATAAAATAGGACACAGAGAAAATATTAGCAGAAGAGATAATACGTCCTAAACTGGGCTTCCTCTGAGGATGGAGAAGGGCAGCCTTTGCAACAAACTCAAAAGATGGCAAAGCCATGAAACTGCAGCATCTGTTTGTAAAACTGGAGTGATTTGTTGTAATTGGACCTGGGCTTCATGAGACTGAGAATATAGATAAGGACAGATGCACCATGTAAGATGTGGATAATATTCAGTTAAAAGGGATAAGTCAATAAAAGATTTAAGGAATAAAGAAACAAAAGACATATGTATTTAACACAGATAATACCTGTGATAGGATAATCATGACTCCCTCTCTCCCTTAAAAACATATCTGTCTTAATACAGATTTTAATAATCTTAATAATTAAGATTATGTATACATATTCTTAATACAGAATATGTGTATGTATTATATTGTGAATGTGAATGAATGTCGTTCAGTCGTGTCCAACTCTTTGCAACCCCATGGACTGTAGCCCACCAGACTTCTCTGTCCATAGAATTCTCCACAGATACTGGAATGGGTTGCCATTCCCTTCTCCACAGCATCCTCCAGACCCAGGGATTAAACCTGGGTCCTCTGCACTGCACGCTCATTTTTTACTGTCTGAGCCACCGGGAAGCCCATGTATCAGGTTAGGCGAAAGGGAACTGAGCTTGCTGACAGAATTACAGTTTCTAATCATCCCACCTCAGATTATCCAAATTGGCCCAATAAAATCATAAGAGTGTTTATAAGTAGAAGAGGAAAGCAGAAAAGAAAGAACTAGAGAAATTGAAGCATGAAAAGAACTCTGCCAGAAGTTTCTAGCTTTGAAGATGGAAGAACATAGCCATTAAGCAAAGAATATAGGTGACTTCCAGAAGCTGGAGAAAGGCAAAGAAATGAATTCTTCCCCTAGAGGATCCAGAAAGAATGTAGCCCTGCTGACACTTTGATTTCTTTAGGAAAGTGAGACTGGTATCAGACTGATGGTCACCCAAACAGTAAGATAATAAATTTGTGTTGAATTAAGATAATTATTTAAGTTTTATAAGATAATACATTTGTGCTATGCTATTTTGGCAGCAATAGGAAAATAGTACAATATGTTGAATTCATAATAATATAATGAAATCCTGAAAAGTCAATTTAAAATATGATTTAATAATCAATAAGTATACTCTCTATCTACTCTTTTCTAATTTTCATAAGTCTTGGTATACATTTCTCCATGCTCCCTACTTATGCCTGCTGCCTCCTACGGATTCCAGATTACTTAGATTTGTAATCACAATCTTCTGCTTCCAGCTACATTCAAGACAGAAGCATAAATACCAATGCCCATTACAGTCTAGGCGTGAGCTAATAAAAAAGAATCAGTTACTGAGGTTTTTTGGCAATTCACTGTCTTTCTCTTGGGCAGAAGACTCTATCTTTGCTTATATTGTTCTATGCCTGGATTAGTATTTTTTCTTGTATCAGAACAAAATAATTTGGATATGGCAAAAAAAAAAAAAAAAAAAAAAAAATTTCAAAGGTCAAAAAGGCCCTGCCTTTGAGATACTTGACACACTGCTAAATCCATACTTGCAGATTTTGTTTATGCCATTCTTTTTGACACAAAGTAACACAGCTGTATAAAAACTCATTTATTTTACAGTGACAATTCTGTTTAAATTAATTGACTAGGGATATTAATATTTAATCTACATCTCTATCATTGTTGAAATGTTAAATATAATGTATAAAATCCATTAAATGCTAAACCATACTTCACAAACTACAATACATTGAAATACATTGATTTACTTCTAAAATGCAGCTCATATGATCACAAAATCTTTGTGTGTTTTAAAAGCAAATGGTTTTATTTGAGCGTCAGGAACATGATTAGTGGCATTCAAGTTTGGTATCACTTATCCTTGTAGTGGAATGACCAAAGTTCTTCCACTCAAGGAAGCAGACTGTCTACAAGGAATTTCCAGAACCACCCTCTGGGTGGTACCTCATCCTGAAAAGGTAGTCAGTAGCTGTTTACCCAGTAGAGTAAATAAGAAGATAAATGTGTTTCCAAGTGCTGATAACACTAATTCCTTTTTGTGAGCCAGGTGGGTGTAGTCTTAAGAACTATGTGGCCTAGGAGCTGCCTCCTGGCTAGGAAAAAGCATCATAACAAAACTAAGGTTGATATTTCTACTGAACATTCTCCAATAGTTATGTGGTTGGCATCTAATAAGCCAGAGATTTGTAGAATGCATCAAGTTAAAGGTAAATTTTGCCACTATATCTTTTCTGACTGTTGTGAGACCAGTTCTTTGCACTTGTTCCTTAGGATAATGACTGGATCTTTCTCTACCCTTAAAGGGAGATTGGCATTAATATGTTGGAAGACTCATAGACCATATCCTCTCTGAGTTGCTATGCTGTGAAAAATTGAAACCCTTACACAGGGTTTAATCAAAACTTGTGTTCAAAGAGCTTTTCAATGTAAAACAAAGCAAAAGTAGCTTTCTGTTTGTTTGTCTTTCCTGTAGGTATATCTCTGAAGAGATGGCAGGTTTTCATTCTACTGAGAATAATGTGGAGAATCCTTAATTGTCTTAATAAAAGTCATGGCATTCACATGGCTTTTCAAAGCTTAGGAATTTATCCTTAAAACTGTTAAGTACTGAACAATTTCAGTCCTTTTGTCCTACAAGGAAATCTTGAACTAATTGTTATTTGGCTGTTAGCAGGTCTCCCTCAAAGGCAAGCTCAAGGGAAATCTCCAAGGTGCCTGCCACCCATTTGCTTCTACGGAGAATCAGATGTTCTACATTGATTAATTTAGACATCAGTACCCAGTCACCTCATGTGAATTTCACTGCATTGTTACACCTTTCACTTTTATCAAATGCAGCTACAAGAATTGGCCCCATACATTCAATTTATGCTCTTTCCACACACACTTTGCATGATACTGTTAACAATGTTGCAGAATGCCCTGTATAAGTCATTTAATGTGAGAAATACTCCAATGATTAAATACCAGGGGAGTTTGTTGAGAAACTTACCTCATTCTTTACAACACAGTGGATGAAATATTTTCTGTATCACCTTCTGCATGCCTTATCCCACTACTGTCACTCATCACCTGAGCACCCAGGATGCTGAGAATCAGGGAAGACATTCATTCAAACAAATCAACATTTGGAAGCGGGGTTGGAGATTTGGATTCATCATTTTAATTTCTTGTCTTTGTCTCTATGTTTAGCAAAAGGAAAATAGTGCATACATTAATACAGTTAACTACTGTTATTTGGGAAGTTGAGGAAAGAGATGCACTTAAGACTAACAAGGAACAGAAGTCAAAATTCTTTAATGTCTTAAGATCAAGAAGCCCATAAAAGCAATACTAGAGCACACTGTAAATCATTAATTTATCCAACAATATTTATCAAGAACCCACAAAGTGTATGACACAGTTCTGCCAAGATAATACACTGGTCATAACAAATACTCTCTTCCAACAACACAAGAGAAATCTCTCCATGTGGACATCACCAGATGGTCAATACCAAAATCAGATTGATTATATTCTTTGCAGCCAAAGACAGAGAAGTTCTATACAGTCAGCAAAAACAAGACCAGCAGCTGACTGTGGCTCAGATCATGAACTCCTTATTGCCAAATTCAGACTTAAATTGAAGAAAGTAGAAAATCACTAGACCATTCAGGTATGAGCTAAATCAAATCCCTTACAATTATACAGTGGAAGTGAGAAATAGATTCAAAGGATTAGATCGATAGACAGAGTGCCTGAAGAACTATGGATGGAGGTTCGTGACATTGTAAAGTGGGTAGGGACCAAGACCATCCCCCAAAAAAGAAATGCAAAAAGGCAAAATTGTTGTCTGAGAAAGCCTTTCAAATAGCTGAGAAAAGAATAGAAGCTAAGGCAAAGGAGAAAAGGAAAGATATATCCATGTGAATGCAAAGTTCCAAAAATAGCAAGGAAAGATAAGAAAGCTTTCCTACGTGATCTATGCAAAATATAGAGGAAAACAATAGAATGGGAAAGACTAGAGATCTCCTCAAGAAAATCAGAGATACCAAGGGAACATTTCATGCAAAGATGGGCACAATAAAGGACAGAAATGGCAGGGACCTAACAGAAACAGAAGATATAAAAAGGTGTCAAGAATACATAGAAGAACTATACAAAACAGATCTTCATGACCACGATGATGTGATCACACACCTACAGCCAGACATCCTGGAGTCTGAAGTCAAGTCAAGTGGGCCTTTGGAAGAATCACTATGAATAAAGCTAGTGGAGGTGATGGAATTCCAGTTGTGCTATTTCAATTCCTAAAAGATGATGCTGTGAAAGTGCTGTACTCAATATGCCAGCAATTTGGAAAACTCAGCAGTGGCCACAGGACTGGAAAAGGTCAGTTTTCATTCCAATCCCTAAGAAAGGCAATGCCAAAGAATGCTCAAACTACTTCACAATTGCACTCATCTCACAGGCTAGTAAAGTAATGCTCAAAATTCTCCAAGCCAGGCTTCAACAGTAAGTGAACCATGAAATTCCAGATGTTCAAGCTGGTTTTAGAAAAGGCAGAGGAACCATAGATCAAATTGCCAACATCCACTGGACCATGGAAAAGGCAAGAGAGTTCCATAAAAATATCTGCTTCATAGACTCAACCAAAACCTTTAACTATGTGGATCACAACAAACTGTAGAAAATTCTGAGAGAGATGGGAAAACCAGACCACCTTACCTGCCTCCTGAGAAACCTGCATGCAGGTCAAGAAGCAACAATTAGAACTGGACATGGAAAAGCAGACTGGCTCGAAATAAGAAAGGGAGAATGTCAAGGCTGTATATTGCCACCCTGCTTGTTTAACTAATATACAAAGTACATCATGAGAAATGCTGGACTGGATGAAGTGCAAGCTGGAATCAAGATTGCCAAGAGAAATATCAATAACCTCCGACAACGCAGATGGCACCACACTTATGGCAGAAAGCAAAGAAGAACTAAAGAGCCTCTTGAAAGTGAAAAAGGAGAGTGAAAAAGTTGGCTTAAAACTCAACATTCAGAAAAATAAGATCATGGCATCCAGTCCCATGACTTCATGGCAAATAGGTGGGGAAACAATGGAAACCACGACAGACTTTATTTTGGGGGGCTCCAAAATCACTGCAGCTGGTGACAACAGCCATAAAATTAAAAGATGCTTGCTCCTTGGAAGAAAAGCTATGACTAACCTAGACAGCTTATTAAAAAACAGAGACATTACTTTGCCAACAAAGGTCCGTCTAGTCAAGGCTATGGTTTTTCCAGTAGTCATGTATGGATGTGAGATTTGGACTATAAAAATAGCTGAGAGCTGAAGAATTGATGCTTTTGAGCTGTAGTGTTGGAGAAGACTCTTGAGGGTCCCTTGGACTTGAAGGAGATCAAACCAGTCAATCCTAAAACTATAAGTCCTGAATATCAATTGTAAGGATTGGTGCTAAAGCTGAAATCCAATACTTTGGCCATCAGATGTGAAGAACTGACTCATTGGAAACAACCCTGATGCCAGAAAAGATGCAAGAGGAGAACGGGACAGCAGAGGATGAGTTGATTGGATGGCATCACTGACTCAATAGGCATGATTTGGAGCAAGCTCTGGGGGAGTTGATGATGGGCAGGGAAGCCTGGCCTGCTGCAACCCATGGGTCACAAAGAGTCGGACAGGACTGAGCAACACGAACCGAAGGGAGAACTTTCAAAAAAGACCAAAAGGAACACAAGAAAAATAAGATGTCCTAGAGGAAGAGGGCTTGAGAGAAAAGATAATTTGCCAAAAACTCTGAATTATGAGCAGACATAGAGCCTTCAGGGAACTAAAACATGCTAACCAATGTGGTAGCCAGCACCTCTTTATCAGAGGCATTGAGGTTTATCTAATCTTCAGAAGTCACTGTTGACTTTCATTACCTTGTTAGTGGTGATTGCATTAATCAAGGAGCAAAAATGTACTCATTTAATTTATAGTGATTGCAAAACATTGTTTAAACTCGGTTCCCAATCATGTTTGCTTGCATGTATTTATGCATTTATATGTATAACCTGAAATAGTGACTTTTGTCAATGTATATTCTACTTCATTCTCTTTATATTATATATGTGACTGTTTGCAAAAATGAATAGCTCATGTTCTCATGAGAGAAAGGCATCTCTCACAGATGTGGCAATCATCCAGGGTACTCACAAGCTCATGCAATTCTTAAGTGGTTTCGCTTGTACAACTTTACTAAAAATATATTTTGTATTTAAATTATCTGGATACTGGCAAATGTGTGTGTGTGTGTGTGTGTCTGTATTGAAAGTGGGATTATCACAACAATAAAAAATCTGTGAAGATTCAGATTAGATCAGATCAGTCGCTCAGTCGTGTCCGACTCTTTGCAACCCCATGAATCACAGCACGCCAGGCCTCCCTGTCCATCACCAACTCCCGGAGTTCACTCAGACTCACGTCCATCGAGTCAGTGATGCCATCCAGCCATCTCATCCTCTGTCGTCCCCTTCTCCTCCTGCCCCCAATCCCTCCCGGCATCAGAGTCTTTTCCAATGAGTCAACTCTTCGCATGAGGTGGCCAAAGTACTGGAGTTTCAGCTTTAGCATCATTCCTTCCAAAGAAATCCCAGGGCTGATCTCCTTCAGAATGGACTGGTTGGATCTCCTTGCAGTCCAAGGGACTCTCAAGAGTCTTCTCCAACACCACAGTTCAAAAGCATCGATTCTTTGGCGCTCAGCCTTCTTCACAGTCCAACTCTCACATCCATACATGACCACAGCAAAAACCATAGCCTTGACTAGATGGGCCTTTGTTGGCAAAGTAATGTCTCTGCTTTTGAATATGCTATCTAGGTTGGTCATAACTTTCCTTCCAAGGAGTAAGCGTCTTTTAATTTCATGGCTGCAGTCACCATCTGTAGTGATTTTGGAGCCCAGAAAAATAAAGTCTGCCACTATTTCCACTGTTTCCCCATCTATTTCCCATGAAGTGGTGGGACTGGATGCCATGATCTTCGTTTTCTGAATGTTGAGCTTTAAGCCAACTTTTTCACTTTCCTCTTTCACTTTCATCAAGGGGCTTTTGAGTTCCTCTTTACTTTCTGCCATAAGGGTGGTGTCATCTGCATATCTGAGGTTATTGATATTTCTCCCAGCAATCTTGATTCCAGCTTGTGTTTCTTCCAGTCCAGCGTTTCTCATGATGTACTCTGCCTATAAGTTAAATAAACAGGGTGACAAAGTGAAATAGAAACACAATGATTATATGATTGGTGGTTTCACTTGGCAAGTCAAATTTTAAAAGTAGCCATTTTTGCATTTTCTAAATATATTTGATTAAAAGCAAATTTTTACTGTTCTTTCTATTAAAGTGAAGTTTCTGATTGTTTTTCAACCATATTTTTACCATTCTTGGTTATTTCATTTTTCCTCTAAAGAGGAAAATCCCCTTTGTTTAGTAGAACCCATTTGTAGGAAGAGGTTGGAAGTATATAGAGGACATTTCACTTCCCGTGCCTAGCTCTCTCCAAACCAAAATGGGAACATGTTGATTGGATCAACCTAGTAAGTCATGGATGTCAGACCATAGATCTTCCTAATTTTCAAAAATTGCAAAATAGCAAATATCACAGAAAAATATTTTGCAACACTATATAATTTATAACCACATTTTATATTTTATCATATTTCAGACTCTTAAGAGTACATTTTTATTTGGAGTTTAGAACTTAGGAGAAAATTATAAGCATGTGATAATTATGGGATATATTACCTGATGATAAGCTACTGATTTTTTAATGCATATATTGAAATTTGCTGGGCCTTTGATATATCATTAAGCATTTTAGATGTTTTCTTACGCTCCCAGGTCAAACATTTGGACACAACAATTTGTGATAATATCTTAATTGTTGAGAGATGAATCTGTGTAATTCTTTAACACTCTACTGTGGTTTGATAGACTTAAATTTTTTGAATATTTATGTAGATTGTCTATATTGCTTTCATAAGTATAAAATATACGTTGTAGCAAGCACAAAATAAAGTTGACAATTATTCTGTGCATTTGGGGTACATAGATAGGCAAACCATGAAATTTAAGGATAATTTTAGTCACTTTTGGACCTTAAATTATCTGTATTGGTTTCCCCCATCAGTTAAATGTACCATAAAATTGCCAGTTTTCTACATTACTCCAGTCTCTATAAATCTGAATAAAGAGGAAATTTTAAACAGAGTAGTGGAGATAATATTTTAAAGGTCACAGGGGACATAGTATGGATGGTTTAAAAATTATTGCTTTCTGGACATTTCTTAAATTGCTAGCAATTGGATATCATGACTTGGTAATGTCCTAGGATTTGTATTAGATGGCAGGAAAACTGGGTTCTCATAGCTGTGTCTTACCAGTCACATAACAAGTGGCATAGTGTAATGGTAACCTTATCAGCCTGAAGACACACAATGCCTTATTTTTTGGTCCATTGGTACTATAACATAAGGGTCAGCAAAGTGTGTCCTTTGCTACAAATAAACCTGCAACCTGATTTTCTAATTTTTGTTAGAACACAGACTTGTCTACTTATTTACATATATATTGTCTCTTGGCTGCTTTTATGCTACAATGATAGAGTTGAGTAGATGCAACAGAGACAGTGTAGCTCATGAAACAAAAATTATCTGCTATCTGGCCCTTGGAAGAAAAGCTATGACAAATCTAGCCAGCCAATTAAAAAGCAGAGACATAACTTTGCCAACAAAGATCCATATAATCAAAGCTATAGTTTTTCCAGTAGTCAAAAGTAACTAGTTTTTCCAGTTAGTCCAGTAGTGAGAGTTGGACCATAAAGAGGGCTGAGTGGCACCAAAGAATTGATGCTTTTGAACTGTGGTGTTGGAGAAGACTCTAGAGAATCCCTTGGCCTGCAAAGAGATCAAACCAGTCAATCCTAAAGGAAATCAATCCTGAATATTCATTGGATGGACTGAAGCTGAAGCAGAAGCTCCAATACTCTGGCCACCCGATGCAAAGACCGATTCTTTAGAAAAGACCCTAATGCTGGGAAAGACTGAAGGCAGGAGAAGACGGGAACGAGAGAGGGTGAGATAGTTGTGTGGCATCATTGACTCAATGGACATGAGTTTGAGCAAGCTCTGGGAGGTGGCAAAGGACAGGGAAGCCTGGTGTGCTGCAGTCCATGGGGTCACAAAGAGTCAGACATGACTGAGCAACTGAACAACAACCTTTACAGAAAAAATTCACTGACTTCTGCTATGCCAGCTGTATCACTGTCAAGTTAACGCATCCTACTATGGATGGATAGCAGTTTCTGGTAATTAATCATATGTTTTATTTAAGCTCAGCCTCTGAATTTACTTGAATCAAACACATAAAAATGTTTCCATGTAAAAAAGTAGAGATATAGCTGGTTATATTAAACCTGTTAAACAAATAGAGAGCAGATTTCTCATGGGCAATCAGTTTGCCATCTTTTGTGAGCATGACATTCATTTTATAATTTTAGGGAAGAAAATGTGGTCTTAAACATGGAAAAAAAGTTTTATAATATCTTATATTCTGTAATGTGATCTACCTTCTCACTGTTTGTTCCAACTTAATAATAAAATATATCTCCCAGATGTGAGGAACTTTCTTGGGCTGTGAAATTGATAAGATCCAGACTCTTTAAGGAAAATTTTCTCAAGCCCTCTTCCTTCTAATTCTCACCCCACTTTCTTTCTGAAAACTTGAAATAAAAGAATATTCCTTTAAATACACAACTTCATATTTACATGGGTTTTTTGTAAACCAAAAGCAGTTCACACATTTATTTTGCAAAGAGTTACAAAAATTGAACCATTGCATATAACAAATAAAATGAAACATATCAAAAAGACTCACAGACCCTTCTGGTTCAAAAACAAGTTATTTTCTCCAAGTGGGTTTACTATAGTAAGTATTTGACATGTAAAACTACTTTAAAAGGAAAGAAAATTATCTGGTGCTGTCCACTACTACTTCTCTCCTTGGTTTTAAATAATCGATTGATTTATTTCTCCATTTAATATAGGGTGACTGCATGCCCCATTTCCTCTTCTTTGCTGTTCCCAGAGGCAATTGCTTATAACTATATAACTGTGTGGAGAAGGCAATGGCACCCCACTCCAGTACTCTTGCCTGGAAAATCCCATGGATGGAGGGGTCTGGTGGGCTGCAGTCCATGGGGTCGCTAGGAGTCGGATACGGCTGAGCGACTTCACTTTCACTTTTCACTTTCATGCATTGAAGAAGGAAATGGCAACCCACTCCAGTGTTCTTGCCTGGAGAATCCCAGGGAAGGGGGGAGTCTGGTGGGCTGCCGTCTATGGGGTCGCACAAAGTCGGACACGACTGAAGCGACTTAGCAGCAGCGGCAGCATACAACTGTGTAGGACTTCCCTGGTAGCTCAGACAGTAAAGCGTCTGCCTATAATGCAGGAGACCCGGGTTTGATCTCTGGGTTGGGAAGATCCTCTGGAGAAGGAAATGGCAACCCACTCCAGTATTCTTGCCTGGAAAATTCCATGGACGGAGAAACGTGGTAGGCTACAGTCCGGGGGATCGCAAAGAGTCGGACACTACAGAGCGACTTCACTTTCACTTTCACTATCAGTCAGTTCAGTTCAGTTCAGTCGCTCAGTCGTGTCCGACTCTTTGCGACCCCATGAATCGCAGCATGCCAGGCCTCCCTGTCCATCACCAGCTCCCGGAGTTCACTCAGACTCAGGTCCATCGAGTCAGTGATGCCATCCAGCCATCTCATCCTCTGTCGTCCCCTTCTCCTCCTGCCCCCAATCCCTCCCAGCATCAGGGTCTTTTCCAAAGAGTCAACTCTTCGCATGAGGTGGCCAAAGTACTGGAGTTTCAGCTTTAGCATCATTCCTTCCAAAGAAATCCCAGGGCTGATCTCCTTCAGAATGGACTGGTTGGATCTCCTTGCAGTCCAAGGGACTCTCAAGACTCTCCTCCAACACCACAGTTCAAAAGCATCAATTCTTCGGTGCTCAGCTTTGTTCACAGTCCAACTCTCACATCCATACATGACCACAGTATGTAATAGGTCCTTGAGGGTCCCTATCCTTTCCCTGGCTTCTATTAATATTAAGAATCCTGAACAATTATTGTGTTACATTCCTCAACTTCCACCTTGGTGTCTCATCATTTTCTATGTTAAACTAAATGTAAAATGTAAACTAAACATTGCAACAAGATTGACATTAACCTTATTTAAGTCAAATTGAAAAAAAGTTGGGAACATTAGGGGAAACAGCACATAGAATTATTGTGGTAATGTATCCTCCCCAATTCTAACTAGACTATAAATAGAAAATAAGACTCAAACCATGTACCTCCTTATGTTTAAGCTTAGAATAATGCAATGGTTCTGGGAATTCAGCATGTGTTGAATACGAAGAATCAACGGAGCACAGTGTTGATCGGGATCAGAACTTGAGACTCGGAACTATAGATTAGAATGCAGCCCAGCACTAGAGCTATATTGGACTCTAGGGAACTTGGAAGCTTGAAGACAAGGAATGACTGAGTCAAGCCACTTGCTGGCCCAGTGACCGCCTATGTGGTAGATTCAAGTTTAGATACTGTTAAGAGGCTTCCCTGGTGGCTCAGACGGTGAGGTGTCTGCCTGCAATTCAAGACACCCGGGCTCGATCCCTGGGTCAAGAAGATGCCCTGGAGAAGGAAATGGCAACCCACTCCAGTACTCTTGCTGGGAAAATTCCATGGAAAGGGGAGCCTTGTAAGCTACAGTCCATGGGGTCGCAAAGAGTTGGACACAACTGCGTGACTTCGCTGCACTTTAAGAATTGTTTGGTATTGTGTGTTTGTCATATACCTGAAACTGACACAATGTTATATGTCCATCATATCTCAATAAAGCTGGAGAAAAGAAGAAGAGAGAATAAGGAGAAATGCTAGTCCTAAAACATCAGTAAAGAATATAAGCTTATAGTAAGGGTTGATCTTTCAGAGGAACCAGAACAAATACCTAGATATAGATCTATATATCATCTACCTTTAAATCTATGTCAGTCTATATCTGTATCTATATTTATATCAATATTAGCTATATTCATAGCTTTTATATTTCCTATAACAAGATTTATCAACCTTGAAACAATTGAGATTTGGAATCAGACAGTGGTTAATACACTGTGCCCTGCACGATGTTTACTCACATCCACAGTCTTTACCTTCTGGATGTCACTGGTATCTCTTTTCCTTCAAGAGGAGATGACAATTTCTCTAGACATTACCAAGCATCCCCTGGGAGGAAAAATAACCTCCAATGAGAACCACTGTGTCATCAATGTGATCTATAGTTATGGTTGTGTACTCTTATCTTTCACTATTCCAATGAAAGGAGCTCAGAGCTGGGAAACCAAAATCTGCATACTGTAGTGGATGGATGATTTATTCCTATAACAATATTTGATCAATGATTTATCAATAGGATTTCTCTGTACAACAGAGACAGAAATTTCTGCCTTATCTTCTCTGTGGTCTGTTTAGGTGCTAAAATGAGATAGTAGGTATGAAAATCTTTGAAAACCATAAATGCTAACAAAACAAAAATAAAACTACAGAAGAAATAATAATAAAATAAAAAATTAATCCTGTACCTATTGCTACCAACACAGGACTTAACATGTTATGTACATTGAAATGGTTTATTTTAAAAAGAGCTAAAGCCAAGATACTTGATATGGTATCAAAATGTGGGTACTTGGTGATAGATAAAAGTCTGAGCAAATCACGACTTTCACTTTAATTTTGAAGTTTCAGTTCTTAGTTTTAACACTGGAGTAGGAGAAGGCAATGGCACCCCACTCCAGTACTCTTGCCTGGAAAATCCATGGACAGAGGAGCCCTGTAGGCTGTAGTCCGTGGGGTCGCTAGGAGTCGGACATGACTGAGCAACTTCACTTTCACTTTTCACTTTCATGCATTGGAGAAGGAAATGGCAACCCACTCCAGCGTTCTTGCCTGGAGAATCCCAGGGATGGGGGAGCCTGATGGGCTGCCGTTTATGGGGTTGCACAGAGTAGGACATGACTGAAGCGACTTAGTAGCAGCAGCAGCAGCAGCAGTAACTCAAACCTAGCAGAATCATTGGGTAAGAAAAATCCATTACCATGCATGGAGAAGAATGTGTGTCCATTGTTGGTATAAGAAGAGATATTTTTGGAATTCAAGTCAACATCTCTTTATTGTAATATCCTGTGGCAATTCCTTTTGAAACCTGACTTTTTCTTCAGCCAATTTGATTACATTGTTTGGGGTTTCTCTATTACATACTCCTCAGTCACTAGCAGTCTATTTAACAGATTACTCGTTTTCCCCTGCGTGGCCCCAAGTTTCTATTTTCTGGTGATACCTTCTACTATCTTGTCATCTGAAAGGATATATACGTTGTATTTGCAAATTTCAGGGAGGATTCCCAATGACACCACACAGAGAAGTAACATTAGTTCTAGTAATAAAATAGTATTTAACTAAATTACCTTTGTATAAATATCTACCTGGTACCATGTATTAAAATATTAAGGACCCAGACCCATATGTATCCTTCTTTGAAGAATAATATCCCTGCAGTGGCTACTAACAGTTAAACCTGATTCTATGTTTATACTATAAATCTTTTATTTTAAAAGTCAATGCCTCAGCTGTGCAAACTCTTTGTGGTTAAACTTGGCAGAAAGGTTGACACTCCAGAGTGATATTTTCCTCTCCTCAAGTTTAGATGGAAAACCATTAGTTTATTTTTAAGATCTTAGCAGGAAGACAAGGGGAGGGAGTGTCAACAGAGATATTTTAGATGCTTTTTATTGCTAGAAAATTGAATAACCAGTTGACTTTATTTTAAGCAATATGGTAACATGAAAACTTATTTTGACTTATGCGACTCCCTGCTGTATATGATACCACCAACCAGTCTAGTCGATTGTAATTTTCTCCTTTCACATGTAAAGGGGATTCCAGCCCATGTGCAGTTACTAATTTTTTTTCAGAAATTTCATAAGGATTTTTACTATGGAAAGTTATTGAGCATACAAGTTTCTGCAGATGAAAAGCTCCCTAAGCATGCATTGACAAGGAGGACCAGGGTTGTTACAGTTTGTTGTGTCAATGATTTGCAAATAATGGGTCTCTGGGAGATTTTTAAATTGCAGCTTTCACTCCAGGCCATGGTGCTTTTTTAGGATGAGCTGAGTTTCTGTGAAGCTTGGCACTCTTCAGTGCACCTTAGGCAGGGGCTCTAATACTTCCATTGAGATCATAACAGCTGGCCATTACATTCAATCTCAATGACATATTTTTCCTGCATTTTTTTCTTTTAATAAAAGACAAAAAGTCATACTCAAAAGACAATATTAAAGTTGTAACTTAAGCCATCTACAGTGAAGAGCTTTCACTGAGCGCCTTGAACACCACGAATCAAGTTTTTACAGAACCATGTTTAAGCCACACGTTGATTACAATATGGTCACTACAGTACCCCCTTTTAAAGGGGGTGAATTTGAAGCAGTTAAAATGGCAGAAGAAAAGTCATGACTTGTACACAAAATTAGGAAACGTGGGACAATCAAAGTATTCACCATACATCAAAGTGCATGAAGAATTCATATTAACATCATTATTTCCCCAAACTATAAATAATTTAGTAGGTTCTAAGTTCAAATTTCTCAAAACCAAACTTATGTTTTTTACACAAACTGAATTTTAACTGGTCAAACTGTGTAACTCATGATGCCTGAAGTCATTTATCATTCTGGAATTAAGGAAATCAAGAAAAGCTTTCAGATAACTTGTATACTTTAATATTTGACAGCCTGAAGGAGATTCTAGTGGGAGGGTAATATGTGGGAATACCCCATGGATGTAACACTGACTCATCTATATAAAATAAAATTGTAACAAACATATTTTTTTCAAAGGAGATATTTCAACTAGGAATAATTTCACTTTATGGGCTATTAAATAACTGAAAGTTATCTATAAATACTATTATATGTGAAAATTTGCATGATACACTTATGATTTTCCTACTGGGTTTTCTTGCTTTTACTTGAAAATTATAAACTCCTTCACTACAAAGACACCATCTTCTATGTTATTTATCATTCATTTAACATCTAACATAAAGCCTGTCACAGTGAATGATAAATATTTGCTGAATTTGGGGCTATTGTTGAATGACTATTGTGCTTGTACCAAAACTTTTGTCAATATTTCCAAACAGCTCTGGTCAAAATTGAAAAGGGAATCTGAGAATTATTTAGCAAGTTAAAGAGAGCCAGTATGGATGAGACACTAACCACTATCCACAAACTGATGTAAATCACAAATATACTGTTGAAAAACTATAAGCAATGGAGGCTAAACGTAAACAGATACTCATAAGAGTGGTGAATTGTTAAAAAGGAACTTTTAACTTTCTCTCTGGTTAAACCAAGAAAGAACTTCCTCTTCTAGAAGATAGCAAGAAATGTTACAAAGCAGAAAAGAAATATTCATGGAAGGAATAAAAATTTTTCAGTAGCTAGACTATATTGATGGTAAGCTTATTTAAATCTTCTGCTAAGTCACTTCAGTCATGTCCGACTCTGTGCGACCCCATAGACGGCAGCCCACCAGGCTCCTCCATCCCTGGGATTCTCCAGGCAAGAATACTGGAGTGGGTTGCCATTTCCTTCTCCAATGCATGAAAGTGAAAAGTGAAAGTGAAGTCGCTCAGTCGTGTCTGACCCTCAGCGACCCCATGGACTGCAGCCTTCTAGGCTCCTCCATCCATGGGATTTTCCAGGCAAGAGTACTGGAGTGGGGTGCCATTGGGAGGACAAAAATGATTTCATGAACTAACAAAATAAATAGTTACGATTTTATTTGCCTTATTTTTTTTTTTGCCAGAACATTTTTTTGGCTTTTTGAAACTTTGACAGAAAGGATTTAGACATATTTTTCAAAACTGGTGGTAGACAGAGATGTCAGTAACATGGTGAAGGATACAAGTCAAATTGAATAATATAAATTGGAAACCCTGGCTGATGATTTGAGATAACAATGACCAAGATGCAAAAGGAGCAAAAGGCCTCCGTACCTGATCTGATGAGAGGTAGATTCACCAGTACACAGTAGGAAGGGGAAGATAGGCAAACCTGTAAATATGAAAAAAAAAAAAAAAAAGACAACCTGGGATATATTCTAAGAAATGGAAATTCAGACTTTGGAAAAGGGGGTGAAGATATTGAATAATTTATTCCATGAATTTTATTCAATACATTTGACACATAAAAATCATAATAGCATTTTTTCTTCAATAAATGCTTCAAAATATCCCAGCAGCAGAAAAAAAGAAAAGAAAAGAAAAGAAAGAAACAACTCCACTTTTCAAAGCCATCTGACCATGAGCTTAGAGATTCAGGTTCCACTTCCATGTGCTGAGTAGAGTAAAAGAGGAATGCTTTTGTTAGAACTGTAGTCTATCTCCAACTTCTGGAAGTCTAAGCAGATATATCAAATCTTGAACTTTCTTTCTTTTCTTATTTTATAAAAGTTGTATATCTTTATATCTACATTCTGAAATAATTCCCTAAGAGTTAGAAACAGGTGAAAAGCCTTCTGTGGGATGATCCAGGCACTCAGCTGCTTTAGATTAACTATGAATAACTGTCTTCCAATACAATTAGACCTAACAAGGTGCACCTGGAGATGATGGGGCCACCTTGTAACCATATTATCTAATCTCTGCTAGTTGGCATTTCAAAAAATTGGTATGACCTTTGATTTTGATGGCTGACTGGCACAAAGGATTTCCTGGTCCAGCAGCCAACTTTCCAAAGTTGCTATGACCAATACTTTAAAAAATAATGAATAAATTAAAAAAAAAAGGAAATCTCCCTTAAAAACAATGGGTGAGGGCTTGATGTTAACACATACTTTATCATTAGAATTAAACTGTAGAGTGAGAAGTACTTTTCCTCTTACTATTGATTTTCAGCACTTTTTTCATATCTCAAATTATATTGGAGTTAAGGGCTAAATTTCACAAAACTCTGACACATGAGTACTGACACATTCTCAAGGAGACAGATTTTCTAAAAGCAAATAAAACTAATTGCACTTGCTTGTTTAGGGTGAAGTATTTTTGTCTTTTTTTTTTTTTTAGAAATGTTGTTTGGAATCTTTAAGCTCTTTATAAATAAATAAAGGGGTCTAATTATTCCAGACTATCCTCTTTAAATCAGGAAGACCATGAAGTGTACACTATGCAGTTCAATGTAGGGGTCAAAGTCAGCATCAGTAGATGATCACTCCATTGTTAGCATTCCCTTACCAGAAGAACTTTCAGAAGAGTGCTTATTTTTCTACAGTGTTTAAATACAACTTAATCCAGAGAAGCCTGAATTATGTGTTGGCAAGCTAATGTTTTGACAAGAAATAAATCAATTCATTTGGACATAGATGATGCATGAATCTCCTCAATAAAACATTTTATCAAAATATATCTTTCAAATCTATATGTCTGTCATAATTCCTGGGCCAAATGTTTAATGAACAGTTTATCTAAACACTACTGTCAAGAGAGAATGTTATTGGCTGTCAGCTTCCCACATGCAAGTGATTAATAAAGTGACAAACTCGAGATCAAAGCTCTCAAGGTTGAGGACAGATTTAGTAGTGAGTGTATATGACATGGGTTTTTGAATATAGATTGTCTCCACAGATCTGATCATGTGAACATCTACCATTAACATCTGATATTTAATATACTCCCTCTGTTCTGTCAGCTCACTGCCTATAATATTTGGAAATTAGAAGATGGTATCTCACTGTATTGCCTGGACAGAAACAAATATACTTCAAATGTGCATTAACAAGGAATTCAGAGCTAATTGCTGATTCTGAGTCAGAATTCTTGGTAATGCACTATTTTTAACTCATAAACATAAAAATACATGTAGTTTATTACATTTATAACATCTAATATTTTTAAGTAAATAAAAACATTTTATTCTCTGAAATTTTAACATGGCCAGCTGTAGAAGGGAATGACAAACCACTTCAGAATTCTTGCCTTGAGCACCCCGTGAACAGTATGAAAAGGCAAAAAGATAGGACAATGAAAAATGAATGCCCCAGGATTGGTAGGTGCCCAATATGCTACTGGAAAAGAGTGGAAAAATAGCTCCAGAAAGAATGAAGAGATAGAGCCAAAGTGAAAACAGTGGCCATTTGTGGATGTGACTGGTGATGGAAGTAAAATCCAACGCTGTAAAAAAAAAATATTGCATAGGAACCTGGAATGTTAGGTCCATGAATCAAGGTAAATTAGAAGTGTGTCGACAGGAGATGCAAAAATTGACATTTTAGGAATCAGTGAACAAAAATGGACTGGAATGGGTGAATTTAATTCAAATGACCATTGTATCTACTACTGTGGGCAAGAAACCCTTAGAAGAAATGGAGTAGCCCTTATAGTCAACAAAAGAGGCCAAAATGCAGCGCTTGGGTGCAATTTCAAAAATACCAGAATGATCTCTGTTGGTTTCGAAGGCAAACCATTCAATATCACGGTGAACCAAGTCTATGTTCTGACCAGTAATGTTGAAGAAGCCGAAGTTGAATGATTCGATGAAGATCTACAAGACGTTTTAGAACTAACACACAAAAAAGATGTCCTTTACATTATAGGAGACTGTAATGCAAAAGTAGGAAGTCAAGAGATACAAGGAGTAACAGGAAAATTTGGCCTTGCAGTACAAAACAATAAAGCAGGCAAAAGGCTAAAAGAGTTTTCCTAAGAGAACGCACTAGCCATAGCAAACACCCTCTTCCAACAACACGAGAGAATACTCTACATATGGACTTCACTAGATGTTCAACACCGAAATCAGATTGATTATATTCTTTGAAGCCAAAGAGGGAGAAGCTCTATACAGTCAGCAAAAACAAGACCGGGAGCTGACCATGGCTCAGATCATGAACTCCTTACTGCCAAATTGAGACTTCAATTGAAGAATGTAGGGAAAACCACTAGACCATTCAGGTATGACCTAAATCAAATCCCTTACAATTATAAAGTGAAAGTGAGAATAGATTTAAGGGATTAGATTTGATAGACAGAGTGCCTGAAGAACTATGGATAAAGATTCGTGACATTGTACAGGAGGCAGTGATCAAGACCATCGGCAAGAAAAAGAAGGGCAAAAAGGCACAATGTCTGAGGTTGTCTGAGGAGGTCTTACAAATAGCTGTGAAATGAAGAGAAAAGAAAAGCAAAGGAGAAAAGGAAAGATATAAGCATCTGAATGCAGAGTTCCAAAGAATAGCAAGGAGAGATAAGAAAGCCTTCCTCAGTGACCAATGCAAAGATATAGAGGAAAACAATAGAATGGGAAAAAGTAGATATGAAAGTGAAAGAGGAGAGTGAAAAAGTTGGCTTAAAGCTCAACATTCAGAAAACGAAGATCATGGCATCTGGTCCCATCACTTTATGGGAAATAGATGGGGAAACAGTGGAAACAGTGTTAGAATTTTTGGGAGAGGCTCCAAAATGACTGCAGATGGTAACTGCAGCCATGAAATTAAAAGACTCTTACTCCTTGGAAGGAAAGTTATGACCAACCTAGATAGCATATTAAAAAGCAGAGATATTACTTTGGCAACAAAGGTCCATCTAGTCAAGGCTATGGTTTTTCCAGTCATCACATATGGATGTGAGAGTTGGAGTGTGAAGAAAGCTGAGCACCAAAGAATTGATGCTTTTGAACTGTGGTGTTGGAGAAGACTCTCGAGAGTTGCTTGGACTGCAAGGAGATCCCACCAGTCCATCCTAAGGGAGATCGGTCCTGAGTGTTCGTTGTAAGGACTGATACTGAAGCTGAAACTTCAATACTTTGGCTACCTGATGTGAAGTGTCAACTCATTGGAAAATACCCTGATGCTGTGAGGGATTGGGGGCAGTAGGAGAAGGGGACAACAGAGGATGAGATGGCTGGATGGCATCACCGACTTGATGGACATGAATTTGAATGAACTCTGGGAGTTGGTGATGGACAGGGAGGCCTAGCATGCTGCGATTCATGGGGTCTCAAAGAGTTGGACACGACTGAGAGACGGAACTGAACTGAATTGAGAGATCTCTTCAAGAAAATTAGAGATACCAAGGGAACATTTCATGCAAAGATGGGCTCAATAAAAGACATAAATTGTATGGACCAACAGAAGCAGAAGATGTAAAAAAGAGGTGACAAGAATACACAGAAGAACTGTACAAAAAATTCTTAATGATCCAGATAATCATGATGGTATGATCACTCATCTAGAGCCAGACATCCTGGAGTCTGAAGTCAAGTGGTCCTTAGGAAGCATCACTATGAACAAAGCTAGTGGATGTGATGGAATTCCAGTTGAGCTACTTCAAATCCTAAAAGATGATGCCATGAAAGTGCTGCACTTCATTTGCCAACAAATTTGGAAAACTCAGCAGTGGCCACAGCACTGGAAAAGTTGTTTTCATTCCAATCCCAAAGAAACACAATGCCAAAGCATGTCCAAATTACTGCAAATTTGTACTCATCTCACATGCTAGCAAAGTAGTGCTCAAAATTCTCCAAGCTAGGCTTCAACAGTTCATGAACTGAGAACTTTCAGATGTTCAAGCTGGATTCAGACAAGGCGGAGGAACCAGAAATCAAATTGCCAACATCCATTGGATCATCAAAAAAGCAAGGGAGTTCCAGAAAACATCTTTCTGCTTTATTGACTACACCAAATTCTTTGACTGTGTGGATCACAATAAACTGTGGAAAATTCTTAAAGATATGAGAATACCAGACCACCTTACCTGCCTCCTGAGAAACCTGGATGCAGGTCAAGAAGTAACTGTTAGGCATGGAACAATGGACTGTTCCAAATTGGGGAAGGAATACATTAAGGCTGTATATTGTCACCCTGCTTGTTTAACTTATATGCATGATACACCATGTGAAATACTGGGCTGTATGAAGCACAACCTGGAATCAAGATTGGTGGGAGAAATAGCAATAACTTCAAATATGCTGATGACACCACCCTTATAGCAGAAAGTGAAGAGGAACTGAAGAGCCTCTTGATGAAAGTGAAAGAGGAGAGTGAAGGGCTGGTGCACTGGGACGATCCAGAGGGATGGAATGGGGAGGGAGGAGAGAGGAGGGTTCAGGATGGGGAACACATGTATACCTGTGGCGGATTCATTTTGATATTTGGCAAAACTAATACAATTATGTAAAGTTTAAAAATAAAATAAAATTAAAAAAAAAAAGTTGGCTTGAACTCAACATTCAAAAAACGAAGGTCATGCTATCTGGTCCCATTATTTCATGGCAAATAGATGGGGATAAAATAGAAACAGTGACAGACTTGATTTTCTTGGGCTCCAAGATCAGTGTAGATGGTCACTGCAACTATGAAATTAAAAAATCTTGCTCCCTGTAAGAAAAGCTATGACCAACCTAGATAGCATATTAAAAAGCAGAGACCTTACTTTGCTAACAAAGGTCCATGTGTTAAGGTTATGGTTTTTCCAGTCGTCATGTATGGATGTGAGAGTTGGACTATAAAGAAAGCTGAGCACCAAAGAACTGATTCTTTTGAACTGTGGTGTTGAAGAAGACTCTTGAGAGTCCCTTGGATCGCAAGGAGAATAAATCAGTCAATCCTAAAGAAAATCTGTCCTGAATATACATGGAGGGCTAATGCTGAAGCTGATGCTCCAATATTTTGTCCATAATGCAAAGAACTGACTCATTGTAAAAGACCCTGATACTGGGAAAGATTGAAGGCAAGAGGAGAAGGGAGCGACAGAGGATGAGATGGTTGGATGCTATCACCGACTCGAGGGGCATGAGTTTGAGCAAGCTTCGGGAGTTGGTGATGGATAGGGAAGCCTGTCATGCTGTAGTCCATGCATTCACAAGCAGTTGGGCATGACTGAGTGACTGAACAGTGTTGAATTGAAGAGGTTGTCAAGGAAATGTTAATGTTCCCTTGTTAAGAATAAATGACAATATTTTACTAAATGTTCAAGTGGACAACTTTCAGTCTCTGAATCTTACATTTAACTTTATTGTATAGCCAATAACTTTAAGCAATTTGAAAATGTGACTTTGAATTCAGTCTTTTTCCAAATGTGTCAACATTTGGAAATTGTGACATTAGTAACCTAGAAGTTAACAACCTAAATTCATTTATATGATAGATATGTGTACTACTATGATAAACATTATATCAACTTTTTTGTCTAATACATGTGCATACCAATGCACAACCTATATATTTTCATTCATATTTCAAAGACAGTTTTTCTTAATATTTTAATCTATAGATTTGTCATTATGACATTAATTTAAGTGTATAAAAAATTTGCCATTTGTGAGATGAAAAGCTATTTTGTTTCTGGATGAGTATATGTAAATTATGTACAATGATGTTTCAAAAAAAGCATGAGCTTATGCGTTAATATACTATTTTCTATTTATAGATACATTGAGTTTACTGAAATGGGTTAACTGTATCAATGTAGTTTGCAAGTAAATAAATTAATGACACCTAACTATATTCTTTTTTTAATTATAAAAGATACTGTAACATAGATCATTGATTTCACAATGTATAAAAAATAATTGTAATAGAAAATAAAATATTTAATTAACCTAATAATATCACTTAAATTATTTTGTTCCAATTCAAATGAATTCAAATTATTAAAATCCTTTTTTTTTTAATTTATTCATTTTGCAACAAGGGTGCTTTATGTGGCGTGTACTGATTTGTTGATGTTACATCAACTTCAAACCAAAAAAGCTAATGAATTCCAATGGATGAGGGAGCACAAAAGCCTTGGTTTCAAAATGCTTTTGTTATGAAAAACTCTCTTCACCTGTGCCTCTTATCAGGCATAAGGAACTTGTGAGTTCTGGTTATCAGCAATTTGGGGAAAAACAACAGCCAATGGACCAGCCATGACAATAATCACTGGCCCCATGTACAGAAGGTCCAAATGGAATCAGGCATTAGGCCTAGTAAGAATCAGGTAATGTACCTAATAAAAGTCAGGCAACAGGCCTAATGAATCTTAAGCAATACAATTCATGAAAACCAGGCAGTGGGCCTAATGAGACAGAGGCAACAGGCCTAATGGAAGAGGCAACGGGCCTAATGAGAAATGCCATAGACTTCATTCTGGTTTGTCTTTCCATGGAAGTTTTTATTATGGTCTCTTAAGTGGACCCACTCAGAAATATACTTCAGGCATATTTGTCTGAGTGAGTGCAAAACCATAGGAAAAAGAAGTGTGACAGTACATGGGATACAGTCAATGTACAATGTACAATTTATCTGCCTTGAATTGTTTAAGAACAATGAATTTGAAAACCATCAAGAGTGGAACAAGAGTACACACCATCAGAGTGGAAGTCTTTAATTAATATGTCACAACTCTAATTTGAGATCTATCCTGAGTTCCTAATTGTTATCATGGCCTAGTCAGCCTTTTTTCAGCAATTATCTATTCATTTATAGTGTTTTATTAAATCATTCAAAAAGCATTTATGAGAATCTACTTGTCAGGTATAGACTTGGCTCTGAAAAAAAAAAAAAAAAGGTTCCAAGCTTTCCAATATTTGATATTGACACCAGTGTGAGCAAATCAAGATGGTGGCTGGCAAGACTGAGGGAGTAAAACAAGATCAGTTTGGTTTATCAATTATCAATAAAATGAGCAATGTGAAACATAGTTTCAGTTCAGTTCAGTTCAGTTGCTCAGTCATGTCCTACTGTTTGTGTCCCACGAACTGCAGCACTCCAGGCCTCCCTGTCCATCACCAACTCCCGAAGTCCACCCAAACCCATGTCCACTGAGTTGGTGATGCCATCCAACCATCTCATCCTCTGTTGTCCCCCTCTCCTCCTGCCCTCAATCTTTCCCAGCATTAGGGTCTTTTCTTTTTTTTTTTTTTCAAAATTAAATTAAATTTTATTTTATTTTTAAATTTTACATAATTGTATTAGTTTTGCCAAATATCAAAATGAATCCACCACAGGTATACATGTGTTCCCCATCCTGAACCCTCCTCCCTCCTCCCTCCCCATACCATCCCTCTGGGTCGTCCCAGTGCACCAGCCCCAAGCATCCAGTATCGTGCATCGAACCTGGACTGGCAACTCGTTTCATACATGATATTTTACATGTTTCAATGCCATTCTCCCAAATCTTCCCACCCTCTCCCTCTCCCACAGAGTCCATAAGACTGTGCTATACATCAGTGTCTCTTTTGCTGTCTCGTACACAGGGTTATTGTTACCATCTTTCTAAATTCCATATATATGCGTTAGTATACTGTATTGGTGTTTTTCTTTCTGGCTTACTTCACCCTGTATAATAGGCTCCAGTTTCATCCACCTCATTAGAACGGATTCAAATGTATTCTTTTTAATGCTTGAGTAATACTCCATTGTGTATATGTACCACAGCTTTCTTATCCATTCATCTGCTGATGGACATCTAGGGTGCTTCCATGTCCTGGCTATTATAAACAGTGCTGCGATGAACATTGGGGTACATGTGTCTCTTTCCCTTCTGGTTTCCTCAGTGTGTATGCCCAGCAGTGGGATTGCTGGATCATAAGGCAGTTCTATTTCAAGTTCTTTAAGGAATCTCCACACTGTTCTCCATAGTGGCTGTACTAGTTTGCATTCCCACCAACAGTGTAAGAGGGTTCCCTTTTCTCCACACCTTCTCCAGCATTTATTGCTTGTAGACTTTTGGATCGCAGCCATTCTGACTGGCATGAAATGGTACCTCATAGTGGTTTTGATTTGCATTTCTCTGATAATGAGTGATGTTGAGCATCTTTCCATGTGTTTGTTAGGCATCTGTATGTCTTCTTTGGAGAAATGTCTATTTAGTTCTTTGGCCCATTTTTTGATTGGGTCATTTATTTTTCTGGAGTTGAGCTGTAGGAGTTGCTTGTATATTCTCGAGATTAGTTGTTTGTCAGTTGCTTCATTTGCTATTATCTTCTCCCATTCTGAAGGCTATCTTTTCACCTTGCTAATAGTTTCCTTTGATGTGCAGAAGCTTTTAAGGTTAATTAGATCCCATTTGTTTATTTTTGCTATTATTTCCAATATTCTGGGAGGTGGGTAATAGAGGATCTTGCTGTGATGTATGTCGGAGAGTGTTTTGCCTATGTTCTCCTCTAGGAGTTTTATAGTTTCTGGTCTTACATTGAGATCTTTAATCCATTTTGAGTTTATTTTTGTGTATGGTGTTAGAAAGTGTTCTAGTTTCATTCTTTTACAAGTGGTTGACCAGATTTCCCAGCACCACTTGTTAAAGAGATTGTCTTTAATCCATTGTATATTCTTACCTCCTTTGTCAAAGATAAGGTGTCCATATGTGCGTGGATTTATCTCTGGGCTTTCTATTTTATTCCATTGATCTATATTTCTGTCTTTGTGCCAGTACCATACTGTCTTGATAACTGTGGCTTTGTAGTAGAGCCGGAAGTCAGGTAGGTTGAGTCCTCCAGTTCCATTCTTCTTTCTCAAGATCGCTTTGGCTATTCGAGGTTTTTTTGTATTTCCACACAAATTGTGAAATTATTTGTTCTAACTCTGTGAAGAATACTGTTGGTAGCTTGATAGGGATTGCATTGAATCTATAAATTGCTTTGGGTAGTATACTCATTTTCACTATATTGATTCTTCTAATCCATGAACATGGTATATTTCTCCATCTGTTAGTGTCCTCTTTGATTTCTTTCACCAGTGTTTTATAGTTTTCTATATATAGGTCTTTAGTTTCTTTAGGTAGATATATTCCTAAGTATTTTATTCTTTCCGTTGCAATGGTGAATGGAATTGTTTCCTTAATTTCTCTTTCTGTTTTCTCATTATTAGTGTATAGGAATGCAAGGGATTTCTGTGTGTTGATTTTATATCCTGCAACTTTACTATAATCATTGATTAGTTCTAGTAATTTTCTGGTGGAGTCTTTAGGGTTTTCTATGTAGAGGATCATGTCATCTGCAAACAGTGAGAGCTTTACTTCTTCTTTTCCAATTTGGATTCCTTTTATTTCTTTTTCTGTTCTGATTGCTGTGGCCAAAACTTCCAACACTATGTTGAATAGTAATGGTGAAAGTGGGCACCCTTGTCTTGTTCCTGACTTTAGAGGAAATGCTTTCAATTTTTCACCATTGAGGATAATGTTTGCTGTGGGTTTGTCATATATAGCTTTGATTATGTTGAGGTATGTTCCTTCTATTCCTGCTTTCTGGAGAGTTTTGATCATAAATGGATGTTGAATTTTGTCAAAGGCTTTCTCTGCATCTATGGAGATAATCATATGGTTTTTATTTTTCAATTTGTTAATGTGGTGTATTACATTGATTGATTTGCGGATATTGAAGAATCCTTGCATCCCTGGGATAAAGCCCACTTGGTCATGGTGTATGATCTTTTTAATGTGTTGTTGGATTCTGATTGCTAGAATTTTGTTAAGGATTTTTGCATCTATGTTCATCAGTGATATTGGCCTGTAGTTTTCTTTTTTTGTGGGATCTTTGTCAGGTTTTGGTATTAGGGTGATGGTGGCCTCATAGAATGAGTTTGGAAGTTTACCTTCCTCTGCAATTTTCTGGAAGAGTTTGAGCAGGATAGGTGTTAGCTCTTCTCTAAATTTTTGGTAGAATTCAGCTGTGAAGCCATCTGGACCTGGGCTTTTGTTTGCTTGAAGATTTTTGATTACAGTTTCAATTTCCGTGCTTGTGATGGGTCTGTTAAGATTTTCTATTTCTTCCTGGTCGAGTTTTGGAAAGTTGTACTTTTCTAAGAATTTGTCTATTTCTTCCAGGTTGTCCATTTTATTGGCATATAATTGTTGATAGTACTCTCTTATGATCCTTTGTATTTCTGTGTTGTCTGTGTGATCTCTCCATTAAGTGCACATGGAACCTTCTCCAGGATAGATCACATCCTGGGCCATAAAGCTAGCCTTGGTAAATTCAAAAAAATAGAAATCATTCCAAGCATCTTTTCTGACCACAATGCAGTAAGATTAGATCTCAATTACAGGAGAAAAACTATTAAAAATTCCAACATATGGAGGCTGAACAACACGCTGCTGAATAACCAACAAATCACAGAAGAAATCAAAAAAGAAATCAAAATTTGCGTAGAAACGAATGAAAATGAAAACACAACAACCCAAAACCTGTGGGACACGGTAAAAGCAGTCCTAAGGGGAAAGTTCATAGCAATACAGGCACACCTCAAGAAACAAGAAAAAAGTCAAATAAATAACCTAACTCTACACCTAAAGCAACTAGAAAAGGAAGAAATGAAGAACCCCAGGGTTAGTAGAAGGAAAGAAATCTTAAAACTTAGAGCAGAAATAAATGCAAAAGAAACAAAAGAGATCATAGCAAAAATCAACAAAACCAAAAGTTGGTTTTTTGAAAGGATAAATAAAATTGACAAACCATTAGCCAGACTCATCAAGAAACAAAGGGACAAAAATCAAATCAATAAAATTAGGGTCTTTTCAAATGAGTCAGCTCTTTGCATCATGTGGCCAAAGTATTGGAGTTTCAGCTTCAACATCAGTACTTCCAATGAATACCCAGGACTGATTTCCTTTAGGATGGACTGGTTGGATCTCCTTGCAGTCCAGGGGACTCTCAAGAGTCTTTTCCAACACCACAGTTCAAAAGCATCAATTCTTCAGTGCTCAGCTTTCTTTATAGTCCAACTCTCACATCCATACCTGACTACTGCAAAAACCATAGCTTTGACTAGATAGACCTTTGCTGGTGAAGTAATGTCTCTGCTTTTTAATATGATGTCTAGGTTTCTCTAAGGATATTATATTATCAGAGATAATATGAGATCCCTGATGGAGAGAAGGAAAATGAAAATAATATACATCTGTAATACTGTACTATTTTAAGTGGTATAATAATAAAAAACTAATTCTTTGTCCATTTCATTGAGAAAATTAGGACTACATCTAAAAAAATGGGCCAAAGAACTAAATAGCTATTTCTCCAAAGAAGACATACAGATGGCTAACAAACACATGAAAAGATGCTCAACATCACTCATTACCAGAGAAATGCAAATCAAAACCACTATGAGGTACCATTTCATGCCAGTCAGAATGTCTGTGATCCAAAAGTCTACAAGCAATAAATGCTGGAGTGGGTGTGGAGAAAAGGGAACCCTCTTACACTGTTGGTGGGAATGCAAGCTACTACAGCCACTATGGAGAACAGTGTGGAGATTCCTTAAAGAACTGGAAATAGAACTGCCTTATGAGCCAGCAATCCCACTGCTGGGCATACACACTGAAGAAACCAGAAGGGAAAGAGACACGTGTACCCCAATGTTCATCACAGCACTGTTTATAATAGCCAGGACATTGAAGCAACCTAGATGTCCATCAGCAGATGAATGGATAAGAAAGCTGTGGTACATATACACAGTGGAGTATTACTCAGCCATTAAAAAGAATACATGTGAATCAGTTCTAATGAGGTGGATGAAACTGGAGCCTATTATACAGAGTGAAGTAAGCCAGAAAGAAAAACATCAATACAGTATACTAATGCATATATATGGAATTTAGAAAGATGGTAACAATAACCCTGTATACAAGACAGCAAAAGAGACACTGATGTATAGAACAGTCTTTTGGACTCTGTGGGAGACGGAGAGGGTGGGATGATTTGGGAGAATGGCATTGAAACATGTAAAATATCATGTATGAAACGAGTTGCCAGTCCAGGTTCGATGCACGATACTGGATGCTTGGGGCTGGTGCACTGGGACGACCCAGAGCGATGGTACGGGGAGGGAGGAGGGCTCAGGATGGGGAACACATGTATACCTGTTGTGGTTTCATGTTGATATATGGCAAAACCAATACAATATTGTAAAGTTAAAAATAAAATAAAATAAAATTCAAAAATTTAAAACAAAACAAAACAAACAAAAAAAAACAAATAGAAGTGCATGAGAATTTAACAAATTATTTAAGACTTTTATTTACAAATTTATTCTGAAGTTTTTTTTTTGCTTGATGTAAGATGTTGTGACGACATAAAGTTATCCATGACAAAAAGCAGATGATTTTGTGTTTATTTACATTGCCCTCTACTGCATTCTATCAATCACTCATTTACCATCCATCCTTTCATTTATTCAATACTCATTCAGTGTCTACTATGTGTTAGGTATCATTGTAGGTTGTGGGTATACTGTAATGAACAAAAGAATCAAAAGTGCCCTTCTCCTTCCTTCTTTTGTTTCAAATCTAATCTGTAATTGATACTATATACTTCCTTTTGCATTATGTTGGGAAACATATTGTCTTTCAACAATGTTCCTATCCATCAGTGGGTTTAGATGTTTTCATCTTAATCCATTCATTATAAAGCTTTCCTTTGGACTGTCTTCATGGTTTTAACAGTCATTGATGATTGTTGTTTAGAATCCATGAATTCATTTGTTGTTATAAAATGGTAAATTTTTATTCTTTTATTATTTTTACATTTTGCAGAATTCTTTTAAGAACAATTTTTCTTATTAATTAGTTTTCATGAAAAGAAGTTTGTTTAAGAAAGATAGATGAGATACTTGGTTCATATTCTATATTTGTGTTTACAGAATAATGAGTTCATTCCTTGAGACAGGGAACTCAAGATGAATTTTTTTTTTTCCTTTCAGTATCATTGTGAACACATGAGTGTTCACACAGGAGTTTTAACATATTTAATATGCTTAAACCCTTTAGGGTCCTTGCTCTTCTTGATGGTCAAATTATTCTGTTTTTAAAGTTAACATCTAGGACTCTTCAAAAAAACCGTAGAGATCTTAGCTCTCATTTATGTTTTCTTTTGGTTGAAAAGGACTTTTTAGATTCATGGAATTCTTCCAAGTCTGGGATGACCTGTTTCTCCAGGAATCTCTGGTTCCTTTTGCTTAAAGTGGTATTATACATGACTATCCTTTCAGGGGGTAAAACTATTAATTAGATCATTTTTGCTGATACTATTTTCTAATAATCATAAATTCATACTGTTATTTCTGATTTAACTTTTTAAAAATGTTGATCCTATTGATTGTTTATTGTCATTGGTGGAGACAGACAATTCAGAAGCCTTTAACATTTTAATCAATGGTTACCCTTCATATTAGAAGTAGAAATAGAATATAATTCTTAAAGGTGCTTACAGTTTTTTCCTAGTGACACATTTTTCTTCTCAACTCTTCTTATATAAAATACTACTTCAGAAATAATACAATTCTTTACTTAATATTTCATGACAACAGACCGTCAATTAAACATGATACCACCTTTAATTTTTTAAATCCTACAAAAATAAGTATTTCATTTGGATGTCATTATCATCTTGAATTCATAATGGCCAAGCAAACCTCTCATAAAGATGACAGAATTTCTGCTAATTATCTAAAAAATATTAATGAATAGTCTTATAACAATTTATCTTAAATTCATTCCTCAATAATTACCATTGTGATCCACTAAGAGAAAGAGGCAAAGATAAGACATATTTTATCATATCTCATTGTCCTTTTCTTCTTGAGATATTTAGTCATAACATAAATTATTTTAATGTGGATATTTGATTTAATGAAATGAAAATTTTAATAATGACAAATGCATAAGATTTTAACTCTAAGTATTAATACTCAGAAAAAAAACTTTTATTCAAGTCTGTAAAAAGCCATCTTAAATAATAATGGAAACTATGGAAAATTGTGACATTACTTCACTATTACAAAAGCTCCATCTATAAACTGTCTATAATTTGAGTGAGGGTGCTATCAAATAAGGTGGTGTTGCTTATTAGAGACATTACAAAAAATAAATTCCCAAAGCATTCTTTCTTTTGAAAACTTCAATATGTTGCTATATATTAGCTATCAATAGTCAAAATCATACTTAAATATTTTCACATTCTGTCAGACCTCTCCAGCATGACCTGCCCGTCCTGGGTGGCCCCACATGGCATGGTTTAGTTTCAATGAGTTAGACAAGGCTGTGGTCCATGTGATCAGATTGGCTAGTTTTCTGTGATATGGTTTCAGTGTGTCTTCCCTCTGATGCCGTCTCTCAACACCTACCATCTCACTTACAACAGAGTGATCTCTGTTCGTTTCCAAGGCAAACCATTCAATATCATGGTGATCCAAGCCTGTGCCCCAACCAGTAAAGTGGAAGAAGCTGAAGTTGAATGGTTCGCTGAGGACCTACAAGATCTTTTAGAACTAACACACAAAAAAGATGTCCTTTTCATTATAGGGGACCAGAATGCAAAGGCAGGAAGTCAAGAAACACCTGGAGTAACAGGCAAATTTGGCCTTGGAATACAGAATGAAGCAGGGCAAGGACTAATAGAGTTTTGCCAAGAGAACGCATTGGTCATAGCAAACACCCTCTTCCAACAACACAAGAGAAGACTCTACACATGGATATCACCAGATAGTCAACACCAAAATCAGATTGATTATATTCTTTGCAGCCAAAGATGGAGAAGCTCAATACAGTCAGCAAAAACAAGACCAGGAGCTGACTGTGGCTCAGATCATGAACTCCTTATTGCCAAATTCAGACTTAAATTGAAGAAAGTAGGGAAATCCACTAGACCATTCAGCTATGACTTAAATCAAATCCCTTATGATTATACAGTAGAAGTGTGAAATAGATTGAACGGACTAGATCTGATAGAGTACCTGATGAACTACGGACGGAGGTTTGTGACATTGTACAGGAGACAGGGATCAAGACCATCTCCATGGAAAAGAAATGCAAATGGGCAAAATGGCTGTCTGAGGATTACTTACAAATAGCTGTGAAAAGAAGAGAAGTGAAAAGCAAAGGAGAAAAGGAAAGATATAAGCATCTGAATGCAGAGTTCCAAAGAATAGCAAGAAGAGATAAGGAAGCCTTCCTCAGTGATCAATACAAGAAATAGAGGAAAACAACAGATGGGAAAGACTAGAGATCTCTTCAAGAAAATTAGAGATATCAAGGGAACATTTCATGCAAAGATGGGCTCAATAAAGGACAGAAATGGTATGGATCTAACAGAAGCAAAAGATATTAAGAAGAGATGGAAAGAACACACAGAAGAACTGTACAAAAAAGAGCTTCATGACCCAGATAATCACGATGGTGTGATCACTCACTTAGAGCCAGACAACCTGGAATGTGAAGTCAAGTGGGCCTTAGAAAGCATCACTACAAACAAAGCTAGTAGAGTTGATCGAATTCCAGTTGAGCTATTTCAAATCCTGAAAGATGATGCTGTGAAAGTGCTGCACTCAATATGCCAGCAAATTTGGAAAACTCAGCAGTGGCCACAGGACTGGAAAAGGTCAGTTTTCTTTCCAATCCCAAAGAAAGGCAATGCCAAAGAATGCTCAAACTACCACACAATTTCACTCATCTCACACACTAGTTTTCACTCACCTCACACACTAGTAAAGTAATGCTCAAAATTCTCCATGTCAGTTTTTAACAGTATATCAACTGTGAACCCCCACATGTTCAAGCCTGATTTAAAAAAGTCAGAGGAACCAGAGATCAAATTGCCAACATCTGTTGGATCATCAAAAAAGCAGGAGAGTTCCTGAAAAACATCTATTTCTGCTTTGTTGACTATGCCAATGCCTTTGACTATGTGGATCATGACAAAGTGGAAAATTCTGAAAGAGATGGGAATACCAGACCACCTGATCTGCCTCTAGAGAAACCTGTATGCAGGTCAGAAGCAACAGTTAGACCTAGATATGGAACAACAGACTGGTTCCAAAGAGGAAAAGGAGTACGTCAAGGCTGTATATTGTCACCCTACTTATTTAATTTATATGCAGAGTACATCATGAGAAATGCTGGGCTGGTAGAAGCATAAGCTGGAATCAAGATTGCCAGGAGAAATATCAACAAACTGAGATACACAGATAACACCACCCTTATGGCAGAAAGTGAAGAACTAAAGAGCCTCTTGATGAAAGTGAAAGAGGAGAGTGAAAAAGTTGGCCTAAAGCTTAACCTTCAGAAAAGTAAGATCATGGCCTCTGGTCCCATCACTTCATGGCAAATAGATGGGAAAACAGTGGAAGACTTTATTTTGTGGGGCTCCAAAATCACTGCAGAATGTGACTGCAGCCATGAAATTAAAAGATGCTTACTCCTTGGAAGAAAAGTTGTGACCAACCTAGATAGCATATTAAAAAGCAGAGACATTACTTAGTCCACAAAGTTCCATTAGTCAAGGTAATGGTTTTTCCACTAGTCATGTATGGATGTGAGAGTTGGACTATAAAGAAATCTGAGTGGCAAAGAATTGATGTGTGTCAATAAAGCAGATGCTCAGTTTTTGATATGATGGATATGGAATATCTACTTGATATCCAGGGAAAGTTGTAATTATGCAGTTGAATATATGAGTCTGCAGTTTTGAGGACAGCTCTGTAGATATAAACAGTAGATATACACCGGCAAGTCACTGGCAAACTCAAGGAATCTCAAGTTATAAAACTGTGAGATTAACAAGGGAAAATGTACAGACATAGGATAGAAGGAACAAAACTGGATCCTGAGGTGTTCCAATATTAAGAGAGCAGGGAGAAGAGGAGAAACCAGAAAAAGAAAGTGAAGAGTGATAGTGATAAAGGAAAGAATTTAAATTAGTGTGATGTCCTGAAGCAGGAAAAAAAAAAAAAAAAAAAAAGGGTGGGGAGGTAGTATCAACCTCATCAAATACTGTAATAGATATAGAAGAGGTCTGAGAATTGCTTATGTAATCAGCAAAGTGGATTCTATAAGAGACTTTGATAAGCACATCTTTGATAGGGTCCTGGAATTTGAAGCCTAACTGATATAAGTTTGCTGCTGCTGCTGCTAAGTCACTTCAGTAGTGTCCGACTCTGTGCGACCCATAGACGGCAGCCCACCATGCTCCCCCGTCCCTGGGATTCTCCAGGCAAGAACACTGGAGTGGATTGCCATTTCCTTCTCCAATGCATGGAAGTGAAAAAGGAAAGTGAAGTTGCTCAGTCGTGTCCGACCCTTAGCGACCCCATGGACTGCAGCCTTCCAGGCTCCTCCATCCATGGGATTTTCCAGGCAAGAGTACTGGATATAAGCTTAAGATAAGAGAAAAATAATTGAAGATTAACCTGTGAATTTTGCAACTGAGGGAAATAAAGAAATGGAGTCTTAGCTAGTAGGAGAAATGGAATAAATTTTTTTTTGAGAGGAAAGAGAAATCACAGCACATTTAAATGGTAAAGGAAATGTTCCAGTCAAGAGCAAAAGAGATGAAATTGATGATGCATTATCTTATCTATTTTCACAATAATCCCATAATGTAGATATAATTGTTATTCTCATTTAGATAAAGAAGCTGAGAAAAGAAAGTTTAAGTTGCATACCCACTTTCTATTTTGAATTTATGTTATTGTTTTTCAAAACTTAAATTATATTTCCTTTTTTTAGCTTATTTTGATTTATTTGTCTTATTTGCATTTGTTGCTTTGTATGTTATTATAAACTGAAAGAATGTTATTCAGTCTATTTTAAAATTTATTCTAAAATTATTGAGCCTTACTGTAAATATTTTCATTATTACTATCATCATTTATGTTTAAATAAGAAGAGGTTTCCTGGACTCATAGGAATAAATTTCTGGGTAGTTGGAGGTAATGGCAAGGGAATAGGCCAAGAATATTTTCCAACCTTTATGGTACCCTTTTCTGTTACCATGAAGCTCTCAAAAAGAATAACCTCTAGCAGCTAAAATAGCCACATTCCTAGAAATAGTGTAGAATGGTGGTTGCCAGGGTATGGAGGAAAGAAGGGTGCAGAGAGTTGCTATTCACTGGGTATGAAATTTCAGTTATACAAGATGAATAAGTTTCAGTGGACAACATCATGTTTATAGTTAACAGTACCATATTATACTTTAAAAGTTTAAGAAGGTAAACCTATATTAAATGGTCTTAGAGTGAAAAAAAGAAATATATAACCTCTGTGAAATCTTATTTGTGAGATTTAGGTGAAAAAAGATCTCTGATTCCAATACTGCAGCTCCTGGATCTATAGGTCTTGCACTCTAAGGCAGTACTTTCAACCTTTGTACCATGTATTTTTCTCTTATGATACTTTATGAGATATTTCTCCTCAGGACCACGAACCGTTACCCTTCCTTCAGTTACCTAAAATGTCTTTCTTCCTTATTTCCAGTTTATTTGGATTCTGCTTTTAGCAGTCTTCCCTAAAGGGCGAGGCTCTGTCCTTTAGAAGCAGAGAATTTACTAGAATTTTCTGAGATTACCATGGACTTTCTATAGGGAAAAAGAAAATTGTTTATCAACTTTCTGACACACCACATACAAAAATCAATTTCATGTATATAGATACTAAAAGTCAAATGACAAAATTGTCAGAAAGAAACAAAGGGGAGCATCTCTGTGACCTTGGGTATACAAAGATTTTTTTAAGAGTATACATAATTAACTACTCCAAAATGAAGAACTTTTGCAAACCAATTGAAAAAAGATAGTCTCATAAAAATGGTTAAGAGACTTAAAACAAGAAAATTTCAAGAGCGTATCCATATGGCTAGTAAACATGAAAAACTAAACTTCACTAGGCGTCAGGAAAATATAAATTAAAACCACAGTTTATGTACTGGACAGAATGGCTAAATTGAAATATATCCATTCTAAGTATTGATTAGACTGTCAAACAACTGAACTCACATACACCACTAGTTATTGTAACTACATTGGAAAACTCACCAGAAGTATCAAAGAAAGCTGCATATATACATAATTAGTGGTTCTACTCTTAAATATATATCCAACAGAAATTTATTCACTTGTTTACAAAAAAAGATTTGCACAAGAATTTTCATGGCCACATCATTCCTAACAGTTTGCAAAACTGGAAATCATAAAAATGTCCATCGATATTAAAATGAATAAACTTTATGGTACATAAATACCATAGGATATATATATATATATATATATATATATATATCATTTTGAATACATGCAATGATCAGAAGGAATCTCCTAAACAAAATCTTGGGCAAAAGAAGTTAAATCCAAAAGAATGCATACTGTATGATCTAATTTACATAAATTAAAAACAATAAAAGCAATCTATGGTGTAAGAAGTCAAAGAGGCAGTTGTATTTGTGAAGGGAGCAATAATAACTGGGCAGGCCAACCTTATTCTAATTTCTTGAATTTGGCACCAACTACTATGTGTATTCAGTTCAGTTCAGTTCAGTAGCTCAGTCGAGTCTCACTCTTTGCGACCCCATGGACTGCAGCACACCAGGCCTCCCTGTCCATCACCAGCTCCCGGAGTTAACTCAAACTCATGTCCATTGAGTCAGTGATGCCATCCAATGATTTCATCTTCTGTCATCCCCTTCTTCTCTTGCCTTCAGACTTTCCCAGCATCAGAGTCTGTTACGGTCTTTGTAGACTGGAACCTAGGGACTGGAGTTGATGAGAAGAGGGACGCAAGGAACCCAGTCTTGAGTGAAACAAGAGTGCTTTATTTGCAGAAATGCACATTTATATATCTTCATAAAGGCATCTTTAGTCAGTAAAAAAAATTGAGCAAAAACAAAGCCAAGCAAATAACAGTCTTTAAAGGGCCAGAAAGCATTCCATATCCTGAATAAGAGGGGCATAATTGAATAGATTACCTTTAAGTAAAAGGTCACTGAAGGGAGTCACTGAAGGGAGTCCAAGCAGGTGCCCTTTCTCATGATCTCAGTCCTGAGAACTGCGTGCAGCTCTGCTCACTCCTGTTTTCCGGGAACTGAAAAGGAATAAAGAGTCCTTGAGAAATGGCACACAAAAGAAGAGAATAACATATTGGATCCCTTAAAGTTGAACGTCCCCTGACAAGGGTCTTTCCAAATGAGTCAGTTCTCCGCATCAGGTGGCCAAAGTATTGGAGTTTCAGCTTCAACATCAGTCCTTCCAGTGAAGGACTGATTTCCTTTAGGATGGACTGGTTGGATCTCCTTGGAGTCCAAGGGACTCTCAAGAGTCTTCTCCAGCACCACAGTTCAAAAGCATTAATTCTTCAGCGCTCAGCTTTCTTTATAGTCCAACTCTCACATCCATACATGACCACAGGAAAAACCATAGCTTTGACTAGACGGACCTTTGCTGGCAAAGTAATGTCTCTGCTTTTTAATATGTAATCTAGGTTGGTCATAACTTTCCTTCCAAGGAGTAAGCATCTTTTAATTTCATGGCTGCAATCACCATCTGCAGTAATTTCGGAGCCCCAAAAAATAAAGTCTGCCACTGTTTCCACTGTTTCCTCATCTACTTGCCATGAAGTGATGGGAGTGTATTCCATGATCTTCGTTTTCTGAATGTTGGGCTTTAAGCCAACTTTTTCACTCTCCTCTTTCACTTTCATCAAGAGGCTTTTTAGTTCCTCTTCATTTTCTGCCATAAGAGTGGTGTCATCTGCATATCTGAGGTTATTGATATTTCTCCTGACAATCTTGATTCCAGCTTGTGCTTCCTTCAGCCCAGCGTTTCTCATGATGTACTCTGCATAGAAGTTAAATAAGCAAGGTGACGATATACAGCCTTGATGTACTCCTTTTTCTATTTGGAACCAGTATGTTCCATGTCCAGTTCTAACTGTTGCTTCTTGACCTGTATACAGATTTCTCAAGAGGCAGGTCAGGTGGTCTGGTATTCCTGTCTCTTGAAGAGTTTCCCACTGTTTATTGTGATCCACATAGTCAAAGGCTATGTTTATTAACTTTGTGAAAATCCAATGATCTGCACACTTCCAATATGAAAGTTACATTTCAACAAAAAGTTTATTAAAAAAAAACAAATGACAAATAGATAGCTGGTTGTGGCCATAGTATGGCTAAATGTTAGAATATGTTTAATTTTGTTAAAGAATGTATTATCTATGGTGGGGGCTCTGCTGCTGCTGTTGTCTTGAAGTAACTGGAGGTGATGTAATTACTTTTTATTTTGAACATACCCTTTTACATGCATGTAGTATCCACTCTTGGGAAATGTTTATTTGTACAGGTTACATCTTCATTACTCTGGGCCAAAATCCATTGCACTTTTGATATTATTTAATAAGAATATTGCTTTTCTGTTGAGAAAGGTTGGACATCACTAATTAAATAGAATTAGACTCAGTGTTACCCCTGTCTCTGCTGTCAGAATCTATTTTCTGCCCTATGAAAAGACTTATGAAACACCAGCTACTAACTTATTTCATTCAATTGAAATTAAATTACACAGTTGAAATTTTTCTTGTCTTTTCTATATCACATTCTATTAATTGCTTAATTAAAACTGAAGCCTGACATTTATTTCTTTCTCTTTGAGTTAAAAAAAGAAAGAAAAGAGAAAAAGAAATAGAAAGCACTCTCACTTCTACTTAGTTATTCAACAGGAAGCTCTGGAAAAAACTTGCTACCAAAGAATAAAATAAATCACCCCTTTCACATGAAAATATTTATAAAAAAGATATAAGCATGCTAGTTGTTAAATTCATTATCATTCCAGTTTCTAGGTAGATATTTAAAATATACTGTATTCAACAAATATATCTAGTGTTTATTGTAACAACTATGATACAGACACACCCCAAGTGCCTATCAATAAATGAATGAATAAAGAACATGTGTGTGTGTATATATATGTGTGTGTATATATATATATATATATATATAAAATGCAATATTACTCATCCTTAAAAAAGTATAAAATCTTGTCATCTGCAACAACATGAATGAACCTATATGACATGTCAGAGAAATACAAATTCTGTATGATTTCAATTATATGTGAAGGAAACAGCATCCCATTCCAGTATTCTTGCCTGGGAAATCCCATGGACAGAGGAGCCTGATGGACTACAGTCCATAGAGTCACAAAGAGTCAGACATGACTCAACTGTCTCTACATGCACACACACACACCCACGTATAAACAAACATAACAAAACAAAAATAGACTCAAAGATACAGAGAACAGACTGGTGGCAGAGGTGAGGGACTGGAGGGATAGGTGAAATAAGAGGAGAATAACAGATATAAATTACCAGTTATAAAATAGATAAGTGATGGGGATGTAGTATGCAGCATAGAAAACATAGTCAATAATATTGTATGGAAACAGAAAAAAAAGGCAGCCTTCACTTTGCTAAGTTCCAGAATACACAAATTTTAGTTACTGCATTTATGTAAATAATGTTGGCCCATAAACAGCATGATTCAAATTTCAGGTACCATAATATATTAAGAGTAATTGCATAAATTACAAAGTGGTCTGCTGGCTCTTTAGTTCACAAATTGTTACACAAGCAACAAATGTGCATTATGATCAGTGACCATTCAGAGTCCTTCTTTCAAAGACTGTGACTGATCACTGCTCATCTGTTTATTTGCTTCACATATATACAGTAAAGCCTTTAGATGTGCTGTTTCTTGTCACCCCATGATAAACCTATGTGGAATTGTACTAATATGGGTAGTTTGAAAGAAGATATTGAGCAATAAAGATGAACATGTAGCAAAGAACCAAAAAGTGGTAATGCCCATGGTGAAATTAAATTTAAATGTAAATGAGGTTATAGAAGATATAGCTGGTCATGTTGACAGTGCTGCCATTATAAAGACTTGAGATATGCAGCCAGGGGAACTTAGTGAATTTATTGACATAAATGAGAAAAATGACTTAGACATAAAGGACAAAGATGTCAAAGTGTAAGTGGCATGAGCGGAAAACTTCATAGTAAAGGACTCTCAAAGATGTTCCATGACATTGAAAGCACATAGGATAAAATGTTAGGAATGAATTCAAACTTAGAAAGGAGCACAACAATTTGTCAAGGCCTAAGAAATGTGCTTGCTTTATAAGCTGCATGATGAGAAGAAGGCAAGCATTGTGCAACAACTTTTAATACATTTTTACAAAGAAATAAAATATTTAAATTGCCAACTTTCATTAATAATTAAATTACAGTATACTAAGTAAATTTTAGTTTTACTATTTTTTCACTTTCCAATTCATTGATAACTGAGAGTAAGAGAATCTTAATGTTTGAAAAACAGTTTTAAAGTTCATGGAAAATTGTAGTTTTCCTCTTCTATTATTAAAATAGCTTTCCATGATTTCAGTTTGCATGGTCATTTTTAGAATCCCATCCTATCGTGTAAGGCAAAAATTTACTTGTACAAAAGAAACAGTCTACAGACCCTACTTCTCAACCAATGTCTTTTCCCCTACTATGACTCTACTGGGAAACAGCAGCTATAATATTTCCATAGCTCTTTTCCTAGACTATCAATTTAAGATCTATTGATTTCCTGAATAATAGATAATTTTGGTTCTCTTCACTCTTCCTCTCTTTCCTTGTCCCAATATAGTTTGCAACAATATTTAGTATAGTTAAAATTAGTTAATTTTCTTTATACCTAAAAATAGTATTGCTGTTGCTATTTAATCACTAAGTCATGTCCAATTCTTTTGTGATCCCATGGACTGTAGCCTGCCAGGCTCTTCGGTCCATGGAATTTCCCAGGCAAGAATACAGGAGGGGGTTGCCATTTCCTTCTCCAGGGGATCTTTCTAGTTCAGGGACTGAACCCACATCTCTAGCACTGCAGGCAGATTCTTTACCACTGAGCCCCCAGCGAAGCCCATAATATAGCCTCAAACTTAGTTCTTGTTTTCTAAACTATTCATAATATTTTTTTCTTTGAACATTGACAAATACAATATTAGGGCCCTATCCATTCTTTTGAAACCTCTTGCCTACCAACTATGACATTCTGACATTTATACTTTTCATGTTAATCACCAAGTTTATTAAAGTTGTTCAGTTACATAGTCATATATAAAGTATTATAGTGCAGACTTTCTGGTGATGAAATTTCTGTTTTTGCATGTTTAAGAATGCTCTTATCTTCATTTAAAAAATATTTGGCTAAATAAAGAATTCTAAGCTACAGAATAAAAAACATTTAAATTCAATACTTTAAAGATGTTTCTCCACTATCATTAGCTTGCATTGTATCTGACAAGATATCTGCTGTCATCTGTATCTTTAAATCTCTGTAACTCTTTTTTTCTATCTTCTTTTAAGGTTTTCTTTTCACCATGCATTTTAAGCACTTTGTTTATGATGTGTCTTGATGTGGGTTTTTCTTCTACATATTTTTGTGTTTGAACTTTGTTTAGCATCTTGGGTCTGTGAGTTTAATGTTCCTTCAATTTGAAAAATTTTAGCCATTAATTCTTCAAGTATGTTTTGCCTCCCACTCCCTCTGAGGACTTTAATACATATAGTTGACATCTTGCAGTTATCCACATCTTGCAGTTATCCCACTGATGTTCTATTTATTTTTTTAGACTTTCACTGTTTCATTTTGAATCATTTCTATTATTATGTCTTCAAGTCACTAATCTTTTCTCTGCAACCCTGCCATTAATCTCATAGTGTATATTTTAATCTCAGACACCAGATTTTTTTTACCTCTAGAAGTTTGATTTACTTGTTAGTGTTGTTAATATTTTTGTATCTTTATTTAACTTTTTGAATTTATGGAATACAGTTATAAGTATCTATTTAGTGTTTTCTGCTAATTCTCACAAAAGTGTCTCCTTTGGTTGTTTTTGGTTGATCAATGAATTATTCTTTGCATTATAGTTAATGTTTTTCCACTTCGCATTTCCTATCTTTGATTGGATACCAACCACTGTGAATTTTACCTTGTTTCTGTTGCTATAAATATACTTGAGCTTTGTTTGGAATATAGTTGAATTGGAATAAATGTGATCCTTCCAGGTTTTGTTTTCACCTGGGATAAGAGTTGGGTATAATATAGAGTTAATATCCAGCTTCCATACTAAGAAGACAAGACCTTTCTTAGTATTCTTATCAATATCCCCTGAATTATGAAGTTTTTCCACACTGATTTTTGGAGGCAGAGACTCTTCTTGGTTCTGTATGAACTCTGGTCACCTGTTCTCTTCATCCTTTTGAGTGGTCCTTTTCTACCCTAGAGTACTTTTCTTACACAATTGTGCCAATCAGTTCTCAGTTGAATCTTCCAGAACAACTCTCTGAAGATTGGTGAGTTCTCTTTATATATCTCTGTTGTGTCTGGCACTCTGTTCTGTGACTTCACTGCTTTGTCTTTTCTCAACTCCAGTTTTACCTCCTTAATTCAGGAAGACAACCGGGCTTCCCCTGTATTGCACCACAGTCTGAAAACTTTCTCCAGACAGCAAGCTGGAACAATCATAGATCTCACCTTGTTTGTTTCAAAATTTCTCAGGAATCATTGTCCCTTCTTTCTGGCACTGATGACTTGAGTCCAGTTGTTTCATATATTGTATTTTTTTTTTTTTCAGGCATGGAGAAAATTTCATTTTGCTACTTCTGTTTATTACTTAAATTAGCATTTGCATAATATAAGCAGTAAATGCAATAGGAAATTAATTAATAAAGAGAGAACCAAAAAAACTCTTATATTGAAAGTTTAAATGCCCAGAGACATAAACATGTTTCAAGGTATAATTATGCAAATATAAAGCAAAGTTTAAGACACAAGTGTCAGCTCTTTAGCCTCATTTAGTATGAAGAATCATAGTTTGATCAAAAGATATCTTAACTCATAAGGACATCCCCGAAACACTTTTTAAAAGTACAGTGTAATTTTACTAGTTTGGCTTATTAAATTAAAAATGGACTTGGAAAACTTCATGGGGAATTAGATAAGTTTAGATAAGTCATAATCAAAGCAATTAGATTATTTCTCATGAACTCCTAGAAAAAGAAATCACATTTGAAACTGCTAAATCCAAGGTGGTATTCATCAGCTTAGCTGGATTATACTATTAATATAACCAACTACCTTGTCTAGTACATAAATACAAATGGTATTCAAACTTTTCTCCATTTAAATGTATAGATTACAAAGGATATAAATTGATTTTTCAAGTATATACATGTTGTACAAGTCTCACCTTTGGAGAAGGATATGTAGATACCTGAAGCTTTCGTTTTACAAAAGCTGACTAAAGAGGGCATGCTAAATGTAACTCACTGGTTGGTTCTAATAGAGCTTGGAGTTTAATAGAACTCAAAGAATTATTCTGGATGACTCAATTAAGTCACATGTAAATCTTAGCTACCAATTTCTCATTTTCTTTGAATTGTATTTTGAAGTTTTTCTTCATTGCCACCATTCAATTTTTATTCTTTTCAAAGCACACCTTTTAAAACAGCTCACTTAGTCTCAGAACTCTTGGATTCTATTTCCTAGAAAGTTAGTCAGTCTTTGTGACAATCCGGGACAGTTTCTTTGGCTGTGATATTTCGACTAAAAATCACATCATTTTTACTTTCCTAATAATATATCATCTTAAATGTAAGTATAAAGATTTCCTATTTTTCATTGTTGATCTTTCAGAATAAAATGTTATTTCTAATTGTATAAATGTGAATATAAACCAGAATCTGAGGACGTGAATTTCCAAAATGGCAGTCTATTGTATCATACACAAGTATACTAGACACTTATTTTAATAAGCATATAAAGATAAGGAGGTCCAGCAGTAGTCTAAATCTAAGATAAAAGTAAAATACTGGAGAGATATGCTTCAAGATCAATAATTAGATAGCAGCATAGGAGTTCAAAAGTTAGACAAGAAAGAGACTTAAAAGAGATCATTTAGAAAGAGAAATAGCTACTAATGAATCTATCCGAATATAACTGGAAAAAAAAATAATTCTAGATGAGGCAAAATGGGAAAATCAAAGATCAGACCAGAATTGGATTTTAATTCATCTTTATAAACTAGCTTATAAACAAAGTGACAACTTAACATTGTTTTTGTATAAGGAAATGCGTTGCCAATAATATCCTAAGACACAACATTCTTCCCCCACCCCCCCACCACCCCAGCCCTAGGTGGCTATAAGGAATTAGATCTGTACTTCCATCAGAGAAAATCTCTTAGTTAAAATATTTTGAAGTTTTGTCCTTGGTTAAAACATTTGTTCATTTCAAGATACTAGATAATATTGAGAGATTATTGTCTATTTTTGTTGGTGTGGTAAATGTATCAGGGTTATGTGTGTGTGTGTGTTTTAAGAGTCTTTATCTCTTAGAGCTAGAGTCTAAAAATTTACAGTTAAAATATATGTTCTGGAAATTTGCTTCAAAATAAACCCAAAGATGGTGAGACTGTAGGGATTTAGATAAAACAAGACTGATTGTGAATTGATAAGTATTGAAATCAGATGAAAAGTTTTTACTACTATTTTCTCTACTTTTTAACTCCTTTGAAATGAAAGAGAAACAGAAAAAGTCATTTCATCGTATATGTGCTTTGGTTACTTAATACTTGGTGGTGGTTTAGTTGCTAAGTCATGTCTAACTCTTGCAACCCCATGGACTGTAACCTTCCAGGTTCCTCTATCCAAGGGATTCTCCAGTCAAGAGTACTGGAGGGGGTTGCCATTTCCTTCTACTCAGTTCATCACTTATTTAAGAAAGAGAATAAGAGATACCTGCCTCGTAGGATTGCTTTGAGGAATAATTGAGTTAATTAATATAATGTATTTAAAATATTGCCTAACTCATGGAAGGTGCTGTGTAAATACTGCCTTTAAAGAAAATATTCTCCACTTCATGTCCAATATTTTAAATTAAATTTTTAATTTTGAGATAATTATAAATTCATAAGCAGTTTTAAGAAATAAACAGAGAAATCTCCTGTAGTATTTACCCCATCTCTCCCAATTGCAATATCTTCCACAACTATAGTACAACATCACAGCCAGAATATTAATGTTGACATAATCAACATACAGAATATTCCCATTACTGTAAGAATCCCTCATGTTGCTCTTTTCAAGCTATACCACTACTATGTCCCTCCTTAACCTGTGACTACCACCAATCTGTGCTCCTTTATTTTATGCAGTTGTTTTAGGGATGTTTGTTAATGAAATAATACTGTATGCTACATTTTTGAGATTGCTTTTTTTTTAGCTCAGCATCATTCTCTGGAGATTCATACAGATTGTTATGTTTATTAATCCTTATTGCTGAGTAGTATTCCATGGTATGGATATTCCACAACTTGTTTAACAATCCACTGTTCACTAAAGAATATTTGGGTTATCTCCATTATTTGGCAATTATGAAGTAAGCTTCTTTAAACAGTTGTGTACATATTTTTGTGTGAACATAAGTTTTCATTTCCTTGGGGTAAATGCCCAAGAGTACAACTGTTCTGTCATATTGTAGTTCTGTCAATTGTGGAAACTACAATTAATTTTCTTGTATGCTGCCAAAATGGTTTTCAGACTGACTTTAATGTTTGAAAATTCCTATCAGTGATGGATGAGTGATCCTGTTTCTCTACATTCCTTCCAGCAAGAACTGAAGAGTGTTATCACTATTTAAAAAGTAGTTTTAGCTATTGTGATAGGTGTGTAGTGATTTCTCACCAGGACTTTAATTTTTTTGGAGATCTTTTCATATGCTTATTTGCCATCTGTATATTCTCTCTAGTGGAAGGTCTGTCTGTGTCTTTTGCCCATTTTATAATTGGTTCATTGTTTAATGTGAGTTTTAAAAAATATTTTTCATCATTCTTCATTTGGCATTAAACAAATATGTACTGTATAATACTAAGTGCCAGGCCCTGTTCTAAGATACATTTGTGAATAAAGCATTGATCTAAGTACTTATGAAATTTATATTCTAGTAGAGGAAGAACTGCAATGAGGTATATGGAACATGTTAGAAAGTTACAATTAGTAAAAGAAAAAAATACAGCAGAGAAAAAGGAATAGAAAATTATAGGTGCAGGTTGCAATACCAAACACTTTGTTCTTGCCTAAACACAGAAGACTATGCAGGCACGTTTGTCTTTTGAACAACAGTAAAGAAATGTAAGCATTAAAAACAAGGTTTAATGCTAGCCCAACTTGAAAAGTGTGTTGCTAGATTTGTAGCATGTTGGAGAATTTTGGGGGTTGTAATAACTAAGATTTATTGAATGTTAAGCACCAATGACTGTACTTTACCATATACCATTTCACTGAATCTTCATATGAAGGTGTATTTTACATCTCTAAATGTGTAGGTTTTTTTTTTTTTTTTTGAGTTAATTTACCCATGGCCCTACAGCTTCTCCCATTCTATTTGGTAATATCAAGCTATCAGAATTATTTATGTAATCCATTCTGGATTAAACAAATACACACATACACACTTCTGCCACATACCCATTTTTCATTGCTAGATTTCAAAAATTCTTATGTCATCTACATTAACTGCTCCCTCCACTTCCTTTGCCAGAATCTTTTACTGCTTTATATGGCTAACTTTCTCATATTCATGTGTGGGCTTCATGGAGACCTCCTCAGGCTTTCAGTCAACAATCCATGTAGGCTCTATTAACTGTTTTAATTTCCTGCAAAGTATTTGCAGAGGTTTTCTTGGTTGGTTATTATCTCTGATCATGCAATTTTAGTTTACTGAAGTATCTATCCCCATTACTTGTGTTTTTGAATGAAAATGATATAGATACTCAACATTTCAATAGTGGATTAACTCTATGTGGTAGCATTAAGAATATTTCATTTTTCAATGTTTAAAACTGGAACACATGTATACCTGTGGCGGATTCATTTTGATATTTGGCAAAACTAACACAGTTATGTAAAGTTTAAAAATAAAATAAAATTAAAAAAAATAAAAATAAATAAATAAAAGTTATATGAAAACACACACACACACACAAAAAAAAAACTTCTAAATATTACTTGTTTATTCATGCTTAGTGCTATTTATCAAGTTAAATATTTTCCTAAAATATGGAAATATCTCTCCCCTTCTCCTTCCATTTCCAACATCTGGTTTTAGGAAGAAGCATTTCCAGAGACTCATCATTTGTACATTGTCTTAAACCTTGGTCAAGACATTGTCAACCACAAGCCCACCAGTCCCAGGAGGTTTCTTGAGCTCCAAGTCCATATTTAACAACATCATGAGTCTGTGGGTTTGAAGACAAATTCTTTTCCCTAAGACACGGACATTAAAACATTTTGGGGTTTGGGAAAAAGGATAACAGGATTCATTACAACCAAATTGATAAATATATTGATTTTCTTGATTGTGACTCATTTACATCTGAGTTTGAGAATTATCTGTACAGACATTTGGGGAAAATAATCCTGTATGAGGCTTAACCATTTAGGTTAGGTCAAATGTTACTGCATTTCACATTAAATCTGTTTGCCCAGTGTCTGACCAGTTTTAATCTAGATTTTACTTTGTCAGCAAACTTCTTTTTCCATAACTTGAATTAAACAAAATCTTCTTTTCACTTATTCTATCATGGTGTGCTATCTTCCTTTATATATTGTTTAAGATATCATTCCTGTTTTCCCAGTGTAAGACTTTCAAAATTATATTTGCTTCAAGACTAAATATTCCATGACTTGGTATAGTCAGACTACTATTTTAATGCCTGGATTTTTTTTTTTTTTTAGTAGCCTTTGTTACTACCTCTTGCTCTTTCTTAACCTAGGAATACTTAGTTTCATATGCAAAGGCAAAGTGTTCTATACTTTTTCTTATTCTTGTCATCAATTGCCAAATTGAGTCATCACTCCATTAAAAACCTTATGCAAATTTCTCTAAAAAAGTTAGTATAAGCTTAAAAACTTGAAAATTTTCTAAGATTAATCACTTGTTATATGGTAGAACATACTTTTCAACCAGAGAGTCTGATTCCGAACCACAGACTCTCCCCCCTTTGTTATACTGCCACAGGCTGATTAAGAAATGAGATTTGCCTAACTGACACTATGGGGCAATATGTAGGGGTTAAAATATTAATTTGGTGCCAAGATAACATTGGTAATATAGTGAGATGGAAAAAGTCTCTATTTCCCAGAGCTCATGTCAAGGATAGTACTGTATGCTTTGGGAAAAAATAATGGGTTGGCCAAAATGTTCACTCAGAGTTTTCCATACCTTCTTATTGAAAAACCCAAATGAACTTTCTATGATTGTTCTATTTCCCTAGGTGTGGTTTCATCATTTAACACAATATAGTAAGCATAAGCACAGTAATTTGATCGTGTGTTTTACTAGCTGGAATTCTCCTTAGGTCAATTTCTAACAGGATTTGGATTACTTTGATTCCATTGCTCTACGAATCTTCATTCTCAGTAAATTTTCCATTGTTGGTAATGAAAGTACTTGAATATCCACACTTGCACCATTCCTTGAAATCTTGCCTATTAGTTTGCTTGAACCTTACAAAATATTAACTTGTGTTGTGTTCAGTAAGGAGACCAACAAAACACTATATGTTTGGTGACTAAACCATTAAAAAATGTCCTCGCACCCCTTCTACAATAATCTGTGACATATAGGAATTTCAGATTTGTCTATTTTTAACAGCTAGTATGAAATATTTTTTGTTCCTTTACACCTTCTTCACACTCTTTGAGAAAGAAATTCCCCATAAATGAAAGAGAAAGAAATACTGGACTCTGGTTTACTAATTTAAGAAACAAATTTGGAGAGAATTATGCTTATTTCACTTCCTTACCTTATCTTTTTAGTAATCAACTGGTGATTGCCATTAGCAGCCAGAGCTGCTGCTGCTGCTGCTGCTGCTGCTTCTAAGTCACTTCAGTCGTATCTGACTTTGTGTGACCTCGTGGACCGCAGCCTACCAGGCTTCTCCATCCATGGGATTTTCCAGGCAAGAGAACTGGAGTGGGTTGCCATTCCCTTCTCCTGCCAGGGCTGCTAAATTCTGCTAATTCTAAAACAGTGTCCTGTTAATCTTCATTAATCTTCAATACCTAATAACAAAAGGCCCTCCATTAAAGTATATAAATAGAATATACATATTAAACCAACTTTCTAAGGTATCAGTTCAGTTCAGTCGCTCAGTCGTGCCTGACTCTTTGTGACCTCATGAATCGCAGCATGCCAGGCCTTCTTGTCCATCACCAACTCCCAGAGTTCACTCAGACTCACGTCCATCGAGTCAGTCATGACATCCAGCCATCTCATCCTCTGGCGTCCCCTTCTCCTCCTGCCCCCAATCTCTCCCAGCATCAGAGTCTTTTCCAATGAGTCAACTCTTCACACGAGGTGGCCAAAGTACTGGAGTTTCAGCTTTAGCATCATTCCTTCCAAAGAAATCCCAGGGCTGATCTCCTTCAGAATGGACTGGTTGGATCTCCTTGCAGTCCAAGGGACTCTCAAGAGTCTTCTCCAACACCACAGTTCAAAAGCATCAATTCTTTGGCACTCAGCTTTCTTCACAGTCCAACTCTCACATCCATACATGACCACTGGAAAAACCATAGCCTTGACTAGATGGACCTTTGTTGGCAAAGTAATGTCTCTGCTTTTCAATATGCTATCTCAGTTCAGTTCAGTTCAGTTCAATCGCTCAGTCGTGTCCGACTCTCTGCGACCCCATGAATCACAGCACTCCAGGCCTCCCTGTCCATCACCAACTCCCGGAGTTCACTCAGACTCATGTCCATCGAGTCAGTGATGCCATCCAGCCATCTCATCCTCTGTTGTCCCCTTCTCCTCTTGCCCCCAGTCCCTCCCAGCATCAGAGACTTTTCCAATGAGTCAACTCTTTGCATGAGGTGGCCAAAGTACTGGAGTTTCAGCTTTAGCATCATTCCTTCCAAAGAAATCTCAGGGCTTTTATATATCAAATTTTGATAAGGAAAAAAGAATTATCTTTGAATAAGATGAAAAACTACAAAATATGATATGCTTAAAACTCAAATTATTTAGCTAATCATGGCAACATTATTAAACTAAACTAAAATCAGTGACGGAGAAGGCGATGGCACCCCACTCCAGTACTATTGCCTGGAAAATCCCATGGATGGAGGAGCCTGGTAGGCTCCAGTCCATGGGGTCGCGAAGAGTCGGACATGACTGAGCGACTTCACTTTCCCTTTTCACTTTCATGCATTGGAGAAGGAAATGGCAACCCACTCCAGTGTTCTTGCCTGGAGAATCCCAGGGACGGGGGAGCCTGGTGGGCTGCTGTCTATGGGGTCACACAGAGTCGGACACGACTGAAGCGACTTAGCAGCAAAATCAGTGAGGTAAAGAGAGGAATCTACTTATAACCAAAACAAACCAAAAACCAAACAAACCAAAAACCAAACAAACAAATAAAAAATAAGCCTAGAATTAGCAGGCAAAATCATAGTGGTTTTCTACTTCTACCAACCTATTTTGCTCCAGAGACTGATGGGTCACCTTTTCTGAGTGAGCACCCCCCCCCCCCCCAAAAAAAAAAACAAGAATTAAAGAAAAATACACCAAAATATATGTACCTGAAGTTGAGTGGTAAAAAATAAAATAAAATAAAATTTCAGGAAAACTCTAATGAATATCTCATGGAAATTCCCATCTTCCTATCTTCCTCTTTATGAAAACACCCAGAGGCACTTCCATTTTTAAATACAATCTCATGTATGAAATGATGCGAGTTGCCAGTCCAGGTTCGATGCACCGATACTGGATGCTTGGGGCTGGTGCACTGGGACGACCCAGAGGGATGGAATGGGGAGGGAGGAGGGAGGAGGGTTCAGGATGGGGAACACATGTATACCTGTGGCGGATTCATTTTGATATTTGGCAAAACTTATACAATTATGTAAAGTTTAAAAATAAAATAAAATTAAAAATAATAATAAAAATATATAAAAAAGAATATTTTCCAAATAAATAAATAAATAAATATAATCTCAGCTTGAAAACAGATAAATACCTAATTGGGCACTTTCTGGTGATTGAATGCCAAAAGTCTCTGAAGAAAGTTGAATAGAGAATGTAAACATTGTCATTGTCATTGCCTATATGTGCTCTGATTGAACTATCTTCTATTCAGGTTTCAGATCTTAGAGCATTGAAGGTGTGAAGAATCCTGGAGAGAGAGGAAAGAATGTGATAGTTTTAACTTTTAAAATGCAGAGCATGGTTTTTTCAAATAGTCTACCATCTTCCACCTGTCTTTACTGCCCACCTCCCTCCTCATCATTCTAGTTAGAATTTCAGCCATGCTCCTCTCATCTAGCTGTTTTGGGTAGATATGTTTTGTGCATTGGCTCTCTCTAATATTCAGAAGAATAAGAGAAAAACAACTTAAAAATAAGCAATCACAGCTTTTTAATTTTTTGTTTGTGACAAAATATTCTTATAACTTTGTAGTCAATATATGAATTGCTTAAGATTTAAGCACTGAGCCATTTCATATATTAACCCAGTGAACAATTCATTATTAAATCTTAATATTAAAGGAATGCTTCAATTTCACCATCTATTTACATATATTAAAGACACTGGAGAAAGAGTGAGTTATGGGAATAAATGTATATAAATGTCTCTGTGACTCTTTAGTAAAATAATATATGAAATATTATTGTAGATATTGGAAAAAAGTGATGCAAATATTCCATTTATGTAATAATTGACAGTTTGATAGCCTAAACCATAACTTTTAGCTTCATTCAAATCTTCAATAAAAGTGAGATCCAATCTAAATATTCTTAAATAGAATCTGTAGAGCTTCAGTGGCCATGTTTCTCTTAGATTTCCCCTTTTGTATATGATACTTGAAAGATCACATAGCATACTCAATGGCATTGATTCTAGGATGAACTCAATTTCTACACATCATTCAACCTTTCATCAAGGTTATAAGAAAGGTGGAAAAATAGATCAAAAGAGACTGAAGGAGGTCAATAGCTTGGCATAAAATGCCACACAGCTATCCACTCAGGGCACATGTGAATAGAGCTGTGCATTGTTCATTCTCCTTGTTAAATAAAAAGGAAGAGACAAAGCTCAAGTTAGGAGATTTCAGAGTACTCATATCTTTTATAACTTCTCTTTGTACATCTTTATGGAAAAATGATTTTTTTTAAATATGAACATTTTAATTTCGAATACACATAGTATTCCTTTAAACCAAATGATCCTCATACACCAACATTTGTAAATGTCACCTCTTAAAGGCTAAGAATGTTGTTTTGTGATCTTGCTCACCTATAGAACATATTCAAAGAGTTCAGAGGAAAACATGTGCACCTGTCTTGACTTAAGTGGCCTATAAAGAATTGAGTCAAGGGCATGCCAAGGTCTCCACTGCAGACCAAGTGTCGCTTCACAGCTGTCTTAGCTTATTATAACTTTCTGTAAAAACAGACCAGAATAGGAAGGTAAATATTCATATTCTTTTAATAAGTCTTTTTGATTATACTATCATTTCTCTTCTGATATCAGACTGTATGAATGCTTTTACCCTTTTTTTTTTTGTCCAATTTAAATTAACAGATTGGCAATCAATGTAAAAATGTAAAAGCCAAAAAAAAAAAAAAAAAAAAATTAACAGATTGGTTAATTACTACTGTATAGCAACAATAATCACACTATTTTTAAATTTCTGGATTATTTTGAAATTAGATTTCAATGAATGTTCCTAATTTGATAAATATAATTAAATCTGGTGTAATTGTAATGAATTAGTTGTCTGTCATGTTGATTAAATGGGGATTTGTGGTGTATATTTGCTTTCTATTGCTGTTGTGACAAACCACCATGAACATATGGCTTGACACAACACAAATTCATTATCTTACAGTTATTAGTTTAGACTTCTGATCTAAGATACAGGTGTCAGCAGAGCTGTATTCCTTTCTGGAGACACTAGGAAAAAAATCTCTCTCCTTGCCTTTGCCAGCTTCTAGAGGCCACCTGCATTCCCTGGCTTGTGGCCCCTTCTAGATTTTCAAAGTCAGCAATATAAGGTCAAGTTTTTCTCATGCTGCCATACTTCTGGTTCTGTGAAGTCAGGGAAAGTTCTTGCTTTTAAGAATTTGTGTGATGAGATTGAACCACATAGATAATCTAGGATAATCTCCCCATCTCAAATTTCTTTAGTCATATACACAGTCTCTTTTGCTATCTAAAGTAACATCTTCACAGGGTCTGGAAATTAATGCATTGAGGATATCATTATTTTTCAACTACTCCACACTAGTAATGATTAAAATTTGCCTGGATATTATTTTAAACTTTTGAATCATTAACAGTGTCATGCAATGTAATGATCATGCAGTCTACCTTTGTTCCTAACCATGTATTTGAAAACTTTGACCACAATCATGTAAAGAACTTCCTAACATTTTCAAGCTAATTCCAGACTTCTTAGGGAAAAAGAACCACTATACTTAAATACTTGAGCTTTGAGCTTTTTCAATTTTAATAAGAATAAACAAATGGATAAATACAATTATTTTGGGAAACAAGTATATTATGAGGATGTATTTAAGCATTACAGGAAGAGAAGGACTGGATTTTAGCCAGGATAAACTGTGTCATCTTTAGCATGTCTCTTAAGATCTTCAGGCAATAGTGCCTCATACATGAAATGAGTAAATTGGATTATGTGATTTATTAAAAACTCTTGAATTAAAGAATTCTGTAATTTCATCACTTCCTGAATAATGATTAGTTCTTAAAATTTATGGGAATTAAAAACTATTGCCCAATGTTTTAAAGATCATTGATGGTGGATTCTGAAACAGAGAAAATTCCAGAACCAAGAATCAGTGCATGATCAATTTACCAAATGTCCATACAAGTCATCTATAGAGGATAAAGACCAGTAATTTTGTTATTGTTAATTCTGATTAATTAAATAGTCATTTTGAAGAAAATTTTGGATTTATATCCAGCATTAAATTGTTTGAAAAATATATATTTAGGCAAACTTTTGCTGATTGATTGGACAAAAAACCTATAAGAAAGTATTTTATTTAAGAAATAATATATTTGAAAAACTACCTGTATTAATAGATGGAAAGAAAATTTGTAACAAACATAAGAAGCTGAGACATTCCAGAAGTATGTAATGTTAGGCTGTAGTAAGATTAATATTAGTTGAAATACTTAAAATCATTTTGATATAATAACTGTGTCTTGGCTATTTCCTCTGGCAAAATACTGCAGTGATATCTAAGAATAATAACATTAAACCAGAACTCTAGCCTACCTGATAAAACCTCATTCTGTGTCCTGAAACAAATTCCTTTGTGATTTCCATTGAAAATTGCTTCTTTACTTCCTGATGTTCTCTGGGCTGCCCAGTGGCAGTTATGTTATAAACCAGAAACACTGAATTATGTGAGGTGAAGTTATGTGACTTAGTGTATAAATTCAGAAATATTTATTCAGAAAATCTTTAGTTACAAGTTCCACACACAGTCAGATCTATTCTTAACACTTGGTAAGGCTGTAATATCCTAGCACTAGCAACAAGGGGATAATTTCCTTCAGGTACTTAATGATGCTTATTTTCTTTTAAATATGTCTTGGATCTTGATCAGCTTTCACTCTAAAGAACATGGATGTAACCTGCACTTCAGCAGTCATGGTAATCCAGTTTAACTATATAAGATAGGTAGTTTTCCAGCCTGGATTGTTTTTGACTTGTCATATCTTATCTTACATTGGTCTTTAACTATTTATATTTAGGCAATGGCATTTTTTAGGCATATTTTAGGCATATTTAGGCAACTCCAGAACTCTTGCCTGGAAAATCCCATGAATGGAGGGGCCTGGAATGCTGCAGTCCATGGGGTCGCTGAGGGTTGGATATGACTGAGCAACTTCACTTTCACTTTCATGCATTGGAGAAGGAAATGGCAACCCACTCTGGTGTTCTTGCCTGGAGAATCCCAGGGACGGGGCATCCTGGTGGGTTGCCGTCTATGGGGTCGCACAGAGTCAGACACGACTGAAGTGACTCAGCAGAAGCAGTCCTAATTTTGCTTAAGTCTGTGACTCTTCTTTTTCATCTGAATGTATTGTTAGTCTCTAAACAAGTACTTTTTGATACTTGTTTGATAAATCAGTTCCCAATATGGACAGTTTAGTTGAGCAATATCTTTCAGTTCAGCTCAGTCATGTCCGACTCTTTGCGACCCCATGAATTGCAGCACGCCAGGCCTCCCTGTCCATCACCAACTACTGGAGTTCACTCAGACTCATGTCCATCGAGTCAGTGATGCCATCCAGCCATCTCATCCTCTATTGTCCCCTTCTCCTCCTGCCCCCAATCTCTCCCAGCATCAGAGTCTTTTCCAATGAGTCAACTTTTCGCATGAGGTGGCAAAAGTACAGGAGTTTCAGTTTAGCATCATTCCTTCCAAAGAAATCCCAGGGCTGATCTCCTTCAGAATGGACTGGTTTGATCTCCTTGCAGTCCAAGGGACTCTCAAGAGTCTTCTCCAACACCACAGTTCAAAAGCATCAATTCTTTAGCACTCAGCCTTTTTCACAGTCCAAGTCTCACATCCATACATGACCACAGGAAAAACCATAGCCTTGACTAGACAAAACTTTGTTGGCAAAGTAATGTCTCTGCTTTTGAATATGCTATCTAGGTTGGTCATAACTTTCCTTGCAAGGAGGAAGTATCTTTTAATTTCATGGCTGCAGTCACCATCTGCAATGATTTTGGAGCCCAAAAAATAAAGTCTGACACTGTTTCCACTGTTTCCCCATCTATTTCCCATGAAGTAATGGGACCGGATGCCATGATCTTCGTTTTCTGAATGTTGAGCTTTAAGCCAACTTTTTCACTCTCCACTTTCACTTTCATGAAGAGGCTTTTTAGTTCCTCTTCACTTACTGCCATAAGGGTGGTGTCATCTGCATATCTGAGGTTATTGATATTTCTCCCAGCAATCTTGATTCCAGCTTGCATTTTTTCCAGTCCAGCGTTTCTCATGATGTAATCTGCATATAAGTTAAATAAGCAGGGTGATAATATACAGCCTTGACGTACTCCTTTTCCTATTTGGAACCAGTCTGTTGTTTCATGTCCAGTTCTAACTGTTGCTTCCTGACCTGCATATAGGTTTCTCAAGAGGCAGGTCAAGTGGTCGGTATTCCCATCTCTTTCAGAATTTCCCACAGTTTATTGTGATCCACACAGTCAAAGGCTTTGGCATAGTCAGGCATAGTCAATAAAGCAGAAATAGATGTTTTTCTGAAACTCTCTTGCTTTTTCCATGATCCAGTGGATGTTGGCAATTTGATCTCTGGTTCCTCTGCCTTTTCTAAAACCAGCTTGAACATCAGGAAGTTCATGGTTCACGTATTGCTGAAGCCTGGCTTGGAGAATTTTGAGCATTACTTTACTAGCATGTAAGATGAGTGCAATTGTGCAGTAGTTTGAGACTTCTTTGGCATTGCCTTTCTTTGGAATTGGAATGAAAACTGACTTTTCCAGTCCTGTGGCCACTGCTGAGTTTTCCAAATTTGCTGGCATATTGAGTGCAGCACTTCCACAGCATCATCTTTCAGGATTTGAAATAGCTCCACTGAAATTCCATCACTTCCACTAGCTTTGTTCGTAATGATGCTTCCTAAGGCCCACTTGACTTCACATTCCAGGATGTCTGGCTCTAGATGAGTGATCACACCATCGTGATTATCTGGGTCGTGAAGATCTTTTTTGTACAGTTCTTGCCACCTCTTCTTAATATCTTCTGCTTCTGTTATGTCCATACCATTTCTGTCCTTTATTGAGCCCATCTTTGCATGAAATGTCCCCTTGGAATCTCTAGTTTTCTTGAAGAGATCTCTAGTCTTTCCCATTCTGTTATATTCCTCTATTTCTTTGCATTGATTGCTGAGGAAGGCTTTCTTATCTCTTCTTGCTCTTCTTTGGAACTCTACATTCAGATGCTTATATCTTTTCTTTTCTCCTTTGCTTTTCACTTCTCTTCTTTTCACAGCTATTTGTAAGGCCTCCCCAGGCAGCCATTTTGCTTTTTTGCATTTCTTTTCCTTGTGGATGGTCTTGATCCTTGTCTCCTGTACAATGTCATGAACCTCATTCCATAGTTCACCAGGCACTCTATCTATCAGATCTAGGTCCTTAAATCTATTTCTCACTTCTACTGTATAATCATAAGGGATTTGATTTAGGTCATACCTGAATGGTCTAGTGGTTTTCCCTACTTTCTTCAATTTAAGTCTGAATTTGGCAATAAGGAGTTCATGATCTAAGCCACAGTCAGCTCTTGGTCTTGTTTTGGTTGACTGTATAGAGCTTCTCCATCTTTGGCTGCAAAGAATATAATCAATCTGATTTTGGTGTTGACCATCTGGTGATGTCCATGTGTAGAGTCTTCTTTTGTGTTGTTGGAAGAGGGTGTTTGCTATGACTAGTGCATTTTCTTGGCAAAGCTCTACTAGTCTTTGCCCTGCTTCATTCCGTATTCCAAGGCCAAATCTGCTTGTTACTCCAGGTGTTTCTTGACTTCCTACTTTTGAATTCCAGTCACCTATAATGAAAAGGGTATCTTTTTTGGGTGTTAGTTCTAAAAGGTCTGGTAGGTCTTCATAGAATCATTCAACTTCAGCTTCTTCAGTGTTACTGGTTGGGGCATAGATTGGATTACTGTGATATTGAATGATCTGCCTTGGAAATGAACAGAGATCATTCTGTCGTTTTTGAGATTGCATCCAAGTACTGCATTTCAGACTCTTTTGTTGACTGTGATGTCTACTCCATTTCTTCTGAGGGATTCCTGCCTGCAATAGCAGATATAATGGTCATCTGAGTTAAATTCACCCATTCCAGTCCATTTTAGTTTGCTGATTCCTAGAATGTCGACATTCACTCTTGCCATCTCTTGTTTGACCACTTCCAATTTGCCTTGATTCATGGACCTGATATTCCAGGTTCCTATGCAATATTGCTCTTTATAGCATCGGACCTTGCTTCTATCACCAGTCACATCCACAGCTGGGTATTCTTTTTGCTTTGGCTCCATCCCTTCATTCTTTCTGGAGTTATTTCTCCATTGATCTCCAGTAGCATATTGGGCACCTACTGACCTGGGGAGTTCCTCTTTCAGTATCCTATCATTCTGCCTTTTCATATTGTTCATGGGTTCTCAAGGCAAGAATACTGAAGTGGTTTGCCATTCCCTTCTCCAGTGGACCACATTCTGTCAGACCTCTCCACCATGACCCGCCCATCTTGGGTTGCCCCACAGGTATGGCTTAGTTTCATTGAGTTAGACAAGGCTGTGGTCCTAATGTGATTAGATTGACTAGTTTTCTGTGACTATGGTTTCAGTGCGCCTGCCCTCTGATGCCCTCTTGCAACACCTACCATTTTACTTGGGTTTCTCTTACCTTGGGCATGGGATATCTCTTCACGGCTGTTCCAGCAAAGCGCAGCCGCTGCTCCTTACCTTGGACGAGGGGTATCTCCTCACCGTCACCCTTCCTTACCTTCACCCTATGGTGGGAGACAACACTTCATATGGAAAGGTAGAGTGAGGCCTTCATAAATCTACTCCTCCCTAAAAGCAACAGAAAATAGGTAAAAATAGTGAAAATCAACTTTTTCAAACTCTGGAAATTAGACAAAGATTTGAAAAATATGTGCTTAGTCACTCAGTCAAATCTGACTCTCTGCAACCCCATGAACTCTAGCTTGCCAGGCTCCTCTGTTCATGGGGATCTCCTGTAAAAATATGGGGAGCATTTATTCAAGAAGCATTGATGACTTTTGGTAAGAGCAACAGAGTTTATGGACTTATAACCTTATTTCTTCCCATCTCACCATCCTCAGCTCTGCTAAACTGAAAACCAACAACCTTGCAACCATAGTAGCTGTGAAAACCAGAAGTTATGTAACTGTTGGAATAGAAGACCAGGTTTGGATCTTGAGAAGGTCCAACCCTAGATCATTGTCACTATTTGATCTATTTAACAGCTCTCTGGAAAAGTCCCACTTATAGCATGTTGTTCTTACTTTACCAGATTAGGAATTTCCCCTGCAAGAAAATACCTATTCCCAAAGTGTTTGTGGAAAATATTCAGCAAAAACTGTTTAACATGAGAGCTGCTTAAGACTGCAATATCTATTTAGGTTAAATAAGAACTTGGCTAAAAATTTAAAAGGAAGATCTATGGAACAAGATGTCCAAAGGAGTTTTGAAAAGCTCTGATATATTTCTGGAGTTTTAAAAGTTCATACACATATACAGGACTGGGTGCATCCCTAGTAAAAGACTGAAAATCTTTCAGTCTCTCACCACTAGCTGATTTTGAAGCTTTGCCCAGGTAAGAAGTAAAGAATATGTGAGATTGTAAAATTTGAGTGTTGATGGTAAATCCCAGCGAACAGAGCTTCTCAGTAAAGAGTGGAAGACTTATTGGTTCAAGGAAATTAAGGAAATCTTTGACCAATCATTAACTGATTACTAAGTTAACCAAGGGGAAATTTTGGCTACACACTATAGGAAAGGCAAACCTTACAGGTTAGTTCAAAAAAATCATTAACTAACTAAATATGAATACAACAACAACAACAAAGCAGCCACAGCATCAAACTCTGAAAGCGGGGCTTGAGTTCCAGAATTTCCACATTAAGATATATTTAAAGATGTAAAATGTCCAACTTTCCTCTAAAAAAAATAAAATAAAACTCATAACGTAACAGAAAAGTATGGCCCATACACTGGGGGAATAAGCAGTATATAGCAACTGACCCAGAAGGGGTCCAGATGTTGAACTTAATAAACAAAGAGTTTAAATCAGTCATTATAAATATGATGAAACAACTAAAGTAAACCATATCTAAAGAATTAAAATGAATTATAGCCACAGTGTCTCACTAATACCATACATTGGTAGATAGAAATTATAAAAGAAGCAAATAGACAATCTAGAGTTGAAAAGTACAAAATAAGATAAATTCTTTAGAGATCTACAGAAGATTTGGACTGGTGGAAGAAAGAATCCATGAACTTGGAGTTAGTTCATTTGAAATCATCCAGTTTGAGGAACAACAAGAAAAAGGAAGGCTAAAATTTAGATAGAGTCTCAAAATCTTTTGTCATACCAAAAAATGTACCAACATATACTGAGAGTATGAGAAGAAGATAAGGGGAAAAAATGGAGAAGAAAAAATATTTGAGGAAATATTGACAAAAAACTTTCCAAATTTTATTACTTAAAATATTATTCTATACATTCAAGAAGTTTGGCAAAACACAAATAAGTTAAGTTCTAGGACAACCACACCATGGCCCGTTATAGTCAAACTGTCAGTAGCCAAAGATGGATCATCTTGAAAAAAAGGCAAGAAAAATTACACAAGACACAGGAGATCTTTAATAATCTTTAGCTGACTTTCCATCAGAAAAAATTGAAGACCAGAGGCAGTGGTGTGGCATTCAAAATTTTGAAAGAAAAAGAAAAACTGTCTACCAAGAATTCCATATACAGAAAAGCTATTCTTTAAAATGATAGACACAAAGAGAGAATGTGTCACTAGCAAATGTGTCTTATGAGAAATACAAGGGTAGCTTTTTAAGATAAATTGTAAAGGCATCAGATGATAAATCAGATTTGCACAAAGCAAGAAAGAGCCCAGTAAAGTTGACTGTATTTGTAAATATAACTAACAATATTAATGTAGATTGCTTTAAATTATGTTGTTAACTTTATCTTCAGAGAATGACTAAGAAAACACCTAAAATATTGTAAGTGGAACATGAAGGTAATTACATGATACACTAAAATATATCTATTGAACACAAAGTGGTGATGAGGGATAGACAGAGACATATAAATTATGGAAAATAATTAGCAAAATGGCATATGTGAAGCTTAATTATCAGAAATCATATTTATTTAAAGGGATTAGACCCTCCAGTTGAAACATAACTTTTGGCAGAATGAACAAAAATGCATCAAACAACCATTTGTTGTTGCTGTTGTTCAGTGTTAAGTCATGTCTGACTTTTTGTGACTAATCTACTGCAGCACATAGGCTTTTCTGTCTTTCACTATCTCCAACTATGTACATCTATAAAAAACATACTTTAGATTCAAATGAAAAGAAAATAATTGAAAATCAAAACAGACTCACACAGAGAAAACAAACTTGTGATGGTTTAGTCACTAAGTCATGTCCAACTTTTGCAACCCCATGAAGTGTCACCTGCCAGGCTCCTCTGTTCATGAAATTCTCCAGGCAAGAATACTGGAGTGGGTTACATTCCCTTCTCCAGGATATCTTCCTGACTCAGGAATCAAACCTGGGCCTCTGGCATTGCAGGCAGGTTCTTAACTGAAAGCTATGAAGGAAGTTTGAAAACAAACTTATGGCTACCAAAGAGGAGAGGTATTAAGAACATGAGAATAACAGATAAAAGCTACTATACATGAAATAGCTAAACAACAAGATTTACTGTATAGCACAAGGAATTATAAGAGCCAAAAAGATGTCCTTTTTGTTATAGGGGACTGGAATGCAAAAGTAGGCAGTCAAGAAACACCTGGAGTAACAGGAAAATTTGGTCTTGGAGTACAGAATGAAGCAGGGCAAAGGCTAACAGAGTTTTGCCAAGAGAACGCAGTGGTCATAGCAAACACCCTCTTCCAACAATGCAAGAGATGACTCTACACAAGGACATCACCAGACAGAAAACACCAAAATCAGGTTGATTATACTCTTTGCAGCCAAAGATGGAGAAGCTCTATACAGTCTTCTTCATCAGCAAAAACAAGTCTGGGAGCTGACATGTGGCTCAGATCATGTACTCCTTATTGCCAAATTCAGACTTAAAATGAAAAAGTAGGGAAAACCACTAGACCATTCAGGTATGAACTAAATCAAATCCCTTATGATTATACAATGAAAGTGAGAAATAGATTTAAGGTACTAGATATGATAGACAGAGTGCCTGATGAACTATGGATGAAGGTTCATGACATTGTACAGGAGACAGGGATCAAGACCATCCCCAAGAAAAAGAAATGCAAAAAAGCCAAATGGCTGTCTGGGGAGGCCTTACAAAAAGCTGTGAAAAGAAGAGAAGTGAAAAGCAAAGGAGAAAAGGAAAGATGTATTCATTTGAATGCAGAGTTCCAAAGAATAGCAAGGAAAGATAAGATAGCCTTCCTCAGTGATCAGTGCAAAAAACTAGAGGAAAACAACAGAATGGGAAAGACTAGAGATCTCTTCAAGTAAATTAGAGATACCAAGGGAAAATTTCATGCAAAGATGGGCTCAATAAAGGACAGAAATGGTATGGACCTAACAGAAGCAAAAGCAGAGGTGGCAAGAATACACAGAAGAACTGTACAAAAAAGATCTTCACAACCCAGATAATCACAATGGTGTGATCACTCACCTAGAGCCAGACATCCTGGAATGTGAAGTCAAGTGGGCCTTAGGAAGCATCACTACAAACAAAGCTAGTGGAGGTGATGGAATTCCAGTTGAGCTATTTCAAATCCTAAAAGATGATGCTGTGAAAGTGCTGCACTCAATATGCCAGCAAATTTGGAAAACTCAGCAGAGTCCAAATGACTGGAAAAGTCAGTTTTCATTCCAATCCCAAATAAAGGCAATGCCAAAGAAGTCTCAAACTACTGCACAATTGCACTCATCTCAAATTCATCTCACACCCATCTCACACCAGGACTTCCCTGGTGGTTCAGATGGTAAAAGCATCTGCCTGCAATGCAGGAGACCCGGGTTGGATCCCTTGGTTGGGAAGATCCCCTGAAGAAGGAAATGGCAACCCACTCCAGTATTCTTGCCTGGAAAATCCCATGGAAGGAGGAGCCTGGCAGACTACAGTCCATGGGGTCTCAAAGAGTCGGACATGACTGAGCAACTTCACTTCTTCTTCTTCTTCATAACACGCTAGCAAAGTAATGCTCAAAATTCTCCAAGCCAGCTTCAGCAATACATGAACCGTAAACTTACAGGTGTTCAAGTAATTTTAGAAAAAGCAGAGGAAGCAGAGATCAAATTGCCAACATCCTCTGGATCATTGAAAAAGCTTCAGAGCTCCAGAAAAAAAATCTATGATCTGTTGACTATGCCAAAGCCTTTGACTTTATGGATCACAATAAACTGTGAAAAATTCTGAAAGAGATGGTAATACCAGACCGTCTGACCTGCCTCCTGAGAAATCTGTGTGCAGGTCAGGAAGCAACAGTTAGAACTGGATATGGAACAACAGACTGGTTCCAAGTAGGAAAAGGAGTATGTCAAAGCTGTATATTGTCACCCTGTTTATTTAACATATATGCAGAGTACATCATGAGAAACGCTGGGCTGCGTGAAGCACAAGCTGGAATCAAGATTGCCGGGAGAAATATCAATAACCTCAGATATGCAGATGACCCACCCTTATGGTGGAAAGCGAAGAAGAACTAAAGAGCCTTTTGATGAAAGTTAAAGAGAGTGAAAAAGTTGGCTTAAAGCTCAACATTCAGAAAACTAAGATCATGGCATCCGTTCCTATCATGTCATTGCAAATAAATGGGGAAACGGTGGACAGAGTGGCAGACTTTATATTTTAGTGATCCAAAATCACTGCAAATGGTGACTGCAGCCATGAAATTAAAAGATGCTTGCTCCTTGGATGGAAAGTTATTAGACAGCATATTAAAGAGCTGAGACATTACTTTGCCAACAAAGGCCATCTAGTCAAGGCTATGGTTTTTCCAGTAGTCAGGTATGGATGTGAGTTGGACTGTATAGAAAGCTGAGTGCCAAAGAATTGATGTTTTTGGACTATGGTGTTGGAGAAGACTCTTGAGAGTCCCTTGGATGGCAAGAACATCCAACCAGTTCATCCTAAAGGAGATCAGACCTGGGTGTTCATTGGAAGGGCTGATGTTGAAGCTGAAACTCCAATACTTTGGCCACCTGATGCAAAGAGCTGAGTCATTTGAAAATAAACTGGTTTCAAAAAGGAAAAAGAGTACACCAAGGCTGTATATTGTTACCCTGCTTATTTAACTTATATGCAGAGTACATCACTAGAAGTGCTGGGCTGGAAGAAGCACAAGCTGGAATCAAGATTGCCAGGAGAAATATCAATCACCTCAGATATGCAGAAAACACCACTCTATGGCAGAAAGTGAAGAGGAACTCAAAAGCCTCTTGATCAAAGTGAAAGAGGAGAGTGAAAAAGTTGGCTTAAACCTCAACATTCAGAAAACAAAAATCATGGCATCCAGTCCCATCACTTCATGGCAAATACATGGAGAAACAGTGGAAGCAGTGGCTGACTTTATTTTCTGGGCTTTAAAATCACTGCAGATGGTGACTTCAGCCATGAAATTAAAAAGCACTTACTCCTTGGAAGGAAAGTTATGACCAACCTAGAGAGCATATAAAAAGCAGAGACATCACTTTGTCAACATAAGTCCATCTAGTCAAGGCTATGGTTTTTCCAGTGGTCATGTATGAATGTGAGAGTTGGACTGTGAAGAAAACTGAGCACTGAAGAATTGATGCTCTTTAACTGTGGTGTTGGAGAAGACTCTTGAAGTTCCCTTGGAATGCAAGGAGATCCAACCAGTCCATCCTAAAGGAGGTCAGTCCTGGGTGTTCATTGGTGGAACTGATGTTGAAGCTGAAACTCCAATACTTTGGCCAACTGATGCGAAGACTTGACTCATTATAGAAGACCCTATGATGGGAAAGATTGAGGGCAGAAGGATAAGGGGATGACAGAGGATTAAATGGTTGGATGGCATCTCCAATTCAATGGGCATGGGTTTGGCTGAATTCCGGGGGTTGGTGATGGACAAAGGAGGCTTGGTGTGCTGCTGTTCATGGGGTCGCAAAGAGTTGGACATGACTGAATGACTGAACTGAACAGAACTGATGTTGAGAATGATTGAGGGCAGGAGGAGAAGGGGACAACAGAGGAGGAGATGGTTGAATGGCATCACGGACTCAATGGAGATGAGTTTGTATAAGCTCCAGGAGTTCCTGATGGACAGGGAAGCCTGGCATGCTGTGGTCCGTGGGGGTCACAAATATTTGGACACGACTGAACAACTGAACTGAATTGAACTGTACTGTACAAGGAATTATATTCAATATCTTGCAATAACTGGTAATGAAATATAATCTGAAAAAAATTACTGAATCAGTTTGCTGCGACTAACACAATGTTGTAAATTAACTTTTATTTCAAAAAAAAAAAAAAAAAAAGAAAGTTTAGGAAAAGATATACCATATAAACAGTAACCAAATAAATCTGGGTAATCAAACTAACAAAAGGAAATAGATAAACATTTGTAATAGTAACAAAGGGGGCATTTTTGATGATGTAGGAATCATTTCATATACAGATATAACAACAGAACCCCAGAATAGTTGAAATAAAAACTGATTGAATTGAAATGTAAAACTAATTGTTAGAGAATCAATCAATCCACTTTTAGTAAAGGATAGTACAACAAGGCCTAAGGTCAACAAGAATCTTCTATAATATCTAGACCAACAGACATTTATAGAAGAATCCACACAACAAAAATGAACACACATTCTTTTTAAATGCACATAGAACATTCTCTAGAAATGACTGTATTCCAGACCATAAAATAAGCCTCAATAATTTTAAAAGAATGGAATCATGCCAAGCATATTCTCCAAACATATATAACTTAACAAGAAATTGATAATAGAACAAAATTTTTGAAGTTCATTTGTGTTGGAAAATGAATAATACTCTCAAAAATTACCAATAAGTCAAAGAAGAAATCATAAGATAAGTTTGAAAATTTGATAATATGTGAGCAGAAATGCAACATATCAAAGCATACACAGCTCCAGAAGAGCCAAGTCCTAGAACACATCATTCATGAGTTCTCTCAAACATTTAAAGAATAGAATGATTGCCATACTTTCAAAAATACTTTCAGAAAAGAAGAGGAGAATGTGGGGAAGGGATAAGTAAGTACTTCTTAATTCATTATCATTTCAATAGCAAAATTCAGGCAAATAAATCACAAGAAATGAATGCTGGATACAAAAAATATTTTTTACAAATAGAAACACAAAACTGCTCAACAAAATACTAGTAAACAAAATCCAGTAAACATATAAAAGAGATTAACCACCAAGACCATGAGGGAATTACCCCAGGAATACAATAATTGAAGTTTGTTTCAACTTCCAAAAAGTCAGTCAATACATTGAACCATACATGGTGGAAACAGTGGTGTCTCCTATAAAAAGAAAATATGTCCATATCTCAGAACATATAATGTTATTTGGCAAATGTATCTTTACATCAGCCAAAGAGGTATGGTATGTTGTTATAGCACTCTTAGAAAAATAACATGCCATATTAATATAATAAAGAATAAACCCCACATGATGGTTTCCATAGACACAGATAAAGTATTTGACAGCATGCAACACACTTTTATGATAAGAACACTCAGCAATCAAGGAAGAGAAGGGAATTTCTTCAATCTGGTAAAAAGCATCATAAAAAACCTGTAGCTGGGCTTCCCTGGTGATTCAGGTATAAAGAAGACACCAGCCAATGCAAGAGACATGGGTTTGATTCCTGATCCAGGAAGATCTCATACCTTGTAGAGAATCTAAGTCCATGTGCCACAGCTACTGAGCCTGTGCTACTGAGCCCGAGAGCCCAACTACTGAGCCCATGTGCTGCAACCATTGAAGCCCAAGTGCCCTAGAGTCCATGCCCACAAGAGAAGCCACCGCAATGAGAATCTTGTGCACTGCAACTGGAAAGTAACCCCTGCTCACCACAATTAGAAAAAAGCCCTTACAACAACAAAGACCCAACACAGCAACAAATAAATAAAATTATATAAAAACCCTATAGGTAGCATTATACTTAATAGTGAAAGACTGAATACCTAGGAGGTTCATGAACGAGATCAAGATATTGCTCTCATCACTTCTATTCAACATACACTGTGGGTTTTATTTACAGGAATTAGACAAGAAAAATAAATAAAGGCATTTACATTGTAAAGAAAGAGGTAATCATCTTTATTTTTAGGCAATGTGATTTGTATATAGAAAATTCTAAGAAATTCACAAAAACTATTAGAACTAATAAACAAGTTCAGCAAAGTTGCAAGGTACAAGATCATTGTACAAAATTTAATTGTATCTCTGTAGAGGACTCTTGAGAGTCCCTTGGACTGCAAGGAGATCCAACCAGTCCATCCTAAAGGAGATCAGTCCTGGGTATTCTTTGGAAAGACTGATGTTGAAGCTGAAACTCCAACTCTTTGGCCACCTGATGCGAAGAGCTGATTCATTATAGAAGACCCTGATGCTAGGAAAGACTGAGGGCAGGAGGAGAAGGGGACAACAGAGGATGAGATGGTTGGATGGCATCACCAACTCGATGGACCTGGGTTTGGGTGGACTCCGGGAGTTGGTGATGGACACAGAGGCCTGGCGTGCTGAGGTTCATGGGGTCGCAAAGAGTCAGACATGACTGAGAGACTGAACTGAAACTAGCAATGAACAATTCAAAAATAAAGTTAAGTAGTCAATTCCATGTATAATAATATGAAAAATAAAATATTTAGCAATCAGTGCAGTTAAAAACTGTAAGACTTGTACACTAAAAGCTGCAAAAATGTTAAAAAAATTTAAATCTAAATAAATGGAATATCATCCCACATTCACGGATAAAATAGACTTAATATTATTAAGATGACAATATTCCCCAAATCAGTCTACAGGTTCAGCATAATTCCAATTGAAATTCTAGCTGACTTTTTTAAAAAAATAAAAATAAATTGACAGTCAGATCTTAAAATTCACATGGAAATTTAAAGAACCCAGCCAAACTTTATTGAAAAAGAACCAAGTTCCTGGACTCACATTTTCTAATTTCACAATTTACTACAAAGCTGCAGTAATTAAAACAGAGTGGTACTGACCTAAAGATAAATGAGACTGATGATTCCACATGAAGACATGTGTCATGTGCTTAGTTATGTCCAACTCAATGGGACCCCATGGACTGTAGCCCACAGCCTCCTCTGTCCATGGGATTTCCCAGGGAAGAATAATGGAGAAGGCTTCCTATTTCCTACTTCAGGGGATTTTCCAAGCCCAAGAATCCAACCTGCATCTCCTGTGTCTCCTGCATAAAGATAATTAGATCAGTTGAATATAAAAGTCCAGAAGTAAACTCTTCCATTTATGATGAATTAAGTTTTAACAATTATGCCAAGATATTTTAATGTAAAAAGAATAGTATTTTCAACAAATGGTGTTGAAACTATTGAGTTACTACATAAAAAAAAAGAAACTGCAATCCTACCTTACATCATACAAAAGAATCAACTAAAAATTGGATCATAGACACATATGTAAGGGATAAAACTATATTAGAAAATCTTAGAGGAAAACATAGAAGTAAATCTTTATGACCTTGGGGTAACTAATGGCTTCTTAGATATGACACTAAAAGCCCAAGTGACAAAATAAAAACAAAATAATTAGACTTTAGCAAAATTAAATAATTCTGTGTTATAAAGATCACAAGAGAAGTTAAAAAACAACCCACAAAACAATGACATACTATTTCACATCCACTAGGAAGAATACAGAAAACAGACAATGGCAAGTAGCAAAATGTAGAAACAAATTTTCACCAACAGTGAATGGATAATAAATTGTGGAATATCTATTCAATGGATTATTCATCAGTAATAGAAAAGAATGAAAGACTGAATGACATGGATGAAACTTGAACATATTATGAAAATTGTAATTAAAAGAAAATGGTCACATATTATATGATTCTATTTATGTAAAATGCCCCGAATGGGTAAATTTATAGAGACAGAAAGTAGCTTAGTAGTTGCCTGGAGTTTGGCCACTGGGGAGATGAAGAATGACTGCTAATAAGTATGAAGTTTCTTTTGTGGATGGTAATACTGGACCACCTGATATGCCTCTTGAGAAATTTGGATGCAGGTCAGGAAGCAACAGTTAGAACTAGACATGGAACAACAGACTGGTTCCAAATAGGAAAAGGAGTACGTCAAGGCTATATATTGTCACCCTGTTTATTTAACTTATATGCAGAGTATATCATGAGAAACACTGGACTGGAAGAAACACAAGCTGGAATCAAGATTGCCGGGAGAAATATCAATAACCTCAGATATGCAGATGACACCACCCTTATGGCAGAAAGTGAAGAGGAACTCAAAAGCCTCTTGATGAAAGTGAAAGTGGAGAGTGAAAAAGTTGGCTTAAAGCTCAACATTGAGAAAACGAAGATCATGGCATCCGGTCCCATCACTTCATGGGAAATAGAAGGGGAAACACTGGAAACAATGTCAGACTTTATTTTTCTGGGCTCCAAAATCACTACAGATGGTGACTGCAGCCATGAAATTAAAAGACACTTAAGCCTTGGAAGGAAAGTTATGACCAACCTAGATAGCATATTCAAAAGCAGAGACATTACTTTGCCAACAAAGGTCCGTCTAGTCAAGGCTATGGTTTTTCCTGTGGTCATGTATGGATGGGAGACTTGGACTGTGAAGAAGGCTGAGCGCCAAAGAATTGATGCTTTTGAACTGTGGTGTTGGAGTAGACTCTTGAGAGTCCCTTGGACTGCAAGGAGATCCAACCAGTCCATTCTGGAGGAGATCAGCCCTGGGATTTCTTTGGAAGGAATGATGCTAAAGCTGAAACTCCAGTACTTTGGCCACCTCATGCGAAGAGTTGACTCATTGGAAAAGACTCTGATGCTGGGAGGGACTGGAGGCAGGAGGAGAAGGGGACGACAGAGGATGAGATGGCTGGATGGCATGACCGACTTGATGGACAGGAGTTTGGGTGAACTCCGGGAGTTGGTGATGGACAGGGAGGCCTGGCGTACTGCAATTCATGGGGTCGCAAAGAGTTGGACACGACTGAGCGACTGATCTGATCTCTGATCTGATATGTTCTAAAATTAGGTTGTCACATGATTGCTCAACTCAAGGAATATGCTTTTTACAAGCCATCAAATTGTATACTTTAAATGGGTAAATTTAATGGCATGGTATCTCAATAAAACTGTTAAAAAAATTTGATGTAGCTGTTCTATCCTATGAAACCTGAGTTCTTCTACTTAGCAACAAAGTATAAACATTGGATAAATTGAATAGAATCCTTAAAGGAAAAATAAATGAAATGTTAATGGGAGAAGGGTGCAACCATACATTTTCACTGAAGGAACATGTTTCTCTGGATCTTGTAATATTCTTGTAAGATTGATAAATGTTAATATTCAAAGAAGGAAAGTAAAAATAGTTCATAAATCAGGGGGAGTAAAATGTCAAGATTTTTGATTTCTTGAAGTGACTAGTCTGATTTGGCAGATATATTGAATGTGAGAAAAGTATTCAGAATAAAGTATGGAAGATTGGGTTAAAAACCATAGAGAAGAAAGACTAGACTCCTACAGAAAGGAATATATATCTTAGATTAGAAAGTTATGAGATAGACTAGATGCAAAGCAAGAACTATTGGCATCCATTTTCTTTTAATCTCCAAATCGCTTGAATAAAAAGACAGGAAAAGGCAAGAGTACCAAAAAATTGTGGGTCTTTAATATCATAAATAACTGCCATCAGTTGATCTTTTGAGAGAATAGGAAGGAAGGAAGTGTTAGTCAATCAGTTGTGTCCAACTCTTTACAACCCCATGGACTGTAGCCCATCAGGCTCCTCTGTCCATGGAATTCTCCAGGCAAGAATACTGAAGTAGGTTGCAGTTCCCTTCTCCAGGGGTTCTTCCTGATGCAGGAATTGAACCTGGGTCTCCTGCATAGCAGGCAGATTCTTTACCATCTGAATAACCTCAGATATGCAGATGACACTATCTTTACAGCAGAAAGTGAAGAAGAAATAAAGAGCCTCTTGATGAAAGTTGAAAGAGGGAGTGAAAATGTTGGCTTAAAACTCAACATACAGAAAATTAAGATCATGGCATCTGGTCCCATCACTTCATAGTAAATAAATGGAAAACAGTGCAAATAGTGAAAGACTTTATTTTGGGGGGCTCCCAAATCACTGCAGATGGCGACTGCAGCCATGAAATTAGAAGATGCTTGCTCCTTGGAAGAAAAGTTATGACCAACCTAGATAGCATATTCAAAAGCAGAGACATTACTTTGCCAACAAAGGTCCGTCTAGTCAAGGCGATGGTTTTTCCAGTGGTCATGTATGGATGTGAGAATTGGACTATAAAGAAACCTGAGCACCAGAGAATTGATGCTTTTGAACTGTGGTGTTGGAGAAGACTCTTGAGAGTCCCTTGGACTGCAAGGAGATCCAACCAGTACATCCTAAAGGAAATCAGTCCTGAATATTCACTGGAAGGACTGATGCTAATGCTGAAACCCCAATACTTTGGTCACCTGATGTGAAGAACTGACTCATATTGAAAAAGACCCTGATGCTGGGAAAGATTGAAGGCAGGAGGAAAAGGGGACAACAGCGGATGAGATGGTTGAATGGCATCACTGACTCAATGGACGTGAGTTTGAATAGCTCCTGGAGTTGGTGATGGACAGGGAGACCTGGCATCCTGCAGTCCATGGGGCCACAAAGAGTTGGACATGACTGAGAATCTGAACTGAACTAAACTGAGCCACCAGGAGAGTCCAACATATAGGACTTATGCACAAATGACCTGCAGAAAATACTGGAGTAAAGATTATGAAAGAAATGTAATTGCTCAATTTGGGACACAAGTATCACCTTTCCTACAGCAAAAGAAAAATCGTTTATCTAGCAGACATATTTGCAGTGCAAAGGATGGTTTTCCTATATTGTAAACAGAATTTGAGTTTCAAGTGCATCACATAATACATACATGTCCATAGCCAAGTCACAACCTTGTAAGCAATCGTTATTACACATGTAAAATATTATTATAATATCAACTGCTCTATGCTTTTCAGAGGCCTTACAGCTTAACACAATGCCATGCTTTTATTATAATTTAAAATAATCATATAAGAAACGAATCACCAGTTCAGCTTCGATGCAGGATACAGGAAGCCTGGAGCTGGTGCACTGGGATGACCCAGAGGGATGGTATGGGGAGGGAGGAGGGAGGGGGGGTTCAGGATGGGGAACATGTGTACACCCATGGCAGATGCATGTTGATGTACGGCAAAACCAATACAATATTGTAAAGTAAAAATAATAATAATAATAATAAAATTTGTTAAAAAATAAAATAATGACATAGGTACCAACAGCCCTTGGCAAGATTATCAAGTCCCAGTCACCCTACACCAAAGGTGTCACAATACAGGCTGTAGGAGAACAATCATGAGAAGGCTATTATTAAAAAAAAAAAAATTATCTAGCTTCTCCCAGTGGCCAGTATCTCCAAAAATCTTCCTTAAGTACGAAAAATAAATGCAACTGTATTAAAATTCTGACTTGTGCTGTGCTTAGTTGCTCTGTCATGACTCTTTGCAATCCCATATACCATAGTCTGCCAGGCTCCTCTGTCCATGGAATTCTCTAGGCAAGAAGACTGGAATGGATGGCCATGTCCACTTCCAAGGAATCTTCCTAATCCAGGGAATGAACCCTTGTCTTCCACATTGCAGGCAAATTTTTTTTGCCATCTGAGCCACCAGGGAAGCCCAACATACAGATTCACTTTTGCCACTTCTGGTAACATGTTACTGAGGTCCTGGCTCATGCAATAATAAAAGAGGGAAAAAAAGAGAGTGTGATAATTGGTAAGGAGACAAAAAAAAAATCCACCCTTTTTTAGTTATGATTTTTTAGACAGAAAATCTAAGAGAATCAATAGAAAAATATCAGTAAATCTAACAAAGAAGGTGGTCCACTGGAGAAGGGAATGACAAACAACTTCAGTTTTCTTGCCTTGAGAACCCCATGAATAGTATGAAAAGGCAAAATGATAGGCTACTGAAAGGGGAACTCCCCAGGTCGGTAGGTGCCCAATATACTACTGGAGATCAGTGGAGAAATAACTCCAGAAAGAATGAAGGGATGGAGCCAAAGCAAAAACAATACCCAGTTGTGGATGTGACTGGTGATAGAAACAAGGTCCAATGCTGTAAAGAGCAATATTGCATCAGATCAGATCAGATCAGATCAGTCGCTCAGTCGTGTCCGACTCTCTGCGACCCCATGAATCGCAGCACGCCAGGCCTCCCTGTCCATCACCAACTCCCGGAGTTCACTGAGACTTATGTCCATTGAGTCAGTGATGCCATCCAGCCATCTCATCTTCTGTCGTCCCCTTCTCCTCTTGCCCCCAATCCCTCCCAGCATCAGAGTCTTTTCCAATGAGTCAATTCTTTGCATGAGGTGGCCAATGTGCTGGAGTTTCAGCTTATTGCATAGGAACCTGGAATGTCAGGTCCATGAATCAAAGCAAATTGAAAGTGGTCAAACGAGATGGCAAGAGTGAATGTCGACATTCTAGGAATCAGCAAACTAAAATGGACGGGAATGGGTGAATTTAACACAGATGACCATTATATCTACTGCTTTGGGCAGGAATCCCTTAGAAGAAATGGAGTAGCCATCATGGTCAACAAAAGAGTCCAAAATGTAGTTCCTGGATGCAATCTCAAAAACAACAGAATGATCTCTGTTCATTTCCAAGGCAAACCATTCAATATCACCATAATCCAAGCTTATGCCCCAACCAGTAATGCTGAAGAAGCTGAGGTTGAACAGTTCTATGAAGACATAAGAGACCTTTCAGAACTAACACCCCAAAAAGATATCCTTCTCATTATAGGGGACTGGAATGCAAAAGTAGGAAGTCAAGAAACACCTGGAGTAACAGGCAAATTTGGCCTTGGATTATGGAATGAAGCATGGCAAAGGCTAATAGAGTTTTGCCAAGAGAACACACTGGTCATAGCAAACATCCTCTTCCAACAACAAAAGAGAAGACTCTACACATGGACATCACCAGATGGTCAACACCAAAATCAGATTGATTATATTCTTTGCAGCAAAGATGGAGAAACTCTATACAGTCAGCAAAAACAAGACTGGGAACTGACTGTGGCTCAGATCATGAACTCCTTATTGCCAAATTCAGACTGAAATTAAAGAAAGTAGGGAAAACCACTAGACCATTCAGGTATGACCTAAATCAAATCCCTTATGATTATACAGTGGAAGTGAGAAATAGATTGAAGGGACTAGATCTGATAGAGTGCCTAATGAACTATGGATGGAGGTTCCTGACATTGTAGGGAGACAGGGATCAAGACCATCCCCACGGAAAACAAATGCGAAAAAGCAAAATGGCTGTCTTGGGAGGTCTTACAAATAGCTGTGAAAAAAAGAGAAGTGAAAAGCAAAGGAGAAAAGGAAAGATATAAGCATATGAATGCAGAGTTCCAAAGAATAGCAAGGAGAGATAAGAAAGCCTTCCTCAGTGAGCAATGAAAAGAAATAGAGGAAAACAACAGAATGGGAAAGACTAGAGATCTCTTCAAGAAAATTAGAAATACCAAAGGAACATTTCATGCAAAGATGGGCTTAATAAAGGACAGAAATGGTATGGACCTAACAGAAGAAGAAGATATAAAGAAGAGGTAGCAAGAATATACCGAAGAACTTTAGAAAAAAATCTTCATAACCAAGATAATTACGATGGTGTGATAATTCACCTAGAATCAGACATCCTGGAATGTGAAGTCAAGTGGGCCTTAGAAAGCATCACTATGAACAAAGCTAGTGGAGGTGATGGAATTCCAGTTGGGCTATTTCAAATCCTGGAAGATGATGATGTGAAAGTGCTGCACTCAATGTGCCAGTAAATTTGGAAAACTCAGCAGTGGCCACAGGACTGGAAAATATCAGTTTTCATTCCAAACCCAAAGAAAGGCAATGCCAAAGAATGCTCAAACTACCACACAATTGTACTCATCTCACATGCTAGTAAAGTACTGCTCAAAATTCTGTAAGCCAGGCTTCAGCAGTATGTGAACCGTGAATTTCCAGATGTTCATGCTGGTTTTGGAAAAGGCAGAGGAACCAGAGATCAAATTGCCAACATCTGCTGGATCATGAAAAAAGCAAGAGAGTTCCAGAAAAACTCTATTTCTGCTTTATTGACTATGCCAAAGCCTTTGACTGTGTGGATCACAATAAACTGTGGAAAATTCTGAAAGAGATGGGAATACCGACCACCTGACCTACCTCTTGAGAAATCTTAATGCAGGTCAGGAAGCAACAGTTAGAACTGGACATGGAACAACAGACTGGTTCCAAAGAGGAAAAGGAGTACGTCAAGGCTGTATATTGTCACCCTGCTTATTTAACTTATGTGCAGAGTACATCATGAGAAATGCTGGGCTGGAAGAAGCACTAGCTGGAATCAAGATTGCTGGGAGAAATATCAATCACCTCAGATATGCAGATGACATCACCCTTATGGCAGTAAGTGAAGAGGAACTCAAAAGCCTCTTGATGAAAGTGAAAGTGGAGAGTGAAAAAGTTGGCTTAAAGCTCAACATTCAGTAAACTAAGATCATGGCATGGTCCCATTGCTTCATGGGAAATAGATGGGGAAACAGTGGAAACAGTGTCAGACTTTTTTTTTTTTTTTGGCTCCAAAATCACTGCAAATAGTGATTGCAGCCATGAAATTACAAGACGCTTACTCCTTGGAATGAAAGTTATGACCAACCTAGATAGCATATTGAAAAGCAGAGACATTACTTTGCCAACAAAGGTCCATTTAGTCAAGGCTATGGTTTTTCCAGTGGTCATGTATGGATGTGAAAGTTGGACTTGAAGAAAGCTGAGCACTGAAGAATTGATTCTTTTGAACTGTGGTGTTGGAGAAGACTCTTGAGAGTCCCTTGGACTGTAAAGAGATCCAACCAGTCCATCCTAATGGAGATCTGTCCTGGGTGTTTTTTGGAAGGGCTGATGCTGAAGCTGAAACCAATACTTTGGCCACCTCATGCAAAGAGTTGACTCATTGGAAAAGACCTTGATGCTGGGAGGGATTGGGGCAGGAGGAGAAGGGGACAACAGAGGATAGATGGCTGGATGGCATCACCGACTCAATGGACATGAGTTTGAGTGAACGCCGGGAGTTCGTGATGGACACGGTGGCCTGGCATGCTGTGATTCATGAGGTCGCAAAAAGTCGGACACGAGTGAGCAACTGAACTGAACTGAACAAATAATTTTGGCATAATTAAGAAACATGAATTAACAGTATCCATATCCTGTCAATAAATATATAAGAAGTTTTAGGAGAAAAAAAGTAATAGTCACATCAGCAATGAGACTTATATATAGGAACAATTACATTTTTCTTAATAAAAGATTATAAAAAGAAAGAAAATCTAAATAATTGAAGGGATATGTCAAATCACTAGGTGGAAAGGTTTAAAATTTTCTAGAGATAACAAATTTGTTCAAGTTAGTTCATAAATGTAATGCAATATCAATCAAAATCTATATGGCTATTTCATTAAATTTTATAATCCAATCCTGATATTTATATATCAAAGACTAAAAATGAAGAATAAAAAGGAAGGGTTTCAATAATACTAGACTTGAGGGGATTCTTCACAAGTAGCTAAACAATTTTAATGCCTTAAGTCTTAATATATTATATTTTTTAAACTAGGATAGATGAACAGACCTGTAGAACTTTAATAAGAGCCTAGATTTTGCAATTATGCAATCTAGATATATGCTGGAAATGGCAAAGGTGAAAACATCAACTATTCAGTAAATAGTTCTGGATCCATTGATCTTCTCTGCACAACATACTACACAGGAAAAGTGGATTTTACTTGTAAAAGGCAATAGCAAAATTTTAAATTTGTAGAATAATTTAGGGGAACATCTTTTTCAGCTGACAATAATACAAGGATAGTGAAACAAGACTCAGAAACTACAGTCATAAAAGAAAATATCAATTATATGGCTATATTTATAAAACAAAAGTAAGAAAAAGAAAAGTAATGTTAATTAACCATGAACATGCATATAGCCTGGGAGGAAATATTTGCACATCATGTGATCAACAAAGAAGCAATATTCAAAATATATAAAGCATTTCCATAAGTCAAAAGCAAAAGAACACAATCAAAAAAGAGGCAAAATTTTGAAGAGCATTTTACAGAGAAGATTGTCATCCCTTGAAATTAATAGAAATGTGAATTTCAAAGTACAATGTTATATTCATCAGCTTAGAACAAAACAAAGATCACATGAGGAAAATGTGAAAAAAAAATGCAGATTTACACACCCAGAAAGTAGGCATGTTAATAGTCATTAGCAAGAAATTTGACCATCTGCGGGAAAACCAGAGTATATTCTTCAAACTAGTAACTCCATTATTAAAAAATCTTCAGTGCAACATGAATACAAGGAAACACAAACAAGACCATTCACTGCAACACTGTGTGCAAAAGTTGGTGCTTCCCAGGTGGCTCAGGTGGTAAAGAATCCACTTACTCATGCGGGAGATGCAGGTTCGATCCCTGGTTCAGGAAGACAACCTGGAGGAGGAAATGGTAATCCTCTCCAGTATTCTTGCTGAGAGAACAGTCCATGGTGTTGTAAAGAGTCACACAGGACTGAAGCAACTGAGCACATAGAAACAAATAATATGCATTATGGCTATACAAATACACATTAAAAGTAAAAACACACATATGGGAATGGCACATAGAAAACTCAAAATGATAAATGTGTCAAAGGAAGAAGGGCAAAATGGGATTGCAAAGAGATACATGTTGAATTTCCAAATATATCTGTAATGTTTTCTCTCTTAAAAAGAAGGTCTGATAATTTCACAATTTGTATGGAAATACAAAAAACTTCGATTAGCCAAAGCTATCTTGAGAAAGAAGAATGGAACTGGAGGAATCAACCTACCTGACTTCAGGCTCTACTACAAAGTCACAGTCATCAAGACAGTATGGTACTGGCACAAAGACAGAAATATAGATCAACGGAACAAAATAGAAAGCCCAGAGATAAATCCATGCACATATGGACACCTTATCTTTGACAAAGGAGGCAAGAATATACAATGGATTAAAGACAATCTCTTTAACAAGTGGTGCTGGGGAAACTGGTCAACCACTTGTAAAAGAATGAAACTAGAGCACTTTCTAACACCATACACAAAAATAAACTCAAAATGGATTAAAGATCTCAACGTAAGACCAGAAACTATAAAATTCCTAGAGGAGAACATAGGCAAAACACTCTCTGACATACATCACAGCAGGATCCTCTATGACCCACCTCCCAGAATATTGGAAATAAAAGCAAAAATAAACAAATGGGACCTAATTAAACTTAAAAGCTTCTGCACATCAAAGGAAACTATTAGCAAGGTGAAAAGACAGCCTTCAGAATGGGAGAAAATAATAGCAAATGAAGCAACTGACAAACAACTAATCTCAAAAATATACAAGCAACTCCTACACCTCAATTCCAGAAAAATAAATGACCCAATCAAAAAATGGGCCAAAGAACTAAATAGACATTTCTCCAAAGAAGACATACAGATGGCTAACAAACACATGAAAAGATGCTCAACATCACTCATTATCAGAGAAATGCAAATCAAAACCACTATGAGGTACCATTTCATGCCAGTCAGAATGGCTGCGATCCAAAAGTCTACAAGCAATAAATGCTGGAGAGGGTGTGGAGAAAAGGGAACCCTCTTACACTGTTGGTGGGAATGCAAACTAGTATAGCCACTATGGAGAACAGTGTGGAGATTCCTTAAAGAACTGGAAATAGAACTGCCTTATGATCCAGCAATCCCACTGCTGGGCATACACACTGAGGAAACCAGAAGGGAAAGAGACACGTGTACCCCAATGTTCATCACAGCACTGTGTATAATAGCCAGTACATGGAAGCAACCTAGATGTCCATCAGCAGATGAATGGATAAGAAAGCTGAGGTACATATACACAGTGGAGTATTACTCAGCCATTAAAAAGAATACATTTGAATCAGTTCTAATGAGATGGATGAAACTGGAGCGTATTATACAGAGTGAAGTAAGCCAGAAAGAAAAACACCAGTACAGTATACTAACACATATATATGGAATTTAGAAAGATGGTAACAATAACCCTGTGTACGAGACAGCAAAAGAGACACTGATGTATAGAACAGTCTTATGGACTCTGTGGGAGAGGGAGAGGGTGGGAAGATTTGGGAGAATGGCATTGAAACATGTATACTATCATGTATGAAACGAGTCACTAGTCCAGGTTCGATGCACTATACTGGATGCTTGGGGCTGGTACACTGGGATGACCCAGAGGGATGGTATGGGGAGGGAGGAGGGAGGAGGGTTCAGGATGGGGAACACATGTATACTTGTGGCGGATTCATTTCGATATTTGGCAAAACCAATACAATGTTGTAAAGTTTAAAAATAAAATAAATTAAAAGAAAAAAGAAAAAAAAAAAAGAAGAAGGTCTGGAGAAAATATGACAAACATTAAAATTTCCAAAACTTAGTATTGGGATACCAGCATTTATTAAATTATTCTTTAATTTTTGGTATTTTGAAGTTTCCTATAATAAAAGTAGAAAAGAACTCAGGTAAACTTTGAGCCTTTGAAGTGAGGAGAAAAGCAGTGACAAAGCTATACAAGGAATTGTAAAATAGCAAGAAAAGAGGTTTCAGTTTTTAAGACCAAATACTGTTCCCCTCCAAAAAATAAAGTTTAAAATAATAAACTTAGGAATCTTTATATTTTCTTCCTTTGATCTCCAGTTCTAACCTAAATTTCTCAGTTTTAATATATTCTTCATTCAGAATGTGATCCAAACTCTGGCATCTTTACTGAATACTAGATATGCATGCATTTGTTTTTAAATGGAAAAAAACTGGTTTTATGAACATCAAATATACCATGCATCCAACAACTGGAATGTGGTAATAACATGCCCCTTTATAGCTTATAGGATTTAATGTGATGTTCTAAAGAGTTCAAATGCAGATTAAAAGTGTATAATATATTGAGATGGATAAGAAAGGATTCACCCTTGAAATACATTGGCTGAGACAATTGAGAAGAATATTTCAATCTCTGACTGAATGAAGATATACTGAACAAATTGGCTCAGTAGAAAAGCATCACTATAAGTGGTAAGAAAAATGGGCTCTGGCACATGAAACTGAATGAAGAGAGTGTACATTTATGCACCTTCCCTGAGTTATTTGTGTGAGACAGCTCTGTGAATGCCATTGGGGATCAGCTTTAACTCTGAAGTTTTCTGAAGTTTGTATACAGACACACACACACACCACACACACACACACACACACATATATATATAACCATACATACCATCTGTGACTTAGAAAGGGAAACTATCAATTTTGATTATCTAAGCTTAGTGCATACTATGTTGCCTAAAGTGTCATATTGCTTGGAGAGTCAATGGAGTGAATGAGACAGAATCCAAATTTAATAAGAAATAAATTAAGTTCAAAGAACACAATGAGTAGTAGGAAATAGATGTACTGTGTTTTCTCCAAAGATGGATTAAATTCAAGAGAAAAAGGACAGGCAATACAAATGATGCCAAGCCAGAAAGCTAACAAGACAAGAGGCATGTGCCAGGTACAATTAGATGTCTGCCAGAGTTCAAAGAATCAGTTCAGTCACTCAGTCGTGTCCGACTTTTTGCAAACCCATGGACTGTAGAATGCCAGGCTTCCCTGTCCATCACCGACTTGGGGAGTTTACTCAAACTCATGCCCATTGTGATGCCATCCAACCATCTCATCCTCTGTCGTCCCCTTCTCCTCCCACCTTCAATCTTTCCCAGCATCAGGGTCTTTCCCAATGGGTCAGTTCTTTGCATCAGGTGGCCAAAGTATTGGAGTTTCAGCTTCAACATCAGTCCTTCCAATGAACACTCAGGACTGATTTCCTTTAGGATGGACTGGTTGGATCTCCTTGCAGTCCAAGGGACTCCCAAGAGCTTTCTCCAACACCACAGTTCAAAAGCATCAATTCTTTGGCACTCAGCCTTCTTTATAGTCCAAATCTCACATCCATACATGACTACTGGAAAAACCTTGACTACATGGAACTTTGTGGGCAAAGTAATGTCTCTGCTTTTTAATATGCTGTCTAGGTTGGTCATAGCTTTTCTTCCAAGAAGAAAGCGTCTTTTAATTTCATGGCTACAGTCACCATCTGCAGTGATTTTGGAGCCCCCCAAATAAAGTCTGCCACTGTTTCCACTGTTTCTTCATCTATTTGCCATGAAGTGATGGGACCAGATGCCATGATCTTAGTTTTCTGAATGTTGAGCTTTAAGCCAACTTTTTCACTCTCCTCTTTCACTTTCATCAGGAGACTTTTTAGTTCCTCTTCACTTTCTGCCATAAGGGTGGTATCATCTGCATATCTGATGTTACTGATATTTTTCCCAGCAATCTTGATTCCAGCTTGTGTGTTCATAGACTACACAATGTTCAATCCCAAAGTTTTTCTTTGCTCTGCTCTCAAAAAGGAATTGGAACAATCAAGATTCATAAGGCAACAGATAACCTCAAATATAGAAACACAGGCATATTGACCTTAACTGCTTGTTTTAATGTAAAAGACTGGACTAACCATCAATGAAAGATGATTTGCCCATATATGCAGAAAAGAACTTTTTAATTGCACAGTAAAACTGCTGGAGTGTGGTAATGACAGTGCGAAAATCAGAAATTTTTTCTAAGTCTCCTCTTAGGTTTATGCTTTGTCCCCTACTGTGAAATAAATATAAAGCAGTACACTCACATTGTAGTGACATTAAGGAGCTTAGTTTATAAATCCATAGAAGACTTTGCATAAATTCTCAACATAAAGGTAACATTATTTATTCATTTAGCAATTACTATTACAGCTTTTACAATGTGCCAGGTTCTGGTGTAAATACTTAGAAAACAGACTTGCCTGATTCTTACTACAACCCTGTTAGGTAGATGTTATAATCTTCACCTTAAAGACAGAAAACTGAGGTGAAATATGTGACTTGCTCAAAGTCACTTGGTGGAAAAGGCAGTTTAATTCAAATCTATGATCTGAATAACTACAACTACGATTACTACTATTACTGCTACTACACAAACACACACATTCTAAATCAGAAACCCAATGCTCATAGTTGAACTTTGGGAGGAAGTGTTGTAAGGAAGGTTTATGGAAATGGGTAAGATGTACTACAGAGAATAAAAACAAAAGATGAATATAATGGAGAAAAAATAAATGGTTCTTCCTCCCTTCTGTAATTTTTGCCAGAATTTTATTTGTAGTCCAGAATAATAAGTCCTAGAAGCAAGATACCCAACTGTCATCCCTAAAATGTTTGAACATAAGACTGAAAAATGAATGCAACGACTTTAAAGAAGTAGAAAAAGGAAAAATCTATTTACCTTATTCTGTTATGTTTGTTGTTGCTGTTGTTCATCCACCCAGTCTTGTCTAACTCTTTGCAACCCCATGGATAGCAGCACTCCAGGCCTCCCTGTCCCTCACCATCTCCCAAAATTTGTCTAAGTTTCTGTCCATTACATCAGTGATGCCCTCCAGCCATCTCATCCTCTGATGCCCTCTTCTCCTTCTGCCCTCAAACTTTCCCAACATCCGGATTTTTCCAGTGACTCCTCTTTTCTCATCAGGTGACCAAAATACTGGAGCTTCAGCTTCAGCATCAGTTCTTCTAATGAGTATTCGAGATTAATCTCCCTTAGATTGACTGGTTTGATCTCCTTGCTGTCCTCTCAGGAGTCTTCCCCAGCACCACAGTTCAAAGGTATCAATTCTTTGGTGCTCTGCCTTTATGGTACAACTTTCACAAGCATACGTGACCACTGGGGAGACCATAGTCTTGACTATATGGACCTTTGTCGGTAGAGTAATGTCTCTGCTTTTCAACACACTGTCTAGGTTTGTCATTGTTTTCCTGCCGAGAAGCAATCCTCTTCTGATTTCATGGCTGCAGTCGCCATCCAGAGTGATTTTAGGGCCAAGAAGAGGAAATCTGTCACTACTTCCACATTTTCCCCTTCTATTTGCCATGGAATAATGGGGCCAGATTTCATGATCTTAGTTTTTTTAATATTTAGTTTTAAGCCAGCACTTTCAGTCTTCTCCTTCACCCTCATCAAGAGGCTTTTTAGTTCCTCCTCATTTTCTGACATTAGAGTGGTATCATCTGTATATATAAGGTTGTTTATGTTTTTCCTGTCTGATTCCAGCTTGTAACTCATCCAGGCTGGTATCTCTTATGATGTGCTCAGCATATAGGTTAAATAAACAGGGTGACAGCAAACAGCTCTGTCATATCCTTTCTCAATCCTGAGCCAATCAGTTATTCCATACAGAGTTCTAACCGTTGCTTCTTGACCTATCATGGTAAATAGTATCAAATACTCATAACAATGGAAATTTAATGACATAGGTAGAGGACTTTACCAGAGTCCATTCTTAACCACTGAATTAATGTTGATAAACATTTTATTTAATAACTCATTAAAATAGCTCTAATTTAAAATGCTAGAAAAGTCTGGTACTTGAAGTAACATGACTCTCCTGATAGATCAGTTGGTAAAGAAGCCACCTGCAATGCAGGGCACTCCAGGTTGGATTAATGTCATGTACTCTCATATTAATAACATGTTCAATGAATTACTCTCTACTAGATGCTTTGGGAATACTGAGGGATTTATTAAATGTAATTTTTGCTGAAAAAAAAAAAAAAGCTTATAGCATAGTATAAGCTATACGGATCCATGCATGAATAAAGTAGGTAACAATCCAAGTTGAGTATGAAGTAGATTGATATATATTGTATCCATAAAGCTGGCAGGAATTGGATACTCTAGAATGAATGGAAGTTTTCCCAGTTGGTACTACTGGTAAAGAACCTGCCTGCCAATGCAGGAGATGTAAGAGGTGTGGATTAGATCCATGGGTCAGGAAGATCCCTTGGAGGAGAGCCTGGCAATCCACTCCAGTATTCTTGCTTGGAGAAACCCATGGACAGAGGAAGCTGATGGGCTACAATCCATAGGGTTGTGAAGAGTCAGACAAGACTGAAGCAACTTAGCATGCACGCACGGAGAAGGAATGGAACTGTTTCTTAAAGGAAACAACATAGTCGTTGGAGGAAATATTGAATTTGTTAGAAAAGATGAGAAACCAAGATAGAAAGAGTAGATTTGAGAGATGATGATTTGGAGTGTGGGCTCTAGAAGTTGACATATGGAGTTCTTACATAATACACAAGGCTTGAGCAAGTAACTTAAATTGTTTTTCATCTTTCAAAAATAAAGATAATTTTAGCACTTGTTTTGAAAGGTTTTTTTATAAGATTTAAAAGAGGCCAACTTAATATTGAGAGTCATAAGTTATAAGAACAGTGACAGCAGAAGGGTATTAATAAGTTTAATTGTTAATCTTATTATTAATACTTATAGAGAATAAATTTAAAATAAAATAATGAGATGGATTTACAAGTTATTTTCACTTTGACTCATGATCACTAATTTCATAAATTTCAGCAAACCCATAATCATATGATGGAAATTGCATGTAGATAGAAGAAATATAGTGATTTAGCAAAAATTAATCTTAAAAATTCAAATGAGCAATCCAAGGCCCATTCATGCATTTTTCTTTCTCTCCACTCCAGTTTTTTCTTCACATAAGCTGAGAACCTTAGCTCAGAGGTACAAGGAAAAGAAAGAGGGAGAGAGAAATAGAAAGTCTAAATAGCTGGTAACCTTGAACAGTGCTGAAAAAGAATATCCAAACAACTGTCAAATGTATAAGAAGCCCTTTTATTAACCAGATGCTACCAGGCCCAAGCAAACATAGAAGAGCAGCCCCAGCACGATGTGCTGCTTTGCTTTGTTGGTCTGATTTATGAAACAGATGATTTGTTATTTATTGATCAGAGACGGATTCTACTCACAGAGTTAAGAAGAAGCTTGATAAAAGGCAATCATGCATCTCATTTGGTTATGAGTAAAAATACTGTCTATTGGCTTGCTGTGTCAACTGACTTTGATGCTGCAACATCCAGATGTTCAACATGTGCAAACTTCAGAAACAAAACAAAACAAATCAAAATGAGCCTCTCCTGCCACAAAAGAGAGAGAGACCAAAAAAAAAAAAAAAAAAAATTCAAAACATGTCCCATAGAAAAAAGAACTCGTCAGGACCAAAGAATATAGTTTGAAATGCATTTTCAATAGAAGATGAGAAAGATACACTATTGTTTTTCATTCTTTTATTTATTTAATGATTATTTATTGAGGTCTCTCTATGTGTAAGGAGTTGTGGGAAGCACTGCCTTGGCATTTAAAGTGTCCTATATGCAAATTCAGAATTCCAGGAAATTATTAATTCACATAAAATTTTACCAAAATGCTCAAAGCAAGCCTGATACCTTTTCATCTTCTACAATATCAAAGCTTCAATTAAGTTTATTTTTCACTCTTGATATCATAACACAGTTGCTTTTTTTTTTTTTTTCTTATTCAGGAAATTCCTTCAGCTTTGTTTTTCTCTCCAATCAGCCCAGCGGAAAGCTATGTATAACTGGGTTTTGAGATAAGACACATGACTACTCAGTCTGGAAGCATGGAACTTTTTATATCATAATTTAGTTTAGTTTAGTTGCTAAGTCATGTCTGACTCTTGAGAACGATGAACGTAGTCTTCCAGGCTCCTTCCTCCATGGGATTCTCCAAGGAAGAATACTGGAGTGGGTTGCCATTTCCTTCTCCAGGGGATCTTCCTGACCCAGGGATCAAACCCAGGCAGATTCTTTATCCACTGAACTATGAGGGAAGCCCATCTTGAAGTTTAGTGTATTTTAATTAAGATGCTGAAGTTTACACAGCATTGACTACACAGTGATTTTATATTTTACCCAAAGCTATTAATGATCAAAACACTAAGTCTACTTTGTCATTTAAGGGTTTAGGACTTGTTTCCCCATTTCTTAAATATGCTTTAAAAACAGGAAAGAGAACTATCTTAATGTCTGAAGTTAGATGTTAATTTTTTTTTTCCCCAACAATTTTTTTTTTTTTTCTGGGAATGAGGTTATTCCAGATGGAGTGACAAATATGTTTGAGAGTAATTTAGTTTCTCTTAATTCATTTTGGCTAGTATTATAAAAACAGATCTTTTCTAGCTCGTAGTTCTTAGAAATAGATGAGAAGAAACTAACACCCTTGTCTTTTAGTTTAACAAAACTAGTTAAACAAGCACCATATCATGGATAATACAGTCATTATCATTATAAGAGCGCTAACTTATAGAGTTGATAGCAAGAATCTTAGTCAATGATAATGAGCTGCCACATTTGCAGTACTATCATACAGAGGCTTGCCTTCAAAACCAAAATTTCTCAGAAACAAGAAATTCACCAGCTTGTTTGTCTTGATTATAAAATATAGCAGAGTTTGGTATAAATTTCATGCAGTCATGAAATTAAAAGATGCTTCCTCCTTGGAAAAGAAGAGCTATGACAAATCTAGGCAGCATGTTAAAAAGCAGAGACATTACTTTGCCAACAAAGGTCCATCTATGGTTTTTCCAGTTGTCATGTATGAATGTGAGAGTTGGACCATAAAGAAAGCTGAGCCTTGAAGAACTGATGCTTTTGAACTGTGGTGTTGGAGAAGACTTTTGAGAGTCCCTTGGACTGCAAGGAGATCCAACCAGTCCATTCTAAAGGAGATCAGTCCTGGGTGTTCATTGGAAGGACTGATGCTGAAGGTGAAGCACCAACACTTTGGCCACCTGACGCAAACAGCCGACTTTTTAGAAAAGACCCTGATGTTGGGAAAGATTGAAGGCAGGAGAAGAAGGGGATAACAGATGATGAGATGGTTGGATGGCATCACCAACTTGATGGACATGAGTCTGAGCAAGTTCCAGAAGTTAGTAATGGACAGGGAACCCTGGAGTCCTTTAGTCCATAGGGTCACAAAGAGTCAGACATTTCCGAACAACTGAACTGAACTGATGGTTTAAAATGTATTGACTCTGGAATTAGACAAACTTGGATTTCATTCTCAGTACTGCCTCTTAAAGTAGCATCTGTTGACCTCTGTGAATCTTCTCTATCAGTCAATTTGGGATTGTGATTCCTAACACTAAGGTTTGTTGGCTTGATGTTGGGTTTAGACCATGTCTTTAAAAAATATAATCTTACAACATGGTTAGAACCATGCTTGCCTCTGCTAAATATTTAAAAAGAAAATATTTAATTTATTCTTCATTACTGACCTTATAAGGCTAAGGATATTAAGTAGATGATTAAAAATGTCAAAGAAAAGTCAAAGCAATCAGAATTTTCTTTGGTACCCTATTAAACAGCATTTGTTTTTTTCTGAAGAATATTGTCCTTCACTAGTCCACAAGTTTATTGGATATAAAATTATCTAAGAGTTAGAACAAGATGGCAGAGGAGTAGGTGGACATGGAGTACTTCTCTCTCCATGGATACATCAGGAATACACCTTCAGACACAGAAGTGCATGTAGAACACCAGCTGAGAGTGGACAGGAGTACGTGACCAGTGGAAAAGAATATATAGAACCAGGCAAATTTTGGTAGGACGAAGGAACTAGAGCGTAAAACAGGAGTGTTAATAGGACTGAACTTGCCTTAGGTAGGTGGGGTAACTGAAGCAGGGGTCCGATCCCCACATTGGGGCAATTGCCTGAGTCAGAGGAGAGACATTTAAGGCTGAGAGTGAAACAGATGATCTGTGGAAGCCTAAAGGGAATGAGAATCAGCCAGTCCTTGCCGCAGCCATACATACCCTGGACAGGGACGCAGGTCTCCTGGAAGACGCAGTAGCTGGGTTCTGGAGTTTAGGGATTGTGGAGCAATCCCAGGGTGAGGGCTGCTGTTAATTGCAGAGAGACAGATTGAGGGGATGTGAGAGAGGGGACTGTGGTGGGAAATGCCTGTGGAGGAAAGCCAGGCAGCCATGGAAACAAGGTGATACTGCTGAGTCATGCATAGGGGGTGGAGCCATCACCATAGCGCCTCTCTCTCCATGTGCCAGCATCAGCAGCTGAACAATAGAGAGTCTGGCCCATCAAAAGCCTGACACATTGAACACAGAGCAGGATCCCATCCAGGAGTCTCCTTTAAGTGACTGATGCATTGATTTTCAGAGTAGGACCCTAGCCAGGGGGAACCTCTATGTGCCTGATGCACAGAACAGCAGAGAAGGACCCTAGACAAGAGAGCCCTCTAAGTGCCTGAATGGGCAGGGCTATGGAGAAAGACTGGCCAAAGAAGCCTTCTGATCACCAGCTACAAGAGGCTTGAAAAGAGAGCCATTCTCCTGCGGTGGAGGCAGTCCATATCCCTGCACAGTTGGCACTGCCAGGGTCCCTGAAAGCCTAGCAGCTGCGCCACCATCATGCTCAACTCTCACTGGGGCAGAGCTGCCACAGGCAAAAAAAAGTCTTTCGTCTATGTGTGCAGGGTCACTTGGTAATGTCCAACTCTGCAATCCTTAGACTGTGGCCTGCCAGGCTTCTTGGTCTGGGAGGGGGGTTCTCCAGGCAGGAATACTGGAGCATATATTGGCCAATACTGGTTGCCATACCCTTCTAGAGCACTATATTTCCTGCTGCCCTAGCCATCAACCCCCCTGAGTACCTGGTGCTGCCAGAACCCCTGCAACCCAAGCAGGTGCACCACCTCCTCACCTGGCCCTCACAGGGGCAAACCCAAGTCCTCCAGGGCAGCCCCAGGAGCAAACCCCAGTGGACAACCCACATTCACAGGTGGAAATAAAACCACAATTGAAACCCAGGGGTAGCGTGCCTAAGAAAGAAGAACCCAAACCTTCCCACCAGCTGTACAAGCTGCAGATTAAATCCACATGATCAACTAGCCAGATTCTGTCTGTGGCATATATAAAATATTATTGACAGCTCCCACAAAACACAATAGTTCTGATAGCTGCTGTAGACATTGGAGGCAAGAGCACACAGGAGTAGGACCAGATTAGAATCTGAGCTGCCCCAACCCCAGGTCAAGAGATCAGCACTGTGTTGGAGGACATCCTAGGGAGGTGAGGTGGACTGTGACTCCCAGCAAGGAAAAAGGACTCTGACAGCAGTGACTCAATAAAAGAATTTATTATTCTTATATTTTGACTTGTTCTGTAGATTCTTTTAGATTTTTTTTTTATTTTTTCCCCTTTTTCCCATCTGCTGTAGTTGTTTATTTTATTAGCATTATGAAAACTAATTAAGCTTTTGAACATTTTTTTCTCAGTCACAATTTTTATTATTGGTATAAATCTCTGCCTCTACATTGAGCTTTTGCAGTTCTGTGGAGTTTCCCTTTTTTCTTTCTTTTCTCTTTTTCTATTTTCAATTTTTAATTTTTCAAACCTATTATTATTTTTTCTACATTTATTCCTTTGTTTGCTTTTCCTACTGTTCTTTTCCCCTTGCAATTAATCTTTAATGTATGCAAATTTTCTTTATTTTCCTCAGTTTAACTTGAAGAAGGCAATGGCACCCCACTCCAGTACTCTTGCCTGGAAAATCCATGGACAGAGGAGCTTGGTAGGCTGCAGTCCATGGGATTGCTAAGAGTTGGGTACGACTGAACGACTTCACTTTCACTTTTCACTTTCATGCATTGGAGAAGGAAATGGCAACCCACTCCAGTGTTCTTGCCTGGAGAATCTCAGGGGCGGGGAAGTCTGGGGGGCTGCCGTCTATGGGGTCGCACAGAGTCGGACACGACTGAAGCAACTCAGCAGCAGCAGCAGTTTAACTTTGCGTATCTATTCTTTCTTTGTTTTCTTTCTTTCCTTTTCTCTCAATATATTTGTTAGTTTTATTTTCATTGTTTTATTCCCCAATTGGCACCTTAGTTTTGTTTTCCTGTTTGTGCTTTAGTTTTCTTCTTAACTGGTAAACATAATTTTTTATTTCTTTTGTTCACTGGGTCAATCTACTGTATTTTATTTTTGTTGGACTGTTTTGACATTGCTGATGGGTATGTGTGTGTATGTATGTATATATATATATATATATATATATATATTCCATTGTTTTAATTATTATTTGCCTGATTTTGTAACTGCCATTTGTGTGGGGTTCGTCATTTTTGTATATTTTTTTTAAGTTCACTTAATGCCACAACAAACCACTTGTGGAATCTTTGTTCCTGACCAGACATCAAGCCCTAAGCCTTTGGAGTGGGATCCTAGACTACCAGAGAACTAACTCTAGAAAGTATCAAATAGTGAAAACTCATACAAAGGAAACCACTGGAATACAAGACCTGGCATCACCCAACCATCAGTAGCACCCTGTGCAGGAAACCTCATCTAAACAACAGACAAAACAAAAATACAAACCCAATTATCTGCAGATACGATTCCCACCCCACTCAGCCTTGTCCATCAAAGGAAAAACAAACAAACAAACAAAAACTAGAACAAATCTCACCCTATACCTAAGCTTAAACAAACCACTGAACCAGCCTTACGAGGGCAGAAACCAAAAGCAAGAAAGAATTGAACTTTGAAACCTGGGAAAGGAGACCTCAAACACAATAAATTAAAAAATAATAATAATAAAAAGGCAGAGAAATACTACACAAATGGAGAAACAAACTAGATACACAGAAGTCCAAATAAATGAAGAGGAAATAGACAAACTACCTGAAAGAGAATTCAGAATACTGATAGTAAAGATGATCAAAACCTTGAAAATAAAATGGAGAAAATGCAAGAATCAATTTTAAAAGACCTAAAAGAATTAAAGAATAAACATACAGAGACAAACAACACAATTACTGAAATTAAACAATACTGTGAAAGTGAAAGTGAAGTCGCTCAGTTGTGTCCAACTCTTTGCGACCCCATGGACTGTAGCCTACCAGGCTCCTCCCTCCATGGGATTCTCCAGGCAAGAGTACTGGAGTGGGTTGCCATTTCCTTCTCCAGGGGATCTTCCCTGACCCAGGGATTGAACCCGGGTCTCCCGCATTCCAGGCAGACACTTTAACCTCTGAGCCACCAGGGAGCCCCAAAAATACTGTAGATGGAATCAATAGCAGAATATCTGAAACAGAAGAATGAATCAGTGAGCTGGAAGATAAAATGGTGGAAACAACTTCTGAAAAGCAGAATAAAGTAAAAAGAATGAAAAGAACTAAGGATAGTCTCAGAGACCTCTGGGACAATATCAAACACACCAACACTTGAATTATAGGGGTCCCAGAGAAAGAAGAGAAAAGGGAAGGGTATGAGAAATTTTTTGAAGAGATTATAGTTGAAAATTCCCCCAACATGAAAAATGAAATAGTCAATTAACTCCAAGAGAAACAAAGAGTCCCATACAGGATAAACCCAAGGAAAAACATGCTAAGACACATACTAATTACGCTAATGAAGACTAAACAGAAAGAAGGAATATTAAAAGCAGCAAGGGAAAAGGAACAAATAACATAAATGGGAAACCCCATAAGCTTACCAGCTGATCTTTCAGCAGAAACTCTGCAGGCCAGAAAGGAATGGCAGGATATATTTAAAGTACTGAAAGGGAAAAATCTACAACCAAGATTACTGTACCCAGCAAGGATCTCATTCAAAATTTATGGAGAAATCAAAAGCTTTTCAGACAAGCAAAAGTTAAGATAATTCAGTACTACCAAACCAGCTTTACAACAAATGTAAAAGGGACTTATATAGTCAAGAAATACAAGAGAAGAAAAAAGATCTATAAAAATCAACCTCAAAAAATTAAGAAAATGGCAATAGAAGCATATATATCAATAATTACTTTAAATGTAAATGGATTAAATGCTCCAACCAAAAGACACACTCTGGCTGAATGTATACACAAACAAGACCCACATATATGCTGTCTACAAGAAACCCACTTCAGACCTAAAGACACATATAGACTGAAAGTGAGAGGATGGAAAAATATATTCCATGCAAATAGGAAGCAAAAGAAAGCTGTCCTCATATCAGACAAAATAGACCTTAAAATAAAGAAGATTATAAGAGGCAAGGAAGGACACTACATAATAATCAAGGGATCAGTTCAAGAGGAAGACAATTTTAAATATCTAGGCACCCAAGTACTTTGGCCACCTCATGTGAAGAGTTGACTCATTGGAAAATACTCTGATGCTGGGAGGGATTGGGGGCAGGCGGAGAAGGGGACGACAGAGGATGAGATGGCTGGATGATATCACCGACTCAATGGACGTGAGTTTGAGTGAACTCCTGGAGTTGGTGATGGACAGGGAGGCCTGGCGTGCTGCGATTCATGGGGTTGCAAAGAGTCAGACACGACTTAACGACTGAACTGAACTGAACTGAGGTGCCCAATATAGGAACACCTCAATACATAAGACAAACACTAACAGACAAAAAAGGAGAAATTGACAGGAACAGAGTAATAGTAGGAGACTTTAACACCCCACTCACACCAATGGACAGATCATCAAAACAGAAAATTAATAAGGAAACACAAGCCATAAATGATACATTACATGAGATGGATCTCATCAATATCTTCAGAACATTCCATCCAAATGCACAAGAATACACCCTATTCTCTAGTGCACATAGAACATTCTCCAGGATAGACCACATCTTGGGTCACAAATAAAACCTCAGTAAATTTAAGAAAATTAAAATTGTATCAAGCATCTTCCCCAACCACAATGCTATGAGTGAAGTGAAGTGAAATGCAGTGAAGTCGCTCAGTCGTGTCCAACTCTTTGCAACCCCATCAACTGTAGCCTACCAGGCTTCTCTGTCCATGGGATTTTCCAGGCAAAAGTACTGGAGTGCATTGCCATTTCCTTCTCCAGGCAAAGCTATGAGATTAGAAATCAATTACAAAAAAAATTAAAAAAAAAACAAAACTAAGAAACACAAACACATGGAGATTAAACAACACATTTCTAAATAACCAACAGGTTACTGAAGAAATCAAAAGGGAAATTAAAAAAAACTTATAGAAACAAATCATAATAGAAAACACAACAACTCAAAACCTATGGGATGCAGCAAGAGCAGTTCTAAGAGGGAAGTTTATAGTAATACAATCCTACATCAAGAAACAACATAAAGTTTCAGCTGATGCTGAAACTCCAATACTTTGGCCACCTAATGTGAAGAACTGACTCTTTTGAAAAGACCCTGATGCTGGGAAAGAATGAAGGAGGGAGGAGAAGGGGACAACAGAGGATGAGATGGTTTGATGGCATCACCAACTCAATAGACATGAGTTTGAGTAAACTCTGGGAGTTGGTGATGGACAGGGAGGCCTGGCGGGCTGCAGTCCATGGGGTCACAAAGAGTTGGACACGACTGAGTGACTGAACTGAACTGAACTGATAAAGCATATGGAGCATAGCATAATACTAATACAGTTCTTAAGGAGGATGCAAAAAATAGTGTGAGGTGTAGGCCACACCTTCAATAAATTTACCATCCAGATAAAATAGAAATTTGATGAAATATAGAAAATATAATATTTGCATAGATCTTTCACTTTTCAACCTACTTTCAACTTACCTTCTCATGTCACTTATCTTATTCTTCTAATATAATCATGTTACATGGTTATCTCTCTGACTATACTTATCTCTCTTTGAAGGCAGAAGTCTTAGTGTATATCATACAAGATATATAATCACCCATCTTTGCACCCTCAGTCTTCAATATAGTGTCTAGAATCTTGTGAATTAATGAAGAACTTTATGGTTCTTAAATGGAATAACATCTGTGTGCATCTTCCTCTATCCATCAACTTATTTTATTGAAAAGAGAAACTATGCCTAAAGTCCATTGTATTTCATTCTAAACTCTAATTTCTGAAATAATTTACTATGGATATTAAGTATTTAATAAGTATAATCTATCAATCACAGCTATTGAGAAGGCTCATTAAGATTAGTGGACTATTAAGAACATATAATTCTATTTTTGCTTCCTTCTGTGACCTTACATTAATCATCTAATATTAGTCTTCACATTCTAGTTTAGGGATTCCCTAGTAGTTCGGCTGGTAAAGAATTTGCCTGCAATGCAGGAGATGCCAGTTTGATTCCTGGGTTGGGAAGATCCTCTGGAGAAAGAAACAGCTACCCACTGCATTATTCTGGCCTGGAGAACTCCAGTGACTGTATAGTCCATGGGGTCTCAAAGACTTGGACATGACTGAGTGCCTTTCACTTTCACGTACTTTCCCCTGAAGAGTTAAGTAGTACAAAACTGAGGATTATCTAAGTTATTATTATTTTTTAAATGTTTTATAACTAAATAATACTTTTGACCAAAATCTGGACATTATTTGTATGCTTCTAGCATCTGATAGGAGCTTCCCAGGTGGTGCAGTGATAAAGAATCTGCCTGCTAATGCAAGAGACCTCAGAGATTCAGGTCAAGTCTCTAAGTCAGGAAGATCCCCTGGATAGGAAATGGTAACCTGCTGCAGTATTCTTACCTTGAAAATTCCATGAACAGAGAAGCCTTGTGGGCTATAGTCCATAGGATTGCAAAGAGTCAGACATGATCGAGTGACTGAACATACATGCACACACACACACACACACGCATACACACACACACACACACATACATACACACACACGCATACACACACAAATAACATATGATAGACCCAGAATTCAAGCCTGGGGAAAAATAAAAAAAGGCAACTTGGTTTTAACTCAAATATTGAACAGTAGAAAATAAATGAGCATAAAGAAGTTAAAAATCCCAGAAAGTTCCATTTGCCATGTAACTGTGTTCTACTCCCAAAGAAAATGTCACGAAATGAAGCATCACATTTATATTCCTGAGAATAATACTACCATATAAAAACTGAGCCATTTTTAAAATATTTGTGAATTTGATCAAAGGCAAAATTTGAAAATAGCTTTTCACTGAGGAAAAGGACAGATTCTTCTTCCAGTCAAAATATTCATTAAAAAAAAAACACAAATTAACAGATACTGAAAGAATAAGTAACATTTCTCTCTTTTTTTTTTTTTCGGTGGCATGAATTGGCAACTCTAGTAGCTATTCTATATATGACTGTTGGAAAAACCTTTCAAATTCTCAGGCTATTATTAAATATTACCTTAAGTGAAAATCAAACTAATCTAAAACATACATTAGTTGTCAAATTAAACCAAAACAATGTCATTGAAAATTCTAAACATGGCCAGAAATGCTATGGCTTAGAAAGCACAATAAACCGTCACAGGAGGAATTCTATACATAAAGCAGATCACCAAATCTAAAGAAATAATACAAACTACAGAGGCAGCTCTCTGACAGGTTTCTCCCATTTTAATGAAACAAGTTTCAGTGGAAAACTTAAAAGATTAAAAACTCACAGCAAAATAACTCCCATACATTTTTCTTAGGGCTGTCTCCACAGTCCCAAATGAAGCAGAGATTTGGCAGTTCTCCCATAATGGGATCAGTGGAGATGGTCAACCTAAATGGAACGCAAAAGAAACTGTTTTCTATATTAGTTGCCTACCTTGAGCAAATAACCTTATACCGCCTAAATGTCCAGTTCATGTTATAATAGGTAGACATATACAAGTGTGACTAGATTTGGCTCCAGAGTAATAATTTCAAGAAACAACACATCCAGATTTAGCAAGTCTCTGGTAATAAATTCCATTTCATTGTATTGAAGTTATACTATTTTTTAATTGTTTTAGAAAATCTATGGAATAGTTTCAGAAGGATAGGTGTTAACTTTCTCTAAATGTTTTGTAGACTTCTGTGAAGCCATCTTGTCCTGGATTTCTGTTTGTTGGAAGTTTTTAAATTACTGCTTCAATTTCAGTACTGGTAATTGGTGTGTTGATATTTTCTACTTCTTCCTGGTTCAGTCTTGCTAGATTGTGTCTTTCTAAAAATTTGCCCATTTCTTCTAGGTTGTCCATTTCTTTGGCATATCATTGCTCATAGTAGTCTCATGACCATTTTATTTCTGTGGTGTCAGTTGTTACTACTACTTTTTCATTTCTGATTTTATTGATTTGGGGCCTCTCCCCCACCACTTTTTTTTTTTTTTTTCTTGATGAGTCTAGCTAAAGGTTTATCAATTTTGTTTATCTTTTTAAAGGATCAGCTTTTAGGTTTGCTGATTAGTATTGCTACTTTGACTTTCTCATATATATATGAAGTGAAGTGAAGTGAAAGTCATTCAGTCATGTCTGACTCTTTGTGACCCCACTATACAGTCCATGGAATTCTCCAGGCCAGAATACTGGAGTGGGTAGCCTTTCCCTTCTCCAGGGGATTTTCCTGACCCAGGAATTGAACCCAGATTTCCTGCATTGCAGGCAGATTCTTTATCAACTGAACTATGAGGGAAGTCCAGACACACACACACACACACATATATATATATATATATACACACACATATACATACATATAAACACATGTGCTTCCCTCGTGGCTCAGATGGTAAAGAGTCTGCCTGCAATGCAGGAGATCTGGGTTCAATTCCTGGGTCAGGAATATCTCCTGGAGAAGGAATGGCTACCCGCTCTAGTATTCTTGCCTGGAGAATTCCATGGACAAAGGAGCCTGGTGGACTAGAGTCCACAGGGTTGCAAAGAGTTAGACAAAACTGAATGACTAACACTTTCATTTTCAGTTCATTTTTAATTTCAGTTATTGTATTTTAAATTCTGTTTTCTTATTCTTTATATTTTCTATTTCTTTATTAAAAACTCCTACTTTCTCCCTCTGTGCATCCTTCATTTCCCTAGTTTTTTGATCATTTCTAGGATCATTATTCTAAAATCTTTCTTGGGTAGACTGTCTATCTCTATATCATGTAGTTCTTCTTGTGTTTTATCTTATTTCATCATCTGAAGCATCCCTCTATCATCTCACTTTGTCTAAATTGCTGTATGTATTTTTATGTATATGGCAGGCTAGTTATGTTTCTTAACCTTGAAGTCCTCTGTAGAAAACAACTGATATGCCTTCCCCTTCCATCACCCAAGTGCCATGAGCCAGCTATTCCCAAGGAACACCCACTGATGGATGGTGCTGGGTCTTGGCCTTCTGATGAACAGGACTGTGTCTAGGGGCAAATCTTGATTTGGCTATGGACTCAGGACATCTTTAGGGACCAGGTCTGCTGAGGAGTGAGACTGTGGCCTATCCAGTTTGTTGCTTGACCTGAGGCATCCTAACCCTGGAACCTAAATGCTCTTGAGTGGGGTCAGGTCTTAGTGCCAAGATGTCAGTTTCCAGGAGAGTTCACACTGATGAATACTACCCAGTATGTCAGTCACCAGTGTCTATGTCCCAACAGTGAGATACATCACCCATGCCTCCACAGGAGACCCTCCAAAACCACCAGATAGGTCTGGCTCAGGATCCTATCAAATTACTGTTTTTGCCCTTAGTCCCAGTGCATGTGAGATTTTATGTGCATTCTTTAAGAGTGAAGTTTTAATTTCCCCTAATCCTATGGAGTCCCTGCAGTCAAACCCTTCTGGCTTTCAAAATCAAATGCTCTGAGGGTGCCTCTTCCCAGTGCTGGAGGCCTAGGTGGGATGCCATGACACAGGTCTCAGAACTCTCACTCCTGTGAAAGAACCTCTGTAATACAATTATTATCCAGATTCCAGGTCACCCACCCAAGGTGTATGGGATATGATTGTATTGTGAGTCTATCCCTTGTACCCATCTCATTATGGTTCCTTCTTTATATCTTTAGTTGTAGAAGATTTTTTTTTTTTTCTGGTAGGTTCCAATTTTCATAGATGGTTTTTCTGCAGTTATTAATAGCTGTAATCTTGGTGTGTTCATGAGAGGAGGTGAGCTTAGTCCCTTCTACTCTGTCATCTTGGCCACTAGCCCAATTATGAATGTTCTGGATGAAATTGCTTGCAGTTCAGTGTTTTTAAAATGAAATATAAGTGTTTAGCATGATGCTTGCTCTGTACAGTTGTGAGAACTTAAGCCTGCTGCTAAACAGTGTAGCTGTTCAACAAAAAAGCTACCAAATGGCACTACTTAAATTCCCTGGAAACTGGATATCATTAAATAGCTTCCTGTTTCATTGCAAGGATTCATCCCTTTCAACCTTCAGAAGAAGATTCCAGAGCAAGCATCCTCCCAATATGCTCCTGTCACTTTATTACGTAAAGGATCTTTTGCACAGATTCCCCTGACTTCATTGCTTTCATCACTTTATTCCCTTTGCTGAAGTCTATTCTTACTCCTTAAAAAATAAAATAAAAACATCACTTCTATTGACAAGATAGGGTCACAATGGGTAGCTCCACAGAACATAATTTTCAGAGAAAAAAAAATATTTCTGAAAGCATTCTATGAGGTCATCATCACCATGATACTGAAACCAGACAAAAATATCACACACACACACACACACAAATATTACAGAGCAATATCACTAATGCACATTGATGCAAATATTCTCAACAAAATACTAGCAAACTGATTTTAACAACACATTAAAAGGAAAATACACCATGATCATATGGGGTTTATTCCAGGAATGCAAGAATTTTTTAATATCCACTAATCAATTAATGGAATATACCACAAGTTGAAGAATAAAAACTATATGATCAATTCAATAGACACAGAAAAAAGCTTTTGATAAAATTCAACCCTGATTCATGACAAAAACAAAGCAAAATTCCAGATAGTGGGCATAGAAGAAACATAATAAAAGTCATATATGAAAAAACTCATAGCTAATATCATACCCAATGGTAAAAAGTTGAAAAAATGTCCTCTAAGTTAGGAACAAGACAAGGAGGTCCACTCTTGCCACTTTTATGTGCTAGTCACAGCAAAGATCAAAAAGTAATAAAAGGAATCCAAATTGGAAAAGAAATTAAACTGTCACTGTTTGTAGATGACATGATGCTACACGTGGAACACCCTTAAGACACACAGCAGAAAATGACTAAGCTCATTAAAGAATTCAGTAAAATTACTGGATACAGTATTAATATACAAAAAATCTGCTACATTTCTATATCCTAACAACAAAGTATCAGAAAGAGAAATTAGGAAAACAGTCCTAGTTACTATCACAACAGAAATAATGGAATACCTAGGAATAAACCTACCTAAGGAGGAAAAAAACCTGTACTCTAAAAACTTAAATGCACTGATGGAATAAACTGAAGACAAGAAAAACAGTTGGAAAGATATATTGTGTTCTTGGATGGAAGGATTAATATTGTTAAGTTGACCATACTACCCAAAGCAAAGCAATTTATATATTCAATGCAATCTCAATTAAATTAACAATGGCAATGTTCATAGAACTAGAACATTTTTTTTTAATTTTTATGGAAACAAAAAACCTCTAATAGTTAAAGAAATCTTGAGAAAGAAGAAAGGAACTGGAGAAATCAGGCTCCCTGACTTCAGGCTATATTACAAAGCTACAGTAATCAAAATAATATCGCAGTGGTGCAAAAACAGAAATATAGATCAATGGAACAAGATAGAAAGCCCAGACATAAACCCACATGCTTATGGCAAACTAATTCATGACAAGAATATACAATGGAGAAAAGACAGTCTCTTCAATAAGTGGCACTAGGAAAACCAGACAACTACATGTAAAAGAATAAGATTAGAACATTCTCTAACACCATATACAAAAATAAGCTCAAAACAGATTAAAGACCTAAATATAAGAGGGGATATTTTAAAACTACTAGAAGAAAACAGAGAACACTCTTTGAAATATTTTGCAGCAATATATTTTTGGATCTGTCTCCTAGAATATTGGAAATAAAATAAAAATAAATCAATGATACTTAATTAAACTTAAAATATTTACAAAGCCAACAAAGTCATAAGCAAAGTGAAAAAACTTTGTATGGAATGGTAGAAAATATTTGCAAATGATGAAACTGTCAAGGTATTAATTTCCAAAACGTACAAACAGCTCATATAGCTTAACATCAAAAAACAGACAACTCAATCAAAAATGGGTAGAAGACCTAAGTAGATCTTTCTCCAAAGAAGACATACAGATGGCTTACAGGCATATGAGAAGATGTTCAATATTGCAAATTATTAGAGAAATGCAAATCAAAACTATAATAAGGTACACCCCATACCAGAATGGCCACCATTAAAATATATACAAACAAGAAATGTTGGAGAGGATGTGGAGAAAAGGGAACCCTTGCACACTATTGGTGGGAATATAAATTGGTGCAACCACTATGGAGATCAGTGTGGATGTTTCTTAAAAAACTTTTAAGTTACTATATGATCCTGCAATCCTACTAGGATATATCTGGAGAAAACTCTGATTTGAGAAGATACATTTGTATAACTGAATCACTTTGCTGTACACATGAAACTAACAGAATATTGTAAATTAACTATATTTCAATAAAAAATTGTTAAAAATTAATAAATTATGAAAACCAGAAAATCTATGAAGAAGAGTAAAACAGATTTGTTATGCTGAAAATCATACTCTTTATTACACATAATTATTGATTAGCTCATTATAAAACAGATACATTAAAAGAGTTATAGGATATCTAGAGAGAAAGTGATTTTGCTATGTGAAATTGTTAATGGTTAAAAAAAAAAATCATATCTCTATTACCTATTTGGTTATAAGAGGAAAAAAAAGTATTTCAAATCTAATAATATTAAATAAATTTTCAAATTTTTTATGTAAAATAAATTAATTTTGCTTGTTTAAAAAACAAATTATTTTGTTGCTAAACTAATGATTTAATTATGTCAGGAACTTAACTTTTAAAAGCATAACCTACATAAATTATTACTCTTTTTAAAACTTTCTAAGTATCACATAATTTTGTTTTTATTAAGAAATATTAAATTTCAGAATGTTTAAGAGAGTCAGTTATTTTGCTTGTACGGTAAGAGAAGGTTGCAGAAAAATGCATAGGAGTAATTTTCCTGAAGTTGTATCACCAGTTTGTCCATCTGGTGTTGCTAGATAGAATCATATATGTCCATCTGATCTTGGACTGTGGCAAGTGACTAAATGTCTTCCTAGCAATGAATTGAATCCCAATTTGTTATTTCTACCCTTAAATAGTATATTTTCAGATTTTTTTCATTTGTTGTGTAATTTCTCAAAGTGTCCATTACAGACATAGCTTTGTCTGTCAGTTTGGTATGCTGCTGCTGCTAAGTCGTGTCAGTCTTGTCCAACTCTGTGCAACCCCATAGATGGCAGCCCACCAGGCTCCCCCGCTCTGGGATTCCCCAGGCAAGAACATGGGAGTGCGTTGCCATTTCTTTCTCCAATTCATGAAAGTGAAAAGTGAAAATGAAGTCGCTCCGTCGTGTCCAACTCTTAGCGACCCCATGGATTGCAGCCCACCAGGCTCCTCCATCCATGGGGTTTTCCAGGCAAGAGTACTGGAGTGGGGTGCCACTGCCTTCTCCAAGTATATTGTATACTGCTACTGTCACTTCAGTTGTGTCTGACTCTGTGTGACCCGTAGACGGCAGCCAACCAGGCTCCACTGAATAAAAGACCCCAAACAGATTGCTGATAACTTTTTCAGTTCAATTCAGTTCAGTCGCTCAGTTGTGTCCGACTCTGTGACCCCATGAATCGCAACATGCCAGGCCTCCCTGTCCATCACCAACTCCCGGAGTTCACTCAGACTCATGTCCATCAAGTCAGTGATGTCATCCGGCCATCTCATCCTCTGTCGTCCCCTTCTCCTCCTACCCTTAATCCCTCCCAGCATCAGAGTCTTTTCCAATGAGTCAACTTTTCACATGAGTTGGCCAAAGTACAGGAGTTTCAGCTTCAGCATCATTCCTTCCAAAGAAATCCCAGGGCTGATCTCCTCCAGAATGGACTGGTTGGATCTCCTTGCAGTCCAAGGGACTCTCAAGAGTCTTCTCCAACACCACAGTTCAAAAGCATCAATTCTTCAGCTCTCAGCCTTCTTCACAGTCTAACTCTCACATCCATACATGACCACAGGAAAAAGCATAGCCTTGACTAGACGGACCTTTGTTGGCAAAGTAATGTCTCTGCTTTTGAATATGCTATCTAGGTTGGTCATAACTTTCCTTGCAAGGAGGAAGCATCTTTTAATTTCATGGCTCCAGTCACCATCTGCAGTGATATTTGAGCCAGAAAAATAAAGTCTGACACTGTTTCCACTGTTTCCCCATCTATTTCCCATGAAGTGATGGGACCGGATGCCATGATCTTCGTTTTCTGAATGTTGAGCTTTAAGCCAACTTTTTCACTCTCCTCTTTCACTTTCATCAAGAGGCTTTTTAGTTCCCCTTCACTTTCTGCCATAAGGGTGGTGTCATCTGCATATCTGAGGTTATTGATATTTCTCCCGGCAATCTTGATTCCAGCTTGTGCTTCTTCCAGCCCAGCGTTTCTCATGATGGACTCTGCATAGAAGTTAAATAAGCAGGGTGACAATATATAGCCTTGACATACTCCTTTTCCTATTTGGAGCCAGTCTGTTGTTCCATGTCTAGTTCTAACTGTTGCTTCCTGACCTGCATACAAATTTCTCAAGAGGCAGATCAGGTGGTCTGGTATTCCCATCTTTTCAGAATTTTCCACAGTTTATTGTGATCCACACAGTCAAAGGCTTTGGCATAGTCAATAAAGCAGAAATAGATGTTTTTTGGAACTCTATTGCTTTTTCCATGATCCAGCGGACGTTGGCAATTTGATCTCTGGTCCCTCTGCCTTTTCTAAAACCAGCTTGAACATCTGGAAGTTCATGGATCACATATTGCTGAAGCCTGGCTTGGAGAATTTTGAGCATTACTTTACTAGCGTGTGAGATGAGTGCAATTGTGCAGTAGTTTGAGCATTCTTTGGCATTGCCTTTCTTTGGGATTGGAATGAAAACTGACCTTTTCCAGTCCTGTGGCCACTGATGAGTTTTCCAAATTTGCTGGCATATTGAGTGCAGCACTTTCACAGCATCATCTTTCAGGATTTGGAATAGCTCCACTGGAATTCCATCACCTCCACTAGCTTTGTTCATAGTGATGCTTTCTAAGGCCCACTTGACTTCACATTCCAGGATGTAGGCTCTAGGTCAGTGATCACACCATCGTGATTATCTGGGTCATGAAGATCTTTTTTGTACAGTTCTTCTGTGTATTCTTGCCATCTCTTCTTAATATCTTCTGATTCTGTTAGGTCCATACCTTTTCTGTCCTTTATCGAGCCCATCTTTGCATGAAATGTTCCCTGATATATCTAATTTTCTTGAAGAGATCTCTAGTCTTTCCCATTCTGTTGTTTTCCTCTACTTCTTTGCATTGATCGCTGAGGAAGGCTTTCTTATCTCTTCTTGTTATTCTTTGAAACTCTGCATTCAGATGCTTATATCTTTCCTTTTCTCCTTTGCTTTTCACGATAGCTTTTTTACTTTTACTAATTAAGTGACAGATAAGTCACTTAATTGAACCAAGAAGGATTAGGAAATATCTTTAGTAACACTCAAAAGAAAAGTTGGCTAAATATATAAATGATAAGCTTAGGCTCTGTTATAGTCTCATCTGCTCCTTAAAATAAAATTAACTTGGTCTTAAAACATTTATATTATCCTCATCACATATGATTGACTAAGACTGTTATGTGTGAGTCACCAAAAATATTGGAGGCTCTAACATATACTCATTTTGAAAGGAGAGTAAATATTGATGTCACCATGCTGTGTTCTCATGAAAAATGCCAAACACATGTGAACACATCACGAAGGGTATTGCTGAGTATTCCCCTCAAATATTCAGGAAAACAAAGCAAATTGTGCAGTAGAGATGAGGCAGGCTGAAGCATCCTATACTATCTCCAGCATGCCAACTGTGTCCCATGCATTAAAGCATGTTAGAGTATGAGTAAGTGAGAATATTGTAGGCATAAACAGGTAGCTGTCATGATTTGTTAAAAGATTAAAAACATTTAGAAACAGTGATATTTGAGCTCATTTGTAAAAATTTATTTGTTGGTCATATTGCAACTGATGTCATTCAATTTATATGTAGCAACTCATTGTCTGAAAACTCAGGAAAAGATACTCAAGAAAGATAATACTGATATTACTAAAACACGGTAGAAAGTGGGGGATCCGTCATCTTGTTATTGAGAATACTTCAGTTCAGTTCAGTCGCTCAGTCATGTCCGACTCTTTGTGACCCCATGAATCGCAGCATGCCAGGCCTCCCTGTCCATTACCAACTCCCAGAGTTCACTCAGACTCATGTCCATCCAGACAGTGATGCCATCCAGCCATCTCATCCTCTGTCCTCCCCTTCTCCTCCTACCCCCAATCCCTCCCAGCATCAGCGTCTTTTCCAATGAGTCAACTCTTCGCATGAGGTGGCCAAAGTACTGGAGTTTCAGCTTTAGCATCATTCCTTCCAAAGAAATCCCAGGGCTGATCTCCTTCAGAATGGACTGGTTGGATCTCCTTGTAGTCCAAGGGACTCTCAAAAGTCTTCTCCAACACCAAAGTTGGGGAAGACAATTCTCTTGCTTAAGGCATTAAAGGAGTTAGAAATCAGCAATATCATAAAAGAAAGATGTGGGATTTTTAAGAATGAAGTGACAGGGATCAAAATAGAAAAAGTATTTCAAGATACAGGAAGAAAGGAAAAGTCAACACATCAAATTATGCAAGAAGTTTCAGTGGATTGCAAATCAATAAAAATTTATTGACTTTATTTCCTAGATGGTCTGAAAAAAATACCTACTTTAATTAATGTTACTACACCCTTGACATTCATATTTAATTTCAACAGTTCTTAAAATCTATAAATTTTTTTCTTCCTCATCCGTCCATTAAAAATTAAGCTCTTGGATTTGGCACTCATTTGTTTTTATCTGCAATACATCTCAAAGTCTGCCTTGACCAATACAATGTTATATTTTGTGCATGACTGTCTCCTCCACTAAATGGAATCTCAGGGCAAAAACACCATGACTTTGCCTCATTTTAGACAGGTAGAACTAAAAAACAGTGGCCAGGTTGACTTCAGTTTCTTCATAATCTTCATCAGATTTTACATGCATCCAGTTTATCCAACTGGATGATGGCTGCAATGAATGGAGAAGTAAAGAAAATTATGTCAGGTGTGTCATGGTACAGGAAGCTTTCTCATTTAGACTACATAAGTAGGTCACTATGTCTCTTGTGGTTGGTAAAAGGCAATATAGACAGATCAGAAATAACAAGGCAGAAATTATTTTTATGGATTCAGGATAGACAGTTTGTGCTTAGAGATTATGTTCAGGAATTGCAGAGAAGTGAAAATACAGAGACTTTATTTATTTATGAATTAGAAAACAGAAGGGGACATGTTTTCAGCTGAAGAGAAACTATTTTCTCAAGTGATATGAGCTGCTTTATGAGGAATGAGTTCCCCATTATTTAGTTTTCAACAAGAAAACATATGAAAATTTGTCAGAGTTTTAGAGAGAATTTTTGAACTGAGGAAATGGATATCCTTAAAATGCTTTATTATACTAATCGATGCAAATTAGACAAAGTCCCATTCTTCAAGGGCCTCACAGTTAATACAGAAAATATATTTAGAATTTTATTTTATTGATAGCTCTTGTAAGATGTAAAGTTCTGAAAAAATATATGTAATAAAAGTACATTATATATACACACACACACACACACACACATATATATATATATTCATATGTAGACCCTATCCCAGACACATTGTCTGCCTAAATATTCACTGGTTGCTGGTCAGTTTGAAACCATCACATGAGTATAATAGTAAGACACAAAATGCAAAGAAAGTGTCTAGTTAAATAAATTACAAAATGATTATTTCACTTTAAAAGAAGCACAGAAACAGCATGAATCAATGAAATTATATGTCATTATTATTATTATTTTTATTCTCTCAACAACTATGTGAGCTGTGTAGTTATCATGATTAACTGACTTTTCTAAGGTTATATCCCCCACCAATTTTGAAGACAGAAATATAACTCATTTTTTTTCCTTTGAGACATAATCAACTCATTGACTTTGAAGGTTATATGCATGCCTATACCTATATACATTTTTTTTCTTTTCACTGCTAAATTCACAGATTATAAAACCAGAAAAGGGTGAAAAAAACCAAAATTACTTGTCTTTACATTCTCCTTTTAAAAAATAATAAGATAATCATATATGATTTTGGTTCAGGAACACAAGTTAGGAGAATAAGTTGCCCAGAATAAAATTGGATGCCTGAGACAATAAACTGTGGAAAATTCTGAAAGAGATGGGAATAGCAGACCACCTGACCTGCCTCTTGAGAAATTTGTATGCAGGTCAGGAAGCAACAGTTAGAACTAGACATGGAACAACAGACTGGTTCCAAATAGGAAAAGGAGTATGTCAAGGCTATATATTGTCACCCTGCTTATTTAACTTCTATGCAGAGTCCATCATGAGAAACGCTGGGCTGGAAGAAGCACAAGCTGGAATCAAGATTGCCGGGAGAAATATCAATAACCTCAGATATGCAGATGACACCACCCTTATGGCAGAAAGTGAAGAGGAACTAAAGAGCCTCTTGATGAAAGTGAAAGTCGAGAGTGAAAAAGTTGGCTTAAAGCTCAACATTCAGAAAACGAAGATCATGGCATCCGGTCCCATCACTTCATGGGAAATAGATGGGGAAACAGTGGAAACAGTGTCAGACTTATTTTTCTGGGCTCCAAAATCACTGCAGATGGTGACTGCAGCCATGAAATTAAGACGCTTACTCCTTGGAAGAAAAGTTATGACCAACCTAGATAGCATATTCAAAAGCAGAGACATTACTTTGCCAACAAAGGTCCGTCTAGTCAAGGCTATGGTTTTTCTCGTGGTCATGTATGGATATGAGAGTTGGACTGTGAAAAAAGCTGAGAGCCAAAGAATTGATGCTTTGGAACTGTGGTGTTGGAGAAGACTCTTGAGAGTCCCTTGGACTGCAAGGAGATCCAACCAGTCCATTCTGAAGGAGATCAGCCCTGGGATTTCTTTGGAAGGAATGATGCTAAAGCTGAAACTCCAGTACTTTGGCCACCTCATGCGAAGAGTTGACTCATTGGAAAAGACTCTGATGCTGGGAGGGATTGGGGGTAGGAGGAGAAGGGGATGACAGAGGATGAGATGGCTGGATGGCATCACTGACTCGATGGACGTGAGTCTGAGTCAACTCCGGGAGTTGGTGATTGACAGGGAGGCCTGGCATGCTGCGATTCATGGGGTCGCAAAGAGTCAGATACGACTGAGCGACTGAACCGAACTGAACCTTTGAGATTTTCAAGTACAGTGTTTCTTGCAACCCCTGGGATTGCACTGATAATTGCAGAGAGTCTATAAAATAAAAACAATTTTAATAATAATACTGGGAACTTACTTGCCTTTTTTACTCTCATTCCACTACAAACGTGCAGTGGCGTTTTCCAGAGATTATGTACATATGATAGTGCAATAGACTGAACACAGAAACAATTACAAGAATCCAGCTGTTCTGTCAGGATATTCAGAAGATTGTTCAGTTACAAAGCCACGTCCAATCTTCCCAGGCTCCTCTGTCCATTGGACTTTCTAGGCAACAATACTGGAGTGGGTTGACATTTTCTTCTCCAGGGGAAATTCCAGACCCAGGGATCAAACTCGTATCTCCTGAATTGCAGGCAGGTTCTTTACCCCTGAGCTACCTAATAAGAAGTCAGGAGGGAGGAGGGTTCAGGATGGGGAACACATGTATACCTGTGGCGGATTCATTTTGATATTTGGCAAAACTAATAAATTATGTAAAATTTAAAAATAAAATAAAATTAAAAAAAGAAATAAATGAAATAAAGAATTGACAATCTGAAAATAAATATTTGAAACATACACACACACACACAAAAGAAGTCTGCTTTGTCGTTTTCTCACTAATTTTTAAAAACTGAAGCATTATTTCAAAATTACTATTTATATTTATGTTCAAATAAGTGAATAAATAATTTATTAACAATTGTTTAATTTTCTTTTGTAATGTAGTAAGTATTCCACATACACAAAAGTTTCTTGAGTCTTCAGTAATTTGTTGTTTAGTCAATAAGTCGTGTCCAACCCCATGGTCTGTAGCACACCAGGCTCATCTGTCCTCCACTATCTCCTGGACTTTGCTCAAATTCATGCCCATTTAGATTTATTCATGTCCATGTATATGAAGTATGGTCCTGAGATTAAAAAAAATTGTGAACCACTATTCTAGTAAATGGCAACCCACTCCATTATTGCTGCCTGGAAAATCCCCTGGACAGAGGAGCCTGGTGGGCCATGGTGCTGCAAAGAGTCAGACAGGACAGAGGGACTAAACAACAACAACAAATTCTAGTAAAATTCCTTGCCTATTTAGTAGATTCTGAATACCATACATACACCAAGCTATATTTTCTTTCTAATGAATGAACCTTATCCTTTCTCAAAGCAAGCCTATCCTTTTCAAAGCATATCCTGAATTAGTTCTCTTTCCTATAGTTTTCAATGATTAATCCAGTCCCTATCATTTGAGGCAAAGGAGAATTTACTGAATAAATTAATCCATAGCAATTATTTGGATAAAACTTTTTTTTTGGAGAACTGTATTACATTGGTGGCTACTATCAACTGTTGGGCCACTTTCTTTCACTCCATTCATTTATGCATTTGGAGTCTTGAAATCGTGTCGATTTCTGCATTTCATTGTCTAAAATTCATTGAATAGACTCATTTTAGCATGAAGTTTCTAAATCCAAATTTACAGCAGATATAATTGCAATGTTTCTTAAATTTTATCTTAATTTCATTAAAAAATACAAACAAAAATTTTATCTAGAAATAGATTTATTTTTTTTCTATCTTTATTTTTACCTCATGTTTTCTTTTTTTTATAAGCTTTTTTTTTTAATTTTATTTTATTTTTAAACTTTACATAACTGTATTAGTTTTGCCAAATATCAAAATGAATCCGCCACAGGTATACATGTGTTCCCCATCCTGAACCCTCCTCCCTCCTCCCTCCCCATTCCATCCCTCTGGGTCGTCCCAGTGCACCAGCCCCAAGCATCCAGTAGAAATAGATTTAAAATACTTTTATAATATTGATAGGGGATTCAATTGTGACCAACCAAAGGCAAAGTAGTTGTCAAATGGATATTGGCAATAGATTAAAAAAAATGAAATCTAACTATTTTCTTTTCTTGTTTCTGAACATAAATAATATACTTTTTTTTTTTCCAACTAAATGCACAGATTGTAAGTACAAACCACTATCTTACAGGGAAGAAATGATGGGTCATCCAACCATTAAAGCAATTACTGAAATATATAAGCATTTTCCCATTTAAATTTCTATCATCTATCAATCATGAATTAATTAGCTAACTACTTCTGTGCCAACTTAAAAAAAAAAGGCTGTTTTCAAAGAAGGGAAGCATTTTCTTAACCTATACTGTTTTATTTTTCTGACATTAGATGTTAGCAGATGTTATTGTTAGCTTAAAAATATATGACTTTCATGGCTAAGGATTTAGAAAAAAAAAAGACATAACATGACATTACTTTCCTATTTTAGTGAGTTCCTTGGCAATTCGAAGCGGAAACCCACAGGGTAACCACAGGAGGTAACGCCTTCCTGGATCAATATTTGTGCATCAGATGTTATAAGAATGTTTTGTAAGGTTCATAAGTAAAGAGCTTTCTTTTATTTTCCCCCCAGACTTAGAAAATGAAATTAAAAGGAATTTGGCTGTCAAGGGACTTGCCTTTTTCAGAGCAAATAACTAACCAAAGGAGACTTTGAATTCTTCAATTAAAGACAAATTTTAGTCAGAAAGAATGCCAAAAGTATTCCTTATATGAGGAGCACTTTCTTCCTAGTCAATTGGTGGTTTCATAAAAGCTGTTAAATCTAAAATAAAATCAAATGCACAGACTTTTGCTAAGCGTCAAGTTGATTTAATTCCATTCGGTAAACATTTATTAAACACCTACTATTTATGCACTAAGATTATGGGATGATCTAGTTTTGAAACCATGAATAAAACACAGGCTTGGCCTCTAAAATCTTACAGTGTGATGAGGGAACAAGATAGCGAAAATGTCTTTGTAATTTTATAATCTATGGATTTACCAGAGGCAATGATGGTTGGACTGAGGAAGTGTCCCTGAGGTGAAGAAGTGATGGAAGGATATTCTCACGCTCAGTCCAACTCTTTGTGATCCTATGGACTGTAGCCCATCAGGCTTCTCTGCCCATATGATTTTCCAGACAAAATTATTGGAAGGGGTTGCCATTTCCTACTGCAGGGGATCTTCCCGACCCAAGGATTGAACCTGAGTCTTCTGTGTCTCCTGCATTGGCAGGTGGATTATTTACCATTGAGCCACCTGAGAAGCCCAAGGGAGAGAAAAAAAGAACCTAAGAAAAATAAATTTCTGTTACTTGGCATATACTCTTGGAGGACTAGAAGAAAACCTGGTAACAATGGGAGATGAAGCTGAGAAGGTATTAGTAATAGAAGACCACTTTTAGATAGCCTCATATGGCATGCTAAGCAGCCAAGCTCAGTAAGGGTTGTGAGCCACAGAAGAGTTGTGAGCAGGAGCAGTGTGATTAGGTTAAGCCTCACGAATATGTAACAATAGGATTGCCCCTCACCCTCACCTGGTCCCTGGATCAGGGTCACGTATGCTGTACCAGTTACTTCAGGAAAGGCAGAGAATTCCACCATGAAGAACAGTGTACAGTGGAACTGGGCCTTATTCTTTTGCTTACTACATAATCTAAAGTAGATGGATCTTGAAACTCTGCCATGCTTAAAAAAACAAAAAATTTACTGGTTACTTCATGGCAAAGAACTGAAAAAGAGCTACTGACTCATAACCCAGTCAGGTTTATTCTAAGGTGCAAAAGTGATTCAATATCAGGAAATTCATTGTTATGGTTAATCATTTAATAGAGCAAAGGAAAAAAATCATCTCCAAAGATGCCAATGGTGCATTTAACAAAAATTATCATATTTACTTTATAGTAGAAAAACATAGTGGATATGACCTTTAACAGGTGATCAAGATTAATACCATCAGTAATAAGACATATCAACCTCAGGAACCCTCTAATGCAATGCACTAAGATTGACATGCAACTCTGTGGTATTCCTCACCCAAATCTGTAAACTCCATCTAATCAAGAGAAAACAGAAAAATTCATATTGAAGAACAGTTTACAAAATAATCTTTTCAAAAGTGTCAAGGTCATGGAAGACAAGGAAAGACTGAGGGAATGTCATAGAGTAAAGAAGACAAAAGAGACGTAACCACTAAACAAATGTATGATCTTGGATTAAATCCTGGAATAGAATAAGGACATTAATGGAAGGATGACTGTACCATGGTTATGAGATATTAACTTTAGAAGAAACTGAAAGGAGACTATAAGAGAAATTTCTGTATGACCTAGAAATACTTTTGTAAGTCTAAAATTAAATCAAAATAATCTTTTTCAAGAAAACTTGTCAAATTGTATATTTAACATTGATGATTTTAATTATATGAGTTATACCTAATGAAGCAAATTTTTAAAAAAGAAATTTATTTTGTTACATATGATGAATATTATGGTGGTCTTAAAAATTACTTACTTGTTAGACATACATCCTTAAGTATTTATAGAAAAATGACATGATATATGTGATTTTCTTTAAAATATCTGAATTTAAATAAGATAGATATAGACACAATGAAAATTGTTGGAGTCAGGTGGTTAACTGCATGTGTTCTTAATACAATTTTTTTCTTTTATGTGAAAGTTTAACATCTTACACAATATAAAAATTTTAAATAGAATTAATGAATGTTTTTATTTTTCAAAAAGGTAAGTGTTCCAAATGGATGGGTTTTATTCTAATGGTAAGTGGTCATCAAGAATATTTATTCTAGCAAATATTTTTGGGGAAAAAAATAACCTCATTCCTTCAAGGTAAAGATGATATTATAATGAGTCAGAACATGTTTTCTCAAAAGAACCTTTTGTTATGGAGAGAAAACTGAGAAAGTTTGGAAGTGTTTTCATCATTATATGATTTTGTAAGTGAAAATAGTGTTTGTCTCTCATCACAATTCTCATATCTTAAGCTATAAAAAGTTGGAAATTGAATTTTCAAACTGTTTTCAGAAAAACTTCCAAAAGAAAGGTGTTATTGGTGTGTGTGGGAGGGGGGGACGGTTATTTAATGCAAGAAAAACTTGTTCTCATCAGATAAGATAGACATTCAGGTCAGTTCAGGCACTCAGTCGTGTCGAACTCTCTGCGACCCCATGAACCACAGCACACCAGGCCTCCCTGTCTATCACCAACTCCCGGGGTCCACCCAAACCCATGTCCATTGAGTTGGTGATGCCATCCAACCATCTCATCCTCTGTCATCCACTTCTCCTCCTGCCCTCAATCATTCACAGCATCAGGGTCTTTTCAAATGAGTCAGTTCTTAGCATCAGGTGGCCAAAGTACTGGAGTTTCAGCTTCATCATCAGTCCAACCAATGAACACCAAGGACTGATCTCCTTTAGGATGGACTGGTTGGATCTCTTTGCAGTCCAAGGGACTCTCAAGAGTCTTCTCCAACACCACAGTTCAACAGCATCAATTCTTCGGCACTCAGCTTTCTTTATAGTCTAACTCTCACATCCATACATGACCACAGGAGAAACCATAGCCTTGACTAGGTGGATCTTTGTTGGCAAAGTAATGTCTTTGCTTTTTAATATGCTGTCTAGGTTGGTCATAACTTTCTTTCCAAGGAGTAAGCATCTTTTAATTTCATGGCTTCAGTCACCGTCTGCAGTGATTTTGGAGCCCCCAAAATAAAGTCAGCCACTATTTCCCCACCTATTTCCCATGAAGTGATGGGACCAAATGCCATGATCTTAGTTTTCTGAATGTTGAGCTTTAAGCCAACTTTTTCACTCTCCTCTTTCACTTTCATCAAGAGGCTCTTTAGTTCTTCACTTTCTGCCATAAGGGTGGTGTCATCTGCATATCTGAGGTTATCGATATTTCTCCTGGCAATCCTGATTCCAGCTTGTGTTTCTTCCAGCCCAGTGTTTCTCATGATGTACTCTGCATATAAGTTTAATAAGCAAGGCAACAATATACAGCCTTTACATACTGCTTTTCATATTTGAAACCAGTCTGTTGTTCCATGTCCAGTTCTAACTGTTGCTTCCTGACCTGCATACAAATTTCTTAATAGGCAGGTCAGGTGGTCTGGTATTCCCATCTCTTTAAGAATTTTCCACAGTTTATTTTGATCCACACAGTCAAAGGCTTTGGTATAGTCAATATGATAGACATTAACAATGAATTTTTTTTTTCATATTTTAACTGAGATATTTATTTTTAAAATCAATTTATTTATTTTAATTGGAGGCTAATTACTTTAGAACATTGTAGTGTTTTTTGCCATACATTGACCTGAATCAGCCATGGATGTACATGTATCCCCCATCCTGAACCCCCCTCCCATCTCCCTCCCCATCCCATCTCTAAGGGTCATCCCAGTGGGCCAGCCCTGAACACCTGTCTTCTGCATCGAACCTGGTCTGGAGATCTATTTCACATATGATAATATACATGTTGCAATGCTATTCTCTCAAATCACCCCACCCTCACTTTCTCCCACAGAGTCCAAAAGTCTATTCTTTACATCTGTGTCTCCTTTGCTGTCTTGCATATAGGATCATCATTACCATCTTTCTAAATTCCATGTATGTGTGTTAATATACTGTATCAGTGTTTTTTTTTTTTCTTACGTACTTCACTGTAAGAGACTCCAGCTCCATGCACCTGTTTAGAACTGATTCAAATACATTCTTTTTAATGGCTGAGTAATTTTCCATTGTGTATATGTATCACAGCTTTCTTATCCATTCATCTGCTGATGGACATCTAGGTTACTTCCATATCCTGGCTATTGTAAACAGTGCTGCGATGAACATTGGGGTACACATGTCTCTTTCCCTTCTGGTTTCCTCAGTCTGTATCCCCAGCAGTGGGATTGCTGGGTCATATGGCAGTTCTATCTCCAGCTTTTGAGGAAACTCCACACTGTTCTCCATAGTGGCTGTGCTAGTCTGCATTCCCACCAACAGTGTAAGAGGGTTCCCTTTTCTCCACACCCTCTCCAGCATTTATTGTTTGTAGACTTTTTGATAGCAGCCATTCTGACTGGTGTGAGATGGTACCTCATTATGGTTTTGATTTTCATTTCTCTGATAATGAGTGATGTTGAGCATCTTTTCATGTGTTTGTTAGCCATCTGTATGTCTTCTTTGGAGAAATGTCTGTTTAGTTCTTTGAAAACAACCCATTTTTTGATTGGGTTGTTTATTTTTCTGGAATTGAGCTGCAGGAGCTGCTTGCATATTTTTGAGATTAATTCTTTTTCAGTTGCTTCATTTGCTATTATTTTCTCCCATTCTGAAGGCTGTATTTTCACCTTGCTTATAGCTTCCTTCTTTGTGCAAAAGCTTTTAAGTTTAATTAGGTCCCATTTGTTTATTTTTGCTTTTATTCCCATTACTCTGGAAGGTGAGTCATAGAAGATCCTGATGTAATTTATGTGAGAGAGTGTTTTGCCTATGTTTTCCTCTAGGAGTTTATAATTTCTGGTCTTACATTTAGATCTTTAATCCATGTTGAGTGTATTTTTGTGCATGGTATTATAAAGTGTTCTAGTTTCAGTCTTTTACTGTGGTTGACCAGTTTTCTCAGCACCACTTAACAATGACATTTTATTTTATTTATTTTTATATTTTTAGCTCACCTTTTTTTTTATTTTTATTTTTTTTTTAACTTTACAATATTGTATTGGTTTTGCCATATATCAAGATGAATCCGCCACAGGTATACACGTGTTCCCCATCCTGAACCCTCTTCCCTCCTCCCTCCCTGTACCATCCCTCTGGGTCATCCCAGTGCACCAGCCCCAAGCATCCAGTATCGTGCTTCGAACCTGGACTGGCAACTCATTTCATGTATGATATTATACATGTTTCAATGCCATTCTCCCAAATCATCCCACCCTCTCCTTCTCCCACAGAGTCCAAAAGACTGTTCTATACATCAGTGACTCTTTTGCTGTCTTGAACACCTGATCTGCCTCTTGAGAAATTTGTATGCAGGTCAGGAAGCAACAGTTAGAACTGGACATGGAACAACAGACTGGTTGCAAATAGGAAAAGGAGTATGTCAAGGCTGTATATTGTCACCCTGTTTATTTAACTTATATGCAGAGTACATCATGAGAAACGCTGGACTGGAAGAAACACAAGCTGGAATCAAGATTGCTGGGAGAAATATCAATCACCTCAGACATGCAGATGACACCACCCTTATGGCAGAAAGTGAAGAGGAACTCAAAAGCCTCTTGATGAAAGTGAAAGTGGAGAGTGAAAAAGTTGGCTTAAAGCTCAACATTCATTTTTTGATTTCTTCTGAAAATTTGCATAGAAACGAATGAAAATGAAAACACAACAACCCAAAACCTATGGGACATGGTAAAAGCAGTCCTAAGGGGAAAGTTCATAGCAATACAGGCACACCTCAAGAAACAAGAAAAAAGTCAAATAAATAACCTAACTCTACACCTAAAGCAACTAGAAAAGGAAGAAATGAAGAACCCCAGTAGAAGGAAAGAAATCTTAAAAATTAGAGCAGAAATAAATGCAAAAGAAACAAAAGAGACCATAGCAAAAATAAACAAAACCAAAAGCTGGTTCTTAGAAAGGATAAATAAAATTGACAAACCATTAGCCAGACTCACCAAGAAACAAAGGGAGAAAAATCAAATCAACAAAATTAGAAATGAAAATGGAGAGATCAAAACAGACAACACAGAAATACAAAGGATCATAAGAGATGACTATCAACAATTATATGCCAATAAAATGGACAACGTGGAAGAAATGGACAAATTCTTAGAAAAGTACAACTTTCCAAAACTCGACCAGGAAGAAATAGAAAAACTTAACAGACCCATCACAAGCACGGAAATTGAAACTGTAATCAAAAATCTTCCAGCAAACAAAAGCCCAGGTCCAGATGGCTTCACAGCTGAATTCTACCAAAAATTTAGAGAAGAGCTAACACCTATCCTGCTCAAACTCTTCCAGAAAATTGCAGAGGAAGGTAAACTTCCAAACTCATTCTATGAGGCCACCATCACCCTAATACCAAAACCTGACAAAGATCCCACAAAAAAAAGAAAACTACAGGCCAATATCACTGATGAACATAGATGCAAAAGTCCTTAACAAAATTCTAGCAATCAGAATCCAACAACACATTAAAAAGATCATACACCATGACCAAGTGGGCTTTATCCCAGGGATGCAAGGATTCTTCAATATCCGCAAGTCAATCAATGTAATACACCACATTAACAAATTGAAAAATAAAAACCATATGATTATCTTCATAGATGCAGAGAAAGCCTTTGACAAAATTCAACATCCATTTATGATCAAAACTCTCCAGAAAGCAGGAATAGAAGGAACATACCTCAACATAATAAAAGCTATATATGACAAACCCACAGCAAACATTATCCTCAATGGTGAAAAATTGAAAGCATTTCCTCTAAAGTCAGGAACAAGACAAGGGTGCCCACTTTCACCATTACTATTCAACATAGTGTTGGAAGTTTTGGCCACAGCAATCAGAGCAGAAAAAGAAATAAAAGGAATCCAAATTGGAAAAGAAGAAGTAAAGCTCTCACTGTTTGCAGATGACATGATCCTCTACATAGAAAACCCTAAAGACTCCACCAGAAAATTACTAGAACTAATCAATGATTATAGTATAGTTGCAGGATATAAAATCAACACCCAGAAATCCCTTGCATTCCTATACACTAATAATGAGAAAACAGAAAGAGAAATTAAGGAAACAATTCCATTCACCATTGCAATGGAAAGAATAAAATACTTAGGAATATATCTACCTAAAGAAACTAAAGACCTATATATAGAAAACTATAAAACACTGGTGAAAGAAATCAAAGAGGACACTAACAGATGGAGAAATATACCATGTTCATGGATTGGGGCTGGTGCACTGGGACGACCCAGAGGGATGGTATGGGGAGGGAGGAGGGAGGAGGGTTCAGGATGGGGAACACATGTATACCTGTGGTGGATTCATTTTGATATTTGGCAAAACTAATACAATTATATAAAGTTTAAAAATAAAATAAAATTAAAAAAAAAAAAAGCTCAACATTCAGAAAATGAAGATCATGGCATCCAGTCCCACCACTTCATGGGAAATAGATGGGGAAACAGTGGAAACAGTTTCAGACTTTATTTTTCTGGGCTCCAAAATCACTAGAGATGGTGACTGCAGCCATGAAATTAAAAGATGCTTACTCCTTGGAAGGAAAGTTATGACCAACCTAGACAGCGTATTCAAAAGCAGAGACATTACTTTGCCAACAAAGGTTCGTCTAGTCAAGGCTATGGTTTTTCCTGTGGTCATGTATGGATGGGAGAGTTGGACTGTGAAGAAGGCTGAGCACCGAAGAATTGATGCTTTTGAACTGTGGTGTTGGAGAAGACTCTTGAGAGTCCCTTGGACTGCAAGGAGATCCGACCAGTCCATTCTGAAGGAGATCAGCCCTGGGATTTCTTTGGAAGAAATGATGCTAAAGCTGAAACTCCAGTACTTTGGCCACCTCATGCGAAGAGTTGACTCATTGGAAAAGACTCTGATGCAGGGAGGGATTGGGGGCAGGAGGAGAAGGGGACGACAGAGGAGGAGATGTCTGGATGGCATCACTGCCTCGATGGACGTGAGTCTGAGTGAACTCCAGGAGTTGGTGATGGACAGGGAGGCCTGGCGTGCTGCGATTCATGGGGTCGCAAAGAGTCGGACATGACTGAGTGACTTATCTGATCTGATACAGGGTTATTGTTACCATCTTTCTAAATTCCATATATATGCATTAGTATACTGTATTGGTGTTTTTCTTTCTGGATAACTTCACTCTGTATAATAGGCTCCAGTTTCATCTACCTCATTCTAACTGATTCAAATGTGTTCTTTTTAATGGCTGAGTAATACTCCATTGTGTATATGTACCAATCGAAAAATGGGCCAAAGAACTAAATCAACATTTCTCCAAAGAAGACATACAGATTGCTAACAAACACATGAAAAGATGCTCAACATCACTCATTATCAGAGAAATGCAAATCAAAACCACAGTAAGGTACCATTTCACACCAGTCAGAATGGCTGCAATACTAAAGTCTACAAGCAATAAATGCTGGAGAGGGTGTGGAGAAAAGCGAACAATGAAATTTTAAAAATTAATTTTAGAATAATTTTTGAGTGGAAAATAAAATTATTTAATAAAGGTGTATTTTTTACATCAATCTATAAATCTTTAGGAGTATTATTTCCAGGTATGGCAGGCACATAAATATTAAAACTAATTGAATTTCTTATTAGATCTTTAAGTAATTTTTCATAAGATTTAAACTGAATTTTTAAAATAATTAAGCATATTCAAGTATATTACCAAAAACTAAAAAAAATATTTTGGAGACGGTCAAATATTTTTTATATCAATCATGAAATAATGTATTCTTTTCTAAATTATTATTTTGTGTCTTTTTTTAAGATTTGTAAATTATTAAACCAATACTATGTTAATGTAAATTTTAAATGTGGATTTCTATTTCTGCAAATATAGTGGACTAAACAAACTGAGGGCTTCCTAGTTGCCTCAGTGGTAAAGAATCTGCCTGCCAATGTGGGAGACACAGGAGACATAGGTTCAATTCCTGGATAGGGAAGATCCCCTGGAGGAAAAAATGGCAACCCACTCCAGTATTCTTGACTGGAAAATTCATGGACAGAGGAGCCTGGTGGGCTACATTCTATAGGGTCACAAAGAATTAGACATGACTGAGCAAACTAAAAATATTCTTTCCTACCTCAAAGAGGTAAATGTCATATAACAAACTTTTTAAATATATAGCTAGGTATATACGCCAGGAAATAAGGAAAACACTTGAAATAAAGCAAAAAGAGATGAGCATAGTGGAGAACAGGTAAGTAGTTTCTGTGCCAGCTCTTTGTAAGCTCAGAGGTTGTGAGTTAACACTTGACTAGGAACAGGAATTGAGACCTGTTCAAACATACCCTTTGAAAAGTAGACTAGAATGTATATGTCCAAGGAAAATAGTAAGAAACCTTAAGTGTTTCAGCATTGAAATTGTGTAGTGGAAGAAAAAAGAATGCTCTCCCTGAGAATTTTAAACCATAGGCCTACTAATACAGAGGTCTGTTTTCTGGCTGTGTACTGATATTTTCCTACAATGTAATCCTGAAATGACCCAAGACAAGAAATCAAAACTTGTCTCAGGACCACTTTTTGTTCTCAGCATAAAAAGTTGTCTCAGGACAGTTATATACTTTGAACTTTGGTAGAAGAAAAAGCTATGCTTTAGACAGATATTCCTCACATAAGTTTTACACAATTTTGCAGAAAAAGTTTCACTGGAGATGCACACGAAACTGAAAGTCACACTATATGTGAAAAATACTCAATCGTGACAAAAAGTCAGCAGAAAAGATAAGCAGAAAGTTTAGGCCTCTCAAGAACTTCAGAGAATGGAACAATACAAAATAAAAAGCAACATTTTAAAGACATAAAATTCATTAAAAATAAAAATAAATGAAATATATGACTGAAAAAATAGAATATGTCAAAGAATAAAAAAGAACTTCTAAAAATTGAAAATATAGTATTGGGATATAATTTATATGTAAAAATATTAATATATCATATAAAGAGAATGCTGAAACATTTTTATTGTAGTGTTGCATTAGTGATATGTTTCAGTTCAATTTAGTTCAGTCGCTCAGTCGTGTCTGACTCTTTGTGACCCCATGAATCACAGCACGCCAGGCCTCCCTGTCCATCACCAACTCCTGGAATTCACTCAGACTCACATGCATCGAGTCAGTGATGCCATCCAGCCATCTCATCCACTGTCGTCCCCTTCTCCTCCTGACCCCAATCCTTCCCAGCATCATGGTCTTTTCCAATGAGTCAACTCTTCGCATGAGCTGGCCAAAGTATTGGAGCTTCAGCCTCAGCATCAGTCCTTCCAATGAACACACAGGACTGATATCCTTTAGGATGGACTGGTATGTTTAGGGTTTCCTTAACACCTGTCTGAAGTAGGTTGGTGGCACATCAGGATGAATGAGAAGTAGATGCGCATGAATTGTGTGGAAAGGCAGTATTTACAATGTTCTGCCAATTTTTGGCTTGGGGGAATGTGGACACAGTGGTAATATCACAGTGTCATTTCTCAAGAAAAACTATAAATTTGAAAATTTGAAATGAAATCTAACAAGTATTATATACTGGTAATTATTTAACATTTTTAAAAACATTGTGTAAGCCTAAAGAAATATACCAATGACTACTATCTTGCATTTATTTGAAGGATTGGTCAAAAATAAAGGATCTATAAACAGACTGAGAAAGAATGGTCAGAAGTCCAAGAATAACAGAAGTTAAGGGAGTAGAGGTTTTCTAGTAGGGATGAATGGTAAACAGTGTTTGGCATGGTAGGAAAAGAAAGAATAGACTTGGTTTTATTCCACTCAAGTTTGAAATATGTGCTTTAGTAATTTTTAGATAAAAGTTTCAGTTGATTATTGATAACTAAAAGTACATGTCAGTGAATTGAGAAATAATTATTGATCAGGAAAATGGAGTTGGCATGCACCATGTACTTTTGGCTCAGTAAACAGGTACTGACTCAAGATCAGAAGATATTATTTATTAATCTTACATATATGTTTCCTTAGGAAGGAAGACACTAGAGCATGCTTATTGTGTAAGGGCAAAGATCTAGAGGGGAGAGAGAGAAAGGAAGTAATTTAAGAGATAGGTCAGATACAAAGCAGACATCGAGCAGGGGGAGGGTCCTTTGTCCCCTAAGACTAGAGAAAAAAACGGGTCCTCTTCTAGTAGGAGGTGGGAGCACTGTTTGAAGTAAATCCATTTTGGACAATAATTACCTCTGTTTCCTTGATGAACTAGGAGACAAAAATCAGCACTTAATGAGGAGGTTAGGGCTTGGCCTTAAAGAGTGATGAAGGCAAGAAATATTTGCTGCAGATATTTCAATAAGAATTCTAAAAGCCAAAGAAGAACTGAAGAAATGAATACAGTTGTGGATAAATCTGTTGTGAAATCTGAGGGAATTAAAGTAAGCAAAGTATTACAAGGTTTAAAAGAATCAAACAATAAAGAGTAGTATAAAAAATGATAAAAATTACTGATGGCATAACTCACTAATTATTCATATATATATTATATATATATATGTATATATATTTGCCACTTTTATTTTAAACCTTGCAATACTTTGTTATCTACATAGGGCTTCCCTCATGGCTCAGACAGCAAAGAATCTGCCTGCAATTCAGGAGACCCATGTTCAGTCCCTAGGTTGGGAAGATTCCCTGGAGAAGGAAATGACAATCCACCCCAGAATTCTTGCCTGGAGAATTCCATGGACAGAGGAGCCTGGTGGGCTACAGTCCATGGGGTTGCATAGAGTCAGAAACAACTGAGTGACTAATATATATATATATATAAAATGTTTCCTTACACATCTTTAGTCTCTTACCTCTAAAAAAAGTAATAATTTCTTTATTCTTATTTTATTAAAATACATTTTGCTCACATAATTAATACACATATACTATTGAAAATGAAACAAACTGTTAGTTGCTCAGTCATGTATGACTCTTTGCAACCCCATGGACTGTAGCCAGCCAGGGTCCTCTATCTATCGGATTCTCCAGGCAAGAATACTGAAGTGGGTTGCCATTTCCTTCTCCAGAGTATCTTCCCAACCCAGAGATGTAACCCAGGTCTCTGGGTCTCCCATATTACAGGTAGATTCTTTACCATTTAAGCCACTAGGGAAACCCCCAAAATGACACAAACAAGATCATAAATATACACACTTTCAGCACCTTCAAGATTTTCCATAGAAACATATCACTATCTCCCACATTCTATTTAATGTTTATATGGAAAATCATATATGGATACATCATAATCATATGCCCAGTTATGTGGCTGGTCATTTAAACTGTTTACATTGTCTTTGATACTCAAAATATGCTTGCAAAGTCCTTTCTATCAATCTTGTTTTACTTACATAAATATATTTGAAGGATACATTTTTCCAGTAGAATTTAGAATTAAACAATATTTCCATTTTAAATTTTGATTGAAGATGTCAATTTATCCTCTGCAGATATTACACAAATTTTACCTTACATCTGCTTCTCTGATGGCTCAACAGGTAAAGAATCTGCTTGCCATGCAAGAGACATAGCAGATGTGAGTTTGATCTCTGGATCAGGTAAATTCCCAGGAGAAGGAAATCCCAACCCATTTCAGTATTCTTTTTTTTTATCTTTTTTTTTAAATTTTATTTTATTTTTAAACTTTACATAATTTGTCTGAAGAATCCCATGGACAGAGGAACCTGGTGGGGTGCAGTTCATGGAGTCTCAAAAAGTCAAGCACAACTGAGCAGCTAGGCAGCACACACCCTCACGTTTATGGTGTTTGAGAATTTATTTCTATGCCTCCTCATTGAGACTGGGCAATATAAAAAAACTAAGTTTGTTTTGCCACTAGGAGAGAAGCAAATGGTAACTTGTTTTAATTTGTTTCTTTCATAGTGAGTGAAGAAAGTAATGATGAGTAAGACATGGTCCTTAATCTGTTTGGGATTTCAGTATACTAAAAGAGGCAGATTTAAATACGAAATTGCATTAAAGTGAGTCCAAGATTAGAGTAAGTCAAGTTTCTATGAAAATATAAAAACATCTAACTAAAACACAGTGGAACAGGAAAGACTCTCTGCAAGTACCGATGACTAAACTGAGACCCAAACAATTAATATAATCTAGCAAGATAAGGTTTGAACTTATATTTTCCCAAGCAGAAGATGAAGGTCCTGCAAAGTCCAATGAGCCAGAGAAAGTGTTTTTACATAGTTTGACTTAGATATAGCTAAAATAGAGGGCATTAAGTGTCTTCAATGTCTATGCTAAAAACATCTATTTATTATATTTCCAACAAATTTGTGGGGTTTTTTGGCCACACGGTGTGACTTGTGGAATCTTAGTTTCCCAAACAGTAATCAAACTGGTACCCCCAGCAATGGAAGTGCAAGATCCTAACCACTGAACCATGATGGAAGTCTCAACTACACATTTTATTGATTGTCAGTCATGCATTAAGCACTGTTCTGGAAGCTAGGAATATTATGTAGCTGGTATGACACCTCTCTTTACAGAATTTGAATCTTAACAGGGAGAAAATTAAATAAGCAATAATAATCATACATATTAATTTCATGCTTTCTTTTTCTCCTCAAGCTACAATGACATTTTCTCTACTTTATCTATTCAAACCCATGACCATCTCCTTAGATCCTGAATTGTCCTTGTCAGATATTTTAACCATTATTTTCTAAATCTTTACTACTCATTCACATTTCTAATTCTGTCATGTCTACTAACATATTTTTAGATGTATGGAAACACTCTATTGAATGCTTCATTCACTGCCAGTCTCTCTGCTTGGTCTTGGCCTATTCTACTTCTCTATACATCCTGGACTGCATCAGTTCAGTTCAGTTCAGTTCAGTCACTCATTCGTGTCCAACTCTTTGCAACTCCATGGATTGCAACAGGCCAGGCCTCTCTGTCCATCACCAACTTTCAGAGCTTCCTCAAACTCAGGTGCATTAAGTCAGTGATGCCATCCAACCATCTCATCCTCTATTGTCCTCTTCTCCTCCTGTCTTCAATCTTTCCCAGCATCAGGGTCTTTTCCAATGAGTCAGTTCTTTGCAACAGGTGGCCAAAATATTGGAGCTTCAGCTTCAGCATCTGTCCTTCCAATGAATGTTCAGGACTGATTTCCTTTAGGATGGACTGGTTGGATCTCCTTGCAGTTTAAGCAACTCTCAAGAGTCTTCTCCAACACCACAATTCAAAAGCATCAGTTCTTTGGCCCTCAGCTTTCTTTACTGTCCAGCTCTCACATCCATAAGTGGCTACTGGAAAAACCATAGCTTTGACTAGACAGACTTTTGTCAGCAAATTAATATCTGTGTTTTTTAATATGCTGTCCAGGTTGGCCATAGCTTTTCTTCCAAGGAGTAAACGTCTTTTAATTTCATGGCTGCAGTCACCACTTGCAGTGATTTTGGAGCCCAAGAAAATGAAGTCTCATTATTTCCATTGTTTCCCCATCTATTTGCCATGAAATGATGGGACCAGATGCCTTCATCTTTGTTTTTATATGGTTGAGTTTTAAGCCAGGTTTTTCACTGTCTTCTTTCACTTTCATCAAGAAGATCTTTAGTTCTTCTTCACTTTCTTCCATAAGGGTGGTGTCATCTGCATATCTGAGGTTACTGTTATTTCTCCAGCAATCTTAATTCCAGCTTGTGCTTCATCCAGCCCAGTATTTCACACGATATATTCTACATATAAGTTAAATAAGCAGGGTGACAATATACAGCCTTGATGTATTACTTTTCCTATTTGGAACCAGTCTGTTGTTTCATGTCCAGTTCTAACTGTTGTTTCTTGACCTGCATACAGATTTCTCAGGAGGCAGGTAAGATGGTCTGTTACTCTAATCTCTTTGAGAATTTTCCACAGTTTGCTGTGATCCACTCAGTCAAAGGATTTACTGAAGTCAGTGATGCAGAAGTAGATGTTTTTCTGTAATTCTCTTGCTTTTTCGATGATCCAACGAATCATTTGATCTTTGATTCCTCTCTGCCTTTTCTAAATCCACCTTGAATATCTGGAAGTTCTCAGTTCATGTACTGTTGAAGCCAAGCTTGGAGGATTTTTGCATTACTTTGCTAGTGTTTGTGACAAGTACAATTGTGTGGTAGTTTGAACATTCTTTGGCATTGCCTTTCTTTGGGATTGCAGTAAGAACAGCCTTTTTTCCAGTCCTATGGCCACTTCTGAGTTTTCCAATTTGCTGGAATATTGAGTGCATCACTTTAACAGCATCATATTTTAGGATTTGAAATAGCTCAGTTGAAATTCCATCACCTTCACTAGCTTTGTTAATAGTGATGCTTCCTAACACCCACTTAACTTGGCACTCCAGGATATCTGGCTCTAGGTGAGTGATTACACCACTGTGGTTATATGGGTCATTAAGATATGTTTTTGTATACCCCAAACTGAAAAAGGAACTCCCCAGGTCAGTAGGTGCCCAATATGCTACTGGAGATCAGTGGAGAAGTAACTCCAGAAAGAATGAAGGGATGGAGCCAAAGCAAAAAGAATACCCGGCTGTGGATGTGACTGGTGATAGAAGCAAGGTCCGATGCTGTAAAGAGCAATATTGCATAGGAACCTGGAATGTCAGGTCCATGAATCTAGGCAAATTGGAAGTGGTCAAACAAGAGATGGCAAGAGTGAATGTCAACATTCTAGAAATCAGCGAATTAAAATGGACTGGAATGTGTGAATTTAACTCAGATGACCATTATATCTACTACTGCAGGCAGGAATCCCTCAGAAGAAATGGAGTAGCCATCATGGTCAACAAAAGAGTCTGAAATGCAGTACTTGGATACAATCTCAAAAACAACAGAATGATCTCTGTTCATTTCCAAGGCAAACCATTCAATATCACAGTTATCCAAGTCTATGCCCCAACCAGTAATGCTGAAGAAGCTGAAGTTGGAACGGTTCTATGAAGACCTACAAGACCTTTTAGAATATCACTCAAAAAAGATGTCCTTTTCATTATAGGGAACTGGAATGCAAAAGTAGGAAGTCAAAAAACACCTGGAGTAACAGGCAAATTTGGCCTTGGAATATGGAATGAAGCAGGGCAAAGGCTAATAGAGTTTTGCCAAGAAAATGCACTGGTCATAACAAACACCCTCTTCCAACAACACAAGAGAAGACTCTACACATGGACATCACCAGATGGTCAACACCAAAATCAGATTGATTATATTCTTTGCAGCCAAAGATGGAGAAGCTCTATACAGTCAGCAAAAACAAGACCAGGAGCTGACTGTGGCTCAGATCATGAACTCTTTATTGCCAAATTCAGACTTAAATTGAAGAAAGTAGGGAAAACCACTAGACTATTCAGGTATGACCTAAATCAAATCCCTTATGATTACACAGTGGAAATGAGAAATAGATTTAAGGGCCCAGATCTGATAGATAGAGTGCTTGATGAACTATGGAATGAGGTTTGTGTTATTGTACAGGAGACAGGGATCAAGACCATCCCCAAGGAAAAGAAATGCAAAAAAGCAAAATGGCTGTCTGGGGAGGCCTTACAAATAGCTGTGAAAAGAAGAGAAGCAAAAAGCAAAGGTGCAAAGGAAAGACATAAGCATCTGAATGCAGAGTTCCAAAGACTAGCAAGAAGAGATAAGAAAGCCTTCTTCAGCGATCAATGCAAAGAAATAGAGGAAAACAACAGAATGGGAAAGACTAGAGATCTCTTCAAGAAAATTAGACATACCAAGGGGACATTTCATGCAAAGATGGGCTCGATAAAGGACAGAAATGGTACTGACCTAACAAAAACAGAAGATACTAAGAACAGATGTCAAGAATACACAGAAGAACTGTACAAAAAGATCTTCACCACCCAGATAATCACGATGGTGTGATCACTGACCTAGAGCCAGACATCCTGGAATGTGAAGTCAAGTGGGACTTAGAAAGCATCACTACGAACAAAGCTAGTGGAGGTGATGGAATTCCAGTGGAGCTATTCCAAATCCTGAAAGATGATGCTGTGAAAGTGCTGCACTCAATATGCCAGCAGATTTGGAAAACTCAGCAGTGGCCACAGGACTGGAAAAGGTCAGTTTTCATTCCAATCCCAAAGAAAGGCAATGCCAAAGAATGCTCAAACTACTGCACAATTGCACTCATCTCACACGCTAGTAAGGAATGCTCAAAATTCTCCAAGCCAGGCTTCAGCAATATGTGAACCGTGAAATTTCTGATGTTCAAGCTGGTTTTAGAAAAGGAAGAGGAAACAGAGATCAAATTGCCAACATCTGCTGGATCATGGAAAAAGCAAGAGAGTTCCAGAAAAACATCTATTTCTTCTTTATTGACTATGCCAAAGCCTTTGACTGTGTGGATCACAATAAACTGTGGAAAATTCTGAACGAGATGGAAATACCAGACCACCTGATCTGCCTTTTGAGAAATTTGTATGCAGGTCAGGAAGCAACAGTTAAAGCTGGACATGGAACAACAGACTGGTTCCAAATAGGAAAAGGAGTTCATCAAGGCTGTATATTGTCACCCTGCTTATTTAACTTATATGCAGAGTACATCATGAGAAACGCTGGGCTGGAGGAAGCACAAGCTGGAATCAAGATTGTTGGGAGAAATATCAATAACCTCAGATATGCAGATGACACCACTCTTATGGCAGAAAGTGAAGAGGAACTACAAAGCCTCTTGATGAAAGTGAAAGTCGAGAGTGAAAAAGTTGGCTTAAAGCTCAACATTCAGAAAACGAAGATCATGGTATCTGGTCCCATCACTTCATGGGAAATAGATGGGGAAACAGTGGAAACAGTGTCAGACTTTATTTTTGGGGGCTCCAAAATCACTGCAGATGGTGACTGCAACCATGAAATTAAAAGATGCTTACTCCTTGGAAGGAAAGTTATGACCAACCTAGATAGCATATTCAAAAGCAGAGACATTACTTTGCCAACAAAGGTTCATCTAGTCAAGGCTTTTTTTTTTTCCTGTGGTCATGTATGGATGTGAGAGTTGGACTGTGAAGAAGGCTGAGCACCGAAGAATTGATGCTTTTGAACTGTGGTTTTGGAGAAGACTCTTAAGAGTCCCTTGGACTGCAAGGAGATCCAACCAGTCCATTCTGAAGGAGATCAGCCCTGGGATTTCTTTGGAAGGAATGATGCTAAAGCTGAAACGCCTGTACTTGGCCACCTCATGCGAAGAGTTGACTCATTGGAAAAGACTCTGATGCTGGGAGGGATTGGGGGCAGAAGGAGAAGGGGACAACAGAGGATGAGATGAATGGGTGGCATCACTGACTCTATGGACGTGAGTCTGGGTGAACTCCTGGAGTTCGTGATGGACAGGGAGGCCTGGCGTGCTGCAATTCATGGGATCACAAAGAGTCAGACACGACTGAGGGACTGAACTGAACTGCACTGATTCTGTATATTATAGCCCCCTCTTCTTAACATCTTCTGCTTCTGTTAGGTCCATAGTCTTTCTGTCTTTTATTGTACCCATCTTTGCATGAAATGTTCCCTTAGTATCTCTGATTTTCTTGAAGAGCTTCAAGTCTTTCTCATTCTATTGTTTTCCTCTATTTTTTTTTTTTACTTTTTACATTGTTCATTTAGGAAGGCTTTCTTATTTCTCATTGCTATTCTTTTGAACTCTGCTTTCAGATGGATATATCTTTATTTTTCTACTTTGCCTTTTGCTTCTCATGTTTTCTCACTTGTTTGTAAGGCCTTCTCAGACAACCATTTTGCCCTTTTGCATTTCTTGGACTTCAAGGATCATCTAAATTACTCTCTCACTCACAGTGCTTATCTTTAGGCCTAATTACCTAGAGAAAACTGAGTCCCAATTAATCCTGAACTCTGTTGTCTACCTTGAAAGCTGAATTGTGCAAGAAGAGTTCCCACAACTGTGAAGATTTTTGTCAGACCAACTTCATGTTCTTCAGCCTTAGCTGGACTATGGCACAATGTTATGAAGCATAAAGTAAAAGTGGTGACATTGTATATTGAAGTATATTAATATTATTTTTTCTTAGAGTTTCTTTGCTGTGACTTTCTCCCTAAGGTGCTAGAGCCACCCACGAGTGCTGTGACATATGTTTTGCAAGGAGAAAAAAAAAATAAAAGAATCAATATTTAGCCTTTTAGCTGTAAATTAGCTTCATGGAGCACTTTTCATTAAAATAAATAAATACAGTTGTGGAAATGAAGAGTTATGGTTTATAAAAGGCAGAGTTTCTAGTAAAAAGTAATCACTAAAATAAAAGCATAATTAGTGAAAGCTTGTCATATTAGAGATGATTAGCAGATTAGGAAGAAAGCAGATGAATGGATGGGCCACAGAATGACAAGAGAGCATACTGTGAGAATAGCTCTGCCTGTGTTGAGGGGGTAGGGTAGGGCCCATGTCTCTCTGGTGAAAGCACATATCAATAGCTAACTACATAGGATTTCACAGGCATCTGTGTTTCAAGATTTTCTCAGCTCATCCAAATATTTCCATTCCCCCTTGTCCTCTTTAAAAGCTTCTGATACCTGTAAGAATCAGTAAGATTCTTTGGGTAGCCAGAGAGTGCAGTGCGTGTAGAAGGGAAATCTCCTAGCACTTGTTCTTGCTTAGATTAGAAGGAATCAAGATTTCATCCCAGATCTTGGAGAACAGGGAAATCCAGACCTTCATTACTCGATCACAGGATCTGGCACATTGTAAGGACTCAACAAATATCTATTGCATCTATGCATGTGTAAATGAACATATGGAAACATGATGAAGGTCTAGTTCTGGAAAGTGATATTGCGGGAACCAGACATATGGTCAGGAGGTAAACAGGTTGAGGAGAGATAGAGAGGTAATAGCTGAGTAGCATGATGTCAAAGGAAGTAGGTTTTATATAAGGGTAGAGGGGAAGCTGCTATGGAAACTGACAGGTTCCAGGTGCTATGTTTAAAGGGGACAGTTATTGGTATAGAAGGAACGTACATACACACATCTTTGTGCACATTAATGGATGCATGTATTGGAGCAAAAGTGATGGGTGGAGAAAGTAATGAAGAAAGGAGAAGTTATGAAATAGATATTCATTCATTTAATTAATACATACTGCACACTTAATATACTCCAGGCATCAAAGTAGGCTCTGAGAAATGACAAACAAAACAGATATTGTTCCTCTCCTTTTATGACTTAACATCTATTAGAGAAAACTGAAAGATGGTAGTTTTCATAGTTTTTTTCAGAAAACTGAAAACAAGTTCAATTTATATTAAAGCATAAGTTAAATTGTGAAAATTTCTAGGAAATAGGAAAACAGCAGAATACAATGCCATTAAAAAAAAAATTGAAGAGGTTGAGAAAGGCTTCTCGAGGAAAAGGAACAATGAGCTCAGGCTAAAAGAAGGCTAAGGAGTTATCCAGGCATGGAGAGTTCAGTAAGCTTCTTAGTAAAAAAGATAGTATGTTGGCAAGTAGAAAACAAGCTGAAGGGACCAAAGTAAATAAAATTTTACATATACATATATGCACATACCTACTTACAAAGATCATGAGAATGCTGGGCTGGAAAGAGCACAAGCTGGAATCAAGATTGCCGGGAGAAATATCAATAACCTCAGATATGCAGATGACACCACTCTTATGGCAGAAAGTGAAGAGGAACTACAAAGCCTCTTGATGAAAGTGAAAGTTGAGAGTGAAAAAGTTGGCTTAAAGCTCAACATTCAGAAAACAAAGATCATGGCATCTGGTCCCATCACTTCATGGGAAATAGATGGGGAAACAGTGGAAACAGTGTCAGACTTTATTTTTTGGGGCTCCAAAATCACTGCAGATGGTGACTGCAGCCATGAAATTAAAAGATGCTTACTCCTTGGAAGGAAAGTTATGACCAAGCTAGATAGCATATTCAAAAGCAGAGACATTACTTTGCCAACAAAGTTCCTTCTAGTCAAGGCTACGATTTTTCCAGTAGTCATGTGTGGATGTGATAGTTGGACTATAAAGAAAGCTGAGCACCGAAGAATTGATACTTTTGTACTGTGGTGTTGGAGAAAACTCTTGAGAGTCCCTTGGACTGCGAGGAGATGCAACCAGTCCATCCTAAAGGAGATCAGCCCTGGGTGTTCTTTGGAAGGAATGATGCTAAAGCTGAAACTCCAGTACTTTGGCCAACTCATGTGAAGAGTTGACTCATTGGAAAAGACTCTGATGCTGGTAGGGATTGGGGGTAGGAGGAGAAGGGGATGACAGAGGATGAGATGTCTGGATGGCATCACCAACTTGATGCACATGAGTTTGAGTGAACTCCGGGAGTTGGTGATGGACAGGGGGGCCTGGCGTGCTGCAATTCATGGGGTTGCGAAGAGTTGGACACAACTGAGTGACTGAACTGAGCTGAACTTACAAAGATATATACACCTGTATACAGGTGTATATATCTTTGTAAGTTCAGTTTTTATATATAAAAAGTTCAGTTTTATACATAAAAACTGAACTTTTCAGTGTATATATCTTTGTAAGTCCACACACATACATATATGTGTGGACACATATATGTATGCACTGCTGCAGCTGCTGCTAAGTCACTTCAGTCCTGTTCGACTCTGTGTGACCCCATAGACGGCAGCTTACCAGGCTCCCTCGTCCCTGGGATTCTCCAGGCAAGAACACCTGAGTGGGTTGCCATTTCCTTCTCCAATGCATGAAAGTGAAAAGTGAAAGTGAAGTCGCTCAGTCGTGTCCGACTCTTAGTGACCCCATGGACTGCAGCCTGCCAGGCTCCTCCGTCCATTGGATTTTCCAGGCAAGAGTACTGGAGTGGGGTGCCATTGCGTTGTCTGTATGTATGCACACATATAAGCATATATTGTTGTTGTTCAGTCACTAAGTCATGTGCAACTCTTTGTGACCCCCATCGATTGTAGCACACTAAGCTCCTTTGTCCTCCACTATCTCCTGGATATTCCCTTCATGGATCACAGCCTTGTCATGGAGAAGGGGCTTGTGTAACTCAAAGAAGCTATGAGCCATGTTGTGTAGCACCCAAGATGGATGGGTTAAAGTGAAGTGTTCTGACAAAACATGTTCCACTGGAGGAGGAAACAGCCACCCACTCCAGTATTCTTGCTGCTGGAACTCCATGAACAGTATTAAAAAGCAAAAAATGTGACACCAGAAGATGAGCCCCCAGGTTGGAAGTGTCCAATACAGTACTGGAGAAGAGCAGAGCAATTACTAATAGCTCCAGAAAGAATGAAATGGCTGGGCCAAAAATGCATTATGTGCATATATATCTTTATATATACACATGGATATTGATCTATTAAAAAGATTTATCCTTCTGCAATTGTGGTAACTCACTGAACAGTTTATATGAAGCTGTAGCTTTCCCATCTGATACAAAATAGGTATTCAGGAAGGGAAGATACATGTGAAATGATGGCAAGGACCAACTGCAACCCACAAAAATGAGCTATAACCTATTCATTTAGATTGGCAGGTTTGTTCTTCACATTTCGTCCAGGCCTCCACCTTCAATGACGTTGCTGTCCTACAGAGGAAGTTGGCCTACTTTCTCACAGAGATAAGCGCATACCTAGTACAGGATTAGGAAAGAGATGGAGGATTCACAGGCAAGACTGCCACACTTCAATAAGGTAACCCAGGATACTTGTGAGAATGTGTTCTGAATCACAACACAGTTTCTTATCCTGCAACCAATTTCCCAAATGTAAAATGAATATGGCTGCTGCTTCTCATTCTGCTTTCTAAATCCCACACATACCCACAGGTACTCTGGGAAGGGAATTCTGAGAAATATAGTTCTAGTTTAGCTAAACTAGCACAATACAAATCTGCTACATTATTAATCCTTATTACTTAAAAGAAATTCTTTCTGTAAGTCTTAAAGGAAGAAGAGACAAAGGAGTGACTTTTATTGCTAGGAGCTGAAGCTGGGAAGATGAGAGACTTGACCACAGGCCTTAGTGTTGTGATGAGAGAAGGCTCAAGTGTAAGACACAGAGAGAATATTAACATTTTAGGAATTCTAGCCTTACAACAGAGGCTATCTCTGTCGTCTAGTTCTCTTATTGAGATGAGGTATTCAGTCAGTGTAGACTTGACCAGGCTGTTCACAAAAGGAAAGGAAGAAAGAAGGGAAATAAAAACAAGCATAATTGTACCAATTTAATAGAGTTCATCTGGAGAATACCACTGAGAAATGAGTTTTAAGTAATCAGATAATGTTTCCCATAACACAGTCAAAAATTCCATTCCTTCATAGAGCTTCTCCAAATTAACCTCACTTGGCTTCTTTTAGTTTCAGTCACTCCGAATTTCTTCCTGTCTATTTCCCTGAATACTGAACACTTACTAATGTCTCTGTACAGCTGTGGGCTTCCCTGACAGATGTTTCTGACCCTTGAGTCTATAATTTTACAGGTTTACCTTTTTGTCTTCATGGGACCATAAGCTCCTCAAAAGAAGCACCGGGCTTCTTGATCCTTTTACAGTACTTTTTGGATCTTGCTATCAATATGTGGGTCTCTTAGAAAATGCTGTTGACTGACTTAGGAACATATTAAAGGATGTCTATTAAAGGATGTCTTGTGTGGAGATACTGTTGGTTCAATCTCAGCAGCCTAAAAAACTCTTGCTTAACTGAAACAATGCAATAAAAGATAGGCCTTTTATATAAATATCTATGGAATTGTTATCTTGGAGTATTTTATAATTTTAATGTGAGAAATCCTTTAGATTCAAACTTTAAAAAAATAATTTTGGTTTATCACATCAGCACCTCCTTATTATCAAAATCTATTCTTAAAAGCTTGTCCCCCTTCCTACAGAAAAAAAAAAACAACAACTGTGCACTTTGCAAGAAAGAAACTCTGTTCTATTCACTCTGCTAAAGTATTGCTGGTAAATATTAATTCTGGATTATTAGTAGTTTTAAATCTACTGCCACTCTCTCTGTAAAGTCTTTCCTACTTCTTCCCCATCAGAAGTCTCTTTCTGATTTCATGGAAATATAGATACATACTTGAACTTATTGTCCTTTATTCTGGTGCTTGCTAGTATCTTTCCTACATGGTAAACAGGCCACCATGGTTGGGTGCTTGTGTTTTGAATGAAGTGATATTATAAACCACCCACAATCACAGGCTATACATGCTTTATCTCTGTATACAGGGTCATGAACTTTTTTTTTTTTTTTAAGGAATGAAAAGAATGAGTCTAATAAAGGAAACTAGATCTTGAGAAAACAAATGTCCTCCACTGACCAAACTAGTAATAAATTATATGGCCCCAAATACCTGAGAATGCCTGGAGTAGATGAAAGACATCTGTGCTATTACTGGCCTCAGTCACACATTGTTCCATTGTTTATTACTTTGAATGTGTTAATTCATCTCTCTGAGCTTCATTCTCTTTCTCTTTAGAATGGATATATGGCTACCAAACTCATAATGATGTTATAATGAATATATAGCTTATCATATAAAATACCTAGATTATCAAAAAGCATCAGGGGCTCAAAATTTATAAATGTTACTTTTGTCTATGATGCCCCTTTATTTTTTCTGTTCCCAGACAAAAGGTAGTAATTTCTAACGTCCCAACTCAAATTCCTTTTTCTCCTAGAAGTTATCCTGTTATACACATGGTTTCTCGTTTCTTTATAATTCTAATGCACTCCTAGCAATTCCCAATGCATTTCAGCTTTTTGAAAGAATCTCTTTTTAATGTCAAAAGAGTTATTTTTCTTATATAATACTTGATTTAAGAATCTATTAATTTAGGCAATACATTTTAACAAAATGAAGGTGTAAGTTGTGCCTCTTTGTGATTCCATGGACTGTAGCCCACCAGGCTCCTCTGTCCATGGAATTCCCCAGGCAAGAGTATTGGAGTGGGCTTCCATTTCCTCCTCTAGGGGATCTTCCTAAACTAGGGATCAAAACTGTCTCCTGCATTGCAGGCAGATTCTTTACTTATGAGTCACCAAGAAAGCCTGGTGTGTTGAGTGCCTACTATATGTCATGTTTTGTACCATGAAATTTCAAATGCATTATCTTTGATTCTTAAAAAGAGTCATTCAAGTATATGTTGACAGCATAAATATTTTTGTTTGGCCAGAATTCAGACAAACTTGCCCAAGATCACATAGCTAGTGCTACATCTAAGACGCAAAGCAAATATAAATGAGTTATTTCATGTTTTCAGAGTCAAAATGAGGGAAAAAGAAGACTCAAGCTCCAGATTTCTCCTATTAATCAAGAATAGTTACAATTACATCAGTGCTGCTCAAGTTTTAAATCATAGAGGAACATCCAGGAGCTTGTTAAAAATGCATATTAATAGACCTATTTCACTATAAGTGAATGTTTGTTGGACCTTCACATCTGTATTTGAAGAAGAATTCTGAAAGAGTCTGATGCAGGTGGTCTGCAAAACATGAGCATGGTACACATTGCTGCTAAGTAATGAAAAAAACAGAAGACATAGTCATTGTTTCAGGATGACAAAAAATATAGGTGATAAGAACTGTGAAGATAGCAGAAGGCTTCACTATCCACTTTTGCCCTGCTCACCATGCATGTACTTGCAACCTTTCTCCCCTAAAATTGCTTTCAAATAGCTACCCTAGGGAAGTAGACACTGATTCATGGAAAAATGTTTACATAAAACATTTTACTGTGATTGTAATATGATATATTACACTCATTTTATAGCATAAGAATCATACATAGTATTCTCATACAATTTGACACTATACTTCATATGCAATAAAAATACAGGAAGAAAATATAACTTATTAAGGGAGGTTACTCATGAGTGATGGCATTATGAGGGTTTTTATTTCCTTCTTTGGAACTTCCTATGATTTCCAATTCTCAATAATACATACATATGGTTTTTGATTTAAAATAATTTTTAATTGCTAAACTTAACTTTGACAATTTCTCTGAGTATTTGAAATGTATAATCCTAAAACATCAGAGCAGCATACTTGATGGAAAGTTTCACTGACACACGTACCCGTATTCAAACAGAGAAATTATTCCAATCTATGGAGATAATCAAACAGTGACATTGATTTCTACAATGTTTTTGAAAGCAAATTAATTTTTGTTCTACAATATGCTCCAGTTTAATGAATATTTAACTATGTATAACAAATACAACTAATTACAGTAGTTTCCTATAAGGTTTTTAAAATACTAACTGGAGTGTCTTGGGAGAATTCTCAATATCCATTTCTACATCAAATACCTCTTTCTATCATTGTTTTCCAAAGAGCCTGGCCTGTTTTTGAGAGCTGGTAAAGAATTTTCTCAGTGGAGGAAAAAATGGCAGATTTCATTATTTTGATGTTTCCTTTTTAATTTGCATCTTTAAAGAAATGTTACTTCATTCCTATTCACGAGTTTACTCGTTTGCATTAAGTTCAACGTGTCTAGAATTTCATGACAGTGCATTTAAACTATTCAGTCACATCTACCTCTTTTGGGAAATTTTGACATCTTTCTGTAGTGTGTTTGTAAATTTTTTGTGGTATTCCCTTTCAAATTCAGTAGTAGAACATCAAACCTTTGAATGTGGTAGCTCTGGCAGTTGTCACAGTAAAAAGTCATATATGTTTCCCAATATAACTGATGTTCTTCCAGTGAAGTGAAAGCTTCTACTTAATGAAGAGTAAATTAATCAAATTATTTTTCTGTATTTCAGAGAAGTATATTTATTTATTCCTATAAAAAACAGTAAATTATTATAATAAATACAGTGATAATACAGCAAAATTATTTGTGAATATTAGGCTTAAACAGAAACAGATATACTATTCAGAAATAAATTAAGAAAACTATTTGAAAAATTAAATACTAGAAATATAATTGAGAAACATCTTCCCAGGAAGAAATACATGAGCATTAAACGAGATTAGCATGCTTCTAAATAATGGAATTTCTGACAATTATTTATCCAACCTGAATGTTTCTAATATAAATAGTAATGCCCTGAAAAGCATTTCTAATCTTGCATATTCCCAAATATCCTCCTTCACTATTTAGGTTTTATTAAGTACCTACACTGTTAGGTCTCTATCAATCATACATATATAGAAAACATGTTAGAGTACATGAGAGTAGGTCAAACAATCCAGATATTGTAAAAATATAAACTGGTAAATATCATATAGCTTTTTAGTAGCTGCTGCTGCTACTGCTGCTAAGTCACTTCAGTTGTGTCCGACTCTGTGTGACCCCATAGACGGCAGCCCACCAGGCTCCCCATCCCTGGGATTCTCCAGGCAAGAACACTGGAGTGGGTTGCCATTTCCTTCTCCAATGCATGCAAGTGAAAAGTGAAAGTGAAGTCGCTCAGTCGTGTCCGACCCTCAGCGACCCCATGGACTGCAGCCCACCAGGCTCCTCTGTCCATGGGATTTTCCAGGCAGGAGTACTGGAGTGGGGTGCCATTGCCTTCTCTGAGCTATATGACCTTTATTTTCCCCTCTGTTTTTGCTTTGGTTTTGTTTTTGGGTAAGAAAAAGAGTTTTCCCTTTTTGAAAAAGATTGCCTTGAGCCCATATACAATATTTCTCATATAATATATATGGAAAAGTTACTTGAGTCTCAATTTCCTAATAATGTAAAGTACTCATGCAAGATGCATATGCACATGGATATTTAGTGTATCATTTTTCTTTTATATCAGCAAAGGTTATATACATCCTAAGTATCCACCAGTAATAAAAAATTAATATAACAAAGTACTATGCATCCATGGAAAATAAATTATTTATGTGTTATTATGAAGTGGTCTTCAATATAAAATAGTATGTGAAAATAAATATTTAGAAGAGTGTGTATAATATGTTAAAGGAGCTAATTTATGGAAGAATTTTGCCTTAGTCTATTTCTCTTATGTAATATTTACATTATATTAAAATTGCTTTATAAATATGACACTTTTATAAAGCTTTTTACAAATTGGCAATGATTATGGTAAGGCTATACCTTATAGAATATTGTTGTTGTTGTTGCTCAGTTGCCCAGTATCCAACTCTTTGTGACCCCATGTACTGCAGCATGACAGGCTTCCCTGTTTGTCTCAAATACTGCTTATGTTTTTTCATAAACATTTCTGTTGAAAATCTGTAAATATTTGCAGATTTTAAAAAATTAGCATAATCATATAATTTAAAATTTGCCAACATATAAAATATAAACACTTAAGGACTTCTACAAATTGTTTACTTGACACAGTAGAGCCATTCTTATTTACCATGCAAACTCAAGCTTAAGAACCTTTGAAAGCATGTGTAAAGAAGAATACCTATATCAGAGGGACTAGTGAAAAATCCACAGATTAATTGTCCACACTAGGGAAGAATATGCCCTTAAACTATTTAAACTGATTATTAGAGAATTAAAGTAACCTAGACACATTTTTAATTTTCCATATACAACATATGCTCTTCATGGAGTCAATTACAGGAGATTATTATATGACAAGAAAAATGTGTAAACAGGGCAAAGAGAACAGAAGTAGGAATTGCTGCTAATTTGAGGAGTTTCACAAAAGTAGCTTAATATTTAACATAAAACGATTAGCTACAACCTAAAAACTCTGACATATATTTACTTCCTCATCCCTTAAAAATGCCTTAAACACAACTAACACTTCCTTGGTCAATTGAAAACAAAAGAAAATATGTTTTCAAAAATTTTACGTTATCTCTTTTTTCCCCTACACGTCAGTCAGTCTTTTGGGGAAAATCAGTAAATTAAATATCATATTTAAATATTTAAATATGATATTTAATTTACATCTAAGAATTAAAAATTCTTAGATGAATCTGAATATTTTCAAAATCAGGTAATATTTTTACTAAGTGAAATTACATTCACTATTTTTTCTCCACAGAAAAGCTTCACTCTAAGAATGTGCTAGACATAAAATGCCAACAGTATAAAAGAAATCCTTCACAGTATGGCTTATTTAAGACACAAGAGGATACAGTGTCATAGAAGTTTGTTCATTATAAGATGACTTTAAATTTTACATTTGCTATAGTATATTTAAAATAAAATTTATTTTGCAAAGTATTTACACACTTGGCTATATTAAATGCATGTCTGGGACATTTATTTTAAGGAGAGTATTTGCTACCCAGAAATTAGTCAATTTTGTATTAATATCATATACACATTTTCGTTTTAAACACACATGAAAATTTGTGGTAAAATGCATTTTAATTAGTGACAAAGACAAGTACTTACCAATATGCAACCTGAAAGACCATGTAAATCAAATGAAATACTTTAATGGCTTAAAGAACAATTTAATAGTTTGCCTTACCTTTTTGGTTAATATGTGTATTATGTATGTGTTTCCTAAAATGTATGATTAAAGGAGAAAGTCTAAGGAGACTTCATTTTCATACACATAGTGAATAGGAACAAGAGAAAATTTTCAGGCAATGTATTTGGAAAGTGTCTTGCTTTTTCAAACAAAAACTATTGGTTTAGAATATCTCTGTAGCATTCTCAATTGGTTTATTCATTTGTAGGGAATTTTGGAAAAATACATTTTCTTTTAAGGAAAGCCAGTTCTACCAAAACATCCAAATGTATTCACTGATCTTACAAATAAAGTCAAGACAGAAATAAAACAGTAATTTGAGAAAGGGCTATTGATAATTTGGAAATAAGATCAGTATAAGTATTGAGGATACAGTAAAACATTTAGAGGCCAAATGGTACTTTAAGAGATTCTTTGAAAAGTTAAACAAATACCTCTTTTACAAACTTTAAATATATAATTTATATAAGATGAGAGCTATCACTTGCTTTCCTCTGGATGCCTCTTCTTAATTCATATAGAATTAAACTAAAGCTCAAGTTCAGTTTAATACTAGTGTAAATAAAACATAACAGAAATAATACACTAGATTTTGGATTATATGCAACTATATAGCAGACAAATAAAAATTTATGCTACAAAATATAACACAGCATTTAGTTGTCTCTAAATTACAGCACCATCACTGGCTCTTCTAATTGAGATAACCAGGTGATTCCCTGGAGAAATTGTTAATTGTGGAGGATCTATAGACAGAAGGGTGTACTTTATAAACTCATCCTTAGAGACCATCCTTGGTGTCTTACAATATAATTGATTGTCGCAAACTGTATTTCAAACTTGTTGCAAAATCCAAGGGAATGCTGTAGTCGTCATAACAGAAACATTACTCCAAGAAAAACGAATCCTCAAACATGTTTCATATGAAGGCTGTACAAAATATATCCTAATTTCTCAAATCTCTAGAAATTCGAAATCCCACCAGGTTTCTTAGAGTTACAAAGAAAAGCTATTAACTTTCATTTCTTTTCAAGATGCTTATTTGTGTAGGTCACTTTTTAATTTAAACTGCTTACCTAACCTATAAAATGCAGTTAAACTGAGCAATTGTCATCAATCATGACTCTAGAAATGTAACCTTTAATTTTATTTTTATTACCCTATTCAAAATGTAAAACTTTATTCAAATGTCATATTTTCCCTACCCTCCTTTTCATAAAAAGAAAAGCTGTTTTACTAGAGAGCATGGAAACCATCTATCAATGCTTATTATTGCTGAAATGTTGGGAAGCTTCATCCTAAATTTCAAAATGTACAGTATGCTTCTCATCTATCTATCTATAACATGTTGTCTGTGTATGCTATTTTGCTCTAGTGGAAACCATTTTATCATAACTTATAACTGAATTCTTAAATAGTAATTAATAAAATATTTGCAGAGAAAATTTTCAACACCTTAATATTGCACAATTTTACTGAGGCAGATGCATAGACTAAAGCAGAAATATGTTTTCACCTTCTAGAGACTGGTTTTCAAATTTCATGATTTTTAAAATGTTTATTTTAAAAATAGTATTTTGTTATAAGGAAAGCACAATTTTATATCTTATTCCAGATCACTCACATGCTTATTTTAATAAAATGGCTCAGAATTTAAAATAAATATTCAAATAGTATGAATACTAATTTCAAAATGGATAGGGACAAAAACAGAACCTTTTACATTTTTTTAGAAACTAGAAAATTATGTTTTGTGCTCCAGAACCACAAAGAGGTAAAGCACAGTTTTCAGAAAAGATGTAGCATGGGGTAAAAAGAATCTAAGAACCATTGATTCTGTTGAAGATACCTAAAAATAGCAAGAAATGTAATATCCTTAGAATACAGAATTTTAAAATGTCTTATCAAGGCTGAAAACTTCAAGGCAATGCACACTGTATAGTCTAAAGAGTCATTGTTGGCCATCTCTCCCTACTTTTTATAAAAATACATTTATGAACTAAAGGACTTCTTTTTACAGTTCCACTATAGAGCTTGGTTTATACTAAAGAAAAAAAATGTTCATAAAAAATAATAATAAGTACAAGGAGATCAGTCAACTTTTAGCTATTATTTGAGGGTATTCTCTGTTATCTAGCTTGAAGAGTAGTCAGTAAACTTCCCTTTCTTCTAAATCTCTCTTCATTTCACACATTTTATTTAATATCTCCTTTGTTCCATGACAGAAAGTGAAGAAGAACTAAGAGTCTCTTGATGAGGGTGAAAGAGGAGAGTGAAAAAGCTGGCTTGAAACTCAACTTAAAAAAAAAAAAAGCTAAGATCACCCCTTTCTGTCCCATTACTTCATGACAAATAAAGGGGGAAAAGTGGAAGCAGTGCCATTTTGTATTTTAGGGCTCCAAAATCACTGCAGACAATGACTGCAGCCATGAAATTACAAGATGCTTGCTCCTTGGAAGGGAAACTATGACAAACGTAGGTAGTGTATTAAAAAACCAGAGACATCACTCTGCTGACAGAAGTCAGTATAGTCAAAGCTATGGTTTTTCCAGTAGTCATGTAAGGATGTCAGAGTTGGACCATAAAGAAGGCTGAACGCCAAAAAACTGATGCTTTCAAATTGTGGTGCTAGAGAAGACTATTGAGATTCCCTTGACATGCAAGGATGTCAAGCCAGTCAATCCTAAAGGAAATCAATCATGAATATATATTGGAAGGACTGAGGCTGAAGCTGAAGCTCCAATACTTTGGCCCCCTGATGCAAACAGCCACCTCATTAGAAAAGACCTTCATGCTGGGAAAGATTGAAGGCCAAAGGAGCAGGGGGTGAAAGAGGATGAGATGGTTAGATAGCATCACTGACTCAAGAGTGAAAAGTGAGTCACTCAGTCATGCCCAGCTCTTTGTGACACCATGGACTATAGAGTCCATGGAATTCTCCAGGCCAGAATACTGGAGTGGGTGGCCTTTCCCTTCTCCAGGGGATCTTCCCAACCCAGGGATTGAACCCAGGTCTCCCCCATTGCAAGCAGACTCTTTACCAGCTGAGCCAAGGGGAGGCCACTCAATGGATATAAATTTGAGCAAACTCTGGGAGATAGTGGAGGACAAAGGAACCCGAAGTGCTGCAGGTCATGAGATTGCAAATATGGACACATCTTCATGACTGAACAACAACATGTTACAGGAACTCTCTTGGCACTTGGAAGTTTTCAATAAATGAAACAGACTAAAGTTCTTACTCCAAGGAGCTTACCTTTTGGTGAGTCAAAGGGAATAGGAAATGTTGAGGATGAGGTGGTTGAAACTTTAAGTTGGGACCCCAGAGCTGATGTCACTGAAAAAGTCATGTTTGAGTAAAATCTGAAGGACGTAAGAAGTCAACCATCTAGGTATCTGGAGGATATCTGCTAAGGAGGAATAGCTAGGGTAAGGTACTGAGTCAGAGGCCTGGTTATGTTATTGGAGGATGAACAGAGAGGCCAGCATGGCCAAAGTTGAATGAGATAGAGGGACAATGCTAGGAGACAAAACCAAGGGCACCAGATGGCATAGTGCTTTGCAGGCTCTTGTAAGGTTTCTGCTTTCACTTTGAGACAATAAAAATTTTAAATAGTGCTAGGAAAGGAGTAAGATGATCTAACTTTGCTTTTAATTGATTCCTTGGGCTGCTGAGATGAGAGTAGACTGCAAGGGGCCAAATATTAAAGCAGAAAGATAACTTATGAGACAAGTGAACCAATTGAGGTAAGAACACAAAAATTTATACCAGAATCATATTAACAAAGTATTGGGAAGTAGTTGAATTTTTAAATATACTTTGAATATGAAAACAATGGAATTTCCTGATGGTCCAGATGTGACATGGGAGACAAAGAGAGGAGTCAAGGAGACTTAAAGTGAGATTTTAGAACTGAACAACCAGAAAAACAATGTCAACATTTACTAAGATGGGAAAGGCTACAGGACAAGCTGGGATAAGAGAAATATCATTTGATAAATTTGTGATGTATAAAGACTAAAATGCATATAATACACTCAAGTAGAATTCCAGTTAGATACAGTACATAGATCTGAAATATTAGTATAGAGATTATACTTAAGGCCATGAAGATTAATCAACCCACCAAGGGAGAGAATGCAGAAAAGAGAAGCCATCCAAGGACTGAGCCTTGCTTATTTCTCACAGGTTCAAAGAAGATAAGGAGAAGAGAGGGGGTAAAAATGCTTAATTATTTCAGCTTCTAATAGTTCAGTTCAGTTCAGTCACTCAGTCGTGTCCGACTCTTGGTGACCCCATGAATCACAGCACGCCAGGCCTCCCTGTCCATCACCAACTCCCGGAGTTCACTCAGACGTACGTTCATCGAGTCAGTGATGCCATCCAGCCATCTCATCCTCTGTTGTCCCCTTCTCCTCCTGCCCCCAATCCCTCCCAGCATCAGAGTCTTTTCCAATGAGTCAACTCTTCGCATGAGGTGGCCAAAATACTGGAGTTTCAGCCTCAGCATCATTCCTTCCAAAGAAATCCCAGGGCTGATCTCCTTCAGAATGGACTGGTTGGATCTCCTTGCAGTCCAAGGGACTCTCAAGAGTCTTCTCCAACACCACAGTTCAAAAGCATCAATTCTTCAGCACTCAGCTTTCTTCACAGTCCAACTCTCACAACCATTCATGACCACTGGAAAAACCATAGCCTTGACTAGATGGACCTTTGTTGGCAAAGTAATGTCTCTGCTTTTCAATATGCTATCTAGGTTGGTAATAATTTTTCTTCCAAGGAATAAGTGTCTTTCATAATATACATTATCAATACTGAATAGGGAAGGAGACTTTTTGAGGGAGAAAGGATGAATTTAGCTTTAACATACTGAGGTGTAAATTTACGTTGTGACTTCTAATGAAAGTTGTATGGTAAGCAGTGTATATTAAGTCTGGAGTTTGGCAGAGACAAGACTAGAGATACAAATTTTGTATATAGGTTTTGAGTATTTTCAAATAACTGAAGTTAAAACAATGGATTTAGATGAGATTTCCAGGATAAGAAGAAGCTGAAAATAGAACAAAGGCAGACCCCAAAATGCACCACTATAACATGGGCTTCTCAATCAGTAATAGTTCTAGTTTCAGTGATCGAAGAAGTAGAAACTTCTTCACAAAAGGAAATGAAAATTGTTTCTATTTCCTCATTCATTCTCCTGCCCTTTACAACTTCCTCATAATTCTTAAAAATGTCCATTTCCTTTTTGCACGTCAAAAATATTTTTTTGCCTATATGGCAATAATTTCCAAACTTCTACTTTTGCACACTTTAATTTTCTTTTTATTAAACATATACAAATATTGCATAGATAGCAGCCAAATGTAGACCAACTCATGCACGAGAATCCTGAGAAAGTACAGCTTGGGGTATGACTACATAGAACAAGCTGCCATTGATGCTTACTCCACCCAACACTTACATTTAAGAGGAAAACTTAAATGGCGTCAATTATGTCTTAGGTTATTCTTTCTGTTATAGGACATGTTTCCACTTGCATTAAGTGTACATATCACCTATGCAGAGGTTTTATATTTTTTCTATGTGTCAAATTTATGCAAAATTCAGTAAAGCAACTAAGGCTAACATATATAGGAATCAAGTAAAACAAATAGGACGGTACTGCCATGCTAAACCAATCATGAGCCACTTAAATTTGCACCTTCAGTATTTTATAGATAGACATTGCTGGCCAGTGGTTCATGGATTCTAAATGGCTTACTTCATACCTCCCTAGTCTTTCTATAGTTCCTTCAGCAACTCAGTTTGGCTATTCTGGGCAATTCCCTTTAACAATTTTTGCTTGAAAGCTTAGACTGACAGAACACCTCATCTCTGCTCCCACATTTACTTTGGGGTTTAGGATACAGTGATTCCACTCACACTAAATATTCAGACTTGTCACTTTAAAACATGCTTGTGGTGCTCTGCTCCTTTCTTGCTCTGGACCAGAAGGCTTTCAAAGACACATCAGAGTAGAAGCAGTCAAGCAAGCATATTTTAAAGGGGCAGGTCTATATCTGAACTTTATGGTCTTAATGAAATCTTTATTCTAATAACTGAACATTTTAACTCCACTGGAGCCACTGAGGTCTCAAGCCTCCCTCTGGTAATCATTTCCAAATCAAGTTCATGGGCAGGAGAAACATCTCTAGGGTACTCATGAGATGAGGTTGAACTCAGCAGTCATTGGAAGCAGGTGCCTCTGAGCACACTGAAGAACTTTTTCAAATATCTTAGGCTTGCAATTCTGAAGAGCTGCTTTGGATTTCAGTTATTATGAGGGAGAAAGAGAGAAAGCTGGTTAGCCAACAGGAGCTTTCAAAGACCCTTGTATTACTAAATCATAAATAAAGTTCAGTGTGGAGTTTGAGGGTATTTATGCAATTCTTGCATTTTGGCATGGTGCAAGTAGATTGGCAATATTTGCTTGTGAAAGACGTGGTGGCTAACAGAAAAGGATTGCAGGTCAGCATCGTGATTCACTGCCAAAGCTGTCTGGACACTGCTTGCAAGATGCTTGGAGCCAGTCCAGGCAGTTGTCCCTGAAGAAGTTTATATGAATGATGCTCATCAAATTAACCTCAACATTTTAAAACTGTGGAATGAATATGGTTAATCTCAAACTTTCCCTAATGTATGAACTTTTGCATTTGCTTATTGCATTGCTTTATCTTTGCTTGCTTAGAACTGATTACATACAGGAACTAAGCAGTTCAAAAATGGCCAGGTACCATTTGGAGCATCAACCCAATATTTCTGTAGAAGCTATAAACCTAACTCAAATGCAAAGACAATTAGAATCAGTGGGGTCAGGCATTATAAAATGGTCAACTCAATCTCACAGTACAGTGTTCTGAGTGCACTGCACCCAGTATGTAGTGCAGGCTATCTAATAGTCTGGAGGACCGATTCTAGGCTGTTATTGAAGGTCAATAGTTAGGAGAGGGAGATATAAGCTAAATCAATAACATATTGAGAATCTCTAGACACTTTGACTCATCTATGTTGCTTTGTATATTATTATCATAATAATACTTATAAGAAGTCTTTTCTTGATTATAGAAGTTCTGCAGAATGGAAGGTAAACATGTGAGCAGTAGAGTCAGACAGCCATGAGCTAAATTTTAATTCTTCCACTTTTTAATTATATAAAGTGAAGTTTCTCAGTCATGTCTGACTCTTTGTGACCCCATGGCCTATAGGGATTACAGGCTTACCAGGCTTACCATGGAATTTTCCAGGCAAGAGTACTGAAGTGGGTTGCCATTTCCTTCTCCATTTAATTATATAATCACAGTCAAATTACTCCCTGTATCTTGGTTCTTCAGCCATAAAATGAAGTTGCTGTGTAGCCCTGGGTGTAAAGTATTTAGAAGAGCATCTAAGTACCAAGTGAGTGTTAGCCATTATTGACATTGCTTAAGAGTCATTGTTTGATCCCACAAGTCCGTGAAAAGTGAAACAAATCTACATGGCTTGGAAGTATAGACACTGATTACATAGTAAGGGTTAGATCTGGGGGGTCTCACCTGGCTTATTTCATAAGATTGCTGTGAGACTTAACCAATGTAAATAAAGTACAAAGGCTATAAACTAGTGATGACAGTTTTATTACTAGTGTTATTATTAATGTTAATATTGTTTGCATGACTTAAAAATGTTCACCAATTATCAGTGAGAAGTGGATTTCATTATAATAAAATAGTAGCAAAAATATCATGAAATATTAGAGTCAGAAGGAACCCTAAAATATAACAACAAATGTTTTCACTTCTCTACTTTGGCTAAAAACAACCAATGAAAAAACAAACAAACCCTAAAACTACCTTTGATCACCTATGAAGATACAATCACTCCTTTATAAAGTAGCCCATTAAAGTAGAAAGACTTTTAAGTATTTTCAAATTACTTCTTTTATTTATCTGAAATTACTCACTATTTTTTTTTACCCATTGTCTCAGCTTCTGCCCTAATGACTCTCTCAGGATCCCCTAATTCCTCCTCTATATCATGTCCAGTGTTCTACCTCATATGCATACCAGATTTTCTTTTTCCTCTAGGCTAACACTTCTAATTCCTTTTACTAATTCTCAGATAACCTTGTTTTGACTTTCTTCTTCATTCTGACTGCCCTCCCATGAGTGTGTTCCGGTTTGATTATTTTTTCTCCTAAAATGTAATGCCTAAAAGAAGTTAATATTCCAATTGTAATCTTTTTCAGTACATGGTAAAGGGGAAATATAACTTATTTTCTTGGACATTGTATTTCCATTATGTAGCCTAAGATCAAATTAGTATTCTTGGCAGTTGAATCACACACTTTACTACTTGACAAGTTTATAGTCAAGATGCTCTTAAATATATTTCATACAATTTGCTCTTTTTTTTTTTTTTTTTCCCTATCTTGCCTTTTTGTAGCTGGCTTTTCAGTTCAGTTCAGTTCAGTCACTCAGTAGTGTCCGATTCTTTGTGACCCCATAAATCACAGCATGCCAGGCCTCCCTGCCCATCATCAACTCCTGGAGTTCACTCAAACTCATGTGCATCGAGTCGGTGATGCCATCCAGCCATCTCATCCTCTGTCGTCCCCTTCTCCTCCTGCCCCCAATCCATCCCAGCATCAGGGTCTTTTCCAATGAGTCAACTCTTCACACGAGGTGGCCAAAGTACTGGAGTTTCAGCCTCAGCATCAGTCCTTCCAATGAACACCCAGAACTGATCTATTTTAGGATGGACTGGTTGGATCTCCTTGTAGTCCAAGGGACTCTCAAGAGTCTTCTCCAGCACCATAGTTCAAAAGCATCAATTCTTCGGCACTCAGCTTTCTTCACAGTCCAACTCTCACATCCATACATGACCACTGGAAAAACCATACCCTTCACTAGATGGACCTTTGTTGGCAAAGTAATATCTCTGTGTTTTAATATGCTATCTAGGTTGGTCATAACTTTCCTTTCAAGGAGTAAGCATCTTTTGATTTCATGGCTGCAATCACCATCTGCAGTGATTTTGGAGTCCCCAAAAATAAAGTCTGACACTGGCTTTTAGAACCTAAAAAATAGGATGTGCATTTATTCCTAATAACTTCCAACCCATTAAACCCAGCCCTTTGTTCTATCTTGACTACATTTTGTTTCAGATTCTTACTAGCTAACCCCTTCAGCTTTTTATCATCCACATATTGTGAAAAGTGTTCTTATCATTGATGTCATTGAAATACTTAGCGTGTTGAAGGTTATAAAATTAGTGGTTGATACCAATCCTTCAATTAATACTTTTTTAGTACAATCATTCACATATTATACATTCTTTGAGTATTTTAACACCTAGCTTAGTTATACTCAGAGATGCCATGGGAACACTTGCAGCATTCCTCTAATGTACAAATAGCAACACTGAGAAGCTCCATGGATAGAGAAGCCTGGTTGGACTATAGTCCATGGGGTTGCAAAAGAGTCAGACATGATTTAGCAACTAAACAGCAGCAAGAACCCTATTATTAGAATAAACAAATCACAAAAACAGAAATAATCATATGCTGACAGTACCTATATCATAAAGCCTCCATCTAAAAACCTAGAGCAATGCCTTATGAGAAGGTTCTCTGCATCCCACTCACCATTCCACTTATCACCATTTTCTGGCCTCAGTAGATAGAGGACAAATGCAGACATTCTCTTTATTCTGTAGAAACAAAGGGGAACTCAAGCAGAGTTTCCCTGCGAATTTTCACAAAATTACACATCTCTTAACTTCAGAATTATATTTTTACTGTGACTTATGAAAGGCACCATGGAACATGTTCTATATTCTGGTCAAGTGACAAATATCTCATTCTGACTTTTGTGTGTTCTTATAAATTTCTGAGAATGAAGTTAGATATGCCTTGCCTAAAAAGATTGTCATTTTTATTTATGGATTAGATATTTATTTCAAATACTTTCTACTCAACACTTGGAGGTATTTACTTATTTTACAACTACATATGCAGAGTACATCAGGAGAAATGCTGGGCTGGAGGAAGCACAAGCTGGCATCAAGATTCCTGGGAGATATATCAATAACCTCAGATATACAGATGACACCACCCTTATGGCAGAAAGTGAAGGACTAAAGGGCCTTTTGATGAAAGTGAAAGAGGAGAGTGAAAAAGTTGGCTTAAAGCTCAACATTCAGAAAACGAAGATCATGGCATCCGGTCCCATCACTTCATGGCAAATAGATGGGGAAACAATGGAAACAGTGGTTGACTTTATTTTTCTGGGTTCCAAAATCACTGCAGATGGTGATTGTAGCCATAAAATTAAAATATGCTTACTCCTGAGAAGGAAAGTTATGACCAAACTAGAAAGCATATTATAAAGCAGAGACATCACTTTGTCAACAAAGTTCCATCTAGTCAAGGCTATGGTTTTTCCAGTGGTCGTGTACGGATATGAGAGTTGGACTATAAAGAAAGTTGAGCGCTGAAGAATTGATGCTTGTAAATTGTGGTGTTGGAGAAGACTCTTGAGAGTCCCTTGGACTGCAAGGAGATCCAACCAGTCCATCCTAAAGGAGATCAGTCCTGGGTGTTCATTGGAAGGAATGATGTTGAAGCTGAAACTCCAATACTTTGGCCACCTGATGCTAAGAGCTGATTCATTTGAAAAGACCCTGATGCTGGGAAGGATTGAAGGCAGGAGGAGAAGGGGATGACAGAAGATGAGATGGTTGGATGGCACCACTGACTCAACGGACATGGGTTTGGGTCGACTCTGGGAGCTGGTGATGGACAGGGAGGCCTGGGGTGTTGTGGTTCATGGGATCACAAAGAGTCAGACACAACTGAGTGACAGAACTGAACTGATGGAGTTCTCGATGTATATCTATATTTTGTACTAGTTATAAAAGATTAAAATTTCTTTAAAAACATAATGGCTTTTTGGAGCTAACAATCTAACTAGGAAGACAGATACATTAACAAATACGTATAAGGCAATGTTGTAAATACAGTACAATGGAACACGTATAAAGTACTAAGCAAGAGTAGCAGAACTTGTGGTACCAAACTAGAATGTCAGGGGTGACCACATGAAGGATGAATGCACCTTTGTAGGGTTTAGGGGAAGGAAATATCCATGGTTTAAATACAACATTTCAAGCAAAAGACACACACACAAAAAACCCTAGTCTTTTATCAACATGATGAAAGTGAAAGTGTTAGTTGCTCAGTTGTGTCCAATTCTTTGCAACCCCATGGACTGTAGCCTGCCAGAATCCTTTATCCATGGAATTCTCCAAGTAAGAATACTGGAGTTGGTGAGCCATTCCCTTCTCCAGGAGATCTTCCTGACTCAGGGATTGAACAAGGGTCTCCTGCATGCAAGATTCTTTACCACCTGAGACATCAGGGAATCTACAAACCTATGGTAATGGTCCACTAACACTCCCCACCCTCCCCTAGATCCTTGCAATATACTAATCATTTTCCAAGCTTTTGCTATTGTCTCCTAAAGTCTGTTCTGAACATGGTAGACAAAGAGATTCTTGTAAAATCTAAATCAGATCATGTTACTAAAGTGCTCAAACTCTTCCAATGATTCATATAACAAAATTAAAGAATAAATATGTTAGAATAATATTCCAGAACAAAATCAAACAATAAAAATCAAGTTTTAAAAAGTAATATCACAGAATAAAATCAAAGTCCTGAAAATGCCCTTCTCCTAACCTCACCCTCATTCCAGTCTTACAAATCTCCAATCCCACACTTTACTAATATCCTGACCACATATCTTCAGACCACTCTGCTTCAGGCCACTTTTCTGGTTGCCTTGCTATTTTTTTAAACACTTTAAGGAGTGTTTCTCCTTAGGACCTGCACCTTCAGCTTCCCCTGCCTGCAACATTTCTTACAGAGAGACATATTCTCCTTTTCATTCTTCTCTAGTTTTCTCCACAGCACTTATCATCATGGATCATTCTATATCCCTACTTATTTGTGCATTATCCACTTCCCATCACAAGAGTAAAAGCTCCATGAAGACATGTATTTTGTCTCTTTCATTGTAAGCTGCGTTCCCAAGTATTTTCACAGAACTGACATATAGAAGGAAGAATCGGATGAAGGAAAGTTGCTCTGGTGCCATTTTATAAAGAATCTAGTGTTATATGTTAGGAAGAAATGACTTTATCTTTTAGGCAAAGATAAACTGTTGAATGATATGGAATCCTTTGGAAAATGGAAGTGAAATCTTTGGATTTGGGGCCCTCAAGGTCAGCTACCCATTCTTTGCAGATTGCAGTCTAATCCGATTCCTTTTCAAGGTATGCAAGCCCTGAAGAGAAATCTCTGCTATAACTAACTGGGCTTATGAATATTTTAATATTCTATGATGATGTCCAACATAGCTGATTAATCCTACCAGCTCCTTTGACTGACTACTGAAGAAACCACTGAAGTATATGAAATTGGAATTACTGCTATTTACATATTCGAATCAAGAGTGAGAAATTAAGAGAGTCATAAGCTAACATAATTTTAAAATGAAATAAGCCTGTTTTTATGAGTGCAGAACAACATGAAAAAGGAATTTACATATAACAAGGGTAACAAACTAGCTATATAGTAAATTTCTGATGTCAACACAAAGATATTCAAGTAAACCATAATAAACACATAATTTTAGTTATGATGCTGACTTTGTTGTATGTGTTACATCACTATGTGAAACAAAAGTCTGAAACCAAGAGCTGAGTGTGGATTAGTTGAAGCAATAAAAGAATATGTCAAGTAGACTGTGAGAAAATAGCAATTGTAATCCAGCAGGCAATCGAAATTCAAGGTGAGATTCCAGGGAGGATGAGCCATGTGTCTTCTCTACGAGCAGAGAGCTATGAGTTATAAGAATAAGAAAGTGTTTCATTGGTTTTAGAAACTACCAAAATTACAAGAAATAAATTCTCAGTTACTTGACTCATTATTTCCAAGGTCAGTACTGAGTAGCCACATAACCTTACCTCATTAGTTGCTTACTCATTTAGTACACCACTTCAGTACTCTTGCCTTGAGAACCCCATGAACAGTATGAAAAGGTAAAAAGATAGGACACTGAAAGATGAACTCTGCAGGTTGGTAGGTGTGCAATATGTTACTGGAGAACAGTGGAGAAATAACTCCAGAAAGAACAAAGAGACAGAGCCAAAGCAAAAACAACACCCCGTTGCAGATGTGACTCATGATAGAAGCAAAGTCTGATGCTGTAAAGAGCAATATTATATAGGAATCTGGAATGTTAAGTCCATGAATCAAGGCAAATTGGAAGTGGTCAAACAGGTGATGGCAAGAGTGAATGTTGACATTTTAGGAAACAGCAAATTAAAATGGACTAGAATGGGTGAGTTTAACTCAGGCGACCATTATATCTACTACTGTGGGCAAGAATCCCTTAGAAGAAATGAAGTAGCCCTCATAGTCAACAAAAGAGTCTGAAATGCAGTACTAGGATGGAATCTCAAAAATGACACAATGGTCTCTGTTCATTTCCAAGGCAAACCATTCACTATCAAAGCAGTCCAAGTCTATGCCCTGACCAGTAATGCTGAAGAAGCTTAAGTTGAATGGTTCTATGAAGACCTAAAAGATCTTTTAGAACTAATACCCAAAAAATATGTCCTTTTCATCATAGGAGACTGGAATGCAAAAGTAGGAAGTCAAAAGCACCTGGAGTAGCCAGCAAATTTGGCCTTGGAGTACAGAATGAAGCAAGGCAAAGGCTAATAGAGTTTTGCCAAGAGAATGCACTAGTCATAGCAAACACCCTCTTCAAATAACACAAGAGAAGACTCTACACATGGACATCACCAGATGTTCAACACCGAAATCAGATTGATTATATTCTTTGCAGACAAAGATGGAGAAGCTCTATACAGCCAGCACAAACAAGACCGGGAGCTGACTGTGGCTCAGATCATGAACTCCTTGTGGCCAAATTCAGACTTCAGTTGAAGAAAGTGGGGAAAGCCACTAGACCATTCAGGTATGACCTAAATCAAACCTCATGATTATATGGTGGAAGTGAGAAATAGATTTAAGAGATTAGATCTGAGAGACAGAGTGCCTGAAGAACTATGGATGGGGGTTCATGACATTGTACAGAAGACAGGGATCAAAACCATCCCCAAGAAAAAGAATGCAAAAAAGCAAAATGGCTGTCTGAGGAGGCCTTACAAATAGCTGTGAAAAGAAGAGAAGCTGAAAACAAAGGGGAAAAGGAAAAAGATATCCATTTGAATGCATAGTTCCAAAGAATAGCAAGGAGAAATAAGAAAGCCTTCCTCATGTGATCAATGCAAAGAAATAGAGAAAAACAATAGAATGGGAAAGATAAGAGTTCTCTTCAAGAAAATTAGAGATACCAAGGGAACATTTCATGTACAGATGGGCTCAATAAAGGGCAGAAATGGTATGGACCTAAAAGAAGCAGAAGATATTAAGAAGACATGGCAAGAATACACAGAAGAACTGTACAAAAAAGATCTTTATGACCCAGATAATCATGATGGTATGATCACTCACCTAGAGCCTACACATCTTGGAATGTGAATTCAAGTGGGCCTTAGGAAGCATCACTACAAACAAAGCTAGTGGAGGTGATGGAAATCCAGTTGAGCTATTTCAAATCCTAAAAGATGATGCTGTGAAAGTGCTGCACTCAATATGCCAGCATATTTGGAAAACTCAGCAGTGGCCACAGGACTGAAAGAGGTCAATTTTCATTCCAAGCCTCAAGAAAGGCAATGCCAAATGATGTTCAAACTACCATACAATTGTACTCATCTCAAATCCTTGTAAAGTAATGCTCACAATTCTCCAAGCCAGGATTTAATAGTACGCAACCATGAATTTCCAGGTGTTTAGCTGGATTTAGAAAAGGCAGGGGAACCAGAGATCAAATTGTCAATATCCGCTGGATCATCAAAAAAGCAAGAGAGTTCCAGAAAAACATCTATTTCTGCTTTACTGACTATGCCAAAGCCTTTGACTGTGTGGATCACAATAAACTGTGGAAAATTCTGAAAGAGATGGGAATACCAAGCCACCTAATCTGCCTTTTGTGAAATCTGTATGCAGGTCAGGAAGCAACAGTTAGAACTGGACAGGAAACAACAGACTGGTTCCAAATTGGGAAAGGAGTACATCAAGGCTGAATATTGTCACCCTTCTTACTTAATGTATATGCAGAGTACATCATGTGAAATTGCCAGGTTGGACGAAGCACAAGCTGGAATCAAGATTGCTGGGAGAAATATCAATAACCTCAGATATGTAGATGACACCACCCTTATGGCAGAAAGTGAAGTACTAAAGAGCCTCTTGATGAAAGTGAAAGAGGAGAGTGAAAAATTTGGCTTAAGGCTCAACATTCAGAAAACTAAGATCATGGCATCTGGTCCCATCACTTCATGGCATATAGATGGGGAAACAGTGGAAACAGTGACAGACTTCATTTTTGGGGGCTCCAAAGTCACTGCAAGTGGTGACTGCAGCCATGAAATAAAAAGCCCCTTACTACTTGGAAGAAAAGTTATGACCAACCTAGATAACATATTAAAAAGCAAAGACATTACTTTTCCAACAAAGGTTCATCTAGTCAAAGCTATGGTTTTTCCAGTGATCCTATATGGATGTGAGAGTTGGACTATAAAGAAAGCTGAGCACCAAAGAATTGATGCTTTTGAAGTATGATGGTGGAGAAGACTCTTGAAAGTCCCTTGGACTGCAAGGAGATCCAACCAGTCCATCCTAAAGGAAATAAGTCCTGAGTATTCATTGGAAGAACTGATGCTAAAGCTGAAACTCCAATAGTTTGGCCACCTGATGTGAAGAACTGACTCATGGGAAAAGACCCTGATGCTGGGAAATATTGAAGGTGGGAGGAGAAGGGGGCAACAGAGGATGAGATGGTTGGATGGCATCACTGACTCAATGGACATGAGTTTCAGTAAACTCTGGGATTTGGTGATGGATAGGGAGACCTGCCACGATACTTTCCATGGGGTCACTAAGAGTCAGACATGACTGAGCAACTGAACTTAGTAGATTTTCAATCACAAGATGCATTTCTCAGATTCTAAAGAAAAAGGTAAATGAGCGCTCTAGTCATGAAAAGTTACATTATAATTTGCATTACCAGTTATTTTCATACTTTTAGTCAAGCACAAGCTGCAATATATTATATAGCCTTTACAATTATCTTCCAGAAACCTCAAAATAGCAATAAAATTGTAATATTTTCTGGTTAGAGATATAAATTATATAATATGAGAAGTGAAGTGAAGTGAAAGTTGCTCAGTTGTGTCCGACTCTTTGTGACCCCATGGACTATACAGTCCTTGGAATTATCCAGGCAAGAATACTGGAGTAGTTAGCCTTTCCCTTCTTCAGGGGATCTTCCCAACCTAGGGATCAAACCCAGGTTTCTCACATTGCAGGCAAATTCTTTACCAGCTGAACCACAAGGAAAGCCCATGAATACTGGACTGGGTAGCCTATCCCATCTCCATTCAATCTTCTGACCCAGACATTGAATCAAGGTCTTCTGCATTGCAGGTTGATTCTTTACCAACTGAGCTACCAGGGTATCCCCCTAATAGGAGAAAATAATATATCAGGAAAGAAATTTCAAAGGTATTTCATATAAAAATGTTTTATTGAGGAAAAGTATTACCAAAAATTTAGAAAAATATAAATAAATTAGTGTTTTTTTAAATTTAGTCATTTTATTATTTATATGTCAAAGTTGGGAAATGATAAGGCAATTAGAAATTATCTCATGTTATATTTTGAACAACTTTAAATGTTAGAAATGAATATCATGTTTTTTAATTTTTTTACACAATTGAGGATACAGTAATTGAGCAAGCATAGTTACTTGCTCAAGGCTACAAAGCAAAGTAAGGTTTAACATTGGACTATTAAAGAACTCGCCTGCCATGGGTTCAACACCTGGGCAGGGAAGATTCCCTGGAGTAGGAAATGGCAACGCACTGCAGAATTCTTGCTTGGGAAATCCCATGGACAGAGGAGTCTGGCAGGCTACAGTCCATTGGTTCACAGGTCATGAAAGAGGGACTAAACAGCAACACTTAGGGACTAAACAGCAACAACAAATTAAGTGATGGCTTTCTAACATTTTTCAACTCTCTAATAGTGTAGACAACATTACCCTGGACATAACATTCTGAAGAACAGATTAATAATAACTCATTACATTCTTAATGGCTTAAGTCATGTGAAAGATAACATAGTCCTGGTTTTCTCTGGGATTTCAGGGTAAATACAGTGCAAGTGAGGATGAGTCAGGCTGGCTTAATTTGACTGGTCTCAGGATGCCTCCAGTATCACAGAGTAGATTAAATGAGCCTGAAAACTTTCCTCCTCAGTGAAGGGTGGTATCTGCCCAATAGGTCCCTTATGGCCAGCATTTGTTCTGATTGGTTGAGTGTCTTACCTAACGGTTCAGGTGTCTGTCCTAATTGGTTAGTGCTTTCACCATGTTCATTGAGACATATTTTGAAAACTGAGTAAGTTTTCTCAAATGTTTAACAATACAAATACCGTTCCATATTATAAACATTATTTCCAGTCAGTCACACACTGCAGCTTCCTATCACCACTTAGAGATATTTTTCTTCGTAGTATCTCATCCAAGGGTGTCAGTTCTCTCCTGGGGACACTTGAAGGGTCAACATTCATTAGAAAGTTCTCGTGTGTGCATGGTCAGTTGCTTCAGTGGTGTTCAACTCTTTGCAACCCTATGGTCTGTAGCCCACCAGGCTCCTCTGTCCATGGGATTCTCCTGGCAAGAATACTGGAGTAGATTGCCATGATCTCCTCCAGAGGATCTTTCCCCCCAGAGGTCAAACCCATGTCTCCTGCATCTCTTGCATTGCAAGTGGATTCTTTACTGCTGAACCACTAGGGAAGCCCTAAAATTCCTCAGGTAAAGACAATTTCTATATCTGCCCCTAGTGATACTTCTCAGAAGAATGTGTGTATTCCCCAGTACTCAGCATCATTTCTTTGAACACTGAGAGAACATATTAAATGAAAAAATAAAGCTAAACCTTACAACAAAATATATTCTAATCCTTAAAATATGGGAAATAAAAGGGAAAAAATAATGTCACACAGTGAGATAATTTTGAGATATTTGCACACTGTAAAGATCAGCCTTCTGAGAATGGTGTTCCAATAGTATCACTCACTCCATTCCACTTGGAACCATCACCTTTAAAAGCCTCCTCACTGTCCAGTTGAAATTTTCTTAATTTTCTCTCCTGTCTCTTCCATTGTTGTAGAAACCAATTAAAGTCACCTTAGCTAAGCAGTAGGCAGAAAAAGTGGGAAAACAGCAATATAAAGATAGAGGCGCTCTAAAATAGAATATGCAACAGGGCACTCTGTATTCTTAACCTCTCGGTAAAGCCTAAAGGTCTAAAACTGTCATTATTCATCTTTGTTAAGAATTGCTTTTCAGCTAGTTTCTTCTTCCTTCCTTTCTTCTTTCTTTTCTTCTTTCCTACTTTCTTTCCTTCCTTCAGTTTAATCCCTATATCCCTTTCTTTGTCTCCCTTCTCTTCCCTTTTCTTTCCCCTCCTTTCCTTTTCTTTCTTTTCCTCTATTGTATAATGGTCATTTAATCATCAAGACACCTCACAAGTTAAGAATTGCCCTCAGTTTTTAGATGAAAAAAATGGAAGCCAAGAGGCTGAGTAACTTGTCAAAACTATATATTTAGTAAGTTGCATAGCTAGACTTGAAACAGGTGATCTTCTTTAAAAATAGAGCTATGACAAACCTATGCATTGTGTTGAAAAGCAGAGGCATTACTCTACCGACAAAGGTCCATATGCTCAAGACTATAGTCTTTCTAGTGGTCACATTCAGTTGTGAGAGCTGGACTGTAAAGAAGGAAGAATGCCAAAGAATTGATGCCTTTGCACTGTGATGCTGGAGAAGACTCCTGAGAGTCCCTTGGATAGCAAGGAGATCAAACCAGTCAATAATAAAGGAAATCAACCCTGAATACTCAGTGGAATGACTGAGCTGAAGTAAAGCTCCAGTGTTTTGATCACCTGTTGCCAACAGCTGACTCATTGGAAAAGTTCCTGATGCTGGGAAAGACTGAGGGCAGAAGGAGAAGAAGGCATCAGAGGATGAGATGGCTGGATGTCATCACCAAGGCAATGGACATGAACTTGGGCAAACTTCTGGTAATGATGAGGGACAGGGAGGCCTGGAGTGCTGCAGTCCATGGGGTTGCAGAGTCAGACATGCATGGGTGACTGAACAACAACATCATATTATGAAGGAATGAAAAAAAATACTTAAAAAAATATTATCTCCTTAACATGAACTGCCGTTTTTAAGAAGATGATAGTTTTGAAAAATCTAAGAGCAGATACTAAAAGAGTAAGGTCTGAGATTTCATAAAACAAAATCTCACCAGTTTCCCAGGGTCAAACCACTAAATGCCAATACATGCCAAGACTTGATAAAAGATCATTATCAGGTAGCTTCCATCTCAGTTAAACAAGATAGTACCAAAATCATTGTTGTTGAAAGGGAAAGATATACCCAACTGAATGCAAAGTTCCAGAGAATAGCAAATGGAGAAAAGAAGGCCTTCTTCAATGAACAATGCTGAGAAATAGTGGAAAACAACAGAAAAGACTAGAGATTTCTTCAAGAAACTTGGAGATATCAAGGGAACATCTCATGTAAGGATGGTATGATAAAGGACATAAATGGCAAGACCTAACAGAAGCAGAAGTGATTAAGACAAGGTGACAAGAATACAGAGAAGAACCATACATGAAAGGTCTTAATGACCCAAATGACCACAATAATGCAGTCACTCACCTAGAGCCAGATATCCATGAATGTGAAGTCAAGTGGACTTAGGAAGCATTACTAAGAACAAAGTTAGTGCAGATTGTGGAATTCAAGCCAAGCTATTTATTTATTTATTTATTTTGTAGGATTATTCTCTTAGCAGATTTCAGATACACAGTATACTGGTATAACTAGTCACCATACTGTACATTAGTTCTCCAGAACTTATTCATCCTGTGCAGCTGAATCTTTGTATTCTTTTTATTTTATTTTATTTTTAAACTTTACAATATTGTATTAGTTTTGCCCAACATCGAAATGAATCTGCCACAGGTATACCCGTGCTCCCCATCCTGAACCCTCCTCCCTCCTCCCTCCCCATACCCTCCCTCTGGGTCATCCCAATGCACCAGCCCCAAGCATCCAGTATCGTGCATCGAACCTGGACTGGCGACTCATTTTCATACATGATATTATACATGTTTCAATGCCATTCTCCCAAATCTGCCCACCCTCTCCCTCAGAGTCCATAAGACTGATCTATACATCAGTGTCTCTTTTGCTGTCTCGTATACAGGGTTATTGTTACCATCTTTCTAAATTCCATATATACACGTTAGTATACTGTATTGGTGTTTTTCTTTCTGGCTTACTTCACTCTGTATAATAGGTTCCAGTTTCATGCATCTCGTTAGAATTGATTCAAATGTATTCTTTTTAATGGCTGAGCTATTTAAAATCCTGAAAGATGGTGCTGTTAAGCGCTATACTCAATGTATCAGAAAATTTGGAAAACTCGGGCATGTCCACATGACTGGAAAAGGCCAGTTTTCATTCCAATCCCAAAGAAGGGTAATGCCAAAGAATGTAGAAACCACTGTACAGTTGAGCTCATTTCACATGCTAGAAAGGTGATGTTCAAAATCCTTCAAGCTAGGCTTCAGCAGTCTGAACCGAGGGCATCCAGATGTGCTAGCTCAGTTTAGAAAAGGCAGAGGAACTAGAGGCAAAATTGTCAGCATTTGTTGGATAATGGAAAAAGCAATGGAGTTTCCAGAAAAACTACTTCTGCTTCATTGACTACACTGAAGACTTTGTGTGGATCACATCAAACTGTGGAAAATTCCTAAAGAGATGATGCTACCAGGCCACCTTACCTGTCACCTGAGAGACCTGTATGCAGGTCAAGAGACAGTAGTTATAATCAGATATGGGACAATGAACTCGTTCCAAATTGGGAAAGGAGTATGACAAGGCTGTATATTGTCACCTTGCTTATTTAACTTATATACAGAGTACATCATGAAGAGGAACTAAAAAGCCTCTTGATGAAAGTGAAAGAGGAGAGTGAAAAGGTTGGCTTAAGACTCAACATTCAGAAAACTAATCATGGCATCTGGTCCTATCACTTCATGGGAAATAGATGGGGAAAGAGCGGAAACAGTGTCAGACTTTATTTTGGGGGGCTCCAAAATCACTGTAGATGGTGACTGCAGCCATGAAATTAAAAGAGGCTTACTCCTTGGAAGAAAAGTCATGACCAACCTGGATAGAATACTAAAAAGCAGAGACATTACTCTGCCAACAAAGGTCCGTCTAGTCAAGGCTATGGTTTTTCCAGTGGTCATGTATGGATGTGAGAGTTGGACTATAAAGAAAGCTGAGCACCGAAGAATTGATGCCTTTGAACTGTGGTGTTGGAGAAGACTCTTAAGAGTCCCTTGGACTGCAAGGAGATCCAACCAGTCCATTCTGAAGGAGATCAACCCTGGGATTTCTTTGGAAGGACTGATGCTAAAGCTGAAACTCCAGCACTTTGGCCACCTCATGCAAAGAGTTGACTCATTGGAAAAGACTCTGATGCTGGGAGGGATTGGGGTCAGGAGGAGAAGGGGACGACAGAGGAGGAGATGGCTGGATGGCATCACTGACTCGATGGACGTGAGTCTCAGTGAACTCCGGGAGTTGGTGATGGACAGGGAGGCCTGGGGTGCTGCAATTCATGGGGTCACAAAGAGTTGGACATGACTGAGCGACTGAACTGAACTGAACTGAACATTATGCAAAATTCTCAGGTGGATGAATCACAAGCTGGAATCAATATTGCTGGGAGAAATATCAACAACCTCAGATATGCCGATGATACCATTCTAATGGTAGAAAGTGAAGAGGAACTAAAGAGACTCTTGATTCAGGTGAAGGAGGAGAGTGAAAAAACTGGCTTGAAACATTAAAAAAAAGCTAAGATCATGGCACCTGTCCTATCACTTCATAACAAAAAGAAGGGGGAAAATGGGGAACAGTAACAGATTTTATTTTCTTTCATTCCAAAATCACTGTGGATGGTGACTTCAGCCATGAAATTGAAAGACACGTGCTCCTTGTAAGGAAAATTCTGACAAATCTAGACAGCATATTGAAAAGCAGAAACATCACATTGCCAACAAATGTCTGTATAGTCAAAGCTATGGTTTTTTCCAGTAGTCATGTATGGATGTGCGAGTTGGACTATAAAGAAAGCTGAGCACTGAAGAATTCATGCTTTTGAACTGTGGTGTTACATGCTTTTGAACTGTGGTGTTAGAGAAGACTCTTGAGAGCCCCTTGGACTTCAAGGAGAGCCAACCAGTCCATCCTAAAGGAAATCAACCCTGAATACTCATTGGAAGGACTATTGCTGAAGGTGAAGCTGCAAGCTCCAACTTTGTCCACCTGATGCCAAGAGCCAACTCATTGGAAAAGACCCTGATTCTGGGAAAGATTGAAGGTTAAAGGAGATGAGGATACAGAGTATGAGATGACTAGATAGCGTTACCAATTCAGTGGACACGAATTTGAGCAAAATCCAGGAGATAGTAGAGGACAGAGGAGCCTGGTGTGTTGCAGTCCATGGGGTCACAAAGAGTTGGACAGGACTTAGTGACTGAACAATGGCAACACCATAATAGACGTTTCCTTATTTAGAAAATACAATTAGATTTTACCACTGGGGAGGCAGAGGGGGAACATTGAGAGATGTTTTAGAATCTCCCTGAAAATTCTTGAAGTACTTTTCCCCCACTGTGTGTGCTAGGTCGTTTCAGTTGTGTCCAACTCTTTGTGTCTCCATGGTCTATAGCTGCTAGGCTCCTCTGTCCATGGGATTCTCCAGGCAAGAATACTGGAGTGGATTGCCATGCCCTCCTCCAGGGGATCTTCTACACTCAGGTATTGAACCCAGGTCTCCTGTATTGCAGGCAAGTTTTTTACTGCCTGAGCTACCAGTCTCTTATTCCTCCTGAGACTATGTATATTTTCTATATAAACAGGTATTTCAATATAATTACATTTCCAAGACACTTATTAGCTTTATAAATCCCATTATGTAAATAGTTACATAATCTTCTAGATAAATAATATCTCATGTGTATTAAGTATGAAATGCTTTCCATTTAACCCTCAAATAATCCTAGATGTTAAAACAATAATACAATTATTGTACTTTTACAGATAAATTAATGAGATAACTTCCTTGGTTTTAGTAAGCTGGAGAATAAAGCAATACAAAGCTGATCTGGTTAACTGAACCCCCCAAAACCCACTTTGTTCACCATTGCACTGTATTACCAAGGAATCTATTTAAATGGAAAAAAAAGCATTCTTTAAAATTAATGATTGTGTTTGTCTAAAATATTAAAAAAATAAAATATTTATATTGTTTTATTTAATGAGTTTTAAAGAAATAGCCTATTTATCCTTGGACTAAAAAAAAAGTTTTGATTTTCCATTTCAGTGTAACTCCTTGAATGTGATAATTTTTCAAAGTGTTAACTACATCATTGATAGAAGCATATGTTTTATATATTATTACAAAACCAAACTGTTGTTCCAAAATTCAAAGAAGCCCTTTCACTATGTTTTTATTTATATCAATCAAGGTAGATATATATTTCTTTGGTGTTTTGTTTTCATGTAGGAATTGTTGGAAGTACACAAAAAAGAGGAAAGGAACTATTAAAAACTCAGAAAAGGCAAAAATAGAAAAGACGAAATTACTGAAGAAATATCTCACTTAATTCACAGAAGGAAAATGCTTTGCTCTTGTTTATGAGAATTTGTGTGTAATAAATTTCCATATTTTAAGTTTCAATAATACAGCTATTAATATAAAAATGGTACAAATTACTAAAAAATACTTTTTAATTTAGCATCAGAAGAGTTTATATTGGCATCAAATTATTAATATAAAACCATGGTTTATGGAAATAAAGGTGAACTATCTTCCCCTTATCTACTCACTCCCAAAATAAAACCCCACGATCATATTCAGTAAAAATATTTCTTATCTTTTCTATATTTAGAATATTTTTTTGAAATTCAAGTTTTATCATGGTCATATTTTTTTGTTTGTTTTTGTGTGCTACAAACCAGGATTTTTAAAAATACCTTCCAAATAATGTGATTTAAAAAGCATTCAGAATAGAGACAGCTGAGTGATATTGTCTCTATTACTTCTCACTTTCCAAGTATTCACTTTCATATTTATATTAATTCATTCTGACAGAATCGATTACAGTCAATCAAAGGGGCTAGTTGAGAACATTATGTATTATGTGAATAAGATGGTGCCTGGATTATTGAGATCGATCGATCGATCGATCTATCTATCTATCTATATGTTTGGGGTCGGGAGGTATTATGCTACTCAAATGCTCAGAGATGATTCATGAAGGGGAAAATATTCAAAGTTACATGGAAAAGTTTGTTCAGGTTAGAGTTAGGTTTTAAATGGTGTTTAAAAAATGTTTATAATAGTTTTACTTATGTATTTCTTTATTTTTGGCTGTGCGGGGTCTTCGTTCCTGCGTGAGCTTTTCTCTAGTTATGGCGAGCAGGGGCTTCTCTCTGGTTGCAGTGTCAGCATGTGTTGCGATGGCTTCTCTTGTTGCAGAACACAAGCTCTAGGGCACACAGGCTTCAGTAGCTGCAGCCCTTGGGATCATTAATTGTGGCTCCCAGGCTCTGGAACACAGGCGCGTGGGATCTTCCTAAACCAGGGATCGAAACTTTGTCCCCTGCATTGGCAGGCAGATTCCTTACCACTGACCCACCAGGGAAGCCATGTTATAAATTTCATTTGGCCTTTTTCCCAAGAACTAGAATCACATCATTTACCAGTGTCTTTCACTGTCTACTCTTCTTTAATGAAACTTGCCTAAGTGCATCCTCACTGCAGGCAGGGCCACTTTTTCCAATTAATTGAACAATAATATAGCAATAAGTAACATCTACAATCTAACAGTATGCTAGCCTCATGAAGAATAAAATTATACAAACTGCATTCACTGATGAAAAAGCTTATTCTTTCTTCCTTTGTCCTTCTTGGATTCTCTGGTGAGTAAATATTCCAAAGTACACTCTCAATCTCCTAGCCCTTTGCATAAAATGCTCTCTTGGTCATGAGTATCCTAGCCTTAATTAGGCTTCTCTAAGTTGAATTGCCTATGCATTTTTCCCTGTGCAGAAAGTGGGTTACTTATTGCTTGATTTACTTTTATTTTTCTCTTTATTTTTTTCCAGCTTTATTGTCATATAATTGACACATAACATTGTGTGAGTTTAAGGTGTTCAAAGTGTTGATTTGATAAACTTACATATTGCAAAATGATTGCCATTCTGGGAGTAGCTAATACCTGGATCACATCATATAATTACATTTCTTTTCACTAGTAAGAATATTTAAAATCTTCACTCTTAGGAGCTTTCAAGTATATAACACAGTGGTGTTACCAATAATCATTATGCTGTACATCATATCCCTAGGATTTATGCATCTTATGACTAGAAGTTTGTGTTTTTCAAACAGTATCTCCCCCTTTCTCCCAAACCTCAGTCCCCTGTAACAATCATTTAATCTCTGTTCCTATGATTTCAGTTTTTTCTATGACTTATTTCTTTTCTAAAATTAAGTGAGCTAAGAAGGCTGAGCACTGAAGAGCTGATGCTTTTGAACTGTGGAGTTGGAGAAGACTCTTGAAAGAGAATACCTTGGGCAGCAAAGAGATCAAATCAGTCCATCCTAAAGGAAATCAGTTCTGAATATTCATTGGAAAGACTGGTGCTAAAGCTGAAGCTCTAATATTTTGGCCACCTGATGTGAAGAACTGACTCATTGGAAAAGACCCTGATGCTGGGGAAGTTTGAAGGCAGGAGGAGGATGGGATGACAGACAACAAGACGGTTGGATGGCATCACCACCTCAATGAATGTGAGTTAGAACAAGCTCCGGGTGATGGTGAAGGATAGGGAAGCCTGCCCTGCTGCAGTCCATGGGGTTGCAAAGAGTCAGACACAACTGAGCAGCTGAACAACAAGTGAGTTAATGCAGTATTTGTCTTTCTCAGTCTCACTTATTTCACTTATTGTATTCTCTCAAGTTCCACCCATGTTTTTGCATATGGCAAGATAGCCTCCCTTCTCATGTCTGAATAATATTTCATTGTTCATTCATGAGTTAATGGATACTTATGTTGTTTTCATATTTGACTATAGTGGTTAATGCTGCAATGAACATGGGAGTGCAGATATATCTTTGTTAATATATCTTTTGTTAATATATCTTTGTTAATATAATACCTGTTATTATTTTGTTATATATATATACTTAGAAGCGAGATCACTATAGCATATGATAGTTTTATTTTTAATTTTTTGAGGAACTCATACTGTTTTTCATAGTAATTGAACTAATTCATAGTCCCACCAACAGTGTACAAGGGTTTCCTCTTCTTCACATACTTTAAAGAACTTTTTTTTGCTGTTAACAGCCAGGCTAACAGATGAAGTGATATCTCATGGTGGTTTTGATTTGCATGTTCCCAATGATTTGGGACTTCCCTAGTGGTTTAGACACTAAGGAGTCTGCCTGCAATATGGGAAGCCTGGGTTCGATTCCTGGGTTGGGAAGATCTCCTGGAGAAGGAAATGGCAACCCACTCCAGTATTCTTGCCTGAAGAATCCCATGGACAAAGAAGCCTGGCAGCTCATGGGGTCACAAAGAGTCAGACACGACTGACCGACTTCACTTTCACTTTCAATGATTGGTGGTGAACATCTTTTCCTATACCTTTTGGTCATTTGTATCTCTACTTTAGAAACTGTCTTTTATTTTCCCTGCTCAATTTTTATTTTTTACTAATTATGTGTGTATGTATGCATGTGTTTTAATTTGATAAATGTGACATGCTATATTTTGTAAAGTTAAGATGCATAGCACATTATGTTGATACATTTATATGTTATGATTGCCAGTGATGCAATAGGTACCGTATTATATCATTATAGTACAACATTATTGTATATTCATTATACTGTGCCTATCAGTTCAGTTCAGCCACTCGGTCATGTCCTACTCTTTGCGACCCCTGAACCACAGCACCCCAGGCCTCCTTGTCCATCATCATCTCCTGGAGTCCACACAAACCCATGTCCATTGAGTTGGTGATGCCATCCAACCATCTCATCCTCTATCGTCCCCTTCTCCTCCTGCCCTTCAACTTTCCCAGCATCAGGGTCTTTTCAAATGAGTCAGCTCTTCGCATCAGGTGGCCAAAGTATTAGGGTTTCAGCCTCTGCATCAGTCCTTCCAATGAACACCGAGGACTGATTTCCTTTAGGATGAACTGGTTGGATCTCCTTGTAGTCCAATGGACTCTCAAGAGTATTCTCCAACACCACAGTTCAGAAGCATCAATTCTTTGGCGCTCAGCTTTCTTTATAGTCCAACTCTCACATCCATACATGACTACTGGAAAAACCATAGGCTTGACTAGTTGGACCTTTGTTGACAAAGTGATGTCTCTGCTCTTTAATATGCTGTCTAGGTTGGTCATAACTTTCATTTCAAGGAGTAAGTGTCTTTTGATTTCATGGCTGCAATCACCATATGCAGTGATTTTGGAGCACAGAAAAATTAAGTCAGCCGCTGTTTCCCCAACTATTTGCCATGAAGTGATGGGACCAGATGCCATGATCTTAGTTTTCTTAATGTTGAGCTTTAAGCTAGCTTTTTCACTCTCCTCTTTCACTTTCATCAGGAGGCTTTTTAGTTTCTCTTCACTTTCTGCCATAAGGGTGGTGTCATCTGCATATCTGAGGTGATTGATATTTCTCCCAGCAATCTTGATTCCAGCTTGTGCTTCCCCCAGCCCAGCATTTCTCATGATGTACTCTGCATATAAGTTAAATAAGCAGGGTGACACTATACAGCCTTGATGTACTCCTTTTCCTATTTGGAACCAGTCTATACCCATTCTTTAATCAGATTTATTTTCTTATTGAGCTGTTTAGGTTTTTAAAATGTATTTTATATATTAACTCCTTATCAGATATATGATTTGCAAATATTTTCTTCCATTCAGCAGGTTGCCTTTTCATTTTATTGATGGTTTCCTGTGCAAAAGCTTTTTGGTTTGATGTAATCCCACTTGTTTAGTTTCACTTTTGTTCCTTGTGTTTTGTTGTCAAATTAAAAAATCTTTGCCAAGACCAATGTCAAGAAGTTTATCGACTATGTCTTTTAGCACTTTATGGTTTCAGGTCTCATATTCAGATCTTTAACCCATTTTTCTTTTCATTTTTGGCTGCATGGTGTGGCTTGCAGGATTGTAGTTCCCTGATCAATGATCAAACCTTCTTTGGCATTGGAATGAAAACATATTTTCCAGTTTTGTGGCCACTGATGAGTTTTCTAAATTTGCTGACATACTGAGTGTAGCACTTTAATCACATTAGCTTTTAGGATTTTAAATAGCTCAGCTGGAATTTCATCACCTCCACTAACTTTGTTCATAGTAATGCTTTCTAAGGCCCACCAGACTTCACACTCCAGGATGTTGGGCTTTAGGTGAATGACCACACTATGTGACTATCCTGGTCATTGGGACCTTCTTTGTATAGTTCTTCTGTGTATTCTTGCCACCTTTTCTTAATATCTTCTGCTTCTGTTAGGGGCTTACTGTTTCTGTCATTTATTGTGCCCATCTTTGCATGAAACTTTCACTTGGTATTTCCTATTTTCTCAAACAGATTTCTAGTCTTTTCCACTCTATTGTTTTCCTCTATTTCTTTGCACTATTCACTTAAGAAAGTTTTCTTATGTCTCCTTGCTATTCTCTGGAACTTTGCATTCAGTTGGATATATCTTTTTCTCTCTCCTTTGCTTTTTACTTCTCTTGTTTTCTTGGTTATTTGTAAGGCATTCTTAGACAACCATTTTGCCTTCTTTCATTTCTTTTTCTTTGGGATGGTTTTTGTCACCGCCTCCTGTACAATGTTATGAACTTCTATCCATAGTTCTTCAGGCACTTTGTCTATCAGATCTAATCTCCTGAATCTGTTTCTCACCTCCAATGTATAATCATAAGGGATTTTATTTAGTTCATACCTGAATGGCCTGGTGGTTTTCCCTATATTCTTCAATTTGGCCTGAATTTTGCAGTAAGGAGCTCATGATGTGAGCCACGGTCAGCTCCAGGTCTTGTTTTGCTGACTATATAGAGCTTCTTCATCTTCAACTGTGAAGAATATAATCAACCTGATTTTGGTATTGACCATCTGGTGATGTCCCTATGTAGAGTCACCTCTTGTGCTGTTGCAAGGGGGTTTTGCTATGACCAGTGTGTTCTTTTGACAAAACTCTGTTGGCCTTTGTCCTGCTTCATTTTGTACTTCAAAGCCAAACTTGTCTGTTACTCTAGGTATCTCTTGACTTCCTGTTTTTGTATTTCAGTATCCTATGATGAAAAGCACGTCTTGTTTTGGTGTTCATTCTGGAAGGTCTTTATAGAACCATTCAACTTCAGCTTCTTTTGCATTAATAATTGGGGCATAGACTTGGATTATTGTGATGCTGAATGGTTTGCCTTGGAAACGAACCAAGATCATTCTGTTGTTCTTGAGATTGCACCTACAACTGCATTTGGACTCTTGTTAACTATGAGGATTATGCCATTTCTTCTAAGGGATTCTTTCCCTCAGTGGTAGACATAATGGTCATCTGAATTAAATTCACCCATTTCCATCCATTTTAGTTCACTGATATCTAAAATGTTGATGCTCACTCTTGCCATCTCCTGCTTGACCATGTCCAATTGACTTATGGACCTAACATTCCAGGTTCCTATGATTATTGTTCTTTACATCATCAGATTTTACTTTCCCCACCAGACACATCCAAACTGAGTGTTACTTCTGCTTGGCCCAGCCCTTTTGTATCCTGCAATTTTACTGAATTTGTTTCTAAGTATTAGCCTTTTTTTTTTTTTTTTTGGGTGTAGTCTATAGGTTTTTCCCCACGTGTTTCCTTGGTAGCACTGCCTGCCGCTGCAGGAGATTAAAGAGATGTGGGTTTGATCCCTAGACCTTGGGATCCCCTGGAGGAGGGCATGGCAACTCACTTCAGTATCCTTTCCTGGAGAGTCCCACAGACAGAGGAGCCTGGTGGGCCATGGTCCATAGCATCACAGAGAGTCAGATGTGCCTGAAGTGACTTTGAACGCACCCACACATGCACATATAGGTTTTTCCACATATATCATATGCAGACCAAGGCAGTTTTACTTCTATTCCAATGTGGAAGCATTTTTTCTATTTTTAATTGCATAATTGCTCTGACTAGGAAATTCAGTACTATGTTGAATAAAAGTGGTAAACATGGACATTCTTGTCTTATTCTTGATCTTAGAAGAAATGTTTTTGAGCTTTTACCATTGAGCATGATATTTGTCACATCTGGCCTTTATTATGTCTAGGTACATTCCATTCATAACCAATTTGCTGAAAGTTTTTATTATATAAGGATGTTGAAAATTGTTTGCCTCCATCTATTTTGATGATCATGTGATTTTTTTCAATTAATTTACTTTTTACTGAAAGACAGTTGCTTTACAGAATTTTGCTATTTTCTGTCAAACCTCAACATGAATCAGCCACAGGTTTACATATATACCTTTTGAAACTCCTTCTGATCTCCCTCTCCCTTTTGAACCTCCCTCCCATCTGCCTCTCCATCCCACCCCTCTAGGTTGATACAAAGCCCCTATTTGAGTTTCCTGAGCCATACAGCAAATTCCTGTTGGCTATCTATTTTACATATAGTAATGTAAGTTTCCATGTTAGTCTCTTATCTTTCATTCTATTAATGTGACATGCCACATTTATTTTTTGAATCATTTTTGCACCCTTTGTTGAATCATTTTTGCACCCCAGGATAAGTCACATTTGATCATGGTATGTGACCCTTTAAATGCATGTCTGAAAATTCAGTTTGCTAATATTTTGTTGAGGATTTTTACATTTCTATTTATCAGGGATATTGGGACCATTTCTTTTCTTGTAAAGTTCTTATCTGGTTTTGGTTTAGGACAATAATAGTCTCATAACACACATTTAGAAATTATGATCAAGCACTCAGTAGTGTCCAACTTTTCACAGTCCCATGGACTCTAGCCCTTCAGGCTCCTTCTGTCCATGGAATTTTCCAGGCAAGAATGCTGGATTAGGTTGCCAATTCCTACTCCAGGGTATCTTTCCATCCCAGGGATTGATCCATGCCTCTTGCATCTTCTGCACTGGCAGGTGGATTCTTTACCACTAGCATCTGCTGGGACATCCATTTTGGTGCTAGAGAAGACTCTTGAAAGTCCCTTGGACTGCAAGGGGATCAAATCAATCAATCCAAAAGGAAATCAATCCTAAATATTCATTTGAAAGACTGATGGGGAAGCTGAAACTCCAATACTTTGTCCACCTGCTGTGAAGAGCCATCTTATTGGAAAAGACCCCGATGCTGGGAAAGATTGAAAGAAAAAGGAGAAGGGGGTGGCAGAGGATAAGATGGTTAGAAAGCATCACTGACTCAGTTGACATGAATTTGAGCAAACTCTGGCAGATAGTGAAGGACAGGGAGCCTGGCATTCTGCAGTCCATGGGATCACAAACAGTCAGACATGACTTGGAGACTGAATAACAACATAACACATTTGAAAGTCTTCCCTCCTCTTTGATTTTTTGGAAGAGTTTGAGAAAGATTGCTATTTAAATATTTGAAAGAATTCACCAGTGAAGCTATCTGTATTGGGACTTTTCTTTGCTGAGAAATTTTTGATTACACATTCACTCTCCTTACCAGAATTGGTCTGTTCAGATTTTTCTATTTCTTTGTGATTTAGTCTTGGTAGGTTGACTCACCCTAGGAATTTATCCATTTCTTCTAGGTGAATCAATCTGTTGCCCTATCATTATTCATAGTAGTCTTTTATGATCCTTTGTATTTCTGTGTTAACAGTTGTCATGGCTTCTCTTCCATTTCTAATTTTATTTATTTGTGTCCTTTTTTTTTTCTTTTGTAATTCTAGTTAAAGATTTGTCTATTTTTAAGTCTTTTTATTTATTTTTTTTATTTTTTTTTAATTTTATTTTATTTTTAAACTTTACATAACTGTATTAGATTTGCCAAATATCAAAATGAATCAGCCACAGGTTTAAAAAATCAGCTGTTAGTTTTATAGCTCATTTCTGTTAGCTTTTTAGTCTCTGTTTCATTTATTTTTCACTGTGATCTTTGTTATGTCCTTCCTTCTGCTAACTTTGGGCTTCATTAATTCTTTTTACAGTTCCTTTCAGTATGAAATCAGGTTGTATATTTGGGATTTTTTAAATGTAATGTTTATTGCTATAAACTTCTCTTTTAGAATGGCTTCCCTGTATCCCATAAAGTTTGGTATGTTGTATTTCCATTTTAAATTGTTTCAGTGTATATTTTGATTTCTGCTTTGGTTTCTTCTTTGATCCTTTCATTGTTTAGGAAAGTGTTATTTAATTTCCACATATTTATGAATTTTTCAATTTTCTTCTTGTATTTCTACTTTCATATTATTATGGTTATAAAACATGCTTGATATGGATTCAATTTTCTTGTATTCATTGAAAGGTTTTGTGAACTAGCATATGTTCTTTCTTGGAGAATAGTCCATACATGTTTGAGAAGAATGTGTACTATGAGGCTGTTGGACGAAATGTTCTATAACTGCTTGTTAGGTTCATTTGATCTAAGATACAGTTTAATCCAATGTGTCCTTATCCATTGTTGAAAGTAGAGTATTGAAGTCTCCTACTCTTATTATGTTTCTATTTCTCCCTTTAGATCTATAATATTTGTTTTATATATTTATTTGTTCTATGTTGGGTACATAAATATTAACTAATATCACATTTTCTTGATATAACAGTATATTTGGGGAAGTTTTTTAAAAAATAATATATGCTTGTAACTACTTGACCTACTACTCCTCTCTGAAGACATTAAATGACTTTTCTATAAGATCAAATAAGAATATAGATACCATTCATTGATCATCCTTTGCATGCCAGTTACCATCTTTGGCAATTACATGTTATCCTTACAATAATCTTAAATAGTAATTATTATTATCCTTATATTTCAGTCGTGTCCGACTCTGTGCGACCCATAGACGACAGCCCACCAGGCTCCCCAGTCCCTGGGATTCTCCAGGCAAGAAAACTGGAGTGGGTTGCCATTTCTGTCTCCAATGCATGAAAGTGAAAAGTGAAAGTGAAGTCGCTCAGTCCTATCTGACTCTTAGCGACCCCGTGGACTGCAGCCTACCAGGCTCCTCCGTCCATAGGATTTTCCAGGCAAGAGTACTGGAGTGGGGTGCCATTGTCTTCTCCACCTTATATTTCAGAGGAGGTTAAACAAATTGCTTTGTGCCACCCACCCAGTAAGTAGAAGATAAAAGGTTTGTGCTGAGATTTAATATATCCAATAATAATTTGCTTTCTATACATGTCTACAATCTTTGATAAAACATTACCACCACATTTGAAAATTCTCTGATGTTCGAGAACTACTATTGAGTGATGAATTTCCTCATCTGGTAAAGTGTTCATTAATAGACTTAAGAAAAATAGAAGGTCTAGAAGGAAAAGCATACCTGACCTTCTCTTTCTTGTCTAAATAGAGGGCCAAAATCTACAGGCCTACCTTAAGATACATGCTATTGATAGTTTCATTTGGCTTAAAATATATGAAAAAATGTCCTACAGTCTTGGAAGAAATTAGACCTGCTACTTTACCTCACTAAGAAGAATCCTTCAGTATGTAACAGTAAATATGTAACAGAAAGAACATTCCAGAATTTCTTTGTTGGCATAGTTATCATGGTAAAGACACACTAGTCAAATAATATGAAAGGTAAAAATATCATCATGAATAACCATTCAAACAATAGATGAATTTAACCTATTATTTAACATAAATTTCAACTTGAAAATATTCTGCAAATACTTTTGTATTTGTTTGTCTTCTGATGTATTGTTTCAATAACAAGATGTTATTAATATTATTTCAGTTTCAAAAACTGAGGGAGAAAGCACATGCAGAAAATTAATTTTACTTTCAAAAGGGACAAAAGATTTCATTCTAGTATTCAGAGTTGTGTAATGCCTTCAGTTTTCTAATAATGTTTCTGATTTTCTTTGTTTAATCTTACTTTATTTTTGGTCTTATTATCTAAAATTAAGCTCCTTGAGAGCAAACAGCTTAATCTGCATCTTCAAGTTCCATTTAAAATAATAAACATTTGTTGAGAATATACAATATTACTAGCTAGTAGTAGTGTTTGGATACATATATATTTAAAACATTATTATTTAGGAGTGAAAATTTTAATATACGGAAATGTGGAAACAACTCAACTAACTGAATAAAACAAAGCACTCTAACGTGACAGACACCAACAACTAAGTATGGTCATATTTAGTTTTGGTGAGAAGTTGCAAAGCATTTAAGAGTTTTTCTCCTAAATATGTGAACTGGCAACCTAAGCCTCTCAAATTCATTCAGTATTTTAATTAACCATATGCTTAGTGGAAAGACTATACTGTAGTTAAAGTCAGAGCATAACAATTGTAATTGCAATTTTCCACTTTTCTGAAAAATGACAAATAAATTATAACACTACTCAGGCTCAGCTAATGATTATTAATCATAATATTTCAAAAATATTTTTCAAAAGCATTCATTTTCAAAATGAATCCATTTATGTTTTTTCCTTTTCATGGAATTTAGCATCATATATTTATTAAATCAACATACATAGGAATTTTATTTTTAATACCTATAGCCACATAGATATGTTCAAACCAAATTGAATAAGAAAAGGAAGTATGAGCATATTTCATACTATACATTTGCAAACTGCAAAGTACATTTGGATGACTTTCTTGGAAAAGATCCACAATAAAATTATACTCCAGAATTTTTTCCTGGTGAACCAGACAACTTGATGTGAATGATAATCTAGAGCCATTTTGTTGATAAAACAAATCTTTGTTTTGAGTGAATAAATAGTTACATGCAGCATATTGCACACCATCCAAGAATATGGTCAGCAAATCTTTTTATGAACATTTAATAAATTTACCTAGTTATAATGGTTCTTTGAAAAACCTAAAACTGAAAAATAAGAAAAGCCTTGCACCTGGGCATCTGATTGACAATATTTTTTTTTAATCCAATAATGCCCATTGAGTTCCATTGAGAAATTCATAATGGCCTTTATTTACATTTAATTAGCACCTCTCTGGATTAATTCCTCATTTTATAAACCTAATATAACCTTAATATTGGGAGATGTGAATTGAATATGATAACAACATGTACCTGGTTGTTTTAATTAATCTGTCTAAACTGAACATGCCACCTCAAACTCATAAAGATCACACTTCATGCTACCTTTAGACTTCTCACAAGTTAATTGGCTGCTCTGCTAGGAAATTAACTTTATATTATTCTGACTCTGTGGCAAGTGTACAATTCTAGTTGGTTTTGATAAACACGGAGAGCAAGCATATAATCCTTTTTCAGATAGTCATTTGTTTAGGCTATAGGAAAACAAATGTATTAACATTGGTTAATTCTAAGTGATAAAAGTATAGATAATTAAAATTAATATTTTATATTTTCCATAATTTTCTGCAATGAACATTTATAACTTTTGAAAAATATTACATTACGTATATAAACATGTATCCTTATATATACATATATTTGTATAATGATATACACTTAAATTTGTCTTAGAAAAATAAGGAAAACACTCATCATCATACCTTCTGCTCATATCTTACATGATTTCAATATTATGAAGGTGAAGATGAGAAGCAGGTCAAAAACATGAGACCACGTGAACATTAATGGCTTAAATAAAGGACAATAAGAATAATGAATGAATGAATGAATGATGTTTTATGATTTTTCCTTTTCAGAAAGGAAATGGGAATCTCAAATACAGAGTGGTAAAAGCTTGTCAAAATGTCCTTTCTTTACTGAAGTTGTTTCTTTATTTAGCTGTTCTCATCGGATTGAACCCAAGACAATGTATTTTTCATTAGATTCTAAACTTAGAATATGTTGCCTCTAATATTGGAGAAGGCGATGGCACCCCGCTCCAGTACTCTTGCCTGGAAAATCCCATGACGGAGGAGCCTGGTAGGCTGCAGTCCATGGGGTCGCTAAGAGTCGGACACAACTGAGCGACTTCACTTTCACTTTTCACTTTCATGCATTGGAGAAGGAAATGGCAACCCACTCCAGTGTTCTTGCCAGGAGAATCCCAGGGACAGGGGAGCTTGGTGGGCTGCCGTCTATGGAGTTGCACAGAGTCGGATAAGACTGAAGCGACTTAGCAGCAGCAGCAGCCTCTAACATAAATGTTTATCAATTGTAACAGGGGCATATTTTACTAATTTTTGATTATCAATTAGTTATATGCTGATTAAGAAGATAAATAAACAATCTAGGGAAGCAAAGCATTCAAAATGCAAAACAGTATACCAACAAATAAAAAGCAGCAACCATAGGAATGTTATAAAGTTTAGAAATTCTGGAAAATAGTATATGATGTCACATCCTGGTTGGTTCTGTAAATTGGGACTGATGCCAAAGCCAACCAGAATTAGAGCCAAAAAAGTCTAACATAAGGTTCTTGTGATAATTGTCTGTTTCATGAACTTAGAGAGTAATGTTGTCATATTACAGTAATTGTTTCTCTGTCATATTTAATAATGAGATTTTTCAGTTTTCAGTATTATTAATAGAAAATGCAGAGGGCTGTGTTTAAATTTCAAAGTTTATTCTTATGTAAAGCTTTTACTCTATACATATGAGAATATTATTTTTTAGGGTTTATTTTTTTACCATCTTATTTGCTTGATTACTCCAGTGATTTCTTACAGCATCATTTACCCTAATGTCTAACTGTCACCTTTAATTACCTATTATTGTTAAAGTAAACTTCTATTCTTTGGGACTACAGACAGGGAGTCAAGGACAGATTGCAGTCTAGAGAAAACAGGGAGGTAAATAATAACAGGCGAAATTATTAATCTTCATAAAATGTTGACTAACCAACATTCCTTTTACTCCATTTTTGATAAAATAATTGTCTACTTTGTCAGATATAAATAAAGTCTGTATGCCCCACATTAAATTGGGCCTCTGAGTATATCTGGATTAAGTGGGAGACTGCAGTCTTGTAAGCAAACTGGAAACCTGGAGACTTGGATTCTAGTTCAGGTTCTACCTCTGCTTAGTCCTGTGACTTTGGATAAAGCATAGGGTTTGAACATTCACGTAAAAAAAAAAAGTATTAAGACTTAATTGATCTAGGTAGTATTTGAGCATCCCCATCAATCCCTATATGTAAAACTTTAGAAGGATATGAATGAGTAAATGAGTAATCTCACTTACATGATAACTTAAACCTAGTTGTTTACCAATTTGCAAGAGTATATAATGTGATTTGTTGATTCACTTTTCCTCACTCCTTGTCTTGTGGATTGTCACTAGCTGGTATTGCTACAGTCCATTTTCACTTGGATTCAATATTATTCTCTGTATATTTACAACATATATCATGCACACATTGTACAAGCAACAAAGAAGAATCCATAGACATTTTAGAAATGATTACCATTTGATGAGTTGTCATATTGAAAAGAGAGATAGAATATAGAGCACTGTGAATTACCTTATGTGCTTATCACACCTTCTTTCATGCCAGAGTCAGAGCTAACAAGCAATCTATGTGTGGTTTAATTCTGGAAAATTACGATTTTCCCGCAGAAACCTACTTTGTGATAGTACTGTTACTAGATGCTCTGGGATTTTGAAATTTCCCCAAGGAGGAGAGAAATTGTGTATAATACCACATGGTGTTGGACCTTTATCATCAGAAGTATTTAGATATCCTACTTGAAGGGTGGTGAGTAGTCCAATATCACAATTAAGAACAGGAATTTAGCAATAAGACAATATGTGAATTTGACAAGTAACTTTAATTTTTCCCAGTTTTTGCTATATTATCTACAATGCACGGATGATAATACACTAACTTTATACAGTTGCTGTAGTTATTAGGTGAATTTAAGTGAAAAAAGGAAAGTGAAATGAAGTGAAAGTCGCTCAGTGTGTCCGACTCTTTGTGACCCCATGGACTATACAATCCATGGAATTCTCCAGGCCAGAATACTGGAGTGGGTAGCCTTTCCCTTCTCCAGGGGATCTTCCCAACCCAGGGATAGAACCCAGGTCTTCTGCATTGCAGGCAGATTCTTTACCAGCTGAGCCACAAGGGAAGCCTGAGAATACTGGAGTGGGTAGCCTATCCCTTCTCCAGTGGATCTTCCCGACCCAGGAATCAAATTGGGGTGTCCTTCATTGCAGGTGGATTCTTTACCAACTGAACTATGAGGAAGGGGAAAGAGTAAAGAGTCTGCCTGCAATGCAAGAGACACGTGTTTGATTCCTGGGTCGGGAAGATCCCCTGGAGAAGGACAAGACAACCCACTCCAGTATTCTGGCCTGGAGAGTCCCTTGGACAGAGGAGGCTGACAGGCTACAGTCCATGCGGTTGTAAGTGTCCGACATGACTTAGCAACAAACCCCCAAGTGAAAAAAATATATACAGGCTTATCATCATGATGGCTCTTAAAGGCTTTTATGTAAATGAGAAAAACAGAGAAAAAGTTGCAATATTTGAGAATCAGATGCAGTTCTTCTAGATGTCTTTTGGTTTTTTTTTTGCTATTAAAGCTTTACTGAAATATAATTAAAATACTTAATCATTAAACAAGTCAATATTTTTCTTAAGATATTCATAGACTTTTACAACTGTTACTACAAAATTATTGTAGAACTTTTTCACTACTCCCCAAAAATCTCCATCTCCTAATATACTTTCTGTCTATGCATGCATCTATCCTGGACATTTCAAATGAAGATAATAATACAATATGTCTTTTGTGACTGATTTCTTTATCAACATAGTATTTTCAAGTTTCATTCATTCTGTAGCATGTTTTATGACTTCTTTCCTTATTACTGAATAATATTACATTATATTAATATATTACAATTTTTTATCTATTTGGTATGTTTCCACTTTTTTGGCAGCTATAAATATTAAAAATATTCATGTACAAGATTATTTGTGGATATATGCTTTCATCTTCTTTCAACATACAAATGAAATTGTTGAGGATCATATGGCAAGTTTATGTTTAATATTCTGAGGAATTGCTTATGAATTTTGAAAAAGGTATCAGAGATTTTGATAGAGAATTCATTGAATCAATAGGCCGGTTTGGGGAATCTTACCATTTTAGCAAGTCTTTTTTTAATGCCTATTTTTATTTATTTGCTTATTATTGGCTGTGCTGGGTCTTCATTTCTGCTCAAGGGCTTTCTCTCTTTTTTTTTAATAAATATATATATTTTTAAATTTTATTTTATTTTTTAACTTTACAATATTGTATTGGTTTTGCCATGTATCGAAATGAATCCGCCACAGGTATACATGTGTTCCCCATCCTGAACCCTCCTCCCTCCTCCCTCCCCATACCATCCCTCTGGGTTGTCCCAGTGCACCAGCCCCAAGCATCCAGTATAGTTGTGAAGAGTGAAAGCTACTCTCTAGTGTACGGGGCTTCTCATTGTAGTGGCCTTTCTTGATGAGGAGTACAGGCTCTAGGGCATGTGGGCTTCAATAGTTGCTGCATGTGGGCTCAGTTGTTGCATCTGGAGGACTTCAGAGTGCAGGCTCAGTAGTAGTGACACAGGGGCCCAGTTGCTTGTGGGCATGTGGGATCTTCCATGACCAGAAATTGAACTTGTGTCCTCTGCATTGTAAGATGGATTTTCAACCACTGGACCACCAAAGAATTTAAATTTTTTGATTCATAAACATGAAATATCTTCTGTTTATATAGGAGTTCAATTTCTTTCAACAAAGTTTAGTAGTTTTCAGAATACAAGTTTCGTACTTTCTTTGTTAATTACTTATTTCAAAATTATTTCTCATACTATCATAAATGGAATTTTTTTTTAAATTTTATTTTCAAGTTGTTTGTTGTTATTGTATAGCAGGTAACTGAATTTGTGTATTGATCTTATTCTGCTTAACTTGGATATTGGTTCTAATAGTTTTTTAGTGATTTTTTTAGGATTTAGTATATAAAAGATCATCTGTGAATAGAAATAGTATACTTCTCTCTTTCCAATCTGGATGTAGTTATTTCTTTCCTCTTGTCTAATTGGCCTGGATAGTACTTTCAGTACAACATGCAATAGAAGTGGCAAGAACATCTATTCTTATTTTATTCTTGATCTTAGAGTTAAAACAGCGATCTCTTATTATGTATCTATGAGTCATCTGTGGATTTTTTTTTTAGATATCCTTTATCAATTTAAGGAATTTTCCTTCTAAGCCTGGTTTTTGGAATGTTTTATCAAGAAAAGCTGGACTTTTGCCAAATACTTATTTTGTGTATTTTAGGATTATCATGTGTGTTTTTTTTACTTCTGTTAACATGGCATAACAAAATAATTGAATTTTAGTTGTTAAAACAACCTTACATCCTTGGGATAAATCACATTTGTTTATTATATATAATCTTTTACACTTGCTGGATCCAGTTTGGTAGTATTTTATTGAAGATTTTTAAATTTATATTAATTTGTAATGTTGATCTCTAGTTCTCTTTCCTGTAATTTATTTGTTTTTTATATTAGAGAAATAGTGGCTTCATAGAATGAATTGGAAGTGCATTTCTCAGTATATTTTTGAAAGTATTTGTGAAGAATTGATATTAATTTTTAAAATATTCATCAGAATTGACCAGTAATGGATCTAGGCATGGTGTTTTTTTTTTTTTAAACATGGGATGTTTTAAACTTATTAAGCTTCTTTGTTATATCATAGGTATGTTCATATTTTCCATTAAAGTCAGTTTTGATTATATGTGTCTCTCTAGAAATTTTTCCATGTATCTAAGATATATATGTTTGGCATAAACTTTTTGATAGCATTTCCTTTTAATCCTTAGTTTCTATATTGCTGATATAAGGGCCCATATTTCATTCTCTACTGCAGTATTTTAAAACTTCTCTTTTTTTTCTTGATCACTATTCATAATTTTGTCAATTTTGTTGGTTTTTCAAAAGAAAGCAAATTAGTTTCATTGAATTTTTTCTTTTGCAATTCTGTATTCTAAACATTTCATTAATTCCTGACATGACCTTTATTAATTCCTTTATTGTGCTTAATCTAGGTTTAGTTTGCTCTTTCTTTTATAATTATTAGGTGGAAGATTAGGTTGTTGATTTGAGATATTTTCTAATTTTTAATAAACATGTTTATAGTTATAAACTGTAACTTTAAGCATGGTTTTAGTTGTTTCTTCACTTTCATCTCAAAATATTTTCTAATATCCCTTATAATGTATTCTTTGACACCCATTAATTATTTCTAACCATGTTTCTTGACTTCACATATTTGTAAATTTCCTAAATTCTTTTTGATGATTTTTCCTAGTTTAATTTTTACATAATCAGAGAACATATTTTATATGACTTCAATATTTTTAAATTTTCTTAAGATTGTTTTATGGGCTAGTATATGGTTGATCTTACAGAATATTCCATATGTGCTTGAGAAAAATGTATATTCTGCTGTTGTTGGGTGTAATGTTCTAGAGGTGTCTATTAAGTCTACTTGCTCTATCCAAACTCCTATTGAATAGGGATTCTATTCAACATCCCCAATAATAAGGGTATTAAAGTCTTTTACTATTATATTTTAATTGTCTGTTTCTCCCTTCAATTATGTCAGTTATTCCTTCTTGTATTTTAGGACTCTCTTGATTGGAATCTATTTCTCGTGTGGTGTATAGCCTGTAATGTTACTTCTCGGAGGGTGCAGCTTGGGGCATGCACAGTTACCTTAACTCCCTCCCTTCACCCCAAGGAGAATAAGGATTTTATCTGAGCCCTTTGACAAAGTCTTTCCCCGATCTCTCTTATCTCCTTGTAAGTTTCTGGCTGGTCTCTCTATATTGATATCACACCCCAATGTTACTCCTCACTAACTGCTGGCTGTTTGTTCTCTTATTATCTACAACAATGCCTTAGAGCATAAATCATTCCACAGTCTGATCAAATTAATGTCTGATTCCCTTGTTAGGCTTGCTTAGATCTCAGGGGGATTTCTCTTAACTAAAATCATCGTTGTTTGGACAGTGTTAGGCTCAACTTCCCATGTTTTGTTCCAAATAAAGTTAGATCTCTTAGAGTATCCCATTTTCTGGTCTGTACTTGCCCTGAATAAGACTTCCATCACCCTGAGCTAGACAAACAAAGGAAGCTGGTCATGGCTTGACTTCCATAAACTGTCACTATTCCTACAAAGATTTAATAAATTTTTTGGAATAAATAAACTTCCATTTGCATAAGGCAATTTCCAGAGACTTCATTTGGTGTGTTTGTTTTTAATTTTTAGGTGTTACAGTTGTTTTTCTGGGGGGAAATTTTGTAGTGCTCCTTATGCCACTATTTTTGAAATGCTTCTCCTCCCTAGGAAGTATTTAATAGATACATTGATGTTGTTCATATTATTTAGTGCAATTATATGGAAAATACTTTTTATCATATAATTTTTGTCTTCCACAAAGGTTCTGGTCACATCAGGCTGTGAGATTGCTCCAGTCAGCAGCCCAATGACCTCAAACCCCAGAGAAGCTCTGGAGCTGTGAATATAGATGAGCGTGGACCTTGGGAAGCTGCTTGCTCAGGATTTCCTCAGGAGATGGCTCTTACTTTGTGTCCTGATTTATATTTTGTGGGAGGAATAAGGGTAAAATAGTGTTTTTACTGAGGTTTTAGTTTTGCTCATGACCTAAACAGACTGCATAGGATCGTACACAGGTCATGGGAAAGCCTCAAACAAATATACACTGTCTTTTGGTCATCTGCATCAATATGTTGACTATGAACTTAAAGTCCTGTACTCTAAAAACCTATTTAATGAAATGGGACTTGATTCTTTATGTCCAGGTCAAATTTCCTGTACTTTTAGCTAAACTTCTGTCTTTATATTTTCATAATTAGAAATCCAAGTGGGAGGCACTGATGGAATATCAGAATAAACAGGGAAGAAGGGATGATTTTATCCATATTTTCTGTTTTCTGTTGCATTAGCAACAGCAGTAGGGCAGGAACAAGAAGAAAACCTGAACATGCAGTAACAGAGGCCCTGAAGAGTGTTCCTAGTTCTTTGGTTCAAAGGGTAAGAGTTACAATTATGTAAAGTTTAAAAATAAAATTTAAAAAAAAAAAAAAAAGAGTTCCACAGACTATCAGGTGCTGGGAAACCTCTGCTTCCCTTTTGATTCTCCACCTCTTGTTTTCACATCACTAATCTTCAGATAAAGTTTTGTTACTCTAGCCCTTCCAACAGTCTCATAACCTATTCTGAATTAAATTCTCTCTTTCTGAAATACTAAAGGTAATTTCTCCTCTCTGACTAGATTCTAACTCATACACAGTATTTATCTTAATCTTTTCCTCTGCAATAAGAAGATGGAAGGAAAAAATAGAACCAAATACTTGCAAAAAATTTAGGGATACTATAGTTTATTGACAATAATTGACAATAAAATAGCATCTAATTACAATTAAAAATTTATCCTCATCAAAATGCACTAATAAAATGAATAAACAAGTCATAGACTGGGAGAAAATATTTTCAAAATCCATATATCTTACAAGGACTTGTATCTAGAATAAGGTACTCTTTTCATAATTAAAAAAACACATTTAGAGAAAAAAAGGGGACAAAGGACTAACATAGATATTTTGATAGGAAGGTATGCAACTGGCTAGAAAGCACACACACACACACACACACAGAGCCTCAACATCATGTATCACAAGGGAAATACAATTAAAAACCACAAGGAAACCTACTGAATACTTAGTAGAATGAGTAAAATTAAAATATTTACAACACCAAGTGCTATCAAGGATATGTAACAACCAAAGCACTTATACATATAATGCTACTAGGAGTCTAAAACGTTTAGTAGTTTTTTATAAAAGTGTACTGATCCTTACCTCACGACCCAATATTTCCATGCCTAAGCATCTACCCAAGAGAAATAAAAAATGTATCTTCTATAAAAGCCTTAATGTTCATATAAAGTTTATTCTTAATAGCTCCAAACTGGAAACAATCCAAACCCCAACACCAGAATAATGGAAAACAAAGTGTGACAAGTATATAATGGAATGTTGTTCAGCAATAAAAACTAATGAACTATTGCTGTAAGCAAGAATATGAGTGCATTTTACTGATATTATGCTGTGTGAAGCAAGCTAGACCCAGGAAAACACTAACTGTTGGGCTGTATCTATTTACTTTCTACAAAGAGAAAACTGTAGTGGAAAAAAATCAGCAAAGTTTTTGCCTTTGACATTTGGGGAAGACTCACGGAGGAGCATAAAGGCACTTTATGGGGATGATGGCTATATCTCAGTAGAAGCTTGGGTTAATTACATGGGTATATACATTTGTCAAAACACATCAAATTCTCTTAAGATTTGTGCATTTTACTTTATGTCAACTTTGCACTAAAAGAACTTTTTAAATTAATGGGTACAAAAGAGTTAAATATTCCAGAAATCTACTCTTAACCTTTTTCTAATGCTTTACTGTGGAATTATGAGTTCTATTTGTTGATAATGAGCAAGAAATAAATGCTGTCTTCTTGAAAGTTATGTAATTTTAAGCAAGAATTATGATTAGCATAATCTAGATTCAGGATTTGGCAGGAAGGGACAGAGTATGTAAATTTATAGCGCTGTATAAACAGGGCCTTGGAGAGAGGCCAACTCTGTGAACTTAGAAGCTTGACCTGGAAAACCATTATTCTAGAAGCAGACAAGGAAGGTATCAATTTCAAAGTGATTTGTAGTAACTGAAAGACATAGAATCAGTTCAGTTCAGTTCAGATCAGTCGCTCAGTCGCGTCCGACTCTTTGTGACCCCAGGAATGGCAGCATGCCAGACCTCCCTGTCCATCACCAACTCCTGGAGTTCACCTAAACTCATGTCCATTGACTAAGTGATGCCATCCAACCATCTCATCCTCTGTCATCCCCTTCTCCTCCTGCCCTCAATCTTTCCCAACATCAGGGTCTTTTCAAATCAGTCAGCTCTTCGCATCAGGTGGCCAAAGTATTAGAGTTTCAGCTTCAACATCAGTCCTTCCATTCAGGACTGATCTCCTTTAGGATGGACTGGTTGGATCTCCTTGTAGTCCAAGGGACTCTCAAGAGGTTTTTCCAATACCACAGTTCAAAAGCATTAATTATTTGGTGCTCAGTTTCTATAAAATCCAACCCTCACATCCATAAATGACCACTGGAAAAACCATAGCCTTGACTAGACAGACCTTTGTTGACAAAGTAATATCTCTGCTTCTTAATATTCTGTCTAGGTTGGTCATAACTTTCCTTCCAAGGAGTAAGTGTCTTTTAATTTCATGGCTGCAGTAACCATCTGCAGTGATTTTGGAGGCCCATCCAAAATAAAGTCAGCCACTGTTTCCACTGTTTCCCCATCTATTTGCCATGAAGTGATGGGACCAGATGCCATGATCTTAGTTTTCTGAATGTTGAGCTTTAAGCCAGCTTTTTCCACTCTCCTCTTTCACTTTCATCAAGAGGCCCTTTAGTTCTTCACTTTCTGCCATAAGGATGGTGTCATCTGCATATCTGAGGTTGTTGATGTTTCTCCCAGCAATCTTGATTCCAGCTTGTGCTTCTTCCAGATAGAATAGAAGCAGATAAAATATAATTAACAGATCCAACCAGTCCATCCTAAAGGAAATCAGTCCTGAATATTCATTGGAAGGACTGATGCTGAATCTGAAACTCCAATACTTTGGTCACCTGATGTGAAGAATTGACTCATTCGAAAAGACTCTGATGCTGAGGAAGATTGAAAGTGGGAGAAGAAGGGGACAATAGAGGATGAGATGGCATCACTGACTCAATGGACATAAGTTTGAATAAACTCTAGGAATTGGTGATGGACAGGGAGGCCTGGCATGCTGTAGTTCACAGGATCACAAAGAGTCAGACACAACTGAGTGACTGAACTGAACTGATCTGAAAAACAAAACAGATTATACAGACAGACAAGAAGACAGAAAAAAAAATAAATTGAAATATAACTAACAGGTTTCAGACTTGCTTTAGATTTCTGTGTTTTTGTTTTGTTTGTTTTTTTTGTTTGTTTGTTCTCCATAGATTTATTATCTCTGGTGTACCCAGCTTTAGTGTAACCTCTTAATATCTTTTTTTTTTTTAATTTTATTTTATTTTTTAAACTTTACATAATTGTATTAGTTTTGCCAAATATCAAAATGAATCCGCCACAGGTATACATGTGTTCCCCATCCTGAACCGTCCTCCCTCCTCCCTCCCCACACCATCTCTCTGGGTCGTCCCAGTGCACCAGCCCCAAGCATCCAGTATCGTGCATCGAACCTGGACTGGCAACTCGTTTCATACATGACATTTTACAGGTTTCAATGCCATTCTCCCAAATCTTCCCACTCTCTCCCTCTCCCCCCAGAGTCCATAAGACTGTTCTATATATCAGTGTCTCTTTTGCTGTCTCGTACACAGGGTTATTGTTACCATCTTTCTAAATTCCATATATATGCGTTAGTATACTGTATTGGTGTTTTTCTTTCTGGCTTACTTCACTCTGTATAATAGGCTCCAGTTTCATCCACCTCATTAGAACTGATTCAAATGTATTCTTTTTAATGGCTGAGTAATACTCCATTGTGTATATGTACCACTGCTTTCTTATCCATTCATCTGCTGATGGACATCTAGGTTGCTTCCATGTCCTGGCTATTATAAACAGTGCTGTGATGAACATTGGGGTACACGTGTCTCTTTCCCTTCTGGTTTCCTCAGTGTGTATGCCCAGCAGTGGGATTGCTGGGTCATAAGGCAGTTCTATTTCCAGTTTTTTAAGGAATCTCCACACTGTTCTCCATAGTGGCTGTACTAGTTTGCATTCCCACCAACAGTGCAAGAGGGTTCCCTTTTCTCCACACCCTCTCCAGCATTTATGACTTATAGACTTTTGGATCGCAGCCATTCTGACTGGTGTGAAATGGTACCTCATAGTGGTTTTGATTTGCATTTCTCTGATAATGAGTGGTGTTGAGCATCTTTTCATGTGTTTGTTAGCCATCTGTATGTCTTCTTTGGAGAAATGTCTATTTAGTTCTTTGGCCCATTTTTTGATTGGGTCATTTATTTTTCTGGAGTTGAGCTGTAGGAGTTGCTTGTATATTCTCGAGATTAGTTGTTTGTCAGTTGCTTCATTTGCTATTATCTTCTCCCATTCTGAAGGCTGTGTTTTCACCTTGCTAATAGTTTCCTTTGATGTACAGAAGCTTTTAAGGTTAATTAGGTCCCATTTGTTTATTTTTGCTTTTATTTCCAATATTCTGGGAGGTGGGTCATAGAGGATCCTGCTGTGATGTATGTCGGAGAGTGTTTTGCCTATGTTCTCCTCTAGGAGTTTTATAGTTTCTGGTCTTACATTTAGATCTTTAATCCATTTTGAGTTTATTTTTGTGTATGGTGTTAGAAATTGTTCTAGTTTCATTCTTTTACAAGTGGTTGACCAGATTTCCCAGCACCACTTGTTAAAGAGATTGTCTTTAATCCATTGTATATTCTTGCCTCCTTTGTCAAAGATAAGGTGTCCATATGTGTGTGGATTTATCTCTGGGCTTTCTATTTTGTTCCATTGATCTATATTTCTGTCTTTGTGCCAGTACCATACTGTCTTGAGAACTGTGGCTTTGTAGTAGAGCCTGAAGTCAGGTAGGTTGATTCCTCCAGTTCCATTCTTCTTTCTCAAGATCGCTTTGGCTATTCGAGGTTTTTTGTATTTCCATACAAATTGTGAAATTATTTGTTCTAGCTCTGTGAAGAATACTGTTGGTAGCTTGATAGGGATTGCATTGAATCTAAGCAATTGAAAATGAGTAGTATACTCATTTTCACTATATTGATTCTTCCAATCCATGAACATGGTATATTTCTCCATCTGTTAGTGTCCTCTTTGATTTCTTTCACCAGTGTTTTATAGTTTTCTATATATAGGTCTTTAGTTTCTTTAGGTAGATATATTCCTAAGTATTTTATTCTTTCCGTTGCAATGGTGAATGGAATTGTTTCCTTAATTTCTCTTTCTGTTTTCTCATTATTAGTGTATAGGAATGCAAGGGATTTCTGGGTGTTGATTTTATATCCTGCAACTTTACTATAGTCATTGATTAGTTCTAGTAATTTTCTGGTGGAGTCTTTAGGGTTTTCTATGTAGAGGATCATGTCATCTGCAAACAGTGAGAGCTTTACTTCTTCTTTTCCAATTTGGATTCCTTTTATTTCTTTTTCTGCTCTGATTGCTGTGGCCAAAACTTCCAACACTATGTTGAATAGTAATGGTGAAAGTGGGCACCCTTGTCTTGTTCCTGACTTTAGAGGAAATGCTTTCAATTTTTCACCATTGAGGATAATGTTTGCTGTGGGTTTGTCATATATAGCTTTTATTATGTTGAGGTATGTTCCTTCTATTCCTGCTTTCTGGAGAGTTTTGATCATAAATGGATGTTGAATTTTGTCAAAGGCTTTCTCTGCATCTATTGAGATAATCATATGGTTTTTATTTTTCAATTTGTTAATGTGGTGTATTACATTGATTGATTTGCAGATATTGAAGAATCCTTGCATCCCTGGGATAAAGCCCACTTGGTCATGGTGTATGATCTTTTTAATGTGTTGTTGGATTCTGATTGCTAGAATTTTGTTAAGGACTTTTGCATCTATGTTCATCAGTGATATTGGCCTGTAGTTTTCTTTTTTTGTGGGATCTTTGTCAGGTTTTGGTATTAGGGTGATGGTGGCCTCATAGAATGAGTTTGGAAGTTTACCATCCTCTGCAATTTTCTGGAAGAGTTTGAGCAGGATAGGTGTTAGCTCTTCTCTAAATTTTTGGTAGAATTCAGCTGTGAAGCCGTCTGGACCTGGGCTTTTGTTTGCTGGAAGATTTTTGATTACAGTTTCAATTTCCGTGCTTGTGATGGGTCTGTTAAGATTTTCTATTTCTTCCTGGTCGAGTTTTGGAAAGTTGTACTTTTCTAAGAATTTGTCCATTTCTTCCAAGTTGTCCATTTTATTGGCATATAATTGTTGATAGTACTCTCTTATGATCCTTTGTATTTCTGTGTTGTCTGTTGTGATCTCTCCATTTTCATTTCTAATTTTATTGATTTGATTTTTCTCCCTTTGTTTCTTGATGAGTCTGGCTAATGGTTTGTCAATTTTATTGATCCTTTCAAAAAACCAGCTTTTGGTTTTGTTGATTCTTGCTATGATCTCTTTTGTTTCTTTTGCATTTATTTCTGCTCTAAGTTTTAAGATTTCTTTCCTTTTACTAACCCTGGGGTTCTTCATTTCTTCCTTTTCTAGTTGCTTTAGGTGTAGAGTTAGGTTATTTATTTGACTTTTTTCTTGTTTCCTGAGGTGTGCCTGTATTGCTATGAACTTTCCCCTTAGGACTGCTTTTACCGTGTCCCACAGGTTTTGGGTTGTTGTGTTTTCATTTTCATTCGTTTCTATGCACATTTTGATTTCTTTTTTGATTTCTTCTGTGATTTGTTGGTTATTCAGCAGTGTGTTGTTCAGCCTCCATATGTTGGAATTTTTAATAGTTTTTCTCTTGTAATTGAGATCTAATCTTACTGCATTGTGGTCAGAAAAGATGCTTGGAATGATTTCTATTTTTTTGAATTTACCAAGGCTAGCTTTATGGCCCAGGATGTGATCTATCCTGGAGAAGGTTCCATGTGTGCTTGAGAAAAAGGTGAAATTCATTGTTTTGGGATGAAATGCCCTATAGATATCAATTAGGTCTAACTGGTCTATTATATCATTTAAAGTTTGTGTTTCCTTGTTAATTTTCTGTTTAGTTGATCTATCCATAGGTGTGAGTGGGGTATTAAAGTCTCCCACTATTATTGTGTTATTGTTAATTTCTCCTTTCATACTTGTTAGCATTTGTCTTACATACTGTGGTGCTCCCGTGTTGGGTGCATATATATTTATAATTGTTATATCTTCTTCTTGGATTGATCCTTTGATCATTATGTAGTGACCATCTTTGTCTCTTTTCACAGTCTTTGTTTTAAAGTCTATTTTATCTGATATGAGTATTGCTACTCCTGCTTTGTTTTGGTCCCTATTTGCATGGAAAATCTTTTTCCAGCCCTTCACTTTCAGTCTGTATGTGTCCCCTGTTTTGAGGTGGGTCTCTTGTAGACAACATATGTAGGGGTCTTGTTTTTGTATCCATTCAGCCAGTCTTTGTCTTTTGGTTGGGGCATTCAACCCATTTACGTTTAAGGTAATTACTGATAAGTATGATCCCATTGCCATTTACTTTATTGTTTTGGGTTCGAATTTATACACTGTTTTTGTGTTTCCTGTCTAGAGAATATCCGTTAGTATTTGTTGGAGAGCTGGTTTGGTGGTGCAGAATTCTCTCAGCTTTTGCTTGTCTGAAAAGCTTTTGATTTCTCCTTCATACTTGAATGAGATCCTTGCTGGGTACAATAATCTGGGCTGTAGGTTATTTTCTTTCATCATTTTAAGTATGTCTTGCCATTCCCTCCTGGCTTGAAGAGTTTCTATTGAAAGATCAGCTGTTATCCTTATGGGTATTCCCTTGTGTGTTATTTGTTGTTTTTCCCTTGCTGCTTTTAATATTTGTTCTTTGTGTTTGATCTTTGTTAATTTGATTAATATGTGTCTTGGGGTGTTTTGCCTTGGGTTTATCCTGTTTGGGTCTCTCTGGGTTTCTTGGACTTGGGTGATGATTTCCTTCCCCATTTTAGGGAAGTTTTCAACTATTATCTCCTCAAGTATTTTCTCATGGTCTTTCTTTTTGTCTTCTTCTTCTGGGACCCCTATGATTCGAATGTTGTAGCGTTTAATATTGTCCTGGAGGTCTGTGAGATTGTCCTCATTTCTTTTAATTTGTTTTTCTTTTATCCTCTCTAATTCATTTATTTCTACCACTCTATCTTCTAATTCACTAATCCTATCTTCTGCCTCTGTTATTCTACTATTTGTTGCCTCCAGAGTGTTTTTAATTTCACTTATTGCATTATTCATTTTATATTGACTCTTTTTTATTTCTTCTAAGTCCTTGTTAAACCTTTCTTGCATCTTCTCAATCCTTGCCTCCAGGCTATTTATCTGTGATTCCATTTTAATTTCAAGATTTTGGATCAATTTCACTATCATTATTTGGAATTCTTTATCAGGTAGATTCCCTATCTCTTCCTCTTTTGTTTGGTTTGGTGGGCATTTATCCTGTTCCTTTATCTGCTGGCTATTCCTCTGTCTCTTCATCTTGTTTAAATTACTGAGTTTGGGGTGTCCTTTCTGTATTCTGACAGTTTGTGGAGTTCTCTTTATTGTGGTGTTTCCTCACTGTGTGTGGGTTTGTACAGGTGGCTTGTCAAGGTTTCCTGGTTAGGGAAGGTTGTGTCGATGTTCTGGTGGATGGAGCTGTATTTCTTCTCTCTGGAATGTAATGAAATGTCCAGTAATGAGTTATGAGATGTCTATGGTTTTGGGGTGACTTTGGGCAGCCTGTATCTTGAAGCTCAGGGCTGTGTTCCTTTGTTGCTGGAGAATTTGCTTGGTATGTCTTACCCTGGAACTTGTTGGCCCTTGTGTGGTGCTTGGTTTCAGTGTTGGTATGGAGGCATTTGATGAGCTCCTGTCAATTAATGTTCCTTGGAGTCAGGAGTTCTCTGGAGTCAGGGTTTGGACTTAAGCCTCCTACTTCCAGTTATCGGTCTTATTTTTACAGTAGAGTTTGGTTCCAAATATACTGATACAAAGTCTATTTCCTGTCAGGATCTTTTGGCTAGTTCAAACTGTTGGTGTTCAAACTTTCTCTCATTTTATTTACTTAAAAAAAGGAATAGGGAATAGAAACAAAAGAAAGTGCAATAGATAAAATCTTGATCTGTTGAATAGAGTCTTGAAGTGAATATGTAAGATTCTGGCTTTCTGACACATTTTTTTTAAAAGTTTCCATTAGGGTACTTTTTATAAGATCTTGACTAAACTGATAAAGCAACAAAGGGAGTCCCACATTGGTTATACTATGTCTGGTTTAGCATTAGGTTAAGAAAATGAGCTCTGCAATAACCTACAACTGGGTTCAAATTTCAGCTATGCTTCTTCACAGCTGTATAACTTCAGACAAATTACTTAACCTCCTTGAATGTTCTCATCTTCAAAATTCAAATAATGTCTGCCTCAGAAGGTTAATAGGATTAAGTGAGAAAAATAAATGAAATTACTCAATATCTGACATTAATATTAAGCATCATTATTTAAAATGATATGACTAATGAGATAGCTGTGCACAGTTCAGATGCTTGTTTTTATTAAAACTGAGGTTTACTTGAATCAGTTTTAGAAATCATCAAAGTATATTAGCTGAAAAGAAGCAGGACAACCTAAGGACAGACTATGTATAGATTCTCGTCATCTAATTTATTACAAGTCTAACTCTAGTGTAGGGTTTTAAAACTTCAGAGTATTTCACTAATAGACTGCTGTGGAGGTTCTATTTAATCCTCCATTTAGGCTTTTTTCCCTATTTCTTCCCTGTCCCAGGTAATAGAGTTTTCTGATTGTTGTGTTACTGCTAAAGTTTTTTTCTTTTTTTAATTCAACTATTAAAGTTCTTCATCTTACACATAAGACTTTTAAGGCTGTCTGACTATTATTCATTTAATCATTTAACAAATACTTATTAATTTTTCATCTTAGGCAAGCTGCCATTGCAATCACTCATGATATAAGCCACTGGCTGAATAAGATAGTCTCTCCTCAAAAAAAGAAAAAAAAAAAAGAAATAGTAAGTGGAGAAATTTTAAATTACTAATTAGAGACCATTTAACTAAGTTACTATTACTGATAAGAAGGAGAAGTACAAGATTAGAAGACCTTATTTTGGCAGCCCTTGGGGTTTGTGCAGATAAGAATTCTCTAAAAGAGTAGCATCAAATTGAGGTCTGAAGATATGTAGGTTATTTATAAGTGCTGCATAAACATAAAGCCATAAGTAGAAGCCATGTGATGCCTAAAGTTAAAGAAAGCCTATGAGATCTGAGCTCAAGAGAAGGATGGATGATAGAAATCTTATCAGGGCACATTAGATATGCTTTATTTCTTTATATAACCCTTCTTTTCCTGGTAGCGAAAGGCTTGCTACTAATTCTGCAGTACACTGCCTTTGTTGACCATCATCAGTTTGCGTACACCATCAGCCTTTGAACTCCATGGTGATATGTACTCAACCTGCTTAAAGTCTAGACTTTTCTCCTTGGCTATTCATGCCCTAGGATATCACTCATGTTTCTTAGGTCTCTATGATCTCTCATCATTGACTCTCCAGACACAAGTTAATGACACCATCGGAAATATCCTTGACCCCAGGTCAGTACCCTCTACCAGTCTATCTCCTTAGCCAAGACCAGGATTTCACCAATGATCAAGACTTTTTTATTTGACTGAGCATTGGAGGATTCCTCACTCAGACTGGTCTCAGCCTTATCTCTGGTCTCCATCCTTCAGATCAGCTGTACCTGCCACACAGTTCCCTTTTAGACTTCTAGGTATGCCCAAGATTAACTGCCTCTTACATGCCATCCTTCTAATATCTCTGCAAGGTGAGTACTCTTAGCTTCTATTTGCATGTGAGAAATGTGAGCATTAAGGAAATTTGCTCACTAGTTCAAATTTATGCAGCGAGTACAAAGATCTTTGTCTTAAGATCTAAACCCAAGTTTCTCTGGTTCTAGAGAAAAGTAACAAGAGCAACAAAAAAGCAATGCTAATTATTTTGCTCCCTGCTACAGAGTAAGAATGGAGGAGGAAATGGCAACCCATTCCAATATAGTTGCCTGGAGAATGCCATGGACAGAGGAGACTGGCAGGCTACATACAGTTCATGGGGTGGCAAAAGTTGGACACCACTTAGCAGTTAAACCACCATGACCACCACCACAAAGAAAAGCTGTAATTCAGGGCTATAAAAATCAAGTAGATTTGCTATAATTTTTCTCCCATTCTGAGGGCTGTCTTTTCACCTTATTGATAGTCTCCTTTGCTGTGTAGAAGCTTTTAATTTTACAATGGAATACTACTGAGCCATAAAAAGGTATGCATTTGGGTCAGTTCTAATGAGGTGGATTAACCTAGAACCTATTATACAGAGTGAAGTAAGTCAGAAAGAGAAAAACAGATATCGTATATTAACACATGTGAAGAATTGATGCTTTTGAACTGTGGTGTTGGAGAAGACTCTTGAGAGTCCCTTGGACTGCAAAGAGATCCAACCAGTCCATTCTGAAGGAGATCAGCCCTGGGATTTCTTTGGAAGGAATGATGCTAAAGCTGAAACTCCAGTGCTTTGGCCACCTCATGAGAAGAGTTGACTCATTGGAAAATACTCATGCGGGGAGGGATTGGGGGCAGGAGGAGAAGGGGACGACAGAGGATGAGATGGCTGGATGGCATCACCGACTTGATGGATGTGAGTTTGAGCGAGCTCTGGGAGCTGGTGATGGACAGGGAGGCCTGGCGTGCTGCTATTCATGGGGTCACAAAGAGTCAGACACGACTGAGCGACTGAACTGAGCTGAGGGAATCTAAAAGGGTGGTTTGACGAATCCGATCACAAAGCAGCAATGGAGATGCAGACATAGAGAACAAACTTATGGGCAAGGGTTGGGGAGAAGAGGGAGAGGGTGAGATGAATGGAGAGAGCATGGATGTATATACACTAACACATGTAAATAGATAGCCAATGGGAATTTGCTGTATGACTAAGGGAATTCAAATGGGGGCTCTGTAATAACCTAGAGGGGTGGGAATCAGCAGGAGACAGGAGAAAGATTCAAGATGGGGAGGACACCTATGGTTAATTAATGTTGATGTATGACAGAAATCAAACCAATATTGTAAACCAATCATGTATCAATTAAAAATAAATAAATATATATATATTTAAAAGTAGAATAAAGAGTACTCCCCAAATCACTATCTCTCAAGACACGAGGCATCTTTGTCACTCTCCTTTTCTTATTAGATATTTTCTTTTCTCTCTGTTTATGAATTAATTCTCACCTACACTCATTTCAAATATCTTGCAGTTCTTTCAAAATCATTTAGGTTTTTTCTCCCCACTCAGCTCTACAAGTTATTCCCAAACACATGGTAATCTCTCAAAATAAACTGCCAAAGCTTCAAATCAAAGTTGTGATTCTGTACTGAACAGGTCCTGCCTTTTGCTGACACATTTCTCTGGTAGTTTTTCAAATTTCTTTCAGCAAATCTAGCAAACTTAAGTGAGGTGAAAGGAAATGTATTTGTTACTTTTAAAGTGGAAAAACTTATTTTACTATCTCTTTTTCTGATTACTGATATAGACCCACCACAATGTAAAGGAAAAGTGAAAGGAGAAAGACACAGACAGTATCAGGTAATCTAAGATGAAGTAAAAACAAGAAAATAACTATTATTCTCTCCAAAATATGCATTAGCACAGGAAAACTGCCTACACTAGAGCAAGAAGCAGACTTCAGAATCACCATACTCTTCAGCAAATGTCCTTAAAACTGCCTCTATATTTTCTTAATCAAAAAATAATTCAGGAAATTTTCCTCTATATGATTAACGTGTCCTTGACCTTAATTTTTACCTTTTTAGGAAACTATAGTCCTTGAACTAATTGCCTTATATTATACATTGCCAAGTGCAAAAACTTTCAATAAAACAGAATGGTATAAAACACAACAGTATTTTACATAAAGTAATATCCCCCTAATGTTTACCCATCAAAAATATAGGTCAACTGGGACTAGACTTTAGAGAAAAACATATGGATTTTAATTTCAGACTTTGAAAGGGAGAATTGTTAAATGGTTTGTAAGGTAATGTGTTGGTTTTGATGAGCCATTGTAATTCATATTGTATTTCATTTGGGGCTTCTTAGTAGTCAAAACTGACTATTGAGGCTTTTTGTATGAATGACTTGCTTTCTGGAGCATCCATTCTCTAACATTTAATTAATGTGTCCTTCTGGCACTTAAAATATCATCTAAATAGTTTTTTCTGTGTGGGAGGTATGGGTAGTTTAAACCAAAGAGGAATAAAAATAAACACTGGACTCATTTTTCATATTACCAAGAGACACAACTATAAACAAGCACCACTGTTATGATAAGCAAGAAATGCAACTCAAATCCCATTCAGGGTGCTGAGAATTCCACCCTTAATATATTTGTAAACACACTGTCATAAAATCAAACTTCTTTCCTGATGTTGCTGCTACATCACTTGGAAATTGTGCAGGGAACATGAAGCTAGGAAATGTAATTTCCCTGTTGCTTACCTTGTGGAAAACCCTATTTTTAATATCAACTGGTTATGAACTAGAATGATTGTGACAAACCCATTTCTAATGCAATGAGTGCTGTGGTTATTTTTATAGTGTTTTGCTTACAGAAAACAACAGAAATGCCATATAGAAAAGAAAATACTTCATGGGTCTGATGCTAATAATTTTGAGTAGAAAATCTGTCTTCTGGCTATATTCGGAATATAGAAGGACTGACCAAAATACAAAAATACTCTCACTTTCAGGCATATTTGGGTCAAAAATTCTCTAGTATGTACAAATTATCTTCATACTATTCAGTGCAATTTATTTAAATAAATGTATTGAGTATTTTGTATTTGTAAAGTAGCATGTGATTTACAAGTTCCTGTATAACTTTCCAAAAGAATGATAATAAGCAGCTTCAACTACAGGGTCTTCTCTTGTGTTGCTGGAAGATGGTGTTTGCTATGACCAGTGTGTTCTCTTGGCAAAACTCTGTTACCTTTGTCCTGCTTCATTTTGTATTCCAAGGCCAAATTTGCCTATTACTCCAGGTATCTCTTGATTTCCTACTTTTTCATTCCAGTCCATTACAATGAAAAGGACATCATTTTGGAGTGTTAGTTGTAGAAGGGCTTGTAGGTCTTCATAGAACCATTCAACTTCAGCTTCCTTAGCATTAGTGGTTGGGGCATAGACGTGGATTACTGTGATATTGAATGGTTTGCCTTGGAAACGAACAGAGATCATTCTGTCATTTTTGAGATTGCATCCAAGTACTGCATTTCAGACTCTTTTGTTGATTATGATGGCTACTCCATTTCTTCTTCCTTTTTTTTTTTTAATTTTATTTTATTTTTAAACTTTACATAACTGTATTAGTTTTGCCAAATATCAAAATGAATCCGCCACTGGGACGACCCAGAGGGATGGAATGGGGAGGGAGGAGGGAGGAGGGTTCAGGATGGGGAACACATGTATACTCCATTTCTTCTAAGGGATTCATGCCCACAGTAGTAGATATAATGGTCATCTGAGCTAAATTCATCCATTCCAGTCCATTTTAGTTCACTGATTCCTAAGATGTCTTTGTTCACTCTTGCCATCTCCTGTTTGACCACTTCCAACTTGCCTTGATTCATGGACCTAACATTCCAGGTTCCTATGCAATATTGTTCTTTACAACATTGGACTTTACTTTCATCACCAGTCACACCCACAAACTGGTGTTGTTTTTGCTTTGGTTCTGTCTCTTCATTCTTTTTAGAGTTATTTCTCCACTGATCTCCAGTAGCATATTGGGCACCTACCGACCTGGGGAGTTCATCTTTTAGTGTCCTATCATTTTGCCTTTTCATACTGTTCATGATTTCTCAAGGCAACAATACTGAAGTGGTTTACCATTCCTTTCTCCAGTGGACCACATTTTGTCAGAACTCTCCACCATGATCCGACTGTCTTGGGTGGCTCTAGATGGCATGGCTCATAGTCTCATTGAGTTAGACAAGTCTGTGGTACATATGATCAGTTTGGTTGGTTTTCTGGGTTTGTGGTTTTCATTCTGTCTGCACTCTGATAGATAAGGATCAGAGGCTTATGAAAGCTCCCTGATGGGAGAAACTGAGGGGGAAACTGGACCTTGTTCTGATGGGCAGGGCCATGCTCAGTAAATCTTTAATCCAATTTTCTGCTGATGGGCAGTACTGTGTTCCTTCCCTGTTGTTTGACCTGAAGCCAAACTATGGTGGAGGTAATGAATATAATGGTGATCTCCTTCAAAAGGTCCCATGTATACACTGCTGCACTTAGTGCCCCCAACCCTTCAACAGGCCACCACTGACCCATGCCTCTGCCAGAGCCTCCTGGACATTCACAGGCAAATCTGAGTCAGTCTCTTGTGGGGTCACTGCTCCTTTCTCCTGAGTCCTGGTGCACACAAGATTTTGTTTGTGTTCTCCAAGAATTTGTTTCCCCAATCCTGTGTAAGTTCTGGTGGCTCTATGGTGGGGTTTAATGGTGACCTCCTCCAAGAGGGCTTATGCCATACCCAGGTCTGCTTCACCTAGAGCCCCTTCACTAAAGAGTCTCTTGATGAAAGTGAAAGAGGAGAATGAAAAAGTTGGCTTAAAACTCAACATTCAGACTAAAATCATGGCAACTGGTCCCATAACTTCATGGCAAATAGATGGGGAAACAAAGGAAACAGTGAGAGATTTTATTTTTGGGGGGCTCCAAAATCACTGCAGATGGTGACTACAGCCATGAAATTAAAAGATGCTTGCTCCTTGGAAGGAAAGCTATGATCAACCTAGTGAGCACATTAAAAAGCAAGACATTACCTTGCTGACAAAGGTCCATCTTGTCAAATCTATGGTTTTCTCAGTAGTCATGTCTGAATGTGAGAGCTGGACTATAAAGAATGCTGAGAGACAAAGAATTGATGCTTTTGAACTGTGGTGTTTGAGAAGACTCTTGAGAGTCCCTTGGACTGCAAGGAGATACAACTAGTCAATCCTAAAGTAAATCAGTCCGGAATATTCATTGAAAGGACTGATGTTGAAGCTGAAACTCCAATACTTCGGCCACCTAATGTGAAGAACTGACTCACTGGAAAAGAGCCTGATGCTGAGAAAGATTGAAGGTGGGAGAAGAAGGGGATGACAGAGGATGAGATGGTTGGATGGCATCACCAACTTGATGGACATGAGTTTGAGTAAGCTCTGGGAGTTGGTGATGAACAGGGAAGCCTGGCATGTTGCAGTCCATGGGGTTGCAAAGAGTTGGACATGACTGAGAAACTGAACTGGACTGAAGTACAGTGTATGCATGTGTACTAAATCGTTTCAGCTGTGTCTGACTCTTTGTGACCCTATGGAGTATAGTCCACCACGCTCCTCTGTCCATGGGATTCTCCAGGCAGGAATTCTAGAGTGGGTTGTCGTGCCCTCCTCCAAGGGATCTTCCCATGCCAGGGATCAAACCCATATCTATTATGGCTCCTGCATTTTCAGGTAGCTTCTTTACCACTAGCACCACCAGGGAAGTACAATGGATATATAGATGGAAATACTGTCATTCATTTAAAAAAAATTTTTTTTTTTTACTAATTTATTATTTGCTGCTGCTGCTAAGTTGCTTCAGTCATGTCCAACTCTGTGCGACCCCATAGACAGCAGCCCAGCAGGCTCCCCCGTCCCTGGGATTCTCCAGGCAAGAACACTGGAGTGGGTTGCCATTTCCTTCTCCAATGCATGAAAGTGAAAAGTGAAAGTGAAGTCACTCAGTCGTGTCCAACCCTCAGCGACCCCATGGACTGCAGCCTTCCCGGCTCCTCCATCCATGGGATTTTCCAGGCAAGAGTACTGGAGTGGGGTGCTATTGCCTTCTCCAAATTTATTGTTTACTATATTTTAAATAATATACTCCAGTGTAGTTATTTTTATTGACTCCTTCTTAAAGCTTATGAGTGCCCTATGTATTACATGTTCCCTCTTAAGCCATCACAATATGACTTAATTAATTTAAACATATTTATTGGCATTCAATATGAAAGAGAGTCTGGTACGCTTCTGCGATGTCCAGCACAGCCGGCACACTTCTAGGTCAGCAGGGGCGGTGGTGAGGAGGTACCCCTAATCCAAGGTAATGAGCAGCAGCTGCACTTTGCTGGAGCGGTCATAAAGAGATACCCCACGTCCAAGGTAAGAGAAACCCAAGTAAGATGGTAGGTGTTGCAAGAGGGCATCAGAGGGCAGACACACTGAAACCATAATCACAAAAAACTGGCCAATCTGATCACACAGACCTCAGCCTTGTCTAACTCAATGAAACGAAGCCATGCCATGTGGGGCCACCCAGGACAGACGGGTAATGGTGGAGAGGTCTGACAAAATGTGGTCCACTGAAGAAGGGAATGGCAAACCACTTCAGTATTCCTGTTTTGAGAACCCCTTGAACAGTATGAAAAGGCAAAATAATAGGATACTGAAAGAGGAACTCACCAGGTCGGTAGGTGACCAATATGCTACTGGAGATCAGTGGAGAAATAACTCCAGAAAGAATGAAGAAATGGAGCCAAAGCAAAACAATACCCAGTTGTGGATGTGACTGGTGATAGAAACAAGGTCCAATGCTGTAAAGAGCAATATTGCATAGGAACCTGGAATGTCAGGTCCATGAATCAAGGCAAATTGGAAGTGGTCAAACAGGAGATGAAAGAGTCAATGTTGACATTCTAGGAATCAGGGAACTAAAATGGACAGGAATGGGTGAATTTAAGTCAGATGACCATTATATCTACTACTGTGGGCAAGAATCCCTAAGAAGAAATGGAGTAGCCATCATAGTCAACAAGAGAGTCTGAAATGCAGTACTTGGATGCAATCTCAAAATGAAAGAATGATCTCTGTTCGTTTCCAAGGCAAACCATTCAATATCATGGTAATCCAAGCCTATGCCCCAACCAGTAATGCTGAAGAAGCTGAAGTTGAACGGTTCTATGAAGACCTACAAGGCTTTTTAGAACTAACACCCATAAAAGATATCCTTTTCATTATAGGGGACTGGAATGCAAAAGTAGGAAGTCAAGAAACACTGGTGTAACAGGCAAATTTGTCCTTGGAGTACGGAATGAAGCAGGGCAAAGACTAACACAGTTTTGCCAAGAAAATGCACTGGTCATAGCAAACACCCTCTTCCAACAACACAAGAGAAGATTCTACACATGGACATCACCAGATGGTCAACACCAAAATCAGATTGATTATATTCTTTGCAGCCAAAGATGGAGAAGTTCTATACAGTCAGCAAAAACAAGACTGGGAGCTGACTGTGGCTCAGATCATGAACTCCTTATTGCCAAATTCAGACTTAAATTGAAGAAAGTGGGGAAAACCACAAGACCATTCAGGTATGACCTAAATCAAATCCCTTATGATTATACAGTGGAAGTGAGAAATAGATTTAAGGGACTAGATCTGATAGACACAGTACCTGATGAACTATGGACAGAGATTCATGACATTGTACAGGAGACAGGGATCAAGACCATCCCCATGGAAAAGAAATGCAAAAAAGCAAAATGGCTGTCTGGGGAGGCCTTACAAATAGCTGTGAAAAGAAGAGAAGTGAAAAGCAAAGGAGAAAAGGAAAGATATAAGCATCTGAATGCAGAGTTCCAAAGAATAGCAAGAAGAGATAAGAAAGCCTTCCTCAGCAATCAATGCAAAGAAATAGAGGATAACAACAGAATGGGAAAGACTAGAGATCTCTTCAAGAAAATTAGAGATACCAAGGGAACATTTCATGCAAAGATGGGCTCAATAAAAGACAGAAATGGTATGGACCTTAGAGAAGCAGAAGATATTAAGAAGAGGTGGCAAGAATACATAGAAGAACTATACAAAAAAGATCTTCATGACCCAGATAATCACGATGGTGTGATCATTCACCTAGAGCCAGACATCCTGGAATGTGAAGTCAAGCGGGCCTTAGGAAGCATCATTACAAACAAAGCTAGTGGAGGTGATGAAATTTCAGTTGAGCTCTTTCAAATCCTGAAAGATGATGCTGTGAAAGTGCTGCATTCAATATGCAAGCAAATTTGGAAAACTCAGCAGTGGCCATAGGACTGGAAAAGGTCAGTTTTCATTCCAATCCCAAAGAAAGGCAACACCAAGGAATGCTCAAACTACCTCAGAATTGCAATCGTCTCAAACGCTAGTAAAGTAATGCTCAAAATTCTCCTAGCCAGGCTTCAGCAATACGTGAACCATGAACTTCCAGATGTTCAAGCTGGTTTTAGAAAAGGCAGAGTAACCAGAGATCAAATTGCCAACATCCACTGGATCATCAAAAAAGCAAGAGAGTTCCAGAAAAAACATCTATTTCTGCTTTATTGACTATGCCAAAGCTTTGACTTTGTGGATCACAATAAACTGTGGAAAATTCTGAAAGAGATGGGAATACCAGACCACCTGACCTGCCTCTTGAGAAACCTGTATGCAGGTCAGGAAGCAACAGTTAGAATTGGACATGGAACAACAGACTGGTTCCAAATAGGAAAAGGAGTACGTCAAGGCTGTATATTGTCACCCTGCTTATTTAACTTCTATGCAGAATACATCATGAGAAATGCTGGGCTGGATGAAGCACAAGCTGGAATCAAGATTGCCAGGAGAAATATCAATAACCTCAGATATGCAGATGACACCACCCTTATGGCAGAAAGTGAAGAGAAACTAAAAAGCCTCTTGATGAAAGTGAAAGTGGAGAGTGAAAAAGTTGGCTTAAAGCTCAACATTCAGAAAACGAAGATTAGGTCATCTGGTCCCATCACTTCATGGCAAGTAGATGGGGAAACAGTGTCAGACTTTATTTTGGGGGCTCCAGAATCACTGCAGATGGTGACTGCAGCCATGAAATTAAAAGACGCTTACTCCTTGGAAGAAAAGTTATGACCAACCTAGATAGCATATTCAAAAGCAGAGACATTACTTTGCCAATAAAGGTCCGTCTAGTCAAGGCTATGGTGTTTCCAGTGGTCATGTATGGACATAAGAGTTTGACTGTAAAGAAAGCTGAGCGCCAAAAAATTGATGCTTCTGAACTGTGGTGTTAGAGAAGAATCTTGAGAGTCCCTTGGACTACAAGGAGGTCCAACGAGTCCAACCTAAAGGAGATCAGTCCTCAGTGTTCATTGGAAGTACTGATGCTAAAGCTGAAACTTCAATACTTTGGGCACCTCATGCAAAGAGTTGACTCATTGGAAAAGACCCTGATACTGGGAGGGTTGGGGGAAGGAGGAGAAGGGGACAACAGAGGATGAGATGGCTGGATGGCATCACCTACTCGATGGACATGAGTTAGAGTGAACTCTGGGAGTTGGTGATGGATGGGAGGCCTGGCGTGCTGTGATTCATGGGGTCAAAAAGAGTCGGACATGACTGAGCGACTGAACTGAACTGATGAAAGAGAGTCTATTTCAAACTGATCAATGGCAATATTTGTCTATTTTTTTTTATTTTTCACTCTGTCAGGTATTTGATTAAAAAATTATTCATTTCCAATTTTACATTAACCTTAGGCACTTTGAAAATCACTAATTAACAAGATTAGCAGTGGCTTCTTTAGTACATTGAAAAAAATTCTGTCAAAGAAAATTTTGCTCAGTGTTAACAAACCAATAATAACAAGGGGCTAGCAAATCATATTTTTTACTTTTCCTTTTAATAGGTCTTCAGTTTTTTAAAAAAAGTGACAGTTTAGGCATTGGGTGCCAATTTTCCCTAAGTGAGAAATCAAATGAAATATTTTATAGATGATTATATTCTCTGGTTCCTCCTGGGAACTGGGACCTCATTTCATTTATTTTTACTGACCAAGTGCCATTTTCAAAGTGTTCCCACTCTGTTACTAATATTTTTCTGTCTTTGGATAGTGCACAGTGCCTGACATTTAGTTATGCTTGTTAATGCCTGGTAAGACTGCTGTTCTCTTCTTACCTAGTGATTGTGGTTTTAGAATGTTTCCCCAGGAATTAAAACTACACATCCACCCTCTATGAGAGATATTCCGCTCTATCAGCCATTGACTGTTCCCTGGTCCACTCTGTACTTCTGAGAACAGTAGCTAAAATTCTTACCAAATAATCATGAAGTTTTCAGAGTTCCTGACATGCAAGGCCTCCCATAATGCAAGGCCAGTTTTATAGAAGTTGAAAGCATCTTACCAAATTAGGCTTCAAGGCTATTTTTTACCAAATTAGAACTAGATTGTTTATTTGAGCAACAACTAGAGATATCCAGAGGAAAAAGATCAAACTAAAGAAAAATGGGCAAAAAGGACTAAAGATGAAATATGTGAATACTTGGCAAACTTCAGCCTTTGAACAAGAGAGTAGGAGTATGTCATCCAAAACCAAATCTCTTACTGTGCTCAGACTGAATGGAATAAGTTATTTTAAATCCAAGTTTATGGGAAAAAAAAAAAAAAAGAAATGGATATTATAAATTCTCTGTTGGTGGGAAAACAGTGGAAGTAGTTACCATAAAGTTCTCAAAACATTTTTTTAATAAAAATAATATTAGATTTTTGTAGGTTCTGTGTGTTTTTTTGTTGTTGTTGTTCATTGCTATATCCCCAGCATCTAAAACACTGTCTAGCACATGGATGTCTCTCCATAAATGTTACTTATATGAATAGTAAATCAACATATGAATTTCAGTGGAATACTATGTTATCTGGCTGGTACCCTTCTTTGAGCAACTATTCTCATTCACCTTCACATAGTTGGAATAAAAGAAAACAAGTTAATGGTAACCCAAACCCCTGACCAGAGTTGATTGGTTCAGGAGTAGTTAACTCATGCAAACTGGACTGATTATAACTCCTCACTCCTTTCCTTTCCCACCCCAGTTAAGGTGAGTGGGACTGAGGTTCCAATCTGACTGAACAAGGACAGCAAGTGCCTTCCCTGGGAACTGTGGCCTTTGGTAAAGAAGGAGATCAAAGCAATCTTCTTGGGGTGATTGATTCTCTGGTATAAAATACAGGAACTGTTGACAGCCTTATTTCCCAACAACATATGGAAAATGATTCTTGATGGTATTTCTAAAACCTAATTGTCCCAAATTTCCTCAAGACCCAAATGCATTTATATTCTTCACTTGTGTGGGACACTTGAGCATTCATAAAATAAATTATTCCATTTTCT